>NC_089249.1:234134130-234759130 GCF_963930625.1 Muntiacus reevesi
CTGCCTTTTGTGGATACCTGGAATGAGTTTAAACCCTCATTTGCATGACAAACTCTCAAATGCTTGAAGACAGTTATGTTCCTTCTGAACCCTTTCTTCTCTAGGATAAATCCTGTTATTAGTTTGTTGAAATCAAGGGCAGAACAGACTTAGTTTACAGATCAGAAGAAAAGTATATAGCTTTAAATCTGTGTCGCATGACAGCAAAGAAGACAGAGGATAAGAAAATCAAAATAGAAAACATATGTTTTAAATGTCTGTGTTAATCTTCACACACAGTCTGGAGAGATCCATAGATGTTCCAGTTGCTGGTTCATATCTCAGGATACCAACTGACCAGACCCAGCTGACCAGAACCCAGAAGATGAACTAAAAGCAGACATCTACTCCCAGGTGGGACAATCCCTGGGTCAGTGAGTGTATGGAACAAGATGTCAGAGCACGACTATGGAGAAAAGCATGGCAGGCTGCTTGGGGAAATCGAACAGCTTGTGACTCGGCCTCTAGACCAAAGTTTTAAAGGAAGACTTATATTCTTGGGAGAAAACTAGAAGGAAACTAAATCAGAAGTCCACCCTAGAGGGACAAAGACTTAAGGAAGAATCCAGAGATCAAGTGATATAAAGCAAAATGCAGGATTGGAATCCAGGGTGTAAACTGGATGCCTATTGATCAGCAGGGTTAGCCTCAAAGGTGATGTGAATCTCCGTCCCAAAAGACAGGAATAGGAATGATAAATATCTCCTTCCTTGGGTCAGAAATAAGAGAAAGATGACTTGAAAGTGATAGATATCTTTTGCAATAAGCAGAGAAGATGTGAAGTCTGTGACCAGATCCTGATAAAAGGGGGAACAAAAGAGAAAATGATGTGTCTTATGTTTTCCTGCTTGTGATTTTTAAAGGAAAGTAATATGATATTTTTCTATCTAGGAACAGACTTACAGAGGATTGACCTAATTTAGCATGCACACAAAGCAGCCTATGAGCTTTCCTGGTGGCTCAGTGGTAAAGAACCCCCCTGCCTATGTAGGAAATGCAGGTTCAATCCCTGGGTTGGGAAGATCCCTTGGAAAAAGAAATGGCAACCTCCCCTAGTATTCTTGCCTGGAGAATCCCATAGAGAAAGGAGCCTGGCAGGCTATAGTCCACGGGGTCTCAAAGAGCTGGACACGACTGAGCAACTAAACAACCGCAGAAGCATCAAAGCAGGCTATGCATCACATCACCAAGGGAATTTTTTAAATATAAATGTGACAGGAGCCAAATCAGACCTACAATTCAAAATCCTAAGGGTCCCAGGAATCTATATTTGTAATGAGATCTCTTGGTGATGCTTACACATAACTAGCATCAGAAGCTGTTCTCTGACATACCAGGAAAAGTCACATAAAACTTGTAAGGAATAGAAATTTTCCAAAAATTGGAAATATCATCCTCACATAATCTATACATTGGCCATACCATGGGGCCTGAAATGGTTAAAATCTTAATCTACCCACCTCTGTCTCTATCACACATACTTCTCTTTAAAGTAAATTTTCCACATAATCTTCTGCACTGATTTGTTAGATATTTGGACTCAATTGTTAAATGATTATTTTGAAATCTGCATCTGGTATTTAAGATCCCCCAACTGGATAAATACCATGCTGTTAATCAAACAAATTCATTGTGAAAAGGTAAAAACGTGTTCTGTATTAATTTCAGTAACCACTCCAGGCATTCACCAAATAAATACCCAGTATAAGTTAATCACCTAGTACAAAGTCCCTAAAAGTTCACAATCAAATAAATCGAAACTCCAGCAATGATAGATTCTTATAATTATCTTTATCAAGTTAACGTCTGTGTATAATTATCCACAATATAAGATTATGTGAAAACAGTGAGCTCTGGGACTGAGTCCCAAAACAAGTGCTTCATCTTGTAAATTAATAACAACAATTTGCATTTTATAGACTTTTTCATCCATTGGTCTCATTGCAAAGATGAATTAATTTAACCATAACATAACTTCCTGGAACAAAAGCATCATCCTCGAGATCAAAAAGATGCACTTATTGTCATGAGGAAAATCCGTCTTGTACAGTTTCCTTGAAAATGTGTCTTTCAATTATAACACTAGTTCGCCATTACATTAGAGAAGTGGAGGGAAAAAAGTCTTCGGAAGAAAATTTACTTTATAATTTTAAATTGGTATCTGTGTGGAAGTAGAACTATGACAAAAGCCTCAAGCTTCACTTCGAGACCAAGGTTCTGTCCATAACATCACCCAGCTGGTGAGAATGCTGTAAGAGATATTTCAGAGACCAAAGAAGCCACATCAGCTGCATGTGACTCAGAACTGATTATCTCTGCTCACCCAGTCCCTACTCATGGGGCCACATCGGAGGCCCAGAGGGAGGTCACTACTCAAAAACAGCCTCTTCTCCTAACTTTGTTGACTGCTAAGGACTAGTTTTCAAGGACTGTTCCAGGAGTGTTCGACTCCTTCCTTTCCCTTAAGACCATGAAGTTTGATTACAATAATAATATTATATATCAAACACATATGCACAAAAAGATACATGCTGTTTAACTTAAATAATCCTTGTTACAGCAAGAATACCAAACTTGTCCACTAAAGATAAGGAAGGCCTGACCTGTTGTTCAACAAGACCAGCTGCATCCAGTATGTCAGAGTTGGCATCATCTGAAAGCTTAAATAGAGCCAGTGGCTCTGCTTCTAAAATGGTACACTCAGATGGCTGATGATTGAAGGCCTCCATTTTTTGTTGCATGGACCTCTCCCCAGATTGGCTGAATGTCTTTGTGACATGGTGACTGGACTCCCCCAGAGAGAAGGCAAGGGGGAAGTTACAATAGCATGTCAAACCTAAGGTCAAACATCACACACCCTTACTTCCTCCACATTCTGTTAGAAGCACGTCACTAAAAACCACCTACACTTTAGATGAGGGGAATTACTATCTATCTTTTAAAGGGAAGAGTACAAATTTGACATAAATCTACCACAGGCTTCTTTCTGGGACTTTGTCATATGTAATGCCTGCATATCATGATCCATTTTTTAAAGAGAGTAAGTGCTAATCCCAAGCCTGCCATTACCAATGGTCTACCCTGTGAGAGACAGTCTGATAACAAGGGGCAGTGCAAGACATTACAGTTAAAACATTTGAAATTGGCACTGGCAATATTCGGATAGTTTGTGAAAATAAATAAATGGCTTAAACAGTTCTATCTCTCATGGACACTTTGGCCACCCACTAGACCTCCATCTGAAGTGTTTAAAAGGAGACAATAGCATTTGGACTGTCATTCTTCTAATCCTCCACACTTTATTTGAGCATGTTCAATTTTACAGCTTTCTCTTCACTGCTAAGCTGAAATCAATGTATTGACATTTTGGTGGGAGAAGTAGAACAAGACACAGCTAAACTGTTCCCCAGATGGAAAACTAGAGAGAAGTGACTTCTTGTTTCCATGGGTTAGGACAGCTGGGGTCAAAGTCTGCTAAAAAATCTCTCTGTGGGGTGATGCAGGAGAACAGACTCCCACATGAATATTCCTGTCTGCCCTCTGTCTCTGTTACCTGCCCTGCTTGGACCATCCAGGATGCTAAGTGCACTGAACAATGCAGAGATCTTTCTCTTTGTTTCTCTCTCTCTCTTTAACAAACACACACACAGATGCACGCACACACATACATATATACAATCGCCATCCTAACTAATAGATTGGGCCTTTTTAGAACCTGCATTGGAAATTTTAGAACACTAGAGTCCTGCTTGGAAGAGCAAGGGATCCAATGACATTCTCAGTTACATGGAAACTCACCCTGATGAAATGTCAGCATCTCCAGGAAAATGGAAGTAGTTTTTCCACTCCCAGTTTGCAATAATAATAATAATAATAATAATAAAGTCTATCATATTTCAGATACTGTACTAGGTACTTGAAATACATTATTCATTCCTCCCAATAATTCTGAGATTAAAAATAGTATTATTCATAATAATAGAGATGAATATTATTATTATCCCCATTGAGAGATGAGAAACTGAGCCTTAGAAAGGTTCATTGACCTGCTTGAGGTTACTCAGCTAATAAGTGGTGAAGAAAGTGGTAAGCCCAGGAAACCTGAAGCCAGATTTCATGTTGTTTCTTAGCACTCAAGCCAGAATGGGCACTCAAAATAACTACTTAATAGAGGAGGGAATAGATGAAGAAGGGAAAGAAGAATAGCGGAGGCCCTATGACTCACAGCCTTTATCTCTTACAGTATCATGGCTACCAGTTACAAGGGATGGTCTCTCATTATTTGGACATGTGTTTTTGTCTGTCAATTAGACTGACGATCTGGTGATGGTGACTGGAGTCTGTCTCTTGGGGCTCTCTGTTTTCTCCTGAGTACAAGGGAATGCTGGATAAACATCCTCCATACCAGAAAAACAAATGACATGACTCTCAGAATTCTCCGGAAATTATACCACCTCATCAGGCTGTTCAGTAACTTCACTTTTCATTCCTTGATTTCTTAAATTGTCTAATAATAGAACATACTTCTTACAGTTTCATGAAGGTGAATGAAATAATGCTTACAGAGAGTTTAGCAAAACTTCAGAATAGAAACTAAATATAATTTATTATTACTAATATTATAATATTCAGGTTTTCATTGGTTCACAAGCTAGCTATACGTAAATATGTATGTTTATGTTTATATATTACTACATATAATAATAATATTACTTCTAAATAATAACTACCACTTCTTAGGGCTTCCTAGTAGCTCAGACAGTAAAGAATCTGCCTGCAATGTGGAAGATCTAGATTCAATCCTTGGGTTGGGAAGATTCCCCTAGAGAAGGAAACGGCAACCCACTCCAGTATTCTAACCTGGAGAATCCCATGGACAAAGGAGCCTGGTGGGCTACAGTGCATGGAGTCACAAAGAGTCAGACATGACTGAATGACAAACACTTTCTTTCACACACCACTTCTTAAGGACTTAATATCTCACAAGCACTTTAGAAAGGTGACTTAAAGGTATTACTAATTTTAATACTGAAGCTCAGAGAGGTGGTCAACTTAATTAATCCTTGATCACACAGCCAAAATGGATAAATATTAAAGGAGTAATCTGAGTCTTTGTGATTTCAAAGTCAATGGCATTTCTTCTAAAATGGACAGAATCTGAGCCAGATTCCCACTCCTCTGCCCCTCCCAAGATGTGAAGAACTACTGATAGAAGTGCTCCCTGTTAGATTGCTATGCCCTGTTCCAGGGGATCTTTCTGACTCAGGGATTGAACTCACGTCTCCTGTACCTCCTGCATATGGCAGGTGGGGTCTTTACCACTAGTACAACCTGGAAGTCCCTCAGTCCAAAAGGCAAGCCCCTATTAACTAAATTGCAACACAACATTTCTTTCAAAGGAGAAACTTCACCTTTTTAGTGAGACTACAATATTACCACTTCAACCACGAGGAAGAAGACAGATTTGCAAAAGGTAGTAGCTACAATCCTATTGGGCATTAGAATTTCTTGCTGATGCAGAATCAAACCTAGAAAACAGCCATCTATTCCTGTTGACCTCCAACTCACAAGATAGAACTGGTCTTACTTGCTGAAAAAGAAACCACTGGTCCAGTATATCTTAGCACATACTAGTCCATTCATGGAGAGGAAGGAGTCCATTCAGACCCGGGTTACCTTACCTGTTTTTCTGGTATGGAGGATATTTATCCAGCATTCCCTGTGCACTCAGGAGGAAACAGCACTCAGCATCTCTGTTGTAGCAAAGGGCATCTAATATCACCACTACTGCATAATCACTAAGAAAACACATTTTATTAATAAAAGCCAAAATGCCAGTTTCTTACAAGCTAGCCTAAGCATTATGTATAATCAACTTCCCCTGCCTTTATAAAATCAGATTAATGAAGCAAGAGTGCTTTTAAAATATAATCAACCTTGGGATTTGAGTGGGTGTGCAGGGTAACATTTACCAACCATGTTGCTTTCAGGGTCTTTGCATTTATGCTTCTGTTACTCTCCTGCAAAGTGAGGTGTGAATAGCCCATCCTATTTGAGTAGTGACTATATTTATATTGATTATATTTAATGCATTGAAGGGAGTGGAAGGCTATGCATAAGAGAATATGACTGATCAACAATCTTTAATCATATATAGCCTTTTAAAATTTACTCATCAATACTGATTATTACTCTGCTTATTCTGTCTCTTCTTATTCTCATAATTCAGTCAGAAAAATTACCAATTAATAACAATATTGATTGTAACAGCTAACAATTACTGAATGTTTACTAAAGCCTAAGCACTCAAAATTCTACTTATTTCTCACATCAACTGTATGAAGAAGGTATTATTATTTTCCCCATTCTACATTCTATTTTTCTCTGAGAAAACTGAGATCTAGAGCTTTTAAGCCAACTTGCCCAACAACGTTTTACTGTGAATTAAAGGTGGAGCAAGGAGTTGGCATCAGGTATTTATGCCATTAATCTCTGGTCTTGACCACCATACTATACAGCATCCTGACAAAGGAAGGACAAGAAAGACTGGTGAAAATTTTGCATCCTAACATATGACTATTTTGATTACATACCTCCCAACAGATTGCTCCAACTCTCATTACCATTTTCTTCATTGTCTAGCCCAGGTTAAGACCTTTCTTTGGCCTCTACTATAAGAATTAATTCATTCTATCCATTCCATAAATACTTGTTGAGAACCCAGTCTATACCCAAACATGTGTCAAGTGCTCAAGATATTAGCTCAACATTTCTAAAATACCTACCATGGTTAATGATAATCCCTTAAAATTACTAAAATGCAGTAAGATTGTCAGAATATTGATATGCATGTTGAAAGTAAGTAATAGATACCTGAATTATACACTCTAATTTTGTGTATATTTGAAATTTTTCATAAAAACATTTTCCAAAAAATGAAAAAAGCAATTTAGAATTTACATGATTTGGTGCACAAGATAAACATAGAGGCACATGACTGGGCACCCACTCAGAATGACCCAGGGGAAGCATCATCAGAGCTGCGGCCTGAGGCTAGAGAGAATCTTTCCAGGCAAAGTGTATTTGTGTGAGCTGTGGTCTCAGTAACTGTCCTGCTTCCTCCCTTCCAGAAAGTTGGGATTGTCCCTCTTTATGCATTTACCAAAATCAAAAGCAGCAATCCCAACAGTCAGTCAGTTCAATAAGAGGAAACAAACTGAATGAAAAGAAAACCTAACAGGACAAGAATGTTATGATGCAGGAGGTAAAGATACAGCCATAGCTTCCAGTGACCTTGCGTGCATGTGTACTAAGTTGCTTCAGTCATGTCTGACTCTGTGCAACCCTATGGATGGTAGCCCACCAGGCTCCTCTGTCCATGGGATTCTCCAGGCAAGAATACTGGAGTGGATGGCTATGCCCTCCTCCAGGGGATCTTCCAGACCAAGGGATCAAACCTGTGTCTCTTACATCTACCTGCATTGGCAGTTCTTTACCACTAGCACCACCTGGGAAGCCCTCCAGTGAGCTTGACAGACTGCTATTAATAGCAATTCAACAAGCAGCCCCCTTTCTTGTCATTGCTGCTTGTAAAGGTATATAAATACAAATGTAACTGCCAGCTCTCTTGACCTTTTTACCCCTGCCATAGAAGGCTTGTCCCAAACCAGGTCTCTTCCTTTAGCCTGGTTTATGCAATGGAGAATTGAAGAAACATGGAACAAGGCCACAGCAGCTGACTTAGTTACCAACATGCAATGTAAGTGAGAAATAAATCATAAAGCACTAAGATAATGGGGCTGTTCATTGTTGCAGCAAATCTGGGTAATATATCTTCTAAGAGAGCTCTTTGGATTTTATTGCTAGCCACACAGGAAACAAAAAAAATAATCAAATGACAAGGCAAAGCCAATGAAACAAACACCTTTGAACGGGTAACCTGTATTCGCCTGGGGCTGAGCTTCATCCCACCAGTCATTTCCTATGATTGTGTATGGCTGCCTGGACGGCTGCAAGAACACTTCTGGAGTCATCTCCAACTTCAACAGGGAAAATCGGTATAATCGATTAGTAATGTCTTCCAGGAGCATGCAAAACACAAATGATGTGTTTGCTCATCTAGAGCTTCAACTTCTCCCACTCTTTGCACCCTTCAAGGAAAGAAATATTGTGTTTTCCTCATTGTCCATTGTCTTGCTCTGTATCCTTCTAAATATCCATTCCCCCTCACTGGAATCTCTCAACTTTGTTACAGTACCTGAGAGAATGGTGGTAAGGGAAACTGGCTTTTTCCCAGAGTAAAGAGTCAGTGTAAATACACATCTTTTTTCCTTGGGTGATCTGTCTGTGTTCTCCTGTTCTGATCACTCCTTACTATACTTCTGAAAGAAGTGGTTTTACTGATCCTGTAACAGGTTTTACACAGAATACATGTAGCTCTTCCCAGAGCTAAATGGGGTACCTTCACAAAACCCCATCTCTGCCAATACTGTTAGTTCACTCAGGGTTAGGCTAGCACATAAAACTGTGAACCAGGGGCATATTTCATGGAGTAATCAGGCATTAACACCAAGCATAATTCACATTCCTCCTCACAGAGCCACCCTCCAACAAACCACTCTCACATTGTTAGAGCGCCATCTAGAGGCCATCCTAACAAAGACCGTTTCCCAAGCCACTCAAGGAGCCTGCTGTGAAGGGAGCAACAATACAAATTAAATGAAGAGAAAAAAAGAGGAGGAGAGTAATTTTTACCATGCATCTCTACATGACAGGCGGAGAAGGCAATGGCACCCCACTCCGTACTATTGCCTGGAAAACCCCATGGACGGAGGAGCCTGGTGGGCTTCAGTCCATGGGGTCGCGAAGAGTCGGACACGACTGAGCGACTTCACTTTCACTTTTCACTTTCATGCATTGTAGAAGGAAATGGCAACCCACTCCAGTGTTCTTGCCAGGAGAATCCCAGGAAGGGGGGAGCCTGGTGGGCTGCAGTCTATGGGGTCACACAGAGTCGAACATGACTGAAGCGACTTAGCAGCAGCAGCCGCAGCTATGTGACAGGATACTATTGTAGGAGACTGAATGCTTTATCTCACTCAATCACATAAAGTAATAATTATTATCCCCACTTTACAGATGAGAAAAATAGACCTAAGAGTATGGTCTTTGTTCAACCAAGAAGCAGAGCCAGGATTCAAAACCCTGACTTGCTCATATCAATGTGGATGCTTCTCCTACTATTCAGCACTTCCAACTCTTGATGTGGCTCAGTACTCTTAGATTTCAAAATGTTTTGTTTATCCCTAAAAGAGTATGTCAACTTCAGTACTGAAAATGTGTCTGTGCAGAGCCAAATACATTTATTTACTTCTCCTGCCTTGACTATTCCATGTCGTTTTTCCTCTATGACAGATATACACTAAATAAATATTTGTTCAATGAATAAATGACTAAATAAAGAGAGTATTTTTCCTTGCCTCCTTTCAAACCCCTTTTAAAGAGTTTTCTGTATTTCCAGTATGGCTGCACCCACATCTGACCACACTGTATATTATCATCATACGAAAGGCCTTCTTTCCCACCCACCTCTGCCCACCAACTAAATGCCAGGCTTCACAATCCATGCATCTCTAAAGATAAAGTGACTGAGAGTTAAAATTAATCAGGTTACTCCTAGTGAAAGGAAACTCTATACCAAACCATCTTTCTACAATAAAGAATGATTGAATCATCTGAATAACTACTCTGTTATTCATCTGCTTTGTTGAGCTTGCTTTCCACATACTGGTTTATATCAACTAAGGTATATCCAAACATTAATGTTTATTTTTCAGTGACACCCAGCTAAGCCTTCCAAGTATTTTTTTTCCCCTAGGACTCTACTCATTGTTTCAGTAAGAGTGTGAACTCAATGAGGGAAAGTTCTAATTTTAAAAATAATTTGTTACCCTCTAACTCCCACTGCAGTTTTTCCATCTGTGTTATTAAATGTTTATGACTGACCAAGGATTTCTCTCCCTCTCTAGCTAGTCCTTTGAAAGAAATACTAATGAGCAACTTAATGTTAAAAAGGAGCAAAAGAATGAGGAATAGATTTTCCCAGAAGGTAATTATTGAGTGCCTACCAGATTCTAGGAACCGCACTGGGTGATGTGGGCACAAAGGCTCTGGCCTCAAGGCTATACACAGTTTCATGGGATAAACAGACAATTACAGTGCAGTGTTCTGGGTCGGCAGAGGCCAGGGGATATCCTACACTTTGAGAAGGCAAAGATGACTGACTGCTGAAGTCTCTAATTACTGAGCTTTCTCCTGAAGTGATGGTAAATGCTGTAATGCAATTATAATAAATATTATAATGCAATTACAATACATGTGTGTTGAATTAAATCAAATGGCTGTCTTGCTTTCCAGAAGCTCAAATACGAAATATGAGCCATGAAATTTACAAATGCGTTCTTAAACTCAGAGCTTGCTAGTATGTTACCCCCTGGAGATATTTCAGAAGATTTTAACTCATGAGGGTCAAGAAATTTTATAAGATTCTGTCCTACCTAATGACTCTTTGATGTGCTGAAAACAGGTCCTTCTAGACGTTTCTTTAGAATTTTCTCAGGCACATGAGGTAAAGGAATTCAAGGAACTGGCAAACCTAGAATCTAATTTTTCTGACACTGGTTAATTTCAAGTTGATAATGACAACTTAATGTGATTGAATATATCCACAATTTGTACAAAATTATGTCATATAAAACTGTGGCCTCCAGCACCTATAAATGTTAATTCTCTCAGAATTAGGGTCATCTTAAACCTCTTTCCTACTATGCTCAACAAGCTCTTTGAGAGCATAGCTTGTGTCTTTCTTACTATCATACACTGGATCCTGCCAAAATGAGAGGACACAAAATAAGAATCTTACATGTAATGGGAATGATGAAAATATTATAACGGAATGCATGTAAACAAACATAATTGACTATCCCTTGGGATAGTCAGAAGTTTTTGTGGAATTTATAAATATATATCTCCATCATTCTCCATGTTAAGCAAACATATCTCCTTTTCAATGTAAACCTTCTGCTTTATTGCTTTCTCTGTTTCATCATACAAGTTAAACATCTTTTTTAGATGTATTAGAGAATGAAAATAATCAACATTTTGGTTGGCCTCCAACTAATAAAATAAAATTTTTAAAAAAAGAAAATAAAAATATGTATAGGTCTTTTGTTTCTTTAGGTAGATATACTCCTAAGTATTTTATTCTTTTTGTTGCAATGGTGAATGGTATTGTTTCCTTAATTTCTCTTTCTGTTTTTTCATTGTTAGTGTATAGGAATGCAAGGGATTTCTGTGTGTTAATTTTATATCCTGCAACTTTACTATATTCTACCACCTAGAGCTAATCAGTATAAACATTTTGTTTCATTTCTTTTTGCAAGGTTTTCTATGCAAATATCAGTTTAGTTCAGTTCAGTTTAGTTGCTCAGTCATGTCCGACTCTTTGCAACCCCATGGCTTCCCTGTCCATCATCAGCCCCAGAAGCTTACTCAAACTCATGTCCATTGAGTCAGTGATGCCATCCAACCATCTCATCCTCTGTCGTCCCCTTCTCTTCCCACCTTCAATCCTTCCCAGCATCAGGGTCTTTTCCAGTGAGTCAGTTCTTTGCATCAAGTGGTCAAAGTATTGGAGTTTCAGCTTCAGCATCAGTCCTTCCAATGTATACACTTTCAAAAATAAAGACATTTTCCTAATGGATGAATTATTTTGTAACTTGTGTATATATAAAATAAAAAGTGAGCATATTTCACATCATAAATTTGTATGTATATTCTCATCTTTAATGGTTGCAGAGTAAAGCACTGCCTATATCTCAAAATGTGTTTAATCTATACTTGATATCAGACAACTGCTGCTGCTGCTGCTGCTGCTGCTGCTAAGTCGCTTCAGTCATGTCTGACTCTGTGAGACCCCATAGACGGCAGCCCACCAGGCTCCGCCGTCCCTGGGATTCTCCAGGCAAGAACACTGGAGTGGGTTGCCATTTCCTGCTCCAATGCATGAAAGTGAAAAGTGAAAGTGAAGTCGCTTAGTCATGTCCAACTCTTCGTGGCCTACCAAGACTGCAGCCCACCAGGCTCCTTCATCCATGGGATTTTTCAGGCAAGAGTACTGGAGAGGGTTGCCATTGCCTTCTCCGATCAGACAGCTAGGTTGTATCTAAAGTTTTGTTATTTTAAACAACATTATGACAAAAGTCTTTATATTTAAACTTCTTGCATTCATTTGAGAGTTTCTTTTAAAAGCTAATAAAATTGCTGGACCATTTTAAAGCCTCCCAATGCTTTGACATAACTTTTTCTCTGGATGCCCCCTACCCTTATACAGACCCTGTACCAAGTATAGGTAGTATCACTGTTCAAGTCCATACGACAAAAAAAAAATTTCAAATATTCACTTACTGTCTATTATACATTTAGTGAACAGGAACATGCTTGCACACACCCTGTATATGAATATACACAGAATGTATAATAGGTAAGAAGTGTACTCAAGCCACGTTACTTGATTTCATGTCCTGATTCACCCATCTACTAGTTCTGTGACTCATTTTCCTCATCTGGCAAATGGTACAATTAAAATATCTCTCAGGGTTATTCTGAGGATTAAATGAACTGGTCCATAAAATGGATTCAGAACACTACCTGACACATGTAAATATTTGATAAATGCTATACACGTTCTTCTTTTTCCTGGAAAAACTACTAAATCAGTTTTTCAGCCTCCTTTGCAGTTATAAATGTCCTTGAGACTAGAATATAAGTTGAATAGATGTGAGTCATTTACTGGCCTGACTCATTAATGTCTTCAAAACATGATCCTCATCCATTCCCCTGTCAGACAGTTAAACACCTAGAGTCGGTAGACCCACAGGACGGAACCACTGGATCTATGAATAAGTGGAACAAGAGCCCCACCCCCACCAACCACACTGAACTATCACTGCATCAGTGAGAAATAAATATGCATTGTGTTACATGTGAAATGCTTTGTTTCTTCTGTTATAGCAGTTAGCCTTTCTGCACTAGTAAAGTTGCATATGATTATTTCTTATACTATCTGCTTTAAAGAACAAAAATTTTGATCTCAAAATATGAACCATAGGTAAATGAAAGGAGTTCAAAACCGAAAATTTGCTGCAGATAATCCACAATTTGATAATATAGGAATTCAAGAGTCATTCATCAAGTTGAATTACTTTTAAACTCATCTCTTTCTTATAGTTCCTATTTTGGCTCCAGGCTAAAGAGGATAATCTCAATACAGCTAAATGGGTTAATTCAACTTAAAACACAGATTCTTCATGTCCCCTCTTAGCTTTACCAGTTAAAATTGTTTTCTTATATATTGACTGAAACATTTAGACTGTAAATATCAAAGTACTAGCTGAGAAAATCCAGGAGGAAACATTCATCAGGAAAAGGAGAAATATTCAAAAGAAAGGCTTTGCATTAAAAAAAATTCAACAGCAACAAGAAATTTCCTATAATGGTTATGAAATGTCTACAGTAAAGTCCCCCAAAACAAGAATATATTTCCCGTTTTCCTCTTGAGGACCATAGACATGAAAGAAATATACTCAATTTAGGATACTATTCATTTTGCAAAAATGGAAAAAAGAAAAGGAAAGGAAAGGTGATACCAAGAATGACATAGAAAGAATGAATATTCATTCTTTCTATGAATATATATATGCCATTTTACAAGCATTGAGACAAATTTTTTTTCAATATTAGCCATATAATTTGTCTTCTAAGGTTAGAGCTTCCAGCTGAGACTAACTGAGGTATTTTCCAGAGTGTTTTGCTCCTCAAGGAACCATAAGATATTAGATAACATTATCAACTCTATCTTTCTAAATATAGAACTGAATGACTATCCCCTTATTTGCATCATGCTCTGTAATGTGTTTTGTATAAAGGAAGGTGTTATCAACCCCATCCTCCACCCACCTCCCCTAAAAGGACACTGAAATTCAGAAAAGTCAAGGGGTTTGTCCAAGGCTATCTGGACATTGTTGTAAGGCAACACAAATAGTCATCCAGTGAGTGATGTGCAAACTTCAATTTTCACATATGAATTTTCTGGACATGGTTAAAGTGAGAGTCATGATCAAGTTACTCAGTGTAACAGTTGTAGATGTGCCTGTGAGAGGGAAATGTGAGCAGCTGGATGCATTTGAATTAGCCCAGCTTAAATCATAGAAAAGAACAACTGAATCATTCGAAAAGCAACAGGTTAAACCTAATTCTAATAATTCCAGTGAAGATACCTGAAGTACGAAAGGTTTACCAAGCGCCACTTTAATAGCATACTGGTTTCAGGAAAGAGTTAAAAAAAAGCAAAATTTTAGGCTAATGAAGTGATCCCACAAGTGCTTTGGATCTCTTTGTGACATAATTTAACCTCTACCTAGTTCCTGAGAAACTGCTTTATAACAAACATTTCCTCTTTGTTTCCATTATTCCATCTGAGACATAATTCTTTAGAAAAGGAAGAGCAGCTAAGAGACCTTTTTATAAAAATCACACAAATATAACAAAGTTGTAAATAATCATGCATTTAAAAGAAAATTATCCTTTCTTGAAAATGTGATAAGAATACTCCAAACAAAACATGAAGCAGGAATTCAGAGTAAAAACAGAAAGGCATTTCAACCTGCTTCGTTGTTGTTGTAGTAAAATGTTTATGCTAAATTGAACAAATATAACAAAACAACAAAAAATAGAACTGCCTTCTCAGTTCTAAATCAGTTTGGCAAATATGCATGAATACTTCTTTATTAGTAAGCACACAAGCAGAAAACTGAATTCATCCCAGATGACTCAAATAAAGAGACTTTAATACAATGACTACTTATGGAGGTATGAGCAAGGTTAAGAAGATGAAAACAGGAATGGGGTTACATAAATCTTTCCCAAATCAGAAAAAAAAGGTGAGCACAAGTACCCAAATAGTAAGGTCCATTATAGTTGCTTAGATTTGACACTGAAATTTTGCTTTGATGTTTGGCAACGGAGTTTATAACAACCATGTGAACCAAGCAGTGATAGATGGCTAGAAAGGGTGGAAGGAAAGATGGGACCAAGAAACACAATGGAAGTAGGATCCATTGGTAAAAAATTGCAGTTGTTGGATTGTAACAGAAGGAACAAGGACGCAAAGGTACTTGTGAGGTTCTAATTCCACCTGCCCAGGAATAATGAATCCATTAACGGCCAACAGAAGAGAGGAAGGCTGAATACAGAGAGTGAAGAAACAGTTTCTGGTCTTACCTGAACAGGCACTTGGACTTGGATTCAAGGTTTCTGGTCTTACCTGAACAGGAACTTAGATGTGGATTCAAGTCCTAATTCAGCCCCTCACTGTTTGTGGAAAAGCAGACAAGTCTCTGGGTCTTTGTTTCTTCACCTGAAAAAACAGGCTAATTTTAGTGGATTCCTCATAGAGATTTTGGTTATTTTGTTTTCATCAAAATCCTTTTTATTTTCATTAGTTTTAGGTTTATGAGAAAACTGATCTGAAAGTATTGTTCAATACACCATCTCACTCCCCAACAATTTCCCTTATTAACATCTTGCATTCCTGTGATGGGCTTCCTCAGTGGTTCAGCAGTAAAGAATCCACCTGCAATGCAGGAGATGAGGGTTCAGACCTTGGGTTGAGAAGATCCCCTGGAGGAGGAAATGGCAACCCATTCCAGTATTCTTGCCTGGGAAACCCCATAGACAAAGGATCCGGTGGGGTGGGGGGTGGGTACAGTCCAAAGAGGGCAAAGAGTCAGATACCACTGAGCGACGGAACACATGCACATACATTTGTGTAGTACATTTGCCATAACAGATGAGTCTATGTTGATACATGATTGCTATTTGAAGTCCATATTTTAAATTAGGCTTCACTCTTTATCTATGCTATGAATTTGGACAAATGAATGACATGTCTCCACCGTGGACAGTATCATTCAGAATAGTTTCACACCCTAAAAATCTATGCTACATCTAGACCTAAAATGCTACATCTATTCATTCCCCACACCCAAACCCTGGTGAACACTCATCTTTCTACTGTCTCCATAGTTTTGCCTTTTCAGAATGTCACATATTTGGAATCATACAATATGTAGCATTTTTAGATCGTTTTCTTTCACATAGCAGTATGCATTCAAGGTTTATAGAGTCATTTTGAAGTCTTGAAGATACTAAAATTTGTTTAATGAAGAACACTAAACAAATGGTAATGGTTTTTACTTCTATCATTAACATTGTTATTATTTCATACAGGCTTCATTTTCCTAGAGTTTTGAAAAGGAGATCGTGAACGTCCCTTGAGTAAAGTAGGTCCTGTTTTATCTAATTTCTTTTACTTCCAACTCTTTGGTAACATTTATTTCACCTCTAGTTTTCTTGCTCACTCTTTTCCCCTATAAAATGACAATTTTGTGAGAACAGGGACCATTTCTGCCTTGTCCACTACTCTGTTCTCAAAATTTAGCACAGTACTTGGCAGGTGGCAGGTCCTCCTTAAACATTTGCCAAGTGAGCGAAAGGTTGGCATGGGGACCTGAATAGAGACAAAGAGTTGCAGTAACACAGTTTTGGGCAATGAACTGGAGGAAAGGCTATGATGCAACCACATTCCCCAGGACTAGAAAATTTTGTGTGTTTTGGAAATCAATCCTTCATCAGTTGCTTCATTTCCTATTATTTTCTCCCATTCTGCAGACTGTCTTTTCACCTTGTTTATGGTTCCCTTTGCTGTGCAAAAGTTTTTTAAGTTTAATTAGGTCCCATTTGTTTATTTTTGTTTTTATTTCCATTATTGTAGGAGGTGGGTCATAGAGGATCTTGCTGTGATTTACATCAAGGAGTGTTCTGCCTATGTTTTCTCTCTGAGTTTTATAGTTTCTGACCTTACGTTTAGGTTCTTAATCCATTTTGAGTTTATCTTTGTGTATGGTGTTAGGAAGTGTTCTAATTTCATTCTTCTACATGTAGCTGTCCAGTTTTCCCAACATAACTTACTGAAGAGACTGCCTTTTCTCCATTGTTTATTCTTGCCTCTATATCTATGGCTAATTTATGTTGATATATGACAGAAACCAACACAGTATTATAAAGAAATTATCTTCCAATTAAACACAAATAAATCAAAAAAGAAAAAAAAGAAAAACAGTGGAGGACTTTATCCAGCTCTACAACTCATACACACAAGGACTTACATACCTGACACTTAAATGTTTTCCTCATCTCAACTTGTAATATTTTAAGTTTCTATATAGCAAGAGATGTGTCAAATGGCTTTAGATAATATACTGAATGCTATTCAAGTACATATAGTTTAATATCTACTTATAACTTTTTGAGATGGCTGTTACATATGTAAATTCAACTGAAATCAGAGTTAGTGTGTAGTGTTAGTTGTTCAGGCATGTCCAACTCTACAACCCCATGGACTAGAGCTCACCAAGCTTCTCTGTCCACGGAATTCTCCAGGCAAGAATACTGGAGTGGGTTGCCATTTCCCTCTTCAGGGGATCTTCCTGACCCAGGAATCGAATCCTAGTCTCCTACATTGCAGAAGGATTTTTTACCATCTGAACCATCAACTTTACCCTAATTTTCCTTTGGATGCAATACAAATTCACCTACCCACAGTGCTACCTGAGATGAAGTCAACATTAGTTTATCAGTCTTCCTTAGGATTTACTCCAGATATGTGAGAAATGAATTGTTTAAAAAAGCAATTGACATCTCTCCTCTGTCTCATCTCCAAAATATTCAAAGCATGTCTCTTCATCTCTGGATATTTTTCTTTTTGTCCCATTTTAATTTTAAACTAATGATAATGATACTTCATTGATGTCACTCTGGCAAAAAGTTTAAGCAGAAAGTTTCCTCTAAACCAAAATGTTCCTTAACCCACTGGGGAATTCTTAAAGGTAGATACTAATATGCACTGTAATTAAGAAATAATGAGCTTCCCACCATGATTTATTTTCACAGATTTAGATTCAATGCTGAGAGGCTACAGTTTAAATTGTTGCTGTGCCCAATAGCAAAAACTCCTCTAAATACTCTGAGGTCAATTTTAAATAAACTTGCATTTCAGCAAAAAGAAAGTTAAGTGAAATTGTGGTTCTGATTTGTCACCCTCACTCCCACCCAAAGTGAAGGAAACACAAAGGCAGGCAGATGGGGAGAGAGAAAGGGTGTGGGGAACAGAGAGGAAAAAAGAGAGAGGTGAGACTGAAAAAAAAATTAATATGAAAAAGCATTACCCTAGGCTTGCTGTGAGGTCTTGGGGGGAGTTTCTTTGCCAGTCCTGCTCATGTGAAGTCCGAAGTCCTTCCATTCCCATTCCTTAGGGTGCCTGCAGTTAACTCAACACTAAGAAAAAGAATGAATGACAAGGTCAGAGGCCTTGATTAAGATACTTCTCAGCTGCCCTGAAGGATTAACAGTGATGGCACAGGGCCAGAAAAACCCCACTGTTCGCTCAGAAGAAACTGAAATTTAGCGGATTGAAGCAGCTCTTAAATGTAGCAGTTAACAGCAAAGGCTTTGGAAGGAGACCACTTATTAGCAGTGTGAACTTGGGCGGTTCACTTAATCTCACTGAGCCTCACTCTCTTCAGCTGTCAAACATGGCTGATAATTCCTCCTTACTATGTATATCATTGTAAAATGCACAGTGGTACTCAGTATATTTCCACTGTTTTAAAATTATGCTGGCTTCGACTTATCTTCAAAGAGGCCTCTGGCAAGAGTTACAAGAGAAGTCAGAGAGCCAACCCTTGGCTTAATTTGGGACACAGGGCAGGTCATCTGCAGTTATGGAAACCTTGAACATGGGATGGAGTATTTTACTTGAAATGCACGAAACTGGGAAGAAGAAACTAGGTTAGAAATTGTAAATCTGCTGAGAGAATGAATAAAATTCTGTTTTATCCCAATTAATGTCAACTGTGTTTTTCAATCACCTCATAATGAGAAAAATCAGAGAATACTGGGGGGGGGGGGGGGGGCTGGGGTAAAACAACACTAGATCTTTCTCACTAAACCCCAACTCCAACAAAAGTCAGAGAGAGTTATGTGGCTTTTGATCACTCACAGAAGTTTGGGGTTTAGAGAAAAGTTTTAACATTGTATTCATTCAGTACTCTTTATTGAGTTCTGGGGAGATAATAATGAATTTTAAAAAATGACCTTTGCTTTTAAATGAGAGGGAGAATTGTGCATACATAGACACATTTTTAAAAAATATGGTAAAGACTCCAGGGGAAAATGTGATATTTTAAAGGGCATGCAGATTTCGATTGAGAAGGCCCTCCTTTAGCACAGGCTTTTTCCAGAGTCCACTCTGCAATGGAAGCTGGCACATGAGTAGTTCATTCAAGGAACAGGCATGAGGGACAGGGACCAAGAGAGCCAGCACACACCTATGTCATGTGATCAGCCTCTACTCTGGGAGACAACTGACTACTTGATCCCATCAAACAGCTGAGAAAGTTTATCAGATGCCTCTCTCCACCCTCTGCCTGAGAGATGAAAATAAAAAGCATTTCTCAGTGGGCTTCTGTCCCCCATCAGTCAAAGACTGCTTCATGGGGTGCTTTGGACATCCCTAAGTTCTGGGTTGCACTTGTATGAGTGCCTAGTTTTGAAGTCGTCCATTATCTGTAGCTGAGCAACCCCTGGGTCATGCAAGAATTATAGAGCATGTGTCCCTCATCTTCTAGGGACAAGTCCCTCCCCCATATCTTCTGCTGTAGCTCCTCTGAAGTACCTACACAACAGTAGCTGATGCACTTTTCCCAAATTGTTTTACAGATGCTAAAACTCCCAACAAATGCAAGAAATTAACTATTTGATGATCATGAGCCCCCAGACCTATTGGCGCCTAAGGAAAGATCATGTTAACCACCCTGTTATCTCACCAAGAACCAATCAGAGAATTGGGCTTGAGCTGATCCCCACAGCGGGGCAATTGTCTGAGTCAGAAGAGAAACATTAAAGGCTGAGCCTGAAACAGCTGATCTGTGGCAGCCTAAATGCAATGAGAATCAGACTGTACTTGCCACAGCCATACATATGCTGGGCAGGAACGCAGGTCTCCTGGAAGGGGCAGTGCCTGGGAGTTGGAGTTTAGGGATTGTGGAGCAATCCCAGTGTGATGGCTGCTGTTGACTGTGGAGAGACAGAACCAGAGGAGGTGACGGATGAGATCGTGATGGGAACTCACCCGTGGAGGAGAGCCAGGCAGCCATGGAAGCAAGGTGATACTGCTGAGTCACACGTAGGGGGTGGAGCCATCACCATAGCCTCTCTCTCCTCATGCCAGCATAGGCAGCTGAACAGAGAGGCTGGCCCATCAAGCGCCTAAGGCACTGAACTACAGAGTAGGACCCCACCCAAGGTGCCCCTTTAAGTGCCTGATGCGCCGGTCTATAGAGTAGGACCCCAGTCGGGGGCCCGCTATGTGCCTGATGCGCAGAACAACAGAGAAGGGGGGGAAGGGCTCCCAGGCAAGGGAACCCTCTAAGTGCCTGAACAGGCAGAGCTGTGGACACAGACTGGCCAAAGAGGCCTTCTGATCGCCAACTACAAGAGGCTCGAAAAAAGACTCCTGCCGCGGAGGCAGTCTGTGACCCTGAACGCTGAACACCGGGGTCCCTGCAAGCCAAGCAGCTGCGCCACCTTCACGCTCAACTCTCACTGGGGCAGAGCTGCCATAGGCAAAACAAGGAAAAAAGGTCTTGTGTTTATGCGCACAGGATCGCGTCAGTCCTGTCTGACTCTTTGTCACCCTGTAGACTGGGGCCTGCCAGGCTTCTCTGTCAGAGAAGGCGTTCTCCAGGCAAGAATTCTGGAGTGTACTGGCCAATACTGGTTGCCATACCCTTCTAGAGCACTGTATTTCCTGCTGCCCTAGCCGCCAACCCCCTGAGTACCTGGTGCCAGAAGCCCTGTGAACCAAGCAGCTGTACCCCCTCCACAGCTGCCCTCACAGGGGTAGACCCAAGCCCTCCAGCACAGCCTCAGGAGTTAAACCCCAGTGGAGGACCCACATGTAGAGGTGGAAATAAAACCACAGTTGAAACCCAGGGGCAGTGTGGCTAAGGAAGAAGTTTCAAAACCTCCCCAGCAGCTGTACAAGCTGCAGATTAAACCCACATGATCAACCAAGCAAACTCTGTGTGTCTATGGAATATATAAAAGGCCATTCAGAGCTCCCACATAAGAAAATGCACTACCTCTGATAGCTGTGGATAGTGGAGGCAAGAATACACAGGAGTGGGACTGGATTAGAATCTGAGCAGCCCCACAGCAGGTCCACAGATCAGTACAGTGTTGGATCGCATCATGGGGAGGTAAGGTGGACTGTGATTTCAGCATGGGAAAGGACTCTGACAGCAGTGACTAAAGAAAAACATTTATTATTCTTATTTTTTGACTTGTTCTGTAGATTCTTTTGGATATTTTTTCCCCCTTTCTCCCGCCCCGCCCCACCACCCATTGTCGATTTTATTGGCACTAAGAAACCCAATTAAGTTTTTGAGCAACTGTTTTCTTTTTCCCCAGTCACATTTTTTATTGTTGTCATAAACCTCTGCCTCTACACTGGGCTTTTGCAGTTCTGTGGAGTGTTCCTCTTTTTTTTTTTTTTTTCTCTCTCTCTCTTTTTTAATTTTTTAAACCTATTATTATTTTTTCTACATTTATTCCTTTGTTTGCTTTTTCTACCTTTCTTTTCCCCTTGCAGTTAATCTTTAACATATATAAATCTTTATCTACTTCTCTTTAACACTGCATATATATTCTTTCTTTCTCTCCTTCCCTCTCAATATATTTGTTCATTTTATTTTCATTGCTTTATTCTGCAATGGACACCTTGCTTTAGTTGTGTTTTCCAGTTTTTGCTTTAATTAGTTTTATTATTGTAGATATAATTTTTTATTTCCTTTATTTGCCAGGTCAATCTATTGTATTTAATTTTTGTTGGACTGTTTTGATTTCGCTTATGGATGTATATGCATATGTGTATATTCAGTCAATTTCTACTGTTGTTATAAACCTCTGCCTCTTCATCGGGCTACTGCAGTTCTGTGGAGTTTTCCTTTTATCCCCCTTTGTCTTTCTTCTTTCGTTTTTTTCTCTTTTCTCTTTTTTTTTTTTTTAATAATTTTAAACTTTTTTAAACCTATTATATTTTTCGCCATTTATTTTTTCATTTGCCTTTCCTATTGTTCTTTTCCCCTTGCAGTTAACCTTTAATGTATATAAATCTTCTTCATTTATTTCTATAACTTTGCCTATCTATTCTTTCTTTCTTTCCTTTCTTGCCTTTCCTCTCAACATATTTGTTAGCTCTGTTTTCATTTCTTTATTCTCCAGTTGGCACCTTGCTTTAGTTTTCTTTTCCAGTTTTTGCTTATGTTAGTTTTGTTCTTAACTGATAAATATAATTTTATATTTCCTTTGTTCACTGGATCAGTCTACTGTATTTTTGTTGGGCTGTTTTCACTTTGCTCATGGGTGTATATGCATATGTGTATATTCCATTATTTTAATTATTATTTGCCTGATTTTGTAACTGCCATTTGTCTGAGGTTCATTTTTGGTTGCTCATGTTTGGATATTTGTTTTACTCTCCCTTAATGCCATAACAAACCACTTGTGGAATCATCATTCCTGACCAGAGATCAAACAAAGAGTCTTTGGAGTCAGAGCAGTAGACCCTAGACTACTAGAGAACTAACCCTAGGGAGTATCAAATAGTGAGAACTCAGACAAAGGAAACCCCTGGAATACAAGACCTGGCATCACCCAACCACCAGTATCACCCTGTGCAGGATGCTTCATCTAAACAATATACAAAACAAAAATACAAACCCAATCATCAGAAGACAGGAGTACAACCTCACTCAGCCTCGCCCATCAGAGGGAAAACAAACAAATAGAAACTCAGCATTAATCTGACCCTATAAAAAGCTCATACAAACCACTGGACCAACCTTACGAGGGGAGAAGCAAAAATGAAGAAAGAATTCAACCTTATTCAAGGAAAGAATTCAACTTTCCTTAGGAAAAGAAGACCTCAAACACAATACCTTAAAAAAAAAAAAAAAGGCAGAGAAATACTGCATAAATGAAGAAACAAACTAGAAACACAGAAATCCAAATAAATAAAGAGGAAATAGGAAAATTACCTGAAAAAGAATTCAGAATAATGATAGCAAAAATGATCAAAAACCTTGAAAACAAAATGGAGAAAATGCAAGACTCAATTAACAAAGACCTAGAAGAATTAAAGTATAAGCATAAAGAGACCACATAACTACTGAAATTAAAAATACTTTAGAAGGAATCAAAGCAGAATATCTGAAGCAGAAGAACAAATCAGTGAGCTGGAAGATAAAATGGTGGAAATAATTTCTCAAGAGCAGAATAAAGGAAAAAGAATGAAAAGACCTGAGGACAGACTCAGAGATCTCTGGGACCATATCAAACACACCAACATTCAAACTAAAGGGGTCCCAGAAGAAGAAGAGGGTATGAGAACATTTATGAAGAGATTATAGTTGAAAATTTCCCCAACATGGAAAAAGAAATAGTCAATCAAGTCTAAGAGGCACAAAGAGTCCCATATAGGATAAACCCAAGGAGAAAAATGTCAAGACACATACTAATCAAACTAACAAAGACTAAACACAAGGAAAGAAGATTAAAAGCAGCAAGGGAGAAGCAGCAAGTAACATACAAGGGAAACCCCATATGCTTAACAGCTGCTCTTTCAGCAGAAACTCTGCAGGCCAGAAGGGAATGGCAGGATATATTTAAAGTATTGAAAGGGAAAAATCTACAACCAAGATTACTGTACCTACAAAGGATCTCATTCAAAATTGATGGAGAAATCAAAAGCTTTTCAGACAAGCAAAAGTTAAGAGAATTCAGTACCACCAAACCAGCTTTACAACAAATGTTAAACAGACTTATATAGTCAAGAAATACAACAGAAGAAAACAGATGTACAAAATCAGCCCAACTAATTAGAAAATGCAATAGGAACATATATACATATCAATAACTATTTTAAATGTAGATGGATTGAATGCTCCAACCACAAAAGACATTGACTGGATGAATGGATACCAAAAGAAGATATGCTGTCTACAAGAAACCCACTCCAGACCTCAAGACACATATAGACTGAAAGTGAGAGGATGGAAGAATATATTCCATGCAAATGGGAAGCAAAGGAAAGCTGGAGTAGCAATCCTCGTATCAAACAAAATAAACCTTAAAATGAGGATCATAAGATATAAGGAAGGACACTAACATAATGATCAAGGGATCAACCCAAGAGGAAGACATAATAATTGTAACTATTTATGCATCTGACAAAGGAGCACCTCAATACAGAAGACAAACACTGACATTCAATATCACGGTAATCCAAGTCCATGCCCCGACTAGTAACGCTGAAGAAGCTGAAGTTGAACAGTTCTGTGAAGACCTACAAGAATTGCTAGAACTAATACCCAAAAAAGATGTCCTTTTCATTATAGGGGACTGGAATGCAAAAGGAGGAACTTAAGAAGCACCTGGAGTAACAGGCAAATTTGGCCTTGGAGTACAGAATGAAGCAGAGCAAAGGCTAACAGATTTCTGCCAAGAGGACGCACTGGTCATAGCAAACACCCTCTTCCAACAACACAAGAGAAGACTCTGCACGTGGACATCACCAGATGGTCAACACCAAAATCAGATTGATTATATCCTTTGCAGCCAAAAATGGAGAAGCTCTATACAGTCAGCAAAAATAAGACCAGGAGCAGACTGTGGCTCAGATCATAAACTCATTATTGCCAAATTCAGACTTAAACTAAAGAAAGTGGGAAAACCACTAGGCCATTCAGGTATGACCTAAATCAAATCCATTATGACTATACAGTTGAAGTGAGAAATAGATTTAAGGGACTAGATCTGATAGACAGAGTGCCTGATAAACTATGGACGGAGGTTTGTGAAATTGTACAGGAGACAAGGAACAAGACCATCCCCAAGAAAAAGAAATGCAGAAAAGCAAAATGGCTGTCTGAGAAGGCCTTAAAAATAGCTGTGAAAAGAAGAGAAGTGAAAAGCAAAGGAGAAAAGGAAAGATCTAACCATTTGAATGTAGAGTTCCAAAGACTAGCAAGGAGAGAAAAGAAAACCTTCCTCAGCAATCAGTGCAAAGAAATAGAGGAAACCAACAGAATGGGAAAGTCTAGAGATTTCTTCAAGAAAATTAGAGATAACAAGGGAACTCTTCATGCAGATGGGTTCAATAAAGGACAGAAATGGTATGAACCAAACAGAAGCAGAAGATATTAAGAAGAGATAGCAAGAATACACAGAAGAACTGTACAAAAAATCTTCACAACCCAGATAATCATGAAGGTGTGATCACTCACACTCACCTAGAGCTGGACATCCTGGAATGTGAAGTCAAGTGGGCCTTAGAAAGCATCACTATGAACAAACCTAGTGGAGGCAATGGATTTCCAGTTAAGCTATTTCAATTTCTAAATGATGCTGTGAAAGTGCTGCACTCAATATTTCAACAAATTTGGAAAACTCAGCAATGGCCACAGGACTGGAAAAGGTCAGTTTTCATTCCAATTCCAAAGAAAGGTAATGCCAAAGAATGGTCAAACTACAGCACAGTTGCACTCATCTCACACGCTAGTAAAGTAATGCTCAAAATTCTCCAAGCCGGGCTTCAGCAATATGTGAACTGTGAACTCCCAGATGTCCAAACCGGTTTTCGAAAAGGCAGGGGAACCAGAGATCAAATTGCCAACATCCATTGGATCATTGAAAAAGCAAGAGAGTTCCAGAAAAACATCTATTTCTGCTTTATTGACTATGCAAAAGCCTTTGACTGTGTAGATCAAAATAAACTGTGGGAAATTCTGAAAGAGATGGGAATACCAGACCACCTGACCTGCCTTTTGAGAAACCTGTATGCAGGTCAGGAAGCAATAGTTAGAACTGGACATGGAACAATGAACTGGTTCCAAATGGGAAAAGGAGTACACCAAGCCTATATATTGTCACCCTGCTTATTTAACTTATATGAAGAGTACATCATGAGAAACACTGGGCTGGAAGAAGCACAAGCTCGAACTAAGATTGCCGGAAGAAATATCAACAACCTCAGATATGCAGATGACAGCACCTTTATGGCAGAAAGTGAAAAGGAACTAAAAAGCCTCTTGATGAAAGTGAAAGAGGGGAGTGAAAAAGTTGGCTTAGAGCTCAACATTCAGAAAACTAAGATCATGGCATCTGGTCCCATCACTTCATGGGAAATAGATGGGGAAACAGTGGCTGACTTTATTTTGGGGGGCTCCAAAATCACTGCAGATGGTGACTGCAGCTATGAATTTAAAAGATGTTTGCTCCTTGGAAGGAAAGTTATGACCAACCTAGATAGCATATTAAAAAACAGATACATTAATTTGTCAACAATGGTCTGTCTAGTCAAGGCTATGGTTTTTCCAGTGGTCATGTATGGATGTGAGAGTTGGACTGTGAAGAAAGCTGAGTGTTGAAGAATTGATGCTTTTGAACTGTGGTGTTGGAGAAGACTCTTGAGAGTCCCTTGGACTGCAAGGAGATCCAACCAGTCCTTCCTAAAGGAGATCAGTCCTGGCAGTTCATTGGAAGGACTGATGCTGAAGCTGAAACCTCAATACTTTGGCCACCTCATGTGAAGAGTTGACTCATTGGAAAAGACCCTGTTGCTGGGAGGGATTGGAGGCAGAAGGAGAAGGGGGTGACGGAGGATGAGACAGCTGGATGGCATCACTGACTCAATGGACATGAGTTTGAGTAAACTCTGGGAGTTGGTGATGGACAGGGAGCCCTGGCGTGCTGCGATCCATGGGGTCACAAAGACTCAGACATGACTGAGTGACTGAACTGATCTGAACTGAATGAAAGAAATCAAAGATGACATGAACTCATGGAGAGATAGTCCATGTTCCTGGGTAGGATGAATCAACATTGTGAAAATGACTATACTACCAAACGCAATCTACAGATTTAATGTATTCCTTATCAAATTACCAATGGCATTTTTCACAAAACTAGCACAAAAAATTTCACAATTCATATGGAAACACAGAAGATCCCGAATAGCCAAAGCAGTCTTGAGAAAGAAGAATGGAGCTGGAGGAATCAACCTTCCTGACTTCAGGTTATACTACAAAGCTACAGTCATCCAGACAGTATGGTAGTCCCACAAAAACAGAAATATAGACCAATGGAACAAGATAGAAAGCCCAGAAGTAAACCCATGCACCTATGGGTACCTTATTTTTGACAAAGGTGGCAAGACTATACAATAGGGCAAAGACCAGCCTCTTCAATAAATGGAGCTAGGAAAACTGGACAGCTACATGGAAAACAATGAAATGAGAACACTTCCTAACACCATACACAAAGATAAATTCAAAATGTATTAAAGACCTAAATGTAAAACCGGAATCTAAAAAAAACTCCTAGAGGAAAACATAGGCAGAATACTTGATGACATAAATCAAAGCAAGATCCTCTATGACCTACCTCCTAGTGTAACAGAAATAAAAACAAAAGTAAACAAGTAGGATCCAATTAAACTTAAAAGCTTTTGCACAGCAAAGGAAAGTATAAGCAAGGTGAAAATAGAACCCTCTGAATTAGAGAAAATAGTAGCAAATGAAACAACTGAGAAAGATTTAATTTCCAAAATATACCAGCAGCTCATACAACTTAATACCAGAAAAACAGACAACCCAATCAAAAAGTGGCCAAAAAAAAAGACCTAAACAGATATTTCTTCAAAGAAGATATACAGATGGCTAACAAACACATGAAAAGATCCTCAACATCCCTCATTATTAGAGAAATAAAAATCAAAACTACAATGAGATATCACCTCACACCTTTCAGAATGGCCCTCATCAAAAGGTCTACAAATAATAAATGCTGGAAAGGGTGTGAAAAAAGGGAACACTCTTGCACTGTTGGTAGGAATGTAAATTGATGCAGCCACTATGGAAAATGGTATGGAGACCTTCCTTAAAAACTAGGAATAAAACCACCATGTGACCCAGCAATTCCTTAGGCATATACCCTGAGGAAGCCAAAAATGAAAGAGACACATGTATCCCTTTGCTCATTGCAGCACTATTTACAATATCTAGAACATGGAAGCAACCTAGATGTCCATCAACAGATGAATGGATAAAGAAGGGTGGTATATACAAACAGAGGAATATTACTCAGCCATAAAAAGGAATGCATTTGAGTCAGTTCTAATGAGGTGGATGAGCCTAAAATCTATTGCTCAGAGTGAAGTGAGTCAGAAAGAGAAAGATAAATACCATATTATAACACACATATATATGGAATCTAGAAAAATGGTACTGAAGAATTTATTTACAGGGCAGCAGTGGAGAAACATTCATAGAGAATAGACTTTTGGATATGGAGAGAGGGGCGGAGAGTGTGATGTATGGAAAGAGTAACATGGAAGCTTACATTACCAAATGTAAAATAGATAGCCAATGTGAATTTGCTGTATGGCTCAGGAAACTCAAACAGGGGCTCTGTATCATTGACTGATTCATGTTGAGGTTTGACAGAAAACAGCAAATTTCTAAAGCAATTATCCTTCAATAATAAATTTAAATAAATTAAAAAACACAAATGAATGGATAAAGAATAAGTGGTACATATACACAATGGAATATTACTCAGCCATAAAAAGGAATGCATTTGAGTCAGTTCTGATGAGGTGGATGAACCTAGAACCTATTATACAGAGTGAAGTGAGTCAAAAAGAGAAAGATAAGTGTCTTATTCTACTGCACATATATGGAATATAGAAAAATGGTACTGAAGAATTTATTTACAGGGCAGCAATGGAGACACATACCTAGAGAATAGACTTATAGACATGGGCAGAGGAGGGGAGGTGGTGCTATATATGGAAAGAGTAACTTGTAAACTTTCATTACCATATGTAAAAGAGATAGCCAATGGGAATTTGCTGTATGGCTTAGGAAATTCAAACCCAGAGGGGTGGGATGGGGAGAGAGGTTCAAAGGGGAGGGAATATATGTATACCTAGGGCTTATTCATGTTGAGGTTTGACAGAAAACAACAAAATTCTGTAAAGCATTTATCCTTTAATAATAAAAAACAATTTTTTTTGAAGAAGATGTGGAATACTACCCAGCTGTAAAAAGGATCAAAATTTGGTAGAGACACATGTGGACCTGGAGTCAGTCATACAGAGTGAAGTAAGTCAGAAAGAGAAAAACAAAGACTATGTTTTTGTGCATATATGTAAAATCTAGAAAAATTGTATTGTTGAACCTATTTGCAGGGCTGGAATAGAGACACAGACATACAGAATGGACATGTAAACACGGAGGGTTAGGGGAATGAGGGAATGAGTTGGGAGATTAGATTTCGCCTATGTATATACTACCACGTGTAAAATAGATGGCTAGTGGAAAGCTGCTCAGGTACTCAGCTGAGTGCTCTGTGATGACCTAGAGGGGTGGGGTAGGGGAGGGGTGGCAGGGAAGTTCAAGAAGGATGGGATATACGTATACTTATAGCTGATTCATGATGCTGTACAACAGAATCTAACACAGCATTATAAAGCAATTATGCCCAAAATGAAACAAATACACAAATGGAATGAGAAGCCAGCTCTGTGTTAACAGGGGAGTCAGGAATATCTCTGCTCTAAGTTTATATTTAGCTGTTCTTTGTGTGTGTCTGTGTGTGTGTGTGTGTGTGTGTGTGTGTGTAATCCAAGAAGCTGACCAGCTCTTTGGCATTCTCTCCTCATCTTAAACCCTAGGGAGCCAAAACCACTGGAGCAGTAATCAGATGCCAACAACTAAATTTAAGAAGGAAAAGTCTCAGAGATCACAGAGCAAACTTTCAGTGTCAGCTGATCATTTTAGGCCTTCACATATTTCACTTCTAGAAACACAGTAAACATTATGCTGATGTTTGTCCAAATTCAGGAGTCTTTCCCCCATTACTATCAGCATATTTCCTGCATATTAATAAGCACTCACATATTTCTTATGGAACATGAGCCTCATTTTAAAACAAATAACAAAGCCACATATTAGAGATTGGCTGAAGAAGAGAGAAATTTGGAATTCTCCTGTTTTGGCTTTTGTACCAAGCCTAAAAGAGATGAAGCTGATTAAAATTAATATGACCCCCCCAACTCACAAGTTCCTGTTAGTCAACATGTACTTTGCTTTCATCTCTCTCACACTTCATTAAATTCTTAACCTATTCATCCATCCACTAGTATTAGTTAATAAAATTCTTTTAATTTAGTAAGATTTGGGCTGAGAATTTTAAATATTGTGAATATATAAATGTTCTTCTTTAACTACCTTGCAAAATCCTCAAGAGGACTGGAATGTTTATTTCCTAAAGTCTATTTTCCTCTTTTAATGGTGAAGGTCAAAATCCTCAAAAAAATTTTTTTCTTTCTAGAGTTTTGTCCATTTCAGATAGAGGAATTATATTTTTCTTCTCTACATAAATCTAGGAACATTCTAACTGTTGCCAAGAGAAATAAATTACAGTGTTAAGCTGCAAATCTGCAGGTTTAAAAGTTCACCTTCCTTCAACATTATTTTAAAGGAAAAATGCTATATTTCAGCCAAAAGAGAAGGCAGGTTCTTGGGTTTACTTTCTACTATTAAGCTCGGTTCACTGTTTTGGAATGCCTAAAGGAATCTTTTAATTCTTTCTGGAAAGAAAATATAATTTGAAATCCTTGGGCATGGCCTCAGTGAACAGCAAGGTGATTAGAACTGGAAGTGTCTTTCTTTCTCAACAGCATCTCCATGTGTTTCTCTACTGTTCTTTCTCTCTTCAATGCATAGCCAATTACAATATGCATACAGTCATGCTATAAAATATTTAATTGAAAATCTGGAACCTGGATTTTCTTTATAGATTTAGAATTTTTCCAACGTGCTGCCTCTATACAATGCATTTTGGAAAGGAAATATTATATCATATTTTGTGTTCTTTTCAGAGAAACTATTACACTTTTGGATTACAATAATCAAAGTGGAAATACCCAGATCTTCCTCGACTTACAATGGGGTTATTTACCAATATACCTTTGGTAAGTTGAAAACACTACAAACTGAAAATGTATTTAATACACCTCATTGACCAAGCATCATGGCTTAGCCTGGCCTACCTTAAATTGATAAGACTGGTATTGCTAATTGTGACCAAGCAAACACAAATTTCATGTGCTGTTGGTAGGAGCTGGTAAAATAATATGACCTCTAAAAATTCCTCAGCAGTCCCTTTAAAAAGTAAACATATATCTATATTGTGCATAACAACTGAATTCCTAAGTATTTATTCAAGAGGACTAACAACATGAGCCCCTACAAATATTTTACAAGAATAGCATCTTTAAACCTATTTACGGGGCAGGAATAGAGACTCAGACATAGTGAACAGACATATGGACTCAGTGGGTCAGGAGAGTGTGGGACGAGTTGAGAGAATAGCACTGAAGCATATACATTACCATATGTAAACTACATAGCTAATGGGAAGCTGCTGCATAACATACGGAGCTCAGCCTGGTTCTCTCTGACAGCCTAGAGGGGTGGGATGGGGTGGGAGAGGGTAGTGATGTTCAAGAGGGAGGGAACATATGTATACCTAAGGCTGATTCATATTGAAGTATGGGAGAAACCAACACAACATTGTAAAGTTATTATCTTCCAATTAAAAATAGATAGATTTTTTTAAAGTAGATTAACAAAACAGAAACAGAATAGCAACTTTAAGGAAATTCCCTGGCAATCTAGGGGTTAGGACTCACTATTTCTTCTCCAAGGACTGTAAGCCATGGGACATGGCCCAAAAAAAGTGGCAAATTTAATTATAATTGTTAAAACTGGAAACAATTGAATGTCTATCAATAAGAAAATGAGTAAGTAAATTGTACCATATTCATACAATGGAGTAATACTAAGGACTCAAAAAGAATATACTTTCAACGACATTTTTTATAAGCACAACAATATGGATAAATCCCAAAAACATGCTGAGTTAAAGAAGTCAATCACAAAAGAGTGCTTACCATAGAGTCTCATTTATGTGAAGTTCTAGAATAAGCAAAACAAACAGTTGGTTCCTGAAGCTGGACTAGGAGTTTTTAGCTACTGTGATTATAGTAGATACGAATACTTTCCTTATAAAATGTTTTTCAGGGGCAGGTATTGTCAAAGGAGGGATACTCCATCAATACCTTCTTTTATTATTTTTACTTGTATTTGTAAGACTTTATTTTTTCCTCTTTTTCCTGGATGGTTTTAGCTGTTTCCTTAGTGGTGTTCCATTAGCATCTTAAATTCATAACAATCTAATGTGAACGGCTGTGTTCTAATTGTGCCTAATTATGTATTTATACTTTCCTATTTACATATATTTGTAGTTACTACTATATGCATTTGTCTTTTCAATATTGTAAGAAATAAATGAGTAAAAAACTCAAAGATCATAGGATTGTAGCTTTGTATACGACCATGTAATGTTTACCTACATATTTAATTTAACCAGTCCTCTTTATTCTAGACATTGATTTATACTTTTGAGAGAATCAATTACTAGGCAAGTTGATAAGAAGTCCAGGATCCCTGAGGGGGAGAAAGGGGTCTGGAATTCTCAAGGAGGAGGAAAGGAAAAATGTCTTTTTTTTCCCTCTACATTCCTTAGTCTTAGTCACATACATAAAACATTTTTTTTTTTTCTTTAAGCCCAGAACAGATGATTAGACAACAAACAACTCAGCTTAAACTCTGTACTAAGGATTATATGACAACAATCTACCCTGCTGGAGGACAGTTTCTCCTTCCTGAGAACCTTCTGACTAATCCTGCTATCTTAAAATGTAAATTGTGGGAGTGGGCCTAGAAATCTTTACAACCTTGAGACATTCTTTTGATTTATTGTAATAACCAATTAAAAAAGTATATGACTCCCTTGCTTAGACTAGCGAGGGGGGCACTCTCAATCGCCCTTCTAATGTCTATGTCAGAAGCTTTCTCTGCCCCTTGTCTTACTTTAATAAAACTGCTACACAAAAGCTCTTCAGTGGTCAAGTCAGGTCCCTGGTCCCAAAGCTAAATCTTCTTTTTCGGAGATCACAAATCTGGCATCGTTCACCATAAGCTGTCACTTTCTAATGTCCCTCACTTCAGCCAGAAGAAGGGCAGATCTACTAAAACTAAACATTCTGTTTTACTTATCTGAAATGTCACAAATATTAATTTCTGATGGACAGTTTTGCATCCAACCAAATAAAATTATGGTTGTTTAAAAAATAGGGATATAAGGAAATTTCTGGGATGATAGCAATGTTCTATTTCTTGATAGGCATGTGTATTACACAGAGCTGTACAACCAATATCCTTGCATGTCACTGTATGTAAAGTATATCTAAAATCTTGATTGTTATCAATGTTCACAGCAGCGGTATTCACAATAAACAAGATATGGAAACAACCCAAATGTCCACCAACAAGTGAATGGATAAAAAAGATGTGCTACATATACACAAGGGAATATGCAGTTCAGTTCAGTTCACTTCAGTCACTCAGTCATGTCTGACTCTTTGCGACCCCATGAATCGCAGCATGCCAGGCCTCCCTGTCCATCACCAACTCCCAGAGTTTACTCAAACTCATTTCCATCGAGTCAGTGATGCCATCCAGCCATCTCATCCTGTCGTCCCCTTCTCCTCCTGCCCCCAATCCCTCCCAGAATCAGGGTCTTTTCCAATGAGTCAACTCTTCGCATGAGGGGGCCAAAGTATTGGAGTTTCAGCTTCAGCATCAGTCCTTCCAATGAACACCCAGGACTGATCTCCTTTAGGATGGACTGATTGGATCTCCTTGCAGTCCAAGGGACTCTCAAGACTCTTCTCCAACAACACAGTTCAAAAGCATCAATTTTTCAGTGCTCAGCTTTCTTCACAGTTCAACTCTCACATCCATACATGACCACCGGAAAAAACATAGCCTTGACTAGACAGACCGTTGTTGGCAAATTAATGTCTCTGCTTTTTAATATGCTATCTAGGTTGGTCATAACTTTCCTTCCAAGGAGTAAGTGTCTTTTAATTTCATGACTGCAGTCACCATCTGCAGTGATTTTGGAGCCCCCAAAAATAAAGTCAGCCACTGTTTCCACTGTTTCCCCATCTATTTGCCATGAAGTGATAGGACCAGATTCGATGATCTTTGTTTTCCTTATGTTGAGCTTTAAGCCAACTTTTTCACTCTCCTCTTTCACTTTCATCAAGAGGTTTTTTAGTTCCTCTTCACTTTCTGCCATAAGGGTGGTGTCATCTGCATATCTGAGGTTATTGATATTTCTCCCGGCAATCTTGATTCCAGCTTGTGCTGCTTCCAGCCCAGCATTTCTCATGATGTACTCTGCATATAAGTTAAATAAGCAGGGTGACAATATACAGCCTTGACATACTCCTTTTCCTATGGAAAACCAATCTGTTCTTCCATGTCCAATTCTAACTGTTCATTCCTGACCTGCATATAGGTTTCTCAAGAGGCAGGTCAGGTGGTCTGTCTGGTATTCCCATCTCTTTCAGAATTTTCCACAGTTTATTGTGATCCACACAGTCAAAGGCTTTTGCATAGTCAATAAAGCAGAAATAGATGTTTTTCTGGAACTCTCTTGCTTTCCTGATGATCCAACAGATGTTGGCAATTTGATCTCTAGTTCCTCTGCCTTTTCTAAGACCATCTTGAACATGTGGAAGTTCACAGTTCACATATTGCTGAAGCCTGGCTTGGAGAATTTTGAGCATTACTTTACTAGCGTGTGAGAGTGCACAATGAGTGCAATTTTGTGGTAGTTTGAGCATTCTTTGGAATAGTCTTTCTTTGAGATTGGAACGAAAACTGACCTTTTCCAGTCCTGTGGCCACTGCTGAGCTTTCCAAATTTGTTGAAATATTGAGTGCAGCACTTTCACAGCATCATCTTTCAGGATTTGAAATAGCTCAACTGGAATTCCATCACCTCCACTAGCTTTGTTCGTAGTGATGCTTTCTAAGGCCCACTTGACTTCACATTCCAGGATGTCTTGCTCTAGGTGAGTGATCACACCATCGTGATTATATGGGTCGTGAAGATCTTTTTTGTACAGTTCTTCTGTGTATTCTTGTCACCTCTTAATATCTCCTGCTTCTGTTCAGTCCATACCATTTCTGTCCTTTATTGAATCCATCTTTGTATGGGATGTTCCCTTGGTATCTCTGATTTTCTTGAAGAGATCTCTAGTCTTTCCCATTCTGTTGTTTTCCTCTATTTCTTTGCATTGATTGCTGAGGAAGGCTTTCTTTTCTCTCCTTACTATTCTTTGGAACTCTACATTCAAATGGGAATATATTTCCTTTTCTCCTTTGCTTTTCATTTCTCTTGTTTTCACAGCGATTTGTAAGGCCTCCTCAGACAACCATTTTGCCTTTTGCATTTCTTTATCTTGGGGGTGGTCTTGATCCCTGTCTCCTGTACAATGTCACAAACCTCTGTCCATAGTTTATCAGGCACTCTGTCTATCAGATCTAGTCCCTTAAGTCTATTTCTCATTTCCACTGTATAGTCATCAGGGATTTGATTTAGGTCATACCTGAATGGTCTAGTGGTTTTCCCTACTTTCTTCAATTTAAGTCTGAATTTGGCAATAAGGAGTTCATGATCGGAGCCCCAGTCCGCTCCCGGTCTTGTTTTTGCTGACTGTATAGAGCTTCTCCATCTTTGGCTGCAAAGAATATAATCGATCTGATTTCGGTGCTGACCATCTGGTGATGTCCATGTGTAGAGTCTTCTCTTGTGTTGTTGAAAGAGGGTGTTTGCTATGACCAGTGTGTTGTCTTGGCAAAACTCTTAGCCTTTGCCCTGCTTCATTCTGTACTCCAAGGTCAAATTTGCATGTTATTCCAGATGTTTCTTGACTTCCTACTTTTGCATTCCAGTCCCTTATAATGAAAAGGACATCTTTATTGGGTGTTAGTTTTAAAAGGTCTTGTAGGTCTTCATAGAACCATTCAACTTCAGCTTCTTTAGTGTTACTGTTTGGGGCATGGACTTGGATTACCGTGATATTTAATGGTTTGCCTTGGAAACGAACAGAGATCATTCTGTCATTTTTGAGATTGCATCCAAGTATTGCATTTCGGACTCTTTTGTTGACTATGATGGCTACTCCATTTCTTCTAAGGGATTCCTGCCCACAGTAGTAGATATAATGGTCATCTGATTTAAACTCACCCATTCCTGTCCATTTTAGCCGAGAGGAGCTACCCCACGCCCGAGGTCAGGGGCTGTGGCCGAGAAGAGCAACCCCACATCCAAGGAGCGGCGGCTGCGTGACTCCACGTTCAATGTAGGAGGGGCGGCCATCAGGAGATACCCCTCCTCCAAGGTAAGGAGCAGTGGCTATGTTTTGCTGGAGCAGCCGTAAAGAGATACCCCACGTCCAAGGTAAGAGAAGCCCAAATAAGATGGTAGGTGTTGCAAGAGGTCATCAGAGGGCGCACACACACTGAAACCATAACCACAGAAATCTAGCCAATCTGGTCACATGGATCACAGTCTTGTCCAACTCAATGAAACTAAGCCATGCCGTGTGGGGCACCCAAGACGGACGGGTCATGGTGGAGAGGTCTGACAGAATGTGGTCCACTGGAGAAGGAAATGGCAAACCACTTCAATATTCTTGCCTTGAGAACCCCATGAACAGTATGAAAAGGCAAAATGACAGGATACCGAAAGAGGAACCTTCCAGGTTGGTAGGTGCCCAATATGCCACTGGAGATCAGTGGAGAAATAACTCCAGAAAGAATGAAGGGATGGAGCCAAAATAAAAACAATACCCAGTTGTGGATGTGACTGGTGGTAGAAGCAAGGTCTGATGCTATAAAGAGCAAAGGGAATATTACTTAGCCATAAAAAAGAATGATATCATGTCATTTGCAGCAACATGGGTGGACCTAGAGATTCTCATACTAAGTGAAGTAAGTCAAGAAGAGAATGACAAATTTTATATATCATTTATATGTGAAATCTAAAAGAATGACACAAATCAGCTTACTTACAAAACCTAAACAGACTCGCAGACATAGAAAAGAAACTTTTGATTACCAAAGGGAGAGGGATATATTATGAGTATGGGATTAACAGATACACACCACTATATATAAATAGAAAAGCAGCAAGGATTTACTTCTTGGCACATGGAACTATATTCAATATCTTGTAATAATCTATAATGGAAAAAGAGTCTGAAACTAACACAACATTGTAAGTCAACTATAGTTAAATAAAAATAAGTAAATACAATCTCGACTGTTAGTACCAGTTTAAAAATTGTCCCTAAAGCCAAATCTACATCTACCCTTATTTAAAACTTGGTTACCAAAGCCGACCCCATTCTATTTTATGTTCAAATTAGTTCCAGCAGATTTCTGTAATTCCCAAATGAAGTGCTTGTTCACTCAGTCGTGTCTGACTCTTTGTGACCCCCCTGCACTGTAGCCCACCAGACTCCTCTGTCTATGGAATTTTCCAAGCCAGAACATTGGATTGGGTTGCCATTTCCTACTTCATCTCAAATAAGGAGATGCATATTAAAAGCAAGAGAACCACCCCATTTTCTTGCATTGTTTTGGCCCCCTCCTGGTTTAGGGAATGAGTATGATTTGCTCTTTCTCTGGTGTGTTCTTTCTTGATTATTTGTATCTCTGTCTGACCAGCCAAAGCAGAAATCTGGCCGTTTCTGTCATTCACCAACATCTAATCTAGCCCCAAGACTTAGGAGCACTAATTCTTTAAAAATTCATGAAATTTAGTATCTCCAAATTTCACCAATTTTGAGAATATATGAATGTATCATATTAGTTAATGTGGAAAACTCTTGACGTACAAGAAATAGGGTCAATTGCATATCCAATAAACTCCCTGTGAATTACTTCCCTGATCACAGTCAGTTTCTCTGGTGGCTCTTTCCCCTGTGGATTCCCCACCCATTTGGTGTGGAGGTCCTGGAATATGGAATGATAAGATGGGGGCATTTTCTCTTTCTAGAACCATCAAATGACCTACCTTGTAAGTGTACTATGTTCATTTATTACTTTGACTTATTGAAAACACACAAGTTTCACCTCTGGGCACAGAAACAAAACTGCAATAATTAAACTTGATTATATTGAGAAGATTAACATTTCATCTTTAGTTGGAAGATAAGACAAAAGTCAGGGGACTTGATCAGGCAAGAAAACCAGCCTCTAAGATTTGCACAAACTACACTATAGGTAAGTTCAGCAAATATCACTCTCTGGTAAGGACTGTGCCAATGCTACAAAAATTTAAGCAGAAATTGTCTTTGGTCTTGAGGTCATTTAAGGAACACAATCAAACAAATAATAAATTATTGTAAAGTGGTATGATGCAAGTGTGAATAGTTAATAGTTGTTTATACAACATAAAGCACTGCGCTGATAAATTGGGGGGAGGTAAGTAGGGTGGGTCTGGAAATAGATCTCTTCAGTTTAAATTCCCATTTTGCCCCTGTGAAGAATTGGAAATTTGGATATGTTACTCAAGTTTTGGGGCCTTAGTTTCCCATCTGTCAAAAGAGCTGTTAAGAGGATTAAAATTATATATAATGTGTTTGAACTAGTAGCTAAGAAATCATAACTACTCTAGAATTTTTTGATAGGTAGGGAAGGAGGCATGCATTTTTAAAGAAAATGTTAAATTTTTATAATATATGTATGTGTGTGTGTATATATATACATATTTAATTTTCTATACATTTTTCTTACTTTTTTTTCAGTAATGCCTTGCTGCATATGGGATCTTAGTTCCCCAAATACCTTAGCTCCCAAGGTATTGAACCCATGTCCCCTGGATTGGAAGTGAGAGTCTTAACCACTGAACCACCAGGAAAGTCCAAATCTTTCTTACTCTTTATGAGATAAGGATCTGTGAAGACCTCAAAGAGGGAAAATGTCTAAATAGGGTTCTGAAATGTGAAGGAGTTGGCCAGATGGAGAGGAAAGAAAAGGGCTTAGGTTGGGGGTGAGACTCTTCTGGGAAGTCCTGAGAATGCCAATGTTGCATGGGCACAAAGTGCATGAGCAAAAAGAGAGCAGCAGTAGGTGATGCTGGAGAGATGGGCTGAAGCTAGACCCCAGGGGAGCTTGTTTCTTCCATGCTGACATGTGTGGACATAACTCCACATTATGTTCAAGGAGAGCCACTGAAGCGTTTTAAAGTTTGGGCCCATAACTGTATTTTAGAAAATGATTCTGGTGGAGAGAGGACTGAAGAAACATTAGCAAGGTCACTCACGTTATTTTTTATAGAGTTACACTACACCTGGTGGCCGACATGGTAAAGAACCTGCCTGCAATGCGGGAGACCCAGCTTCGATCCCTGGGTGAGGAAGATTCCCTGGAGAAGAGACTGTTACCCACTCCAGTGTTCTTGATTGGAGAATTCCATGGATAGAAAAGCCTGGCAGGCTACAGTCTGTGGGGTTGCCAAGAGTCGGATATGGTTGAGCCATCTTGGGTAATACTCTAAGAAGTGGCAGTATGACTAAGAAAGAGATTCCTTTGCCTTTCAGACTTGCTTTTTGATGTTCCTTCCAGACTGGGCTGGAAGCAAACTCTATTCTGTATCCTTCTTCTAGTCTGAAACCCTCCCAATCTTCTGGTCCTCCTTGCTCTACCACCTACCCCAAATTCTGAAGAAAATCTGATGCAACCAAATGACAAGAAGTCTGAACCAAAACTTAAGAGCAAAAAAGAGACCCTGTGGATGGTGGGGTTGGGAATGTGGTGTCAAGGTACTCCAGGGAACAAAGAAAGAGTAAAGGTCCTAGACAGGGGGACTGGGTGAACATTAAAGCCATTCTAGATACATATGTGTGATTGATAATCAGGAAGAAATGGCCTATGTTTTACCCTTCCAAATATTCAGTTCATTTCAGTTGCTCAGTCATGTCCGACTCTGCAACTGCATAGACTGCAGCATGACAGGCTTCCTTGTCCATCATCGACTCCTGGAGCTTACTCAAACTCATGTCCACTGAGTCGGTGATACCATCCAACCATCTCAACCTCTGCCGTCCCCTTCTCCTCCCACCTTCAGTCTTTCCCAGCATCAGGGTCTTTTCTAATGAGTCAGTTCTTCGCATCAGGTGGCCAAAGTATTGGAGTTTCAGCATCAGCATCAGTCCTAATATTAGGGAAGGAGCTATGTAGTACTCTGAAGAAAAGTACTGTGCATATGTTGGGAACTATCATGGAACCCATTGTGTCCTGGAGAATTTAGGGAGGGCTTCCTCCAAAAGGTGGCACTCAAACGAGTCCTAAAAGCTATGATTGTCAGGATAACAACGTGGAAAAGCTGTCACTGGCAGAAACAACAGCATATACAAGGGCACTGAGGTTGAAAGGACTAGAAGAAGACTAGAGCAACAGAGACAAGGAGTGAATGAGATGAGATGGTGAGATGGTGGTGCACAATGAGGCTGGGAGGATGGGGCATCCAGAGGCTTTTGATAAATGTATAACACTTGAAATAGACCAAGGGACACAAGCATTTGAGTATTTTATAAGATTAGCAAATTCAAATGATTCACTTCCTATTTTTGACCACCATTCAGGGAAAATCTTCCTTAGCACATCAGAAAAAGTGGGATTATTTGCTTCTGTGAATGTCAAAGACTATAGGTATAACAGTAGTAGAATGGGCTAAGATCACATTCTTCACAACTCTGTTTCTAAACTGAAATGTTATTTGCATTGCTAAACACTCTCTCTTTATACTAGGTAGAGAGATTAACAAGCAGTGCTGCAGAAATATGAGAGTCATTACTGCTGATTAAATGATAATTTTCTAGAGTGACATTATGCATCAGAAAAGAAAATAATGAGCTCACTTGAATTTATAGACCCCACGACAGCTGGGAGAAGTTCTCTCACTTGCTCATCAACAGCTTTCACACCAAGTATTGGAAGGAGATAGACATAGACTTAGAGGTGAAAAAGTGGGCACCTTGGCACGAAGCTTGCATCATTTTAATCAGGCTGCTCAAAGTAATAAATAACACTAGTAAAGACAATGAAGAGCATTTGCATATATATTCTGGTCTATCAATTACTCTGAGTTAAGAAGAGAGAAAAAGATGACAGAGAATGGTACACAGAATGCAGTAAAGAGAAAGTCTTAGCTGACACACGGAAAGCAGTGGAAATCAGAGTTGAATAGGCCAGCCTGACACAGAGAGTGTCAGTCAATTACCCAATGTATTAGTTGCTGGGGTTGCCATAACAAAATACCATGGACTGGTTGACTTAAACAAAAGAAATGCATTTTCCCATAGTTCTGTAGGCTAGAAGTCTGAGGTCAAAATGTCAACAGATTTAGTTTTTCAGAGGCCTCTCTCCTTAGCTTTGGGATGACTGCCTTCTAGTTGTATGCTCAGTTTGTTGCCCATCCATCTGTGTTTGTGTGTGTGCCCTAATCTTGTCTCACAGGGACATCAATTCTACACGGTCACATGTGACCTTATTGTCCTTCAGTCAGTTCAGTTCAGTCGCTCAGTCATGTCCGACTCTTTGCGACCCCATGAATCGCAGCACGCCAGGCCTCCCTGTCCATCACAAACTCCCGGAGTTTACTCAAACTTATGTCCATTGAGTCGGTGATGCCATCCAACCATCTAATTCTGTCGTCCCCTTCTCCTCCTGCCCCCAATCCCTCCCAGCATCAGGGTCTTTTCCAATGAGTCAACTCTTCACATCAGGTGGCCAAAGTACTGGAGTTTTAGCTTCAGCATCAGTCCTTCCAATGAACACCCAGGACTGATCTCCTTTAGGATGGACTAGTTTGATCTCCTTGCAGTCCAAGAGACTCTCAAGAGTCTTCTCCAACACCACAGTTCAAAAGCATCCATTTTTCAGCGCTCAGCTTTCTTCACAGTCCAACTCTCACATCCATACATGACCACTGGAAAAACTATAGCCTTGACCAGACGAACCTTTGTTGGCAAAGTAATGTCTTTGTTTTTTAATATGTTATCTAGGTTGGTCATAACTTTCCTTCCAAGGAGTAAGCATCTTTTAATTTCCTGGCTCCAGTCACAATCTGCAGTGATTTTGGAGCCCAACAAAATAAAGTCTGACACTGTTTCCACTGTCTCCCCATCAATTTCCCATTATTGTGCTTAATACCTGTTTAAAGTCCCTATTTCCAAATAAAGTTAATTCTGAGGTACTGGGGTATAGAATTTCAGCACACGAATTTGCACTATTTAGAGGGAACTTTTTAGGCAATAAGCCACAAAATACTAATCAATCTCTCCCTCTGTGGAGGATGCCATTCAAGTTAGTAGGATACAGGAAGATATGGCCCTGTCCTCATGGACAGGGGGCTAGTGGAGAAGATAGGCATCTAATATGGGATTATGGGCAAATAAATAACTTAGTCATTAAGCATGCCTGTGCAACACAACACAAAGAAAGAGGATGTGGGCATAAGCCAGACAAAGAAGGGGGCACAACTGATCTGAGAATGAGGAAACAACGTGTTTCCTGAGGGCTGGCTGAAGAGACTGCCCTATGATAGAGGGGCTGAGTGAAGTCAGCAGGACTAAGACAAGAAAACAGAGAGTAGCGTGCAATGAGTCTGGAGCTGTAAGTGGGCAAGAGACCTTTTGGGGAAAATGAAAGTGTGATTGTATGGTGACATGAAAGGTGTGCAGAGTGGCATATGTTACACTAGTGTGTTAAGAGGTCAGTGAGCAGACACTGTCTCACAATTTTAAGAGGCTATGTAGTGCAATGTTGAAGAACTAGAGCCCTGGGGGCTTCCCTGGTGGTCCAGTGGTTAAGTATACACTGGTCAGTGTAGGGGTTTTGGCTCAGTCGCTAAGTTGTGTCTGACATTTAGAAAACCCCATGGACTGGAGCATGCCAGGCTTCCTGTCCTTCACTGTTTCTCAGAGTTTGCTCAAACTCACGTCCATTGAGTCAGAGATGTCATCCAAACCAGGGGACATGGGTTCAGTCCCTGGTTCTGTGGGACAACAAAGCCCTTGTGCCACAACGACTGAAGCCCGTGCAACTAGATCCCACGCTCCGCAACGAGAGAAGCCACTGCAACGGGAAACCTCCCCGTCACAGCTGCAGAGTAGCCGTGATTGCTCCAACTAGAGAAAGCCCCCTTGCAGCAATGAAGACCCAGGGTAGCCAAAAATAAATTGATTAATTAATTTTAAGAAAAAAGAACCACAGCCCTGGGCCAGAATACTAGGTAGGTTAAATCTTGGCTCCACCAAGTTCCAACATTGTGACTTTCAGTGAATTAAACTCTCTGTCCAAGGTTCCTCAACTACACATTTTGACTAATCATAGTACACACCTCATAAGTCAAGTTAAATGAATAAATACACATAAAGTACTTCTAGCAGTTCCTGGCACATGGTAATTATTCAGCTAACTTTTGTCATTAGGAAGAACAACAGAATATAAAAATCTACTGAGCACGAAGATGCCACTTGAAGGTAGGATAAAGGTAAAAAGCAGAACTGTTTCTTAATGATCAATTCAGCAAGCATTTATTGATTCATTTCTCTTTAACTTTTCAACAACATATTTGATCATGATACAATCTGCTTTTCAACAAACTTTAAAGAAACTGATGGATGCATACTGATGACAAATGTACTTTGATTAAAAGTACTGCTGTGGTCTTGGAGATTAAATATCTTTCGTGCATATCATTCCATTAGAATATTTCACCTATGTTGCCTCTTTCTCTTCTTAGCAGTTTAAAATTTCTTTTTCCAGCCAAGTTTGGGGTCTTTGTTGATATTCCACATGGTCAAAGTGTTCATATTTGTTAATTGAAATATATTTGATTTACAATATTATGTTAATTTCAGGTATACAGCAAAATGATTCATGAATATATATATATATTTGGATTATTTTCCCTTATAGGGTATTATAAGATATTGAATATAGTTCCCTGTATTATACAGTAAATCTTCATTGCTTATCTATTGTACATATAATAGTTTATATCTATTAATCCCATACTCCTAATTTACCTCTCCCCTTTTCCCTTCCCCTCTGGTAACTGAACCCTCCTACACTGTTGGTGGAAATGTAAATATGTACAGTCACAATGGAAAACAATACAGAGGTTCCTTAAAAAACAAACAAACAAACAAAATAGAGCTACCATATGATCCAACAATCCCACTCCTGACATATATCCAGAAAAGATGAAAACTGTAATTCAAAAAGATACATACACCCCAATGTTCACAGCACTATTTGCAATAGCCAAGACATGGAAGCAACCTGAATGTCCACTGCCAGAGGAATGGATAAGCAAGATGTGCTGCATATATACAATGGAATATCACTCCACCATTAAAAATTAAGTATTGCCATTTGTAGCAACCTGGATGGACCTAGAGATTATCATACTAAGGGAAGTAAGTCAGTCAGAGACAGACAAATATTTTATGATAACATTTACACATGGAATCTAAAAAATATGCAAATGAATCTATATACAAAATAGAAACAACTCACAGACATAGAAAAGTGTTCATCTTTGTTTTAAGAAAGCCTATGATGGGTAGCAAATGTCTCTGAATGACAGAAGGGGTTCAGGGGAGAATCATTCATATATTGATACTCTAAAAGCATAAAGTCCAACACGATTTATTGTGTAAAATGCTATCCCTCATGTTAATTTTCCTGCCCTTTCTGTAAGATAATGGCAAGTAACCAAATTCCTAATTCCTAAAAAATGTCAGCTCAATTTCTTACTTTCACTTGTTTACAAAGAATTATTGATTCATTTAATTGTTTAATGACTGTGACATGGTCATGAAATTCTTTCTGCAATAGTAAATGTTTATATTTGGCAGTATGGTATATTTCATGTTTTGAAGATGCAATAAAACTTTCATGGAAAAGATAATGCATAGTTGGCATGCTGTGAGTATTTAATAAATATTTGTTGAATTAATGAATCAGAAACAGTCCTTAAAGCAGCTCTGCAGGATAATGGCTATTTCTCCATTTTACAATGCAGGAATTGAGGTTAATATAGGTTAGATAATTCACTTGAGTCTACACAATGGTAAAAGCCAGTGAAAAGTGAAGTCCAGGTCCTCCTGACTTAGAAGCCACACCTTGCCTGGTTGACTCATCTGCATGGATGGTGAGCAGAGTAGGATGAGTCCCTGAATGACTCTGGACTGAGGGTATCTTCTCTGTGCTGCTCCAACCCTGGTACTTGCCATAGGGCACAATGTTACCTCTTTCCTGGATGTGACTCTCACCAGACTGTAGGGTCACTCTTGTGCCCCAGGAGCAGCCTAGTGACTGGCACTTACTAACTGTTTGGTGTACTTTATTCAGTGGTGAGAAACAGTAACGATTTCACTGTCATTTTAAAAAATTAGATTACATATATTATATGTATAATCAGCAACACATTATGTATCTACAACATTATATGCCATGTGTAATATATATATATTATATAATTTTGTTGCTTAGTCACTAAGTCATGTCTTACTCTTTTGAGACCCCGTGGACTGTAGTCCACCTGACTCCTCTGTCCATGGCATTTCCCAGGCAAGAATACTGGAGTGGGTTTCCATTTCCTACTCCAGGGCATCTTTCCAACCCAGAGATCGAACAAGTGTCTCCTGCATTGGCATGTGGATTCTTCATCACTGAGTCACCAAGGAAGCCACCTAGGAAGTTATATAATATATATAAGGCTTCCCAGGTGGCGCTGGTGGCAAAGAACCTGCCTGCCAATGTAGGAGATGTAAACAGATGTGGTTTCAACCCCTTGGTTGGGGAGATCCCCTGGAGGAGGGCATGGCAACCCACTCCAGTATTCTTGCCTAGATAATCTCTTGGACAGAGGAGCCTCTGGGCTATAGTCCACAGGATTGCAAAGAGTTGGACATGACTGAAGCAATTTAGCACTGAGCCACCAAGAAAGCCCAATATATATATATAAATGAAAAACAGTGTGGAAACAAAGAGAATAACCTTGTCTTTTAGAATCTGCTGTATCAGATCTAATATAAATATGTTTTGTGAATAGATTATGCACCTTGTACTTGATGCCTTGTCATTCAATCTCCCACACCTTGGAATAGCATACACCTTACACAAAACTCAAACACCATTCATTTAACTAGTAAACAGTCACCTTCCCACTCTTCTCTTCTGGGTCTCCTTGGGGTTTGCCAAGTTTTCATCCTTGTGCTTGTCCCTTTTCCCCTCCCAGTCTTCCAACGTCCTGAGGAGATGCACAGCCTTGCCATAGCCCCAACTCACAATCCAGTGGACATTGTCATGGTTGTCTAGATTCCCTGCACTACTGAATGGTTTATCCTCCAGCTGCCAGGAGTGCTGCTAGCTCCCAGCCCTCTCCAGGAATATCCCTCAGCTGAAGAGTGCTACTTCACTCAAGCTTGCGCCTTCTCAGGGTCTACACCCAACTACCAGCAATGGAGGGAGGTAAAGGCCTGCTCTCCTCACTGGGCCATGGCAGCTCACCATGGGATCAGTATACACCTACATTGAGTATGCATCACACACATGGTCTCCTCATTTCACGCTGGGGCTGATGTCAGAATACTCCTAATAATGTTCTTATACATGAATTTCCCTCTGAGAATCTAACCTGTAAGAACTAACAACTCCCTTTTCATCAAAGCCTTCATAGAAGTCTATTTCCACTACAGTCTGCTCTGACAAGCCTCAGAACCATATATCTATCTATTAATCACATGAATGTCCTTAGTCACGTCAAACTCTGCATTTCCAAATTAGTCTTGTTTTCCACATCCCTAGACTCTGAACTCCCTTGGATTTTTCTTCTCAGGGGATCTCACCAGCATCATCTAAGCCTCTCAAGCCACAAACATGATATATTAATTACCTATTGCAGCATTACTACCAGTTAGCAGCTTAAAACAATGCTCATTTATTGTCTTATAGTTTCTGGGGTTCAAGAGACCAAGCACAGCTGGGCCTTCTGTAAAGCTGCAGTCAAAGTATTGGTCCAGGATGGAATCGCATCGATGCGCAAGGATCTATGTCCAAGTTTATTTATTTATTGGAAAAATTCCATTCTCTGCAGGCTGTGGGGATGAGGGCCTCCATGCCCTGCTGGTTTCTGACCAGAGGCCACCTTCAGGCCATCCTCAGCCCATGGTCCTCTCCACCAGCCACTCACAATATGGCACTTTGCTTCTTAAAAGCCAGAAGGGGCAAGAGAGTGCTAGAAGGCAAGCATTATGGTCTAATGTAACATAATCAGAGAAATTATATCCCATCACCCTTGCCATATTAGGTTGACCAGAAACAAGTCATAAGTACCATTCTCACTCATGGGAAGGGGCCCTCGCAAAGGTGGGACCACTAGGATGTGGAGTCATGAGGGCAACCTCGATTCAGCCCACTACCTTTGCACTATATTCTACTTATTTTAGCCATACCTAAAGCAACACTGTCTTGTTCATCAATAGTAGGGGAAAATATGTCTTCTGTGATGCTTTAGGCTCTTTCTTTTCTGAGATATTTGGCCTAGAGTGGGAGGGAAAATAAGAGATCTAGAAATCTCCTACAATGTAGGAAATTCATCCAAAAGTAATTTTTCTGAACGATGAGGGAAAATGCCAGAAGAAATGGCCCTGTTTCCATCTTTTCCAGAATAAAAACTCTGCAGCAGTGTGACAGAGTAAAAAGTACATGGGACTCTGCTATTCAAATTAACCACAATAGTTACCAGGCAACAATTTTTTTTTTAACCAATAATATGAAAAAGAATTTCTCAGTTTCTGCAGCCCTTTCTGATTTCATCAGTCTATGCACTGTCAGATCTGAAAACTTTCCAGAACAGGAGATTTATCAGTATACTCCTTTGTCCTCATTTTGATACTTACTCACTCTCTTTATCAGGTTTTTCTTGCTAAGCTGGCCCCCAAAGATGTGAACATCATTATCCTTGATCTAGTAGGTTCACATTCTAAATGACAGATATGCTGAAGTTCTGAAGAAAAAGGTCATAAAGTTCACTTTATGTCTGTGCTTTGTGATGTTAGGCAAGTTCCTTAAGCCCCATAGGCTTCAGTTTCCTTATCTATAACATGGAGATAATAATAGCATCTCTGCAGTAGTGTTGAGGTAAGAACTAAATATAAAAACCACAAAGCACAGTGCTGAGCATTTGATAGCATTTCATAAATGCTAGTGCTTAACATTATCATTAATGCCAAGAACAGAGCTTGGTTGACAAACCAATACAAATTCAAAAATCATGGGAAAGCCAATTTTTAATTTTTCCAATTAATTTTTTTTCAAAACTCTCATTTAATACCACCACTATTTTATCCAAGAAAAATATTTCAAATCAAAGTATTGGAAGAACATAATCTTGAATTAAAGCATGTTCCTTTTAAATGGAAAAAATTTAGCTTAAAAAAAAAAAACCTCACTCTCCAGTACTGTTTTCTATTTTGCCACAGCGTGGTGAAAACTTTATTGTGGATTTCCATATATCCATAGACCATGGTTTGGCAACTGCTGGATTCAAGTCCCAAGGTTCCATCGGACCAGAGCAACAAATTTCATGTTACTGCCCTCTTGTATCTCAATCACAAGACTGATTGGCTCATCCTAAACCAACACACCATTTTTATCAAGATAACTTTTTAAATCAAACCGGGTGTCAAACGTTCAAGCTATTTTGACTGAGTCACTGTGAACTGAATCAATGAAACTTTTACCAGCTGGTCATCTTATTTTTGTGATATATAGGTTTCAGGGAGTCTTTATATCTGGATGAGCTTGTTTAAACCATGCCTATCCCATCCCTACCAAATAGGGAAATTTGGGATGGGAGAATGTTATAAAAACATTTTTAGGAAGGATGGGAGGGTATTACAAAAACCTCACATATTTTAAATACAGAAACATTATGCAATCTTTCTGGTAAATTACACTTGATTGGAATGGAAGATAAATGTCACAATTGAGAGCAATTTGTAAAAATGCAACTGGAAATAATTTCTTTTCTCGTGTCGTTAAAAAGAAATACACTCCTGATGGTAGATTTAAACACAGTGATGATGTATGGCTTGAATTAACTGAACCATCATGAAACTCTGTATGATGGTTTACTTACATATATATGCATGTGTGTATATGTGTACTTTGTATTTTAATCCGCTATTTCTGTCTGGATGGGGAAAGGAAAAAGAGAGATGTGTTTTCCTAGATGCTAACTGGCTTGCAGATCCTCTTAATAATCAGGTGCAGCTTGATTCATTTAAAAAAAAAAAGTAGACTGGAACATTTTCACACACACAGGCATACAAACACACACACATATATATACATGTGTGTGTGTGTGTGTGTATATATATATATAGCTTATTTGCTGGATTACAGAGGATAATTCAATTGCAACGACATCAACCCAACTAAAACTGGCTTTTGGGAAGAGGACAAAAATGCATTAGCTCACACAATGGAAAAACCCATGGGGTACTCACCCTTAGGAACAGTGGAATCCTTATGTTCAAAAAAAAAGAAATCAGGATTCTCACTGTATCTCTCTATTCTGTGGTCCTCTTTGTTGGCTCAAATCTCAAGTTCTCTCCAAGAAATGGCAAATGCTACAACCAGCAAATCAGGATTATATCCCAGTAGCCCAAAAGCTTCATCTGGAAAAGTATGCCTTTTTCTCAGTAATTTAATGACTGGTAGGCTCCAACTATGTCCAAATATTCAACCCAGAATGAATTCTAGCCACAAAATTGTTATGGTCATGTTCACTAGAACCAAATAACTGGTTTACCTTCTGGACCTAGAAATTAAGTCAGTCTCCATTACCAAAATGCATTCAGTCTTTAAACTGGGAAGGTTTATCTCTTAGAGTAAGAGAGAGGTTTTTTTTTAAGTTACAATGGGCAATCAGAAATAGATGTCCCCCAGCCTTTCTTGATTATTCTATTTGTTTCTGTCCAAAGTTAATTGAAACTCTGACCACCTATAGTACATACTAAAACTTCTATCCCTTTGATAACTGATCCTGTAACACTAGCATAAGGCATGTTATCTGCCTGGGTCAATCCTAGTAGCTTATCTTGCTGTTTCTACCAAGAAATAAGATAGCATGACAATACTTTCAAAGGAAACAATGTGGGGTCCCATGAAATGTTCCACAGTGTTCTCATATAAAAAGAGCAGAGACCACATGCTTGTACTCATGATTAAAAAGTCTTCTTTATGTGTTCCTTCAGTGACAACCACTAACCTAATAATTGTATCTTGTTAACTCCAAGGAGAAAAGGCAGCAACAACAGCCTGGAATAAGATTCCAACTTGGGACTGTATGCTCTTTGATTAGAACTTTATTTCATATCCTCGATAAATAATAGCTATTCTTTTTTTTAATTAATTGGCTATGTCATGTTAGACAAGTGGTCTAATCTCTCTAAACCTAAGTTTTCTCATCTCTAAAATAGGGATAATGATATTTACCTTGCAGATTTGTAAGGAGGATCAGACATAGCAGAAATTAAGTATATGAGTCATATAGGTGTGAAATAATATCTGGTATCCTCAATAAAAGGAACAGTCTTTTCTAACAATAATACTAATATACACTAGTATATTGGCATACTAATAAACTATTGGTATATTCCCTAATATACCATTAGTACATTCCCTAATATACTATTAGGGAGTTGAAACACATACACAAAAAAGATTCATAGCAAATGTAGCACAACATTTAGTTTTTGGAAAAGACATATAATGAAGAAAGACACATATGCACAAAAAGAATTTCAAAAGTGCTGGGATGTAATGTACCATTATAAAAGAAAAGTAACATCCCATAACTTTGGGCATCATTATAGGGATAGCAAAGATGGAGTACAAGGGATGAAACATACATTTCCAGGGTTCTTTACAGTTCAGAGTTCATATGAACAGAAGTCAGGCAGCTAAAGAGAGTTGTGTTGCTCAACCTTCAGTCTTCAGCAGCATGTCATTTTTATTGTGGTCTTTCACAAAGTCCATGCCTGATCCATTAGACACCCTGGATAACAAACTAGAGAAACCTGTGTTTGATTCCCAGTTCTGCCATCTATCAACTGTGGGATCTTGATAAAGAGATATAACCTCTGTAGGCCTGCTGACTTATCTGCCAACAGTAAGAACACAGGAGAGAGTGTAGAGTAGTACTCAAAAGCATAAACTTTGGAACTTTAGATCACCTGAATTAGGATCTTAGCTAGCCTTGAGATTTGAGTAAATCACTCCACCTTTTAGTTTTCTCTTCTGTAAACTGGGAATAATTACAGTACCTACTTGTGAAGATCAAGTGAAACAACCATGTAATGTGTTTAATATATTGCCTTGTATGTGGTAAATAGTTCATAACATTAGTTGTCACTGTTAATAATACTCATTTTTATGGCCATCATAAAGTTGACATGATTAAATCTACTCTTATTATCTTAGTACCTTACCAGTATATAGTAAATGCTCAATAAATGGCTCTAGGTTTTGCTTATTTTAATTATCATTACTGTATCTGGTCTTTTGAAAAGTAGAACTGTAACCGAGCAGGATCCTATGAGGCCTTCCCAGAATAGACCCCCATTCATGTCCTCCACCTGCATTTTGTCTGTAGAAAAACTTTAGTCAAAGAATAAATTTAATCAGAGAAGTGAGAAAATTCAAAAAGAAAGAAAAAAGTCAAGCAAGACAAAATAATACTACTTTAGCTGTTAAACAGTCAAGGACCTTTAGTTCTTTCTCAGGGACTATAGGTAATATTCTGAGCCATGTCCTTTGAGCTGTTTGACAGATCCTGAAACCCCCATCAGGTGGAAGAAGTTAACTGTATGCTGCCCACGAGTACATAGACCCCAGACCACTTGGAAGAAGAAGGTTGGTGATACTGACTCCCACTGACCTCACCACCAGCCGATTAGAAGAATGTCCATGAGTTGACCATGCCTGCTCTTTAACTCAAGACTCTCCACTACCCCTCCAGGTGGGGGAACAGAGAGTTTGGGGGTATTAGCCTGCTGTGGCCCCCTTTGCCTGGCAAAGTAATAAAACTATTCTTTTCTACTGCATCCACAACTCTGTCTCCTTGGTTCAATTCAGCACCAGTAAACAGAGGCTGAGTTTCAGCAACAGAATGAATATGTAGCTACTACATGGAGAGTTTTTCCACAAGACAAATATGCCCTTCTTAACTGTGCATCTCCTATGCTTATTACCAGGCATGAAATACAACCATCATTTAGAAAACTGAATAGAATCTTTTCTTGCAGTTTGACTATTTAATCAAAGGCACCAAAACCAAGTTCTATTGAGCTAATTAGCTCTTGAGAAGGTTTTTCTTAAATGTCATTTGCCTATGCAAACTCTGTATAGTGAAATTTTCTTTCTGACATCTTACTTTAAATTTCTTCACATTCCCTAGTTCCACATTAGTAAAGCTTCATCACTTGTGGGTGAAGTGGTTAAGAATGGGTTTTCAAATATCTGGATTATTTACCAAGCCACAGATGAAAGAAAGCCCTGGTTTTCATTTCCCCTGTATTCACATATGGCCACAATCATCCATTTTGTTTATTACCAGTTCATTGCTGCCAGTGGAGAAGTGGACTTAAGGGGCTGTTAAACTTTAATTAAAATGAGGAAGTCAAGACCCTCTCCAGTTTATTAAAGAACAAAGCAATACACCTTAGTGGGTTTCTTCTCCAAACTTGTGCCACTGTATTGAGTCTCATTCCAAAGCATAAATGTCTTGGAACAATTCTCCAGAAACACAAGCACTTTGAGTGACAAACGCAAAAATTACACAATTGGGAGAAAAGATTGTCAAGCCAAAACATAGAAAGTAATGACTCATTTTATAAAACAAAATGCTCAAAGAAACATTAGGGAACTTGTTTTCGGCTGCAGTTAGCTTAATGAAACGGTTCTCTAAGTGGATGTTTATTGGAAATCTGTGTTTAGAAGGCTGGAAATAAATTCCATTTTTAAGTTATGCTTTCCCCCCCGCTCTCCTTCTGCATTTTCTGGCCTGTTTTATTCAAAGCTGAACATGAGATATAAATAAGAATTCTTGAACTGCTTTTAAAGTGCTGGCATCTGTTAGATTAGGAGGAAGTCTGATTTAGCAAAACTTAGAACAGTACAGAACAATTGCCAAAACAAGAGAATCTTTTATTTATGTTGTACAACAATATTATATAACGAAGCAAGTTGTTCATCTTCATTCTTTATGATGAGTATATGGGGCAATATATCTCTTAATGTTTGGCCAGCTGAGAGCCCATTAGCTAGTGCTGCATTATTTAGATGCTAAATTGATTTGAGAGGAAATTAATTATGTATGATCAGCTACAAAAGATCACTGTATTCAGTAAGCTCTTAATATAAAAGATCTCCTTATGGTTTTAATTTGTTTTTCTTATATTTTCAAGGGAAAAGTAGTAGGTTTTTTCCTGTTATTTATAATTTCTCAAGGCTCCAGAAACCAAGCAGTTAAGATAAGAGTGCCACAGTCAAAGACATCATGATTTAAAACCTAGCTCGCCATCTCTTGAAGTATTTGAATCTGGAAAGTTATTAATCTCTCTAAGCATACTGTTCATCAATAAAATGAGGATAATAATAGTATCTTCCTCACATGTTCATTCTGAGGATTAATGCAGGAAAGATGCTTAGCACACTGTCTGATACATAACATGTACTCAATAGATGTTAACATTAAAAAAAGTTACCACTACACACTCATGGATACAAAGTTAAGTTCAGCAACATTATTTTGTTGGCTTTAGCAACCTAGGTACTGTAGCGAATGTTAGCTAAATGATTTCAGATATTTAAGGACATGATCTATAAGGTAAGAAATAACATGCTAATATAAAAACAGGAAGTTGAGAAGGAATGTTTTCCAAAACTGTTCTGCATGTTTAAATGCATCAATCATGATTGGACAACAAACACTGAATAGCATGCATAAGAAGGCAAGAGATACTGGCCAATTCAAGAAAGTGTTTCATTTGTTTCTTATTATTTTATTTAAAGAAGAGGCCTCCATTTGGTCAAGTCTAATGAAACAAGACAGCAACAGTTAGAATTGGACATGGAAAAACAGACTGGTACCAAATAGGAAAAGGAGTACATCAAGGCTGTATATTGTCACCCTGCTTATTTAACTTATATGCAGAATACATCATGATAAACACTGGGCTGGATGAAGCACAAGCTGGAATCAAGATTGCAGGGAGAAATATCAATAACCTCAGATATGCAGATGACACCACCCTTATGGCACAAAGTGAAGAAGAACTCAAGAGCCTCTTGATGAAAGTGGAAGAGGAGAGTGAAAAAGTTGGCTTAAAGCTCAACATTCAGAAAACTAAGATCATGGCATCCGGTCCCATCACTTCATGGCAAATAGATGGGGAAACAGTGGAAACAGTAGCTGACTTTATTTTCGGGGGCTCCAAAATCACTGCAGATGGTGACTGCAGCCATGAAATTAAAAGACGCTTCCTCCTCGGAAGGAAAGTTATGGCCAACCTAGACAGCATATTAAAAAGCAGAAACATTACATTGTCAGCAAAGGTCTGCCTAGTCAAGGCTATGGTTTTTCCAGTAGTCATGTATGGATGTGAGAGTTGGACTATAAAGAAAGCTGAGTGCCAAATAATTGATGCTTTTGAACTGTGGTGTTAGAGAAGACTCTTGAGAGTCCCTTGGACTGCAAGGAGATCCAACCAGCCCATCCTAAAGGAGATCAGTCCTGGGTGTTCATTGGAAGGACTGATGTTGAAGCTGAAACTCCAATATTTTGGCCACCTGATGCGAAGAGCTGGCTCATTGGAAACGACCCTGATGCTGGGAAAAAATGAAGGCAGGAGGAGAAGGGGACGACAGAGGATGAGATGCTTAAATGGCATCACCGACTCAATGGACATGAGTTTGAGTAAACTCTGGGAGGTGGTGATGGACAGGGAGGCCTGGTGTGCTGCAGTTCATGGGGTCGCAAAGAGTCAGACATGACTGAGCGACTGAACTGAACTGGATGACACCCTGGGGATGAGAGGAGAAACCCCATCTTACCAGTTTAGGAAACAAATCTAAACTTGCCCCAAATAATGTGATGAAGCAATGATAGAACTTATTCTGAAGCTCAACTCTTTTTCTCAGCTTGTTGCTGTTTGTTCTACTCCCAACCCTGATCCAGGACCCCACCAACTATTTATTAAAATAGTTGACTTAGATTCTGTTGTTTTTATTAATATTTTCTATATCAGGGAGTTTTCTACACTAAGAATAGGGAATGGTAATCTAAAATTTTCAGAATCCCAAAAGGGTTTTGTAAATCAATCCCTGGAAGAATTTATTTCAAGATGTAAAGAATTAATTCACTAGGTCTGTTACTAATAAACTAATTTTGATCCAAGATTAATGAAGAAAACTAATTTTGATCAAAGCCTACTGTGTACCTGTGAAATACTTCACTTCTATTATCCAATTTCATGCTCACAACAACTCCTCTGTTGAGTAGATATTAAGAAAACTGGAGTTTAGAATGCTTTCCATGGGTCATGCAATTGATGAAGATGAGAAAGAACATCCACATTTGGGTATGTATAATCAAAACTTGTGACCTTACTAATCATGCTTATCTGGGTACACTTCTGACATTCTTCCCTGTCTCAATGTCATCTCAAGAGGACAGAACAGAAATAGCATTTCCCATCTTTCTCACCATAGGTGTGTGCTGAATTAGAAGATGCCATAACCATGGAAACTGACTACAATGGACCAAACATTAAGAGATCTATTGCCTCCTATACTCACTGTAGGGGCTTCCCCAGTGGCTCAGCGGTAAAGAATCCACACTCAATGCAGGAGACACAGGAGAGGTGGGTTCAATCCCTGGGTCGGGAAGATCCCCTGGAGGAAGGCATGGCAACCCACTCCAGTCCTGTTGCCTGGAGAATCCAGTGGACAGAGGAGCCTAGCATGATGCAGTCCATAGGATCACAGTCAGTCATGACTGAAGTGACTGAGCATGCATGCATACTCATTATAAAGAATGAAAATGAACAACTTGCCTGGTTACATAACACTGCTGTATAACATACGTAAAAAATTCTCTCACAGTGGCAATTGTTCTGTATGGTTCTAAGTCTAAATAAACTGGGACTATAGTTCGGGAGTTGGGAGTTCCAGGATGGGGCTGAGGTAAACACTCACTGATTCGGGGCATTATAAAGGTAGCACCAACAATGGAACCACTCCTCTGGAGAGTTCTCCATCACAGTTTCCCTCGAATCTCCCCTAACAGCAGAAACAACCTAGACTTGGGCATTGGGTTAAAACCGGGAAAATGATAAATTCTAGAAATTTTGCATAAAATGGATTATCTGACCCAGCAAACATTTTTAAAAATCACTTTTTCTAAGTGAAGTGTTTTCAAACATGATCTAATTATTTAGTAAAACAGAGACATTTTATCATTTTAAATAACAAGAGTATGTATCTAGAGTCCCAGGACTTAAAAAAAAATAAATGAAGCCCAGCACTTATTCCTCCCTGGACGCTTGACCTGCAGGAATCAGAGATCACCTCCAGCACTCAGGTCTCTCCTCTGACCTGAAGATCTTGTCAGGTTCAAAGTTACAGCCAATAAGGAAGTAGTATCATAATATCCTTCAAATGATAGTAACCTTAGTAACCTTAATCTCAACCTCTGGCAAGAGGGTCTAAAAAGATAGTTTATGACAATGTAAGGATATGCCAGGAAATATATGAAAATGGATCCAAGAATCAAAGTCCAAGAGCATAAAGACCTCATTTTTTTCCATTGTCTGCGGTTGTCTCAAGCTCTGAGGTCACAGATTTAAAAAGTATTTTATGTGACTCCTCAACCCTGCAAAGTCAATTAGTCCTTTAACTTGAGATCCTTTGACAGAGGTACCCATGAACAGTCATAATTAATACATTCATTAATAACTATGCCTGACACTTTTCTAAGTGATTTATATTTGCTAACTCATTCCCACCACAACCCAGTGAGGAAGGTACTGTTATCAACACTATTTTAAGGTGGGAAACTAAAGCACAGGAAAATTAGAAACGTGCCCAAGGATCATGATGTTAGGAAAGGGTGGAATTGGGGTCCAAAGCCAGGGTGTCTGTAGGACAAGTGCTCTTTATATAATGCCTTCTGCCACATCGATAGCAGTCGCCATTTGTTCTGGACTTACTATGTGGCAATAAGCATTGTGCTTAGCACTTTATAGATACACCTAATTTTACTGTGCTTTGTTTCATTGTTTCATTGCATCTTTTTGTTGTTGTTGTTGTTGTTGTTGTTTTGCTTTATACAAATTGAAGGTTTATGGCAACCCTGCATCAAGAAAGTTTATCGGCACCATTTTTCCAACAACGGTTTGCTCACTTCCTGTCTGTCTGTCATAGTTTAGTAATTTTTGCAATGTTTCAAATTTTTCACTAGCAAAAAGATGATGACTGTCTGAAAGCTCAGTTGATGTTTAGGATTTCTAGCAATAAAGTATTTTTAACTTAAGGCAGGTACACTGTTTTTTTAGACATAATGCTATTGCATGCTACTATTTCTTTTTTTAGACTTAATGCTATTTCATGCTTAATAGACTATAGTAGAGTGTCAACACTACTTTTCTGCACACCAGGAACCCAAAAATTTATGTGACTGGCTTTATTATGAGATATACTTTGTTGTGATGCCCTAGAACTGAACCCATAGTACCTCTGAGGTGTGCCTGTACCTATGTTATTTCATTACATCAATATGACAATTCAATGAGGTGTATGTAATTATTGGCCCCATTTTACAGGTAAGAATACTAAGGTTCAGAGATGACAGGCAATTTTCCAAGTCACATTTAATCAGAATAAAACTCAAACTCAGATCATTTCATTCAGCTGAACTGCCTAACCCTCTCTCATCTTGCCTCTTAATTAAGGCTTTTTTTTCCATCAGTAAACCTTTAAGTTCTCTTAACCACTGAGCAATGATTTCTATCTGAAAATAAACAAGAAAAGTGGAATTTGATTTCTCATAGAGATTCCCATTTCTACACACTTAAACTTGACTCTCCCCTAAGTATATTTGGGCTACATATTTTGAAAACTCTTAAACATATTTTTAAGTTTTCTTTTAAAAAGTTTTGATACAGTGTGAAAGGTATCATTTCATTTTCAAAGGAAAATATATATATATATATATATACACATATGCTTAGAAGAAATGAAAATGACTAAAACATAAACAGTGCTGACAACTATGCAGCAAGAAAATACCTGATGAGGAAGGTAATCTGTTATTTTCCACATTTTCTATAATGTACATGCATCATTGTAGTAATAAGAAAAAAAGTTACTGTTTTTAAAAAGAAGAAACCATATGATTTAAGATAGGAAGTCTCTGTGCTTAGAACTTGACATAAAATTATCACTATAGTTGAAGGATTTTACATTCAGCTCTGGGCTTCCTGACTATCAAGGCACAAAGAGAAACAAAGAATTACATAGGTCTTCACTGTTTGATATATCATTTCTTCCCAGGAGATAAACTACCATCTTGCCACTGGATTCTAAGAGAAATATATGATGTACAATTTTCAGTAACACTAATACCTTCCCTGTAGTGCAAGACAGTGGGAGATTACTCACAGTCCTCATCTTAACAGTCCTCATCTTTGTTCTCACTGCTCTTTGCCTGGTTCTGGTATCAGGGTGATGGTGGCCACGTACAATGAGCTTGGGAGTGTTTCTCTCTCTGCAAATTTTTGGAAGAGTTTGTGAAGAAGAGGTGTTAGCTCTTCTCTAAATATTTGATAGAATTTCCCTGTGAAGCTATCTGGTCACGGACGTTTATTTGTTGGAAGCTTTTTAATCATGGTTTCAATTTCATTATGACTGTTACAGTTGCTTAAGAATTATGAATCCAGGGCCCTCCCTGGTCGCTCAGTGGTAAAGAATCCACCTGCCAATGCAAGAGACACTGGTTTGATCCCTGATCTGAGAGATCCCACGTGCCACAGGACAAGTAAGCCTGTATACCACAACTACTCAGTCTGTGCTTTACAGCCTGAGAGCCACAATTATTGAGCCGACATGTCACAACTACTGAAGGCCATGCACCCTAGAGCCTGTGCTCCACAAGAGAAAACGCTGCAATGAGAAGCCCTCACGCTGCAACTGGAGAGTAGCCCCTGACTCGATGCAACTAGAGAAAGCCAACACTGCAAAAAAATCTAAGCACAGCCAAAAGTAAATAAATGAATTAAATTATTTTTAAAAATGATCATGATTCCATACCATCCTAAGGGACAAACACCACACACATAGTGCCCATCCTATTTTAGAATAGATTTAGAATGACATAAAATTGCAAAGAGAGTTCCCACATACTCTGCACCTATTTCTCCCAATTATTAACATATTAGTGCAGTACTTTTGTTAAAATTTGAGAGTCTTCCCAGGTGGTACTAGTGGCAAAGAAGCCACCTGCCAATGCAGGAGACAAAAGAGGCACAGATTTGATCCCTGGGTTGCAAAGACCCCCTGGAGTAGGAAATGGCAACCCACTCAAGTATTCTTGCCTGGAAAGTTCTATGGACTGAGGAGCCTGGTGGTCTACAGTCCATGGGGTCACAGAGTCAGACATGACTGAGCACACACACACACACACACACACACACACATACACACACAAGATGAATCTATACTGTTAACTGAAACCTAGATTTCCTTAGATTTTACTTAATGTCTTTTGTGTGTTCCAAAATCCCATCCAGGATAGCATATTAGATTTAGTCATTATATTTCATTAGGCTTCTCTTGCCTGTAACAATTTTTCAAACTTCCCTTTTGATCATCCTCTTTTTTATTATTTTGACAATTGCGAGGGGTAATTAGTCAGGGATTCTGGAGAAGGTCCTTCAACTGGGATTTGTTTGCATTTATAGTAAGACTTGGGTTACAGGTTTTAGAAGGAAGACCACAGAGATAAAGTACCATTCTTAATACATCGTATCAAAAGTATATGCTATTAACATAATTTATACCTGCTGATGTTAACTGTGACTGAGGCAGTATTAGATTTCTCCACTGTAAAGCTACATTCCCCCTCTTTCATACTATGGTCTTTGGAGGAAAGTTACTAAAAGCAGCATACACTTTAAGGAGTGAGGAATTAGGCATGCAGTCTGTCTATTCACCCCAATTATTACTCAGTTATTTATATCAATATAGATTCAAAAATATTTATTTACTATCCTTGATTATAACCAAATACTCCTTTATTTTGTGGTTAAAATTGTTCCAGCTCTGACAGTGGGAAGCTCTTCCATGTGGCTCCTTGTCCTTCTGACACACACCCACCACTGTATTTTGTTTTGTTTTTGAGTAGTTCATTAAATGCTGGCACTATGAGATGTTCCAGGCTCATCTTATATACTTCTTGCCAGAACCCTAGAAGCGACTATTTCTCCCAAGTTTTTTCTTTTTTTGAAAGTTTAATTTTTTTTAATTTTTATTTTTTTTTAATTTTTTTTATAAGTTGGAGGCTAATTACTTCACAACATTTCAGTGGGTTTTGTCATACATTGACATGAATCAGCCATAGAGTTACACGTATTCCCCATCCCGATCCCGCCTCCCACCTCCCTCTCTACCCGACTCCTCTGGGTCCTTCCAGTGCACCAGGCTCGAGCACTTGTCTCAAGCATCCCACCTGGGCTGGTGATCTGTTTCACCATAGATAATATACATGCCTTTCTTACAAAACATCCCACCCTCACCTTCTCCCACAGAGTTCAAAAGTCTGTTCTATACTTCTGTGTCTCTCTTTCTTTTTTGCATATAGGGTTATCGTTACCATCTTTCTAAATTCCATATATATGTGTTAGTATGCTGTAATGTTCTTTATCTTTCTGGCTTACTTCACTCTGTATAATGGGCTCCAGTTTCATCCATCTCATTAGAACTGATTCAAATGAATTCTTTTTAACAGCTGAGTAATATTCCATGGTGTATATGTACCACAGCTTCCTTATCCATTCATCTGCTCTCCCAAGTTTTTAAAGTGAAGTGTGGTGTTACAAACTAATGTCTGAGTGTAAAGATAAGTGTCATTGCTTCTAGCCTTTCTCAGCTGACAAAGCAAGGACATGCATGTGTGTTAACTTGTAAGTGTGTGTGTATTGTACTCTTAATATGACTGTATCTTTATAAGTAAAAAGAGAGCACAATTTGAATGCACATGCAATGAAGAAAACCTTGATATGATGGAGGCAGAGATCAGAGTAAATAATCTACAAGCTAAGATACCAAAGGGTGCAAGTAGCTACCAGAAGCTAGGACTGAGGAAATAATGCCTCCCTGAAGCCCCCTTCAGATGGAGCATGCCTGAGCCAACACCTAGTTATGGACTTCTAGCATCCAGTGAGCAAATAAATTGCTGTCAGTTTAAGACTCTTGGTTTGTGGTACTTTGTTATTGTGGCCCTGTATACTAATACAGTCCAATTTGTATTATTATTATTGCATGTGTGCTCAGTCATGCCAACTTTTTGCAAGTCCATGGATTGTAGCCCACCAGGCTCCTCTGCATGGAATGCTCCAGGCAAGAATACTGAAGTTGGTAGCTGTTCCCTCCTCCAGGGGATCTTCTCCACCCAGGGATTGAACTTGAGTTTCCTGCATTGGCAGGCAGATTCTTTACCACTGAGCCATCTGGGAGCTATTAATATCTTATTATTATCATGATAGCCATGTATTAGCTTGTACTAAAATAGTTCAACTTTTCATTTTTGTTTCCTTCAAGAATCATGCTTTTGGTGTTGGACCTAAGAACTCGTCGCCAAACCCAATGTAACCTAGATTTTCTATGTATTTTTCTAGAAGTTTACATTTATATACATGATCTATTTTGAGTTAATTTTTACAAAAGATGCAAGGCATATGTCTAGGTTCAATATTTTGCATGTGGACATCCAATTTTCCCTCCAACACTATCTGTTTAAACAACTATCTTTTCTCAATTGAATTGCTTTCTCATCTTTGTCAAAAACCTCTTAACTTCATTTGTGTGGGTCTACACTACATTTTTTAATACTTGGTTGTTTTCTATATATGATATAATCCATTAAATTCCTTCATAATTTTTATGTTTGCAACAGCAGATTTTATTGCTCTTCCTTTCCTGCGGATCATTCATCAAAAAAGAAAAAAAAATATTCAATTTCTCTGGGCACTACACAAAAAAATGGTAATATAAATTTCTTACATCAACTGAAAATGATTCATAATCATTTTCTTATTTGTACCTTCAGGCATTGAAGAAGATAAACTCTCCTTTGGAGTCACAGATTTAGAAAAATACATACTATGAAATTTTAAATGTTGGGATAGGTACTTTCTATATCAGCTGTGGAGGAATTTTGCATTAGGGAGAAATGAGAAAAGAGAAGAATTTATTATGAAATATGAGGTCCTGCTCTACAGATGACTCATTTTATGACTTCATGAAAATGCAGTAGTAATAGAACAGTGAGTGCTCTTGCCGCTCCTTCCACTGACACATAAGCCACCTTGAGACACAGAAATGCTATGAAGCAAGGTTCAAAAGGATAAGGACTTCATTTTTTTTTGGTAACTGTTGTATTCCCTACTCTAAGCACAGTCTCACACACAGCAAATATTTGTTGAATGAAAGATGAAGTCATTAGTTTGTATGAGCTGTCATAAAAAGGGTAACATATTGATGGGCCAAGGGCTGAATCTGGGTCACAGGAGTGTTTTAAGTGTCTCACACTTAAAGAGTTTAAAAAATAGTGTTTAAATAAAATAGAATGAGTTTCCAACATTTTAAACTGTAAACAATTCTTATAAAAATCCAGATTTCAATGTTAGCTTGACAAAATTCAAGATTCAGCAATATCGAGCTTTTATTCCCATTTAAATTGTACTGAATAGTTATCTGTTTGGAGAAGGCAGGTATGCTATGGTTTGTCACAAATCCTACCTCTCCTTCTCAGCAAACACATGGCCAGCTTTAATCATTTACCTTATCTACCTGATTCTCATAAACACATCTGAGTTTTTAGCTCTTGTTATATAGAATTGAGTGTCTCACTATTTACAGAGATTTCTAGGGGATTTGGAGAACAAACAAATTATCTCATACTAGTTTTCATAGTAAGAAAATGCCATTTGTTGAAAATTAGAACTATGCCAGGCCATGCTATATACTCTATGCTAGCTACTTGGCATGAAATATATCAATATGTTTTATTCTTGACAAAAATCCTAGATAGTAGCTACAGTTGTTCCTTTTTATAGCTGAGAGGTAACCATCCTGCTCAAAGGCATACCAAGTATAAGGCAGGAGAGGGAAAGAAGCTCAAATCTGAACTCATCAACGTCTCATGATGATTTGAACTACCTGTCAGCCCCTTTGTGAGCAGAACAAATTCATTCCTGGTGACTTGTGGTCATTCACATTCATTCTTAGTGTTCCAGTGTGAGTGTAATGGGAAAAGTAGACAGATTCAAAAATGACTTTACTACTTACTAGATGTGACCTTGGCATGTTCTTTAACCCCTTGTTCACTTACATGTGCAACATTGAGAATAGACAGTAGCTTCATTGCTTGGTGTGAAGATTCAAGAAAATGTAGATAAAGCTCGCACACGTTTCTTGCTACAATCTGTGGTCAGTGTTCATATACATACATATATATGTATATACATATACATATATATATATGTCAGAGAGAGGTATGTTTTAGAGTTAGAGAAAGAAAAGAACAGGGTCCAGATGTCTGAGACTGAGGCATAGGAATGGGCAACTTTCCCAGATGAAATGGGTGGTAGAGGAGGAGAACTGGGATCATGGAAGGCAAGGAAACACCTGGTGTTACAATCCATTTCTGGGTTGAATCCAAACTCTAAATTACTAGACCCAGGACTGACCACAAGAGGCCAATAACAATAGAGCAATACCAAGAAACCTAAAGGCTTGTAACCTCAGACTTCTTTATTTTCCAAAACATGCAAGTCTTTTTCTGCAGTGTATCCTGCCATGTGTCACATAAGAGGCAGATAGCTTCCACTTATATAACTTTATACATCAAAGAGTTACTAAACATACACCACATGCCAGGAACTGTGCTAGCTGCTGCATATTTTGTAATGAATAAGATATAATTCTGGTCCTCTCTCCAACTGCTCATTGTGAGAGTTTGGGTAATTGGAGTGAATCAAATTAACAGTCAATAATGATAGCTTAAAGAAAAGTTATCCAAGCGAAAAACAGGAGCAAGGCTTATACAGTTGAAGAGCCCTTTTTGGACTCAAAATGAAATTTAAGAAAGGAACAAGGGCCATGGAAAATGAACCAATGCCAAGCTTTGTTGACCAATATGAGAAAGTCAAGAATAATGGCTAAGAGAAGTGCTCCAGTGAGAGAAAACAGCACATGTAAGGATTTAGAAGTAAGCAAGCTCATGATTTGCTTGTGGAGTTTTGAGAAATTCATAAAGTCCTGAATTTGGGAGTGAAATCATGAGGACAAGTTAAAGAGTCTAAAGAATTAAGGAAGATATAGCCCAAGAAAGACATTGTGAATGGTATTCAAGGGTTTGGAATTTATTCTCAAAGCTATGGGGAATCAATGACATTTTCAAGAGGTGTACATCTGAAGAGAAATGTTCCAGCTCCCATGTGGCAAAGAAATTGGAAAATAGTGGGGAGAAAACATCAAAGGCAAGAGATCAACTGGGAGAGTCTTGTAGTAACCCTGTTGATTCAACCTCCTCAGTCACCTTCATGGTTTCATAGCAGTCACTGTGATGTGCTGCCCAGGTCCGTCATTCACGAAGGATTTTTTTATCCCAGCTGCTAGAAGTGCTGTCAGCCCCATCATTAATGATCTCAGCTGCAGAGAGCTGCCTGGCCCAATGTCACACCTGCCTGAGCACGCAAAGGCCCACATCCAGTGACCGCTTGATACATCAATACAAAGGCTGGACCATCTGTGCCCTGCTCATGACAATGCTGGAGCACCACTGTAGGCCCAGAATTCTAGATTGGATTAGCTGAGGAAATCTTTGAGTCAGCATCAGTTTGACTCATCTCCCTGTTCAGTTATACATCCTTCTCCTCTTCTACACGTTTGATCCTAAGGATGCACTTAGTCACTCAGTCATGTCCGAAACTTTGCCCATCAGACTCCTCTGTCCATGGGATTTTCCAGGCAAGTACACTGAAGTGGGATGCCATTTCACTGCTTTTTAAGAGTCCTACATGCTAGACTTCAAATCTGAATATGTTTTCTATGGAACTCAATCTGTGATGGCCATGTAGGAATGCCATCATGCAGGACACATGAGACAAGCTGGCTCCAAAACACCTTTTAAAATTATTTACATCAATAATAACTAACAATGATTGAACATGAGATGTTCAAAGATCCAAATGAATTTTTTTTTCTGGAAAGTTGCCAAATACACTCATTTAAATGATGTAGACCACTGAGTCAGTACTTATCAACCCAGAATGGATTACAACATTGAATGAGTGTAAGGGATAAGACCATATGACTTGGCATTCTTCAGTGTTTCAAGACCAGAAATTCTGTATCCACACTAAACACAGCTATATAAACAATTCTACAATTTCACTGATAACTCTGTATGGGCAATATTATATCACTTTCAACAAATCACATTAAAGCCTTTGTTTTTCCAAGTCAAGATTATTAACTTTTACTGGGTAGTTCCTAGTGTTTGTCATTGTATGCAAACACCGCAGGGTATACTGAAGTCATATATTTATATCTCATATAACTTGTTTACTTGGAATAAACTTATCCTGATTCATGTAGTTTAAATGATAGAGCTATGAATCTCTACAGTAATATTCTGGTTCCACATTTAATGCTATATTTCCCTGAAGCTCTGGTAACTTATGAGTGAAATTTCTGCTTGGGGATACCATTCAACTATATTGGCCTAAAGAATGAGAGTTCCTGGGTGGATGAACTTTCTTTTGACAGATGTATTGAAAAGTCTGCTGTCCAAACAGAAACATGTTTTTCATTCCATGAGGGCAGAAAATATATCAGAGCTTACACACACACACACACACACATTTTGCTGTGTATGAGTTACTGGGAAGCCTAGATATTGATTTCCTCAACTTCTGGGCTGGCTGCCTGTCCTATGTTGGTTGCTTTTGGCTGTGAGCAGCCTCATTCATTTTCCCCAATGTGCCACACAGAAGTTGAAAATCTGTAGTACACAGGAATACAAGACAGCAAACTTAGACTGTACAAATGAAAAAGGGAATATTTAGTTGAAATCTCTATAGGTACAGCCCTCCAAAATTTTGATTTCTAAATTTCTCTGATGACAAACTTATTTTTTGAATATTTAGTATGAAAACTCAATTCTAAAACAGTAATTAGGTTTTTTTAAAAAAGGAAGCATGCTAATCTAATTTTCTCTCTCTAATTAGGTGAGGAGTTATAAGCCAATACTTCTCACTTTGCAGTGTTTCTTAAACATGTTTGAAGGCAGAACCCTTTTTCAGTGAGCCAATGCAAAATGGTGATTGAACTTTAGCCTGTTTTGCTGCAAATAGAAGTGAACTAAGATAAGTTAACTATTGATTTCTTGATGGCCCAAGTGTTGACAGAGTACAGAACAGAAGTACCCCCAGGATGTGAATAAGAGTAATGCATGCCAGATAGAAACAAATGATTGAATTATTGTGCTGTAGAATTTTAAAACTGGAAGAATTCTTCAGAGATCACAAGACCCAAGCACTTCATTTTTCACATGTAAAAACTGAGATTCAGAATGAAAGTAAAGACTTGTCTCTGTTCACATACCAAATTTATGAGAACCAGCCACATCCATTTGTTAAACCAATGAACTAATAAGAGAGCATGCAAATAATGCAGTTTGAAAACTATAATTTGGGGTTTCCCTGGTGGTCCATTAGTAAAGACTCTGCTTTGCAAGGCAGGGGACACTAGTTTGATCCCTGGTCCAGGAAAATCACACCTGCCTGCCATGTGCCACAAGTACTGAGCCCATGCTCTGGAGCCCACAGCCACAGCTACTGAACCCACACACTGCAACTACTGAAGCCCGTGCGTCCAGACCCTGCGCTCCTCAGCAAGAGAAGCCCACTCTAATGAGAAGCCAGAGCACCGCAACCAAGAGCAGCCCCTGCTCACCACAACCAGAGACAGCCTGTACGCAGCAGCAAAGACCCACCACTGCCAAAACACAGAATAAACACATCTTAAAAAAACAAACAAACATAGATTGCTAAGGGGAGTCAGAGAAGTTATTTATGAGAAGTTGAGAAAAATTAATTAGATATTAGTCATTGCTTATACTAAGGGAAGACATCTAATAAGAAAAAGTTTTAGTGTAAAGCTGCTAAGGAGACTTCCAGAAACAGAAATCATATAGAGAATTGAGATTGATGGATAAATTCCATGAAGCCAGCATCTCAGTGATAGCAGAAAGGATCTTTCTATTTAAACACATGTAAAATATAGTATATATTTCAATATTATATATTTTACTATGTTATATATTTAGCATATTATATTATTTTCATATAATTACATTGTAATATATGATATGGTATTTAAAATATTTTATTTTGAAATATTTTAAGTTTAAAAAATGTTATGTGAAATGATATAAGAACACTGAAAAGTTCATGTGCCCTAAATAAGTCTTGTATTTTGCCATATTTGCAGTAACCCTTTAATTATTGTTGAGCCAGGCACACATAACGTGATTATTTTCTGCCAGGCTGGACTTATGTGTTCATTTTTCTTAGTGAGGTCTTTTGAAGAAATGAAATTGTAAATTTGTATTAAACATATCAGTCTTTCTTTTATGGTTCATGCTTTGAGGTCTCTCTTTGTTTACTCCAAGATCATGAAGATCTCCCTATGCTTCATTATAGAAGCTTCATAGTTTTTTTTTTTTTAACTTCATAGTTTTAGCTGTTATGTTTACATGCATGACCCATCTCAAGTTAATTTTGCATACAGTGTGAAGTAGAAGCCAAGATTGTTCGATCACCATTTCTAGAGAAGATTTTTCCTTTCCCCAACTAAATTCTCGCTGATATCACTGTCAAAATTAATCGTCAATATATTTTAGGAGCTCTCTTTAGACTCTCTGTTCTTGTCTATTAATTTGTATATCCCTATACCAAAACCATACTGTGTTGGTTACTGTAACTTTGTAATATGTCTTGAAATAGATAAATAGCTCAATTTTGTTCTTTTCTGAGGGGGAGTATTTTTTTTAAGCTACTCCAGCTTATTTGCATTTTCAAATAATTTTAGAATCAGTTTCTTAATTCCTGCCAAAAGAGAGAGAGAGATTTTTATTGAGATTACATTGATTCAATAGGTCAACTTGAGGGAAGTTTGGATCTTAAAAGTTTTGGGTTTTCCAGTCTTTAAATATAGTATATTTCTTTATTCATGTAAATCTTTTAATAATTTTAATTTAAATTTCATCTTTCTAGATACCAATATTTTAACCCTTTTCTTTAACTTGAATTTGTCTGCTATATAGTTTCATATCCTTTTATTTTTATTTTTCTGAATCTCTTCAAGTGTCTTGATTTATACAGACAGGACTGGAGTTTGTACTGTTAACCAATATGACTTTTTTTAATAGATGAGTTATGCTGACTTAAATTTAATAATATATTAAATGTTCAGTTTCAACTCTGTCTTCTTAATGTATTATATCAATACATACAAGCAGTCAATAGAGTTAGCTTTTGAAAATATGTCCCATTTCACTTGATATAGGCTTCCCTCCTAGCTCAGTCGATAAAGAATCTGCCTGCAATGCAGGAGACACGAGTTGGAATCCTGTGTCAGGAAGATCCCCTGGAGAAGGAAATGGCAACCCTCTCCAGGATTTCTGCCTGGAGAATCCCGTGGACAGAAGAGCCTAGCAGACTATAGTCCATGGGGTCACAAGAGTTGGACACGACTTAGCGACTAAACTCCCACCACCATCACTTGATGTATTTCAGCCTTTTAAGACATGACGACTTAGCAACTAAACTCCCACCACCATCACTTGATGTATTTCAGCCTTTTAAGACATGATATGTTAATATAGTATCCTTTACACTGATACTTTTATATAAACCCATTACTGCCCTTTTATGGTCAAGGGATGAGCACTTCATATCTACTGTTCTCTACTATGACTAAGAGACTTCCCAGGTGGCTCAGAGGGTAAAGCGTCTGCCTGCAATGCAGGAGATGCAGGTTCGATCCCTGGGTCAGGAAGATTCCCCTGGAGGAGGAAATAGCAACCCACTCTGGTACTCTTGCCTGGAAAGTCCCATGGACAGAGAAGCCTGGTAGCCTACAGTCCATGCGGTCGCAAAGAGTCGAACACGAATAAGCGACATCACTTTCACTGTGACTAATATTGAAATTGCGTGCGTGAGTGTTCAGTTGCTTCAGTTATGTCCAACTCATTGTGACCCCATGAACCATAACCCATCAGGTTCCTCTGTCCACGGGATTTTCCCAGCAAGAATCCTGGAGTAGGTTACCATGCCCTCCTCCAGGCGATATTCCTGACCCAGGGATCAAACTTGCATCTCTTGCATTGCAGGCAGATTCTTTACTGCTGAGCCACTGGGGATGTCCAGTATTGAAATTAGTTAACCCCGATATCTCCAACAGGATATGATTTAAACAGATAATAACTTAAAAATTAGTTAAGAACTGCAAAGCTATCACAGTTATCAGCCTTTCATATTTTTTTCTATTCACCTCCAGTTTTTGACAATTAAATTCCATTTAAATTGTCAGAACATACAACCATTTCATTACTGAGATTGAGCTCTAGAGATAAAAGTACATTTAATGCTCACCACCAGACTGTAGAGAGTTACTAATGACTAACGATTAGTAGTACTCTCTAACCTGACTGTTTTGCTTTATACTCAAAATTGTATCACAGTTATTTTTCCTACTTATCTGTCATTCCAAGATACCATTTTTATGATGGAATTGTATTGGATCGTTAGCATTTTCCATAGTTTATTTTGCAATCCTATATTGTTGATTGATTGGATTTGAAGTCACATTATATATATTCACATCCCTGGCATGTAGTAAACAGTACAGAAATGGCACAGTACCAACTCTAAATCATGACTCTGCCTCTTATAGTTAGAAATGACTGTGAGCAAATTAACTCAGTCCCATGAGCCTTCGTTTCTTCATCTGTAATGGGGATTAGTAATATCCACCTTATGCAACTGTTGCAAAGGCTATCAGTCATACCATTAAATATATAATATCATAAAGGGACTTCCCTGGTGGTCTAGTGGCTAATACTCTATGCTCCCAATGCAGAATGCCCAGGTTCAATCCCTGGTCAGGGAACTAGATCCCACACACTGCAACTAAGAGTCTTCATGCCACAACTAAAGATCCCACATGTTGCAACTAAGACCCAGTGCAGCCAAATAAATAAATAAATGTATTATAGGACATATCCAAATCATGTAGCATGTATTCTTTTGAGTGAATAACATATTGAAAGAGAACTAAACACAACTGAACTAGACTCAAGTTTCAGCTACTAAGAATCTATAAAGTGCAAAGCATTTTTCTGAATATATATGAATATTTGACTATATAAATAACTCTGTTCTTTCTAAACCTCTCCTTTCATAGTAGAGGTCCCAAAGGCCTAGATGTTCCTTAGGTCAGCTAATCAATTATTTAGCTTTTTAAATTGATCTTTGGCTTGTTATTTGTTCCCACCTAGCATAAAGTCATTGATGGAACTTGGGCTTTGACACTATTAGGACCATGGCATTTTTTTTCCTACAGTACAAATCCCCTACTCCATCTAACTGATACTGTAAGCCCTGTGACCATGAGGAATAGCTCAGGCTTGCAGTCAAGCAGTTACAGATTCTAGCTTTAACTCTGTCACTAACTAGTTTTGTGACCTAATGGAGTTATTTTACTTCTCTGAGTTTCTGAACGTCACAATAATATAATCCAATATAAATTGTTAAAATGTTATCAGAACTGAATAATATGTGTAAAGAATTCCAAAGTATAGGAGAAAAATACAATATAAACTACAGCTTGCTACACAGGGAATGCTTACGGGTTTCTTCTGATGCTTGCTGCTGCTGCTAAGTCGCTTCAGTCGTGTCCGACTCTGTGAGACCCCATAGATGGCAGGCCACCAGGCTCCGCCGCCCCTGGGATTCTCCAGGCAAGAACACTGGAGTGGGTTGCCATTTCCTTCTCCAATGCATGGAAGTGAAAAGTGAAAGTGAAGTCGCTCAGTCGTGTCCGACTCTTAGCGACCCCATGGACTGCAGCCTACCAGGCTCCTCCGTCCATGGGATTTTCCAGACAAGAGTACAGGAGTGGGATGCTTACCTAGTGGAAATTATGATGTCAAAACCATTATCTTCAGTCAACCATACAACCCTGATGTGATTACAAGCACACAAGAACAGTGGACACTAAAGCTGTGTGGCAGTGCTTTATCGTTCAGAATATTCAGAATCTCATATTACTTTTATATTTTCATCCAATAGAAACGAAGCTTGTTTAAGGGCTTCCCAGGCAGCACTAGTGGTAAAGAACCTGCCTGACAATGCAGGAGACATAACAGATGGAGGTTCCATCCCAGGGTGAGGAAGATCCCTTGGAGGAAGGCACAGCAACCCACTCCAGTATCCTTGTCTGGGAAATTCCATGGACGGAGAAACTTGGTGGACTCCAGTTCATGGGGTTGTAAAGAGTCAGACGCGACTGAGGTGACTCACCACGCAAGCTTGTCTAAATTCTAGTAATGATGTAACAATCTCCGAAGATCACATCTGTAGATTCTGGGCTGAGAATCACCATTTACTGTATCTCTCTCTCCGTGCGGCATGGGAAATGTGACGGCTACTCCTGGGCAGCTATCTGCAAGCTTGACGGAAAGCCCTGTGTGGTCTGCTACATCTTTATGCAGAGACGTTAATTAATAGACTTCACTCTGGGTTGAGCAATGTTTAATTAGCTGAATTAACTGAATTTTCACTGATTACAAAAAGTATAACAGCACCAACGGAAAGGGACTACTTTATTGTTGTAACTAAAAAGGTTTCATTTCATGATGCTGGTTGTCCTGTAAAACTCCAAGGTTATATTCAGGGACAAGTGAGTTGACTGGAAATGATCAGCAGGGCTGCGTGTGTCTCTATTCATTCTCTGGCACTCATGATACCTGTGTTGAGGCTGTGTAATGATACGTGTAATTATCCATCACACCAGAGTGTGATGCAACTGAAACAACTGAGACGCTGCTTTCTTTTTACCTTCCTAATTTGACTTTCATTTGGAAATATGGAGGTAAAAGGACATTTTCTTCTAAAAACAGTGAAGTTGATATTTTTTTCCTGATTAAGAAAAGGAAGTAGGCTACTTACAGAAAATTGGCAAAAGAGAATAAAGGAAATAAAAATAATACATAATGGCTAACACATATTGAACACTCAGTACATGGCAGGTGGTGTCCTAATGCTTTATTTTCTAAACTTTATGAATCAAATTCTCATAACAGTCCTCTGAAAGCATTATTATTATTTCACTTTACATACTAAAGGAAATTAAGGCTTTGAGAGGTGAAGTAACTTGTCGAAAGTCACACAAAGATGTACCCATAACTCCAACTTTCAGAGATAAGCACTCAATATTTTAGTAGTTCCCCCCATACACATGTCTTGTTTGTATCATGACTGTGCTAGGCAAGTGAAATATTTTATTTCTGTCCATTTTTATAACAAAAATTTAGAATGAATTCAATCATTAATGTTATGGAGATGACAAAGCTAAGATGCAGTTTGATTAATCTGCTCAGGGTCATACAAGTATTGGGTTAGCCAGAAAGTTTGTTTGTATTTTTTCATAGTACAGAAAAATCTGGATCAACTTTTGGTCAACTCAGTAGTATGTGTCAGGGCCCAGATTTTAACCCATGTACCTCTGATTCCAAAGCAGGCAACTCTTCCAATATATATCATTGCCCCATTTTCTCAATATTAAAATTGTATCAGTGCTGTTTATAATAGCCAGGACATGGAAGCAACCTAGATGCCCATCAGCAGAAGAATGGATAAGAAAGTTGTGGTACATATACACAATGGAATATTACTCAGCCATTAAAAAGAATTAATTTGAATCAGTTCTAATGAGGTGGATGAAACTGGAGCCCATTATACAGAGTGAAGTAAGCCAGAAAGATAAACACCAATACAGTATACTAATGCATATATATGGAATTTAGAAAGATCGGAACAATAACCCTACATGCAAGACAGAAAAAGAGACACAGATGTATAGAACAGACTTTGGACTCTATGGGAGAAGGCGAGGGTGGGATGATCTGAGAGAATAGTATTGAAACATGTATATTATCAAGTGTGAAACAGATCGCCAGTCCAGGTTGGATGCATGAGACAAGTGCTCGGGGCTGGTGCACTGGGATGACCCAGAGGGATGGGATGGGGAGGGAGGTGGGAGGAGGGTTCAGGATGGAGAACACATGTAAATCCATGGCTGATTCATGTCAATGTATGGCAAAAAACACTACAATATTGTAAAGTAATTAACCTCCAACTAATAAAAATAAAGGAAAAAATAAATAAAACTTAAAAAAAATAAATAAAATTATATCAATGCTGAGATTTAAGCCTTCAACCTCCAGACAACAAGACTATGTTCACTGGGTCACCTTTCCACTTAAAGATTCACATTCTGTGGAGTCAAGTGAGGTCTGCCTTCACGGGACACATTTCTCTCATACAGTATAGAAAAGACATGAAACATAGGAGGGTACTCCTTTAATCTCAAAATTTCATTATTGGGATGTAACTCTGAAATTTTCTTAATTAGTTTATACAGCATAATTTATTTCATTTGCCTTGGAAGAAATCACCTTTGATACTCTCACTCATCCCTGCATGAGTTTCAGTTAGAAAACCCATTTTAGAAGATATTTCGGCAGTATGTTTTGAGAGCCTTAGGAATCTTTCCTTAATTTTTAGTGTACATGTTACAAGTGTGCATTCTACATGATGGCTTTTTTACAATGAAATTCAAAGAGGATATATAGGCCTTAATCTTCTTCTTAAAGGCATATTATATTGACTTTTTGAGTATTTCTCTGTTTTATTTATCACTTAAGTTTTATAAATAAAACTGTTAATGCATTTAATTTAGGTAATATAAAGCAACACCTGACATAGTATAGACTCAGAAAATATTTGTTGAATGAATAAAGACTATGGGAGTACTAATAATCAATTCATCTTCTATTAAAGAAATGTAGAAATTTCCCAGTTTATACCTATGATAAACTGTACTGTCACAAATGATGTCAGATTGAATGCATATAACTATATCCACTAACTTTGGAAACTTCACTGAAATGACAGTAAAGGGATTTTAACAGCATAAACCTAGTATAAAGGATAAAAAGAATATGCCAAGAGATGACAGGAACAAACTTTTGGAAGTTGCAAAGCAAAAGAATGAGGAGTAATTGAATCAATAGGTATGTAAATGTGAAGCAAGCTGGCAGTGGGAAAAATGGAAAAGCAGACCGATCTGCACGCAGAACCAATCAGAGTCAGAAATCAGTGGCACCGGGTACCTCTGCAAGCAAAGAATGCTGCTATAGAAAGAATGACTGGTTCAAAGATCCAACTCTATTTCCAGATGACTATCCTTTCTATTCTAAGGAAAGAGTCAGTTCTCTGGAAGGAAAACATAGAGTCTTTAGAGTAGGGGTATCCAGCACAACCAGTGGTAATAGACCTCTAGTCTTCTAGGCAAATCATGTAAAATCACTAATCATTAGAGTAGTCCACCAGTGGGAGGAAGGGAAGTGGGCTCCACTCCTCTGTCAGCCACCCATCAAGCCAATAGACACCCCTGCCTTGGTCTTGTTTTATTAAAGACCCTGCCAAGCATAAGGGCTTCCCTGAAAGATAAGCTGGTAAAGAATCCACCTGCAATGCAGGAGACCCTGATTCGATTCCTGGGTCAGGAAGGTCTGCTGGAGAAGGGATAGGTTACCCACTCCAGTATTCTTGGGCTTCCCTGGTGGCTCAGCGGGTAAAGAATCCACGTGCAATGTGGGAGACCTGGGTTGGATCCCTGGGTTGGGAAGATACTAGAGGCTACCCACTCTAGTATTCTGGCCTGGAGAATTCTATATAGTCCATGGGGTTGCAAAGAGTCAGACACGACTGAGCCACTTTCACTTTCAGGTATAACTGTCACTCAGCCCTGGCACAGAGCAACTCTTACCCCTAAACTTAGCTGCTCTCAGAGCTAATAGCACACAGGGCCAGGGAAAATACTTTCTGCATCCCTTACCCTGTGAATCATCTTTATTCAGAAGCCTGTGGTAGGCCACTGCTGATGCATAGGTGAACACAGTGCAGGACGTAATACATTTCTGCAGTTTACAATGGTGATTTATCAGGGTTTAAAGACATTATGCGATAGTAAGCAATGAGTATTCCTCTTAAATTTACAGATTGTAAATCTGTATATAATTGTAGATCTGAATATAATATCTGTGAAATGTTACTGGTTGTTTATGTTCACAATTAGATGAAGCTTGAACTCTTCTATTGAGAATAACTTTGATAAAAATATTTAATCCCTTAATAAAAATCTTTAAAAGAAAAAATATTTTAAGATTTAACTAAGTAATAGTTTTTTTACCATCAATCACTTGTTTTTTTTTTAATAATTGGAGGATAATAGCTTTACAATGTTGTGTTGGTTTCTGTCATACAACATGAATCAATCTTAACTATATCTCATCTGAGTTTGACTTTTTTTTTAGATTCCACATGCAATTGAGATCATACAGCATTAATCTTTCTCTGTCTGGTTTATTCTACTTAGCATAATGCCCTCAAAGTCAATCCATGAGTCACAAATCCAGCAGGATTTGTTCATTTTTTCATGGCCTAGAAATAATCCATAAATTATTGTGTAAATACCACATCTTCTTTGTCCATTCATCCATCAATGGACACCATTAGTTTTTATGTCTTAGCTATCATAAATAATGCTGCTGTGAATATGGGGGTATAGATATATTTTGGAGTCAGTGTTTTGCTTTCTTTTGGATATATTTCTAGATGTAGGATTGCTGATCATATGTAGTTCTATTTTTAATTTTTTGAGGATCTCCCATACTGTTTTCCACATGGCTGTACCAGTTTGCAACCCCATCGAGAGTGTACAATAGTCTTCTTCACATCCTTGCCAGCATTTCTTGTCTACTGTCCTTTTGACAATGTGGTCATTCTAATAGGCATGAGGTGATACTTCATTGTGATTTTGGTTTGCATTTCCCTTATGACTAAAGATGTTGAGCATCTTTTCATATACCTGTTGGTCACTTTATATCCTTTTTTTTTTAATGTAGGCCTTTGCCTATTCTTAACTGGATTTTTTTTTTTTTTTTTTTTAGGGAAGTTTATTTATTTATTTATTTATTTATTTTTGCTATGGAGTTCTACGAGTTCTTTACATATTTTGGGTACTAAACCCTTTCCAGATATATGGTTTGCAAATATTTTTTCCCATTCCATAGGTTGTCTTTTCACTCTGTTGACTTGTTTTGCTCTGAAGAAGTTTTTCACTTTGATGTAGCCCCACTTGTTTATTTTTGATATTGTTCCTTATGCCTTGAGGGATAGTTGCTCAGTCATGCCTGACTCTTTGCAACCCCATGGACTGTAGCCTGCCAGGCTCCTCTGTTCATGGAATTCTCCAGGTAAGATTACTGGAGTGGGTTGCCACTTCCTTCTCCAGGGAATGCCTTCTCCTTATGCCTTAGATTCTATTAAAAAAGCAAAAAATCTATCAAAAAATCATTGTAAAGATCCCTTGTCAAGAAACTTTTCCCTATGTTTTCTTATAGGAGCTTCACAATTTCGTCTGACATTTAAGTCTTTTTGAGTTAATTTTTTGAGTGGAGTAAGCTGGGGTTATATAACTTATTTTTTTTTATTTATTTATTTTGGGCTGTGCTGGGTCTTCATTGCTATGGGCCTTCTCTAGTTGCAGTGAGCAGGGGCTACTCTGTTGGAGTGCATGGGCTGCTCATTGCAGTGACTTCTCTTGTTGCAGAGCACAGGTTCTGGGCATGTGGGTTTTCAGTAGTTGTGGGCACCAGGGCTCAATATTTGCAGCACACAGCTTTGTTGCTTTGTGGCATGTAGAATCTTCCTGGGCCAGGGATGGAACCTGTGTTCCCGCATTGGCAGGCAGAGTCTTATCTACTGTACCACTAGGGATGTCTTATATATCTTATGTTTAATTTTATAATTGATTAATTTGGTCCATGACTTTTACATATTTGCATATGGTCTTAGTAGTATTAGCAGGCTCTGCAATTGTTAACAGCTGATCCAGTTAGAAATTGCCACACATGGCATTAATTTTCCTTCATCTCTGTTATTTTTATCTGTTGTTTAGTCCTTCCAGGCAGCTGTAGGGGAAGCCAGATCCCACAGCCTCAGCTGTGATGCTTCATGCCTGGTTGGAGCAGAGTGAAGGGCCACCACTTCCGGGGTCTGGTTGGGACAGTCCTGGGTTCAGGAAGCGCCTGACCTGCGTCTGCAGCAGCTACAGTGGAGGCCAAGTCAGAGCCCAGTCCTTACCGAGGGGAGCGCAGAGAGCTGGTGGCCTGTCTCTCCACAGCACAAGCAGCTAAGTTCTGTGGGTTGATTTGGTGAAGCACATCTAGGAAAACACTTAAACTGAATCTGATATACCTGCAAAGATGCTCTTTAACTCTGCAAAAAGGAGAATACATCTCACTCCCAACATGTCAAACCTGACCCACTCCACACAATCTAGAATCTCCCAGGCCTCTGTGTGTGACAAGCCTACTCAACAGATTCCACCTACACCCAACAAAAGTGTTCCTAAATATCCATCCACAAAGGAATGGATGAAGAAGATGTGGTACATTATACAATGGAATACTACTCAGCCATTAAAAAGAATGAAATACTGCCACCTGCAGCAACATGGATGGACCTAGAGACTGGCGTAATGAGTGAAGTAAGTTAGAGAAAGATAAGTATCATATGATAACCCTTATATGTGGAATCTAAAGAGAAATGATACAAATGAACTTATTTACAAAGCAGAAACAGACCCACAGACTTAGAGAACTTGTGGTTACCAGAGAGGAAGGATGGGAGGAAGGGATAGTTAGAGAGTTTGAGATGGACATGTAAACACTGCTGTATTTAAAATGGAAAGCCAGCAGGGACCTATTGTATAGCACAGGGAACTCTGCTCAATGTTACATAGCAGTGTTATATGTTATGTCTCCTCAGTTTGGAGGAGAATGGATTATATATATTCATATAAAATATATGTATGTATGTATATAGTTCTACTATCCACCTGACACTATCACAATATTGTTAAACAGCTATTTGTTGTGGTTGATTAGTCACTAAATCTTGTCTGACTTTTGCAACCCCATGGATTGTAGCCCGCCAGGCTCCTCCATCCATGGGATTTCCCAGGAAAAAAAATACTGGAGACAGTCGCCATTTCTTCCTCCAGGGGATCTTCCCCACCCAGCAATCGATCTCACATCTCCTGCAATGGCAAGTGGATCCTTTACCACTGAGTCACCAGGGAAGCCTATTGAACAGCTATACTCCAATATAAAAAGTTTAAAAAGGAGTGTTCATTAGCTCCATTTGGAATGTAGCAATCTGAGATTGAGTCCGCCAACAGAGATCATTTCAGTTCAGTGTGGAGCTCTGATTTGGAACAGAGAGATGATCTGACAACTGCACCCAACAGCAGCCTATGCATCTTCAGCAGGGAATGAGTCGTAGGAACTGAGCCAACAGAACCAGCAGCTCCATCAGGACAGGAAAAAGGGGGTTATATTGACTTAGATCCCATTTGCTTTTGGTGCTTTTCCCAAAACTCTGACAAAGAGCCTAAACCTGAGCATTTATATGTGATCATTTACCAGGCCTCCTGGGCTTCCTTGGTGGCTCAGTGGTAAAGAATCTACTTGCAGCACAGGAGACACAGGAGACCCTGGTTCGATCCCTGGGTTGGGAAGATCCCCTGGAGAAGGAAATGGCAACCCACTCCAGCATTCTGGCCTGCAGAATCCCATGGATAGAGGAGCCTGGTGGGCTACAGTTCATGGGTTGCAAAAATTCAGATGCGACTAAAGCAGCTGAACACAGCACAGGCTTCCCAGCAGAGGTGGTCTGAGCCCCACATTTTGGGGTCTAACATATGATTTCCCCTACGTGTTCCTTGCTCTAGCACTCTGTGTGTGTTCAGTTAAAATGAGAAGTGCAGCACAGTGAATGAGAAGTCTTTTGAAGGGAGGAGGCAGTTATAAACTCTCATGAACACCACCACTAACTATGCAACCCAACAGGCATGAGCCATTATCAGACTGAGAGAGCGCCAGATGACTGAAGATGACTAATGACCCCTACCTATTTTAGCCATTATTCTTAAAGACAAGTGTAGAACCTGAATGCCCAGCAGTTTAGGATATGTACATATATATCCTGTCTGTATGGATGGGTCTGTGATTTAGTGCTAACAAACATATCTCTAGGAGGAAAATAGATGTGCTAATCGACAAAGATTTAAGCTACAGAAAGAATCATCAATCTCCTCTGCTATAATGGTTGTTTTGGCTTCCTTTCTTGTAACGGGACATTTTTAAAAAAACATTTTTTATTGCCTATGCTTACTTTTCAGTTTTCACACATTATAATTCCAAGTTTTGAATTTCTTCTAACTATATGGTAGGATACTGTAGACACACTGATTCAAGAGTGTTTTCACAAATTAATGCTGATTATTCTGAGCACTGAAGAATTGATGCTTTTGAACTGTGTTGTTGGAGAAGACTCTTGAGAGTTCCTTGGACTGCAAGGAGATCAAACCAGTCCATCCTACAGGAGATCAGTCCTGGGTGTTCATTGGAGGGACTGATGCTGAAGCTGAAACTCCAATACTTTGGCCACCTCATGCGAAGAGCTGACTCACTGGAAAAGACCCAGATGCTAGGAGGGATTGAGGGCAGGAGGAGAAAGGGGCGACAGAGGATAAGATGGTTGGATGGCATCATCGAGTCACTGGACATGGGTTTGGGTGGACTCTGGGAGTTGGTGATGGACAGGGAGGCCTGGTGTGCTGCAGTTCATGGGGTCACAAAGAGTCAAACATGACTGAGCGACTGAACTGAACTGAACTGATTCTGTCACTGAATAGATTTACATATCTACATCTCTATCTAGACAACTGGACACTTAATGGATGGATGAATAGGTAGGTAGATAGGTAGGTAGGTAAATAGATATGTAGAAATATATTTTTAGTTAAGGAGTTGGAAAGTATTTTTTTTTTTTTTGTCCAAGACAATATACTCTTATTTCAACAAATATTTACTGAGCAGTTAGTTTCAGCACTAATACTGAGCCTTAACACCAGTGGACACTGAAATATAGCTTCTAGAAAGAACTAAAAAACGGGTGGCAACTAAGCATTCAAATAGTATGTGACCACTTTCTGAAAGGCACTGTCATTTTTCCAAAGCTATTTTCACAAAGTCATGTTGATCACAGGGACATTTTGATGTCATTCTTTTTTTTTCTTGATCTAAATTAGGGGGCAGAACAGACATTCGCTCGCCCTCATTCCATCCCTGACTCCACTCAGGGGATGGAATAGGGCTCAAGGATGTCTTAGGCAGGAGGGATGAAATAAAGGTCTGAGATCTCTTCAGTATCTAAAATTGGATCATTACAAATGGTTCTTACATTTTGACACATCAAAATGCCTCTACCTCAAAGTGGACATGGCAAATAATAGAGTTTAATCAGTTGCATTAAAATGTAGTATTTGATGCCTGGGGCTTTTTCTTTCCTATGCATTTGTAAGCAAATGAAAAGAAAAGAACTGTAAGAATTAATCAACACAAGGAATGTTAACAGAGAGGGACGTACTTGAAGCTCAGAAGAGAGGGCATCACTGTAGAATAAGGTATTTTGAGCAGAGTTCATGTGAAGGTGAGATCCAAGCTAGATCTGAAGGAAAAAAAGAAAAATGACACGAGCAAAGGCACGGGGGCTTCTTTGAGGGACTCGATTGAAGTGTTCATGTTGGAGAAGAGCAAAAACTAAGGACAGAAAAAAAAGATTGGTGCAGAACTTCAGAAAGATTTAACAGCTAAGCTAAAGAGTTCAAACTTCTGCCCTGCTGACAAAAACGAACCTCCGTAACTTAGGAAACCAGTTGCATTGAGTGTTTAAAGACACTTTGCTGGCAAAGGTGTGAGATGCACCTAGTAAAATAATCAATAATTACTTTTGATCTGGTTCCACACTCATTAGTAACAGTAGCTAATGTTGACTGAGTTCTTACTATGTCAAATACTGGGCTCAGTCTTCCTGTCTCACTTAATCTTTGCAACTACCCTATGAGCTCCATATATTATTGCTCAAGCAACAAACAATAAGTTTAGCAATCTGCCCAAATTATATGCGATCAAGAGAGTGAAGCAAAGATATGACCCCAAGAGGTGTGAGTCCAGTACCCATGACATTAACCACGAAGCTGTCCCACCTCTCCAAGCAGCCTTGTAAGAGAACGACTTCCCTGTAACCTGCCGAAGGGAATGGCTGCTCAACTCAACAGCAGTAATGTCTTTTTACTAATGATATGACACCAGAGGGGTTCCCTGGTGGCTCAGATGGTAAAGAATCTGCCCACAATGCAGGAGACCCAGGTTCGATCCCTGGGTTGGTAAGATTCCCATGAGTAAGGGAATGGCTACCTACTCCAGTATTTTTGCCTGGAGAATTCCATGGACAGAGGAGCCAAGCAGGCTCTTGGGTTGCAAAGAGTCGGACACAACTGAATGACTAACACTTTCACATACCAGAGGCCTTCTCTTGACACCCAAACCACACCATGGACTAGCAATTCAAACCACAGCTTAACCACTTACTATTCATGTGGCCTTAGATGTATTACTCCAAGTCTCTTTGCCTCAGCTCATTCATTGGAAAACATGGAGATTATAATAGCATCTCGTTTCTAGGCTTGTTGTGAGAATTAAAGGAATACGTGTAAACTATTTAGAGAAGTACCTGGCACCAAGTAAGCATTTAGTAAGTGTTTGTAATGATCACTATGTATTTGGGGGAAATTTAATCAGTTAGCAATCCAGTTTTCAATTGGTTTCCTCTGTCATTTGGGTAGAAGAGAATGTGAAGAGTCTAGCCTTGTCTGCTCAACATTTGTATTTCTCCTTACAATCTCAACTTCAAAGATTGCAGGATACTGACCATTATCCACACTATGGTAATTTTACCAAAGAAAATGCCATTTTGAAAAGCCTTTCTGAATATCCAGAGACCCTTATCCAAATGACAATCACTATGTGTAAGTCTGTGGACCTGTTTGAAACTGTCAAAATGGTCAGGATTTATAATAATGGAACAATCAATTCTCAACTATAGAGAAGAGAAACATTTGATAAAGTTTAACTCAAACTACCTTTTCAGGCTCACAATGCTGGATCATATCTTCTTTCTGTCCTCTCTAGCTCCATCTATTGGATTTCTTGACCCTACCCAAAAGTTATACCCATCTTGATCTTTCCTGACACACTTATCCATCTGACACACACTCTTATTCATTTCCTATTGGTTGCCCAGGGAGTGTCCAGCTGTAGCTATTTCAAAATTCATCTTTATAAATTCTGACTCTCACTCTCCAAGATTACCAGGTAACTTTTTTTCCATAGCAACTAAGAAAAGAGGAAGGCATCAGATGAAGGCTCCTTTCTTCCCCCTTCTCTTCCTCAAATTCTCTCTAAATAAATATTCAAATCCTTCCTTGAATACCTTTCTATTATTACTAGCCTGGGTATTCCCAGTTGTTGACCTTGGAAGCCTTCCTACCTTAACCCCACCAGTCTCAAAGTTTTAACCTCTTCCTCTCAATTGCACTCATCTGTGATGGGCAACAACCCAGATGTATAAGTCAAAATGAGCTGGTCTAGTTTTGTTTTGTTTGTTGTTGTTGTTTTCTTTGATTACTTTTTCTGAAGCAGTTACATTACTGAGGCAGTTACAAATTAACTCTGAAATCTTGGTGATGTGCAGAAATAAAGGTTTATTTCTCATTTACTGTATGTCCAAAAAGTGTTGGCAGAGGTTCTGCACCCAATGGTCACTCAGGAACATGGGCTCACAGAAAGTCTAACACCTTGCTCTTGTTGTTTGGTTGCTAAGTTGTTTGGGACTCTTTTGCAATCCCATGGACTATAGCCCACCAGGCTCCTCTATCAATTTCCCAGGCAAGTATACTGGAGTGAGTTGCCATTTCCTTCTCCAGGAGATTTTCCCAACCTAGGGACTGAACCTGCATCTCTTGCATTGCAGCCAGATTCCTTACCACTGAGCCAACAGGGAAGCTGCATCTAATATCTTACAATGTCACCATCTCACACAGAATTTCATGAGTGTCTGAAATTTTCTGAAGTTTTCCGGCAGGGCCAGAGAAGAGTGAAAGGGACTCATGGCATGCATTCTGTGCATAGCACAGCCCCTGCCCGCCCAAGTATTTCTCACTTAGAAGGGCCTATATTTGGTTCAGTGCTCAGTTGTAGCCATCTTGAAATTTTAATTTTTGAGTAAAAGGCCTCATATTTTAATTTTTCACCGGGATTCACAGATTGTGTAGTCAATCTAGAAGGTTCCATAGGAATTCTTAATGGCCGTGTTTTCCATCTATCCCACTCTGGCCAGTACTCAGGACAGGGCCTTGATTTTTGCAAGGGTAGTGGGAACTGTAGCTTTTAATACTTTATGTGTTGGTGAATACAAAGTATTTTCCTTGTCTCATGAACTTTCCTAAGCAACAGCACAAATCCCACTGTGGTTAGAGTTAAATGGACAAATAAAGAAACACTGCTGCCCAGGATGTTGATTGCTTCCCATAAACCCTGGTATATGATTACATGGAAGAACCCAGAAACTTCTGCCTGCTCTCCAGAAGCTTATATTCTAAAGTAATGCTTTTCACACATTAATGTGCATGCAAATCTCCTGAGTAAAATGAAGATTCAGAATTGATAGCTCTGAAAAGGAACAGCTATTCTGCATTTTTAACAAATTCTCAAGCAATCCTGGTGCTACTAGCCTATAGAATCCTACCTTAGGAAGCAAGGTTCTAGGTAATGCTATGAAACAAAAATATGTAAAGTAACAAGTTAATACAATACATATTTAAATTCATTTCTGCTAAATACTCATCTGGTGAAAAAAAAAAGGTTAAAAGTTTTTGTAATTATAAATACAATTCGATAAAATTAACTTGTGTTGTTTTTTGTTCCTGCTGGACGTCTACCTTCCAGCAAGTTTCTTTTCTGTTGCATTACCATTATGCTTGCATTCTTAATGTTGCTTTTGTTCAGTTGTTGTGTCTGACTCTTTGCCACCCCCATGGACTGCAGCACACCAGGCTTCCCTGTCCTTCACTATCTCCCGGAGTTTGCTCAGACTCATGTCCATTGAGTCGGTGACGCCATCAAATCATCTCATCTGTCATCCCTTCTCTTCCTGCCCTCAATCTTAATGTGAGAGAGGAGGAAAGAAACCTCATCTCATCTGCAGGTTTATTCTTGGTCTGCTTCCATAATAGACATTGCCAAAGAATAGTGATTAATGCTTTATTTGTGAAAACCTGCTCACCTGAGAATGCACAATTTGGCAAAATCTTCACTGCATTTGTTCTCAGACAATAGCCCCTTTGTTCTGTTCAGTCAGACTACAATGGCTACTGTAGGTTCTCATAAGGCAGCTCTGGCAGGAAAGAGGTTGGAAAGTGGGCTCATCTGGAATGGCAACAGAGAGGACAGATTTTCACTTCCATGGTATATGGTTTGACTCTATACATAAGCAACAGCCTGGCTATGCAGAGAATATTCATTCTGTTTCTCTCCCACTTTTCACTTCCCCAAACACAGCATAATATTAATTGGCTAGTTTCAAGGTTTAAAAACTAAGAAAGGTCAAAAGGTTTGCTGAAGGATTAGGGTAGAGTTTAATATAATAAAGAAACAGAGTCAAATAAATTCTCTGAAAAAATTCAATGCAAAGGCTGGCTTAAAACTCAATGTTAAAAAACAAAGATGTCTGACAGCCTACCCCATCACTTCATACCAAGTTCAGTTCAGTTGCTCAGTCATGTCCAACTCTTTGTGATCCCATGGACTACAGCACTCCATGCTTCCCTGTCCATTGCTAACTCCTGGAGTTTACTCAAACTCTTGTCCATCGAGTCCATCCAACCATCTCATCCTTTGTCGTCCCCTTCTGCTCCCACCTTCAATCTTTCCTAGCATCAGGGTCTTTTCAAATGAGTCTATGCTTAGCATCAGGTGGCCAAAGTATTGAAGTTTCAGCATCAGCGTCAGTCCTTCCAACAAATATTCAGGACTGATTTCCTTTAGGATAGACTAGTTTGATCTCCTTGCAGTCCAAGAGACTCTCAAGAGTCTTCTCCAACACTACAGTTCAAAAGCATCAATTCTTCGGTGCTCAGTTTTCTTTATAGTCCAACTCTCACATCCATACATGACTACTGGAAAAATTGGATCTTTGAATAGACAGACCTTTGTTGGCAAAGTAACATCTCTGCTATTTAATATGCTATCTAGTTTGGTCACAACTTTTCTTCCAAGGAGCAAACGAAGGGGAAAAAGTGGAAATAGTGACAGATTTTATTTTCTTGGGCTCCAAAATCACTGCAAATGGTGACTGCAGCCATGAAATTAAAAGACGCTTGCTTGCTCCTTAGAAGGAAAGTTATGAAAAACCTAGTCACCATATTAAAAAGCAGAGACATCACTTGGCAAACAAAGGTCTGTATAGTCAAAGCTATAGTTTTCCCAGTAGTCATGTACAGATGTGAGAGTTGGACCCTAAAGAAAGCTGAGAGCCAAAGAACTGATGCTTTTGAATTATGGTGCTGGAGAAGACTCTTGAGAGTCCCTTGGACATCAAGGACATCGAAACCAGTCAATCCTACAGGAAATCAACCCTGAATAATCATTGGAAGGACTGTTGATGAAGCTAAAGCTCTGATACTTTGGCCACTTGATGTGAGGAGCTGACTCATTGGAAAAGACCCTGATGCCGGGAAAGACTGAGGGCGAGAGGAGAAGGGAGCAACAGAGGATGAGATGGTTAGATGGCATCAAGGATTCAATGGACATGAATTTGAGCAAACTCTGGGAGATAGTGAAGGACAGGGAAACCTGGCATGCTGCAGTCCCATGGGTTCACAAAGAGTCAGACACAACTTAACAACTGAACAGCAACAACAAATTCTCTGAACTAGCCCCGTTTTTCAGTTGGTAAGGGAATCAGTGACAATCAAGGGCCCATAGTACCCTAGACTCTTTTCCTAATGACTATTTCAAAGTGTCTATTTTCCAACTGCAGCTTGAATATCCTGGCCATAAGTGAATAGTGTACACAGGATAGCTCTGCAACAGTTGTTCAAAGCATTTTCAATTATATCATTTTATATTTAGGGGATATTTGAAATAGGCAGAGACCATGAGAACTTTGTTATGGGAGGAAAAAGAGATTCCAGAATGGTGACTCGGCTGAGAGCACAGCTCTACTCAGCAACAGAGTTGGGACTGAATCTCTTTGTCTTTCATAAGACTGAAGAACACATCCCTATCTGCCTAGCCTTGCATTCTAGGAGCCTCACTCCATCTTTCACTTTTTGTATTTCATGTAAGTAGCACTGTAAAATTCATTTGGTTTTGTTTGCTAAACCTAAAGGAGCCAATGTTTTTAAAAAAGCTTTATTGAAATAAAATTTCAATAAATTCACCCTACAGTTCACCCATTTTAAAGTGTACAAGTCAATGTTTTTTAGTACATTTGCAGCTGTACAACCACCACCATGATTGAATTGAGAACATTTCAGCCCTCCAAAAAGGAATCTCTGTTACCCATTAGCATCCATTTCCCATTCCTCTCTAAACCACTTTCCTACACACCCTCACCTCTAGGACACAAATCACTCATCCTCTTTTCATTGCTAATGGATTTACCTATTCTCCACTAATAGCTTTTATTTTTCTAATTTGCAAGAAGAAGACAATGGAAAGAAGAAAATCTGTTACTAAAGACAACTTAGAGTTATGTTTTTGCTTTTGGAATACAGTGTTACAAATTACAAAATTAGTAAGTGTGGAAATTTTTCAAGAAAGTAACTGAAAGAGTTAAAGGAGTTTTGAAGGGACGTTTAAAAATATTTCTAGCTCATTATTAAAATCTTCAAAAATACAAAAGAATATAAAAAATAATACATTATACTTTCATTTACCACTTAAGAGTCAACAGTGATTAAGATTTTGCCATATAGCTTTAATTTTTCTTATGTATCATTTCAAAGTAAGTTGCGTATCATTCTTGTCACTCAAAATTAAGGACAAGTTTCCTACATATTATTATAGCACCTAAAACATTAGCACTGTGAATTTGTTCTTTATTTGTATTGAGATTCTAACATTTAATAAGGGAAATTTATGTAATTTATGCATATTGCTGTTTTTAGTCATCTTTTACTATGTATATATTGTTTGACTTTGAATTTTGTACTTTGCTATTGTTTTTATTGTAATTTTTATTTTATGACTTGTAATTTGTTTTCTCTGATCTCAAAAGATAAATTTAGAAAATTATAACTAGGCTCTAAATCTTCCCATTTGTTAATAAACTCTGCAATCATTCTTAAATCTGTTTATGCACATGCATGTTTCTAGTAAGAAAGAATACCTCCAACTCTTATTTATATAAAGTGAAAAACTATGAATATTTTAATTTCACTTTCTTCAGCTTTTTCCTCTCCATGACTAATTCACCTGAAAGTCCTGAAATTTATTTGCCCTTTTCTTTTTCCTTTTTCCCTTTTTCTGTAGCTATGGTACCAATTAGACTTTCTTTCTGGAAATGGCAAATACTCACACATCAAGTACTCAAGTACATACTCAAGTATCAAGTGGCAGTTTCAAATATAGTTGACAAGATGCAAGTTCTGGAAATAACCTACAAGTCCATGAACAATGTTAAATAGATACATTTGATATAGACTGCTCGGCTGAATCTACACGAGGCATGGAGGACACTGAAAGTGGTAATGATGGGTATGTTAATTAGCTTGACTGTGGTGATCATTTAATAATGTAATGTATATCAAAACATTAAGTTGTACATATTATATATATATGACTTTTAAATCTCAATTATACATTAATAAAACTGTTAAAACATAATACTCGAAATACATAATTTCCTTTTATTACATGATAGTAATAGTAGTAATATTATCTGTGCTCTTGAGATTATTTAACTCTCCTATGTACATATGGTAGAACCACTGTATAATGGTGTGCTACTGTTTTTCTCTTCCCAACTCCACTCTTGTTATTTGAAATTAGCTATGGTAAAAGTATTTACACCACAGGAACCAGTGAACATCTACAAATCTGGGCCTGGTTACTGTTTTTTGTTTTGTTTTTCACTGTACAGACTAACCAAGTGGAGAAAGTGTCAGTAATGTGAATTAAAGTTTTGCTATAAATATGACATTATGAACAGCACAAAAAGAAAATATCCTTCCAGCATCCAAAATTATTATATGAACCCAAAGAAATTCCTCATTCTGTTGACAAACTAGTGATATTCTGACATGTGTCTTTCTTGTTTTCTTTGCTCTTACTCAATAACATAAAGAAAAATATCATCCGACATGCATGTGGGAACTACACTTGAAGACCCAATTGTTAAACATTTACCAGCACACCACTGTGTCAATTTTCCAAACATACATCACGTCACTGAAAGTACTACCTCTTCCCTCCACTTTCAATGTGCAAAACATAGAATCCTGATGCAGAACTAATTTAAAATATTTATTAGACAGGCTTGAAGTAAGGGTGTAGATAAAAATACACAAACAAATCCTATAACCATGATCACTGCCTGCAATTTTCACAATGCATTCTGTATTTACTAGAGTTTCATTAGATCTAGATCTGAGAATTAGGGTTACTCATGGAGCAAGGTACATTTCTACTAGGGAAACAGCTTTAAAAAAATTCACATTTCCCAGCTTGTTTGAAGGAACCCCACTTATGTCAGTTCCTAAAGCCATTTCCTGTAAAAGGAGAGCTTCTGTCAAAATCACCAGCAAAGTTTGCTCCCTCACTGAAAATGTATATGCTTGGAAATGATATCTCATTTCATCCTTTCTCTCTCATTTACCACAATGCCATTTAACTTTGAAGAATATAGTCTTGCTCTCACTAATCACCACATTTCTCAAAGATCATTTTATCTAAGAAGAAATCACATTCCATCAGGCCATTTCTTGCCCTTTTGGAATCTGCCTTCTAGCTGAGAGTGGTAGAAGGAAATGGTTTCTGTTTGGAAAACCAGTGATTTGAAAGTAAAAGGTCATTAGTAAATAACTGGGGAGCCAGTGTGGACTCAGGGCAATTCCTTGCATTTGTCCAGTTTAAAACATGCCCTCATATACATCTCTGATGGGTCAATTGGTAAAGAACCTGCTCTTGCCAATGCAGGAGACACAAGAGATGCAGGTTTGATCCCTGGGTCAGGAAGATCCCCTGGAGAAGGAAATGGCAACCCACTCAGTATTCTTGTCTGAAAAAATCCCATAGAGGTCGCAAAGAGTTGGACACAACTGAGTGCACATGCACACACACACACTCATATACATCATCCCATTGGGTCCTGACATTTGTATTTGAAGACATCAGTTCATCTTAACATTTTTTTCCTAGAACACACTGAGCATAAAAGTTAGATAAGACATTACTGTAATGCAGAGTGGTGGGTTTTTAAATGGTCCTTTGATGGCCTTCCATGGTGACTCAGCGGTTAAGAATCCGCCTGCAATGCCGGAGACATAGGTTTGATCCCTGGGTTGGGAAGATCCCTTGGAGAAGGAGTTGGCAACCCACTCCAGTATTCTTGCCTGGGAAATCCCATGGACAGAGGAGCCTGGTGGGCTACAGTCCATGGGGTCTCGGACTTGGACACAATTCAGCGATTAAACAGCAGCAGGAGTCGCATGATGGAAAAGCCTAGCAGCTAGGAAGGTGGACAGCCTGTGCCACCCAAGAACAAACCCTACCTTGTAAGGCATCTGGCGCTTTGCCCAGCCCTGTTTGTGCTTGTATCCTTTTCCTACCCTTAGTCTGCCCCTCTCTGTAATGGAAGGTGAGGTACAGTTGAGCCCTGAAAGGACTGTTTACCAGGCTATCAAGCTATCTGACTTCTGATTGGACTTGAACAACAGAGGGGCTAATGAGAGACTAGAGGATGGAGACAAGATAAAAACCAGGCTCTTCTCTCTTCTGTGATTGTTGACTACCCTCCCTAGCAGGCTGAATCTCTTCTGTGATATCAGGTCACTCCAGTAAAACCTTTAGAAGTTCACTTCCATCAGGTGACCTGGCCCAGTAGTACCATCTCCTCCCTGTGGCCCACCAGCCGATTTCCCTCTGGTGCTTATACCTCACTGTGACAGGTTTGATCCTCAGTAAACACCTCACCTGGGAATCCAATGCCTGTTGTAAATTTCATCTCATAAATACTAGAAGTAATTTTTGTGTTCCTATTTAGATGATGAATGACACACAGATTATCAAAACTCTAGATCATATATCTCATTGTAATAATAATAATAGCAACTAACATTTGCCAAAAGCCTATTAGATGCCAAATAGGCTGTTCGAAAAATTGGGGGCTCTCAGCAACTCTTAAATTTATTTATTTTTGGCTGTAGTGGGTCTTCATTCCTGCATGGCCTTTTCTCTAATTACAGCAAGTGGGGGCTACACTCTAGTTGCTTTGTGGGGGCTTCTTATTGTGGTGGCTTCTCTTGTTGCAGAGCACGAGCTCTAAGGCACATGGGTTCAGTAGTTGTGGAGCAAGGACTTAGTTGCTTCAAGGCATATGGGATCTTCATGGATCAGGGGTCGAAATCCTATCTCCTGTACTGGCAGGTACAGGAGATGGGGAAATAGATGGGGAAACAGTGGAAACAGTCAGTCAGACTTTACTTTTTTGGGCTCCAAAATCACTGCAGATGGTGACTGCAGCCATGAAATTAAAAGACACTTACTCCTTGGAAGGAAAATTATGACCAACCTAGATAGCATATTAAAAAGCAGAGACATTACTTTGCCAACAAAGGTCTAGTCAAGGCTATGGTTTTTCCAGTGGTCATGTATGGATGTGAGAGTTGGACTGTGAAGAAAGCTGAGCGCCGAAGAATTGATGCTTTTGAACTGTGGTGTTGGAGAAGACTCTTGAGAGTCCCTTGGACTGCAAGGAGATCCAACCAGTCCATCCTAAAGGAGATCAGTCCTGGGTGTTCATTGGAAGGACTGATGCTGAAACTGAAATTCCAATACTTTGGCCACCTGATGTGAAGAGTTGACTCATTGGAAAAGACCCTGATGCTGGGAGGGATTGGGGGCAGGAGGAGAAGGGGACAGAGGATGAGATGGTTGGATGGCATCACCGACTCAATGGACATGAGTTTGAGTAAACTTTGGGAGTTTGTGATGGACAGGGAGCCCTGGCGTGCTGCGATTCATGGGGTCACAAAGAATCGGACACAACTGAGCGATTGAACTAACTGACTGTACTGGCATGTAGATTCTTTCCCACTGAGCTGCTGGAAGCCCTCAGCAACTCCTTTAGGTAGGAGTTTTTGTTATTCCGTCTTACAGATAAAGAAACAAAGGCCTGTGTATTCATGTAATCCCCAAAGTTTTACTAAATATTATTTAGAATTACAGTCAAGTCTCAACTGGGCTACTAGGAAGGAATGGAAGAATGACTTTTTAAAATTTAAGGTGAAGTATCATAGGAGTATCCACCTTTTCAAAAGGCCAACATAGTGCCGCCATCCATATTAAGGAAGATACAGCAAAGGCATGCAAATTTCAGGAACCAAACCATAGCTGTCCATTCCAGCTACCACCTTCCACACACAAAATTGCTGTTCTTTGCTAAAATTTTCAGGGTCTGCTTTATTTTGCTGGGAAGGCAGCAATCCCATGCAATCTGTTATATCTAAATCAAATGGGATATACAAAGAACGATAAATAACTGCCCATCTAGTCTTACAGCAAATTCTTGAAAAAAGGAGGGTTTCTGAGAATAAGGTTAATGACACACTTTCATATACCATAAACTCCATTGCAGTGCGCAAGGATTCCTTGTGTGGGACTAAAGGATTAGAGTTTCTCTAATGTCAACTGAAGCAAGTGGTATCCACCCATGCTCTTTCTGAATCTTTTCTCCAGTATTACAGAATTGTCTCATGTGGGAAACCAGCTCCATCAATGATTAAAGGTGTTTATTCAAGAAATTACTTTGGTTTCTCAAAGCTGAGCTCCACTCTGGATGATAAGCATGCCACCAGAGTCCAGGTGTCAGAATTTAAAGCATCTCAACTTTCACCAGAGCGGTACTTTATGTTCATTATCCTGAAAATGTGTGTGAAATATATACCACTGCCTTTTTGTCAATACCATTTTTATCACCACCAAAAACCAATTTAATAAGCTCAGTTCATCAGCCCTATCCCTTTGATTGCTTCTTTTCCCAAAGGGAAATATAATCCATTTTTAACCATTCGGATATTTAAAGGATTCTTTTATGTGCAGTCTCAGTTCATTATGAATAAAATACATTTTATTCTTCTGTTCCATTTACTCTGGTTACATGCTGGATTGGATTTAAGATGCAATGTCTCATTGGATTTTGAGTCAGGAAATAGTTTTCCTGAGGGCTCCCTCAGCTACCTGCGCTAGGCATTTCCTGCCTGCACTTGCCACCTGTCAAAACCCATCAAGTCACAACTGCATTGTCTACATAGAAGAGTGAAGCCAAGTGCTGAAAAGTGAGTGACCTAGGAGATAGGTTAGCCTAAAGAGGATAATTCACACTTAGATAATTCATACAAAAGATACACCTGTCCCAATGCTTGTCACAATATCCCTGTTTTGTGCTAATAATATGCCTGTTTTGCTAATGAGTGATGCTGAAAGAGCAATGTTAGGAGAAATTTGCCTTGCTTTTTTAAATTACTGTAAACAGACAACAAAAATATATTGCAGTTTAGAATAACTGTACCATAGTCTGAAAAGACAGAAAAATGAGAAGAACAAATATGCTGACTTCTTCGTTTCCCATTATTTCCTCTCTAGTTTTGAGGGTAGACATATGCTATAATCCAATTATGCATTTGACTTGGCTCAGAAGGTTAACTCGGGTAAAATGGCCAGTGTCATGGTTACTGACATTAACTGCCGTCTGTTGAGCACCATCTCCATGCCCTGTACTGTGCTAAACACTTTGACGCATCTCAATTCATTCTCACTTTACTCTGAAAAGTCACTATTATTAGCCCAATTTTTAGAGATGAAAAACTGAGGTTCAGAGAGGTTAGATAAAGTGATCAAGGTCTCACCACTCTTTAGCTTAAGAATGGAAATTAAAAGCAGATGCTTCTGGTTTCCAGCCCGAGTCCACACTATTATTACCTCCTTTTAATAAGTCAATATAGCAGAGCAACTATGTTAGTATTTTCCACTGAGTGGGAAGAGACCTTTTAGTGATCAGAACATATAATAAAACCATTCAGTCTCTCTTATTTATAAAGACTTTCTTTTCAAAGTTACTAATGGGAAAGAGAAGTCACCTATTAATGAGAATTCAGAGTTAGGCAACATGAACTCCATTGAGAGAGATGCTAATTTAGATAGCATTAATACTCCGAAATTTCTTCCTGGATAGCTGATTATGGTTACAGAACCCACTCAAAACTGCCCATTTCACCTTCTGAAACTATGCTATGCAATACAATGCCCAGGTAATTTTTATTATCCAATATCAATACCAGTTTTTGATCAAAAAGACATTTTGCTTCTCTACTGACACATCCCCCTTAAAATGCTTTACTTCCTTCTTCATTTACCCCAAGAACCCTATTTTGTTGTATCGAACATGAGCGGGAAGGGAAAGCACTGAGTTTCAGATGTTGATTTAAACTTGTCCAGTCACAGCAATTGCCCACGCTGTAAGACTAAGTTTTTAAAGCTTTAATTTGCCAAGATTTTTGTCTTACAGAAGAAATACAAATTCATCTCTGTGCTTAAAAGACCTCTCCATGGTGTGAGATGATTTGTGCTGCCCTCCTTTCCACAGAGATAAATTAAGGCATTGACAGGTAATCCAGAAGGCACTGTCCTATGTAAGGAGAAGGCAATGGCACCCCACTCCAGTACTCTTGCCTGGTAAGTCCCATGGATGGAGGAGCCTGGTAGGCTGCAGTCCATGGGGTCTCGAAGAGTCAGACATGACTGAGTGACTTCACTTTCACTTTTCACTTTCATGCATTGGAGAAGGAAATGGCAACCCACTCCAGTGTTCTTGCCTGGAGAATCCCAGGGATAGGGGAGCCTGGTGGGCTGCCATCTCTGGGGTTGCTCAGAGTCAGACACGACTGAAGTGACTTAGCAGCAGCAGCAGTCCTGTGTAACAGAGACCTCATGTGCAGGCAGGCTGATTGTGGCTTTGACTTCATCATCTCCAATAGGATACATATGTACATTGAATTCAAGATTTATTTTGATTGATTTCTGTTTGTGTGCAAAACATGTTACAGTTTGAGATCTACTGAAAATAAATATTTATTTGCATATGTATGTCTATTATGAATAAATATTAATAATTCCTGGCCCTTCTTTGTGAATTGCTGAAATCATTTGAAAACAGCCAAAAATATCTACAGGATCAAAAACAGTATATCTGGAAATAATGTTAATCATAGTAAGTTTCCTTACCCTTTCGCAGCCCATTGGAAAGTACTAAGCACAAGGATTACAATTCATTATCCCCAAATATCTTGTGTGTAACTGGATACCAGGCTGTCTCTTTCATGAGGACCTCTTCAGGGCTTGGGGTAATAAGGATTCAGCTCTCCATGTGGAAACCTGGTTAATCTGGCTCTTTAAAACTTCCTTTTGATCTAATGCATTGCCTTCCTCTCAGACACAATTCCCTCATGGCTTCACCAAAATAAGAAGTCTACTCAACACAGTGAGTCTGAAGACCTGAATATACACTCAGCACCAACACGCTTTATACTGGCATATGTCACTTCCAAACACTCCCTCCCTGCCTGGTAAAACAAGAAAACAGATTCAAATTAGATCTGAAAATTTCAATTAATACATACTTATTTCAGTAACTATTTACTAGGAATCAGCATTATGGTTGACACTGGGAATATAATATTCATAGAGACAAACACCAACTTTATGAAACTTCTGCAGTTTTACAGCTTTACAAATGTATATATTTATATATCATTAGGAATACATTTAGTCCAATACCTCATAAGAATTATACATTGCTATAAAAAAAGAAAAAAAGAAGAAGCTCATTAACAAGTGCATAATTAATGAATAGTGGTAAATTGCTAAGAAAGGTATAAACAGAGTGCTGTAGTGTCAATTAAAGAAGAGCTTCTCCTCTAGAGTGGTTCTCAGGGAGGACTCAAAAAAAGAAACAGCAAGCATCTGAAAACCAGCAGAGAAGAGAGGAACAACAAAGGAAAAAAATGTGTGCTAAGCCTTCAAAGCTGGAAAGGGCTTGCTTGAGGACCTGTAAGAAAATTAGGCGCAACTAGAACATGGAGGATCAGAGGGAGAATGGCTTCAAGGTCAACTAGAAGTTCAGCAAGGGCTAAAGCACAAGTGTCTGGGAAGCCACAGTGATGTGGGTTTGACTCTAAGTCCCACGGGAAGCCATTCAGGAGTTTTAAGTAGAGAAGATGAATGAGTCAACTTGCATTTTCAGAAGACTTCTCTGGCTGCTACGTGGAAAACAGATTTAAAAAGAGTCAAGAGCAAAAGTTTTCAAGAAAGTCAGAGTGATGGTTAAATACACATTGTTGAGATAATGACATTAAGTTCCTTCTCCTTAGGTCGATTTGAATCCCAATTCTCTCCTTAGGAGCAAAGAATATAGACATGCACAAAGCATGTTTTTCAACAAAGAATGGGACTGACTACTATCTTCTAATTGATTTCTCTCTTTTAACCACTTATTCAAATGGCCAGCCAACATAAAGGGACACAGGAGAAGACCAAAATGTAAAACCAGGAATTAATTTAAAGCTATCTTAGCATTTACTAATTGCCCACTAACTGCCTGGAACCATGCTAGGTGCTAAGGGCTCAGATGACTCTTTCTACGAAGAATCCAAGCTAACAGGGAAGCTAGACTTAGTAATACAAACAATTTGTAATGCACAGAGGGAAATATCACTTATTGAAGATGCTTATAAGGTGCCAGGAGATCTCTGTGGATACTGTGGATGGCACTGTGAGAGGAAAGCACCCCACCCTCTCCTTTCTCAAACTCCCATCCAAGGCCATGATGAAACAGACAGTTCCAGAAATCCACAGGTGTTCTCAACTTCCACCTATGAAGCAGTCAGACTGACTACAACCAAAGGAGGGACTTTGAACTCTAAGATCAGGTTTCAAGTCATAAGTTATATAAGCTTAGCTATTTCCCCCAAAACCGCAATCTGTTCAAGTTTGTTGATGGTGAGTTGCAGAAGTTCCTTGGTTATGGAATATAACTGACTGGAAAATGTCAATATTCCTGCCTACTTAATTCAGATCCTCAAAAACTAGACTAGTTCCTGCCAATAAATTTCACACCATAATAAGTTTTGTATCATGCTTACTAAAAGAATAGCACAAGAACAAGAGAACATTTTTTAATACAATGTTTATCAAATCTTTGTGTGCTTACCACACACAAAGCACTATTCTAACTGCTTTATATTATTAACTCACTCAATCCTGTGTCAGCTCTGTGTTAGAACTCATATTAACCCATTTCATAGATGAGAAAAGTTGAGGGCTAGAGAGAATGAATAACTTCCTGAGGTCATGTAGCTAACAAGCGGAGGAGCTAGGATCAGAAGTAAAGAAGTCTGGCTTCCAGACTTTAGACTAGCCAGAACTATCAAGAAAAGCTGGGTATCCGTAGGTTCTGTTTTCCGTGATATACGAAGAGAAGGTTAGCGCTCTATCTCATGCATCAGCATTTCTGAAAAGTTGTGAGGCTCAGGTTTCTAAGAGATGAGAAGATATCAAAGCCAGAACAATTTCTGCCAGCAGTGGATTCAGTCATGACACTTTCCTATAAACCATAATCTTTCAGAAGTTACATTTTAAACTTTGTTAAAATACGCAAAAACATTTTTGAATAAGGAAATCTTATAAAATGAAAAGCATCATTTTCCTCTCAAAGTGAAAGTAAACAGGTTTTCTTGCTGTTGCTGTCTTGATTGACTGAAAGCCCAAAATGTATTATTTCCCAGCATAATCCCATAGAGAAGAGGAACATTTCCCACATGTAAATGCTTTGGAGAGAGTTTCTTACCAACTGAGTGCTCAGAGGCCTCCCTCTGCCTGCAAACTACAAAATAACAAAAAAGAGGAGGCAGAAAAGAATCCTGAGACAAATAGTCAAGTAATTGGAGAAGGGGGGAGGCAAACTAGAGTGGTCTGACAGGACAGGACTTCATTTTACTAAGGAAAAATAAAAGTAATTCTTAGTTGTGTTTGGTGCCTTAAAGTTTAGAGAGTGGTTTCATATTCAGGCATTACATTATTTTACAAGGGACTTCAAATACCCCTGTGGAAAAAGCAGGGTAGGATTAGACCTGTTTTTCTAATGAGAAACCTAAAATTGGAAGAAATTAAATAGCTTGCTGAAGACCATACCAGTGGAGATGAAGCCAGTATTCAAACTTTGGTCTTACAAAATTTTTCTTTCTCATTTACCTTGCTTGCCTCTGTACTGATGGACTCTGGCTGCCTAAGATGATTAGATTTTTCTAGGTTTTTTTTGTTTTGTTTTTTGTTTTTTTCCTACTCCCTTACATCAAAGGAAAGGGAGGAAAAAGCACCAAAACTAAAACTGGGGTGCATATATTTTTTTATAATTAGAGTTTTTATCTTTTCTGGATATATACCCAGGAGTGAGATTGCTGGATCATATGCTAACTCTAGTTTTAGTTTTCTCCAGAGTGGCTATACCAATTCACATTAAAACAGAAATAGGCTCACAGACATAGGAAACAAAGTTATGACTACAAAACTGGAAATGGGAAGGGGGGGGGAATAAATTAGGAACTGGGGATTAATATACACACACTACTATATATGAAATAAACAACAAAGATCTACTGTATAGCACTGGTAACTATATTCACTATCTTGTAGAATAATAACATATAATGGAAAAGAATCTGAAAAAGAATAAATACATATATAGAATATAAGTATGTGTAACTGAATCTCTTTGCTGTACTCTTGAAACTACAACAATATTGTAAACCAACTATACTTCATTAAAAAAAAAAAAACTGATACTGGGAAAGCTTTGTTTGCAGTTAGAGAAAAGTCACTAGCAATGGCCTATTGGGAATTCTATATACAATTAGAATTGTCAGCTTTCCCCTTCAGATATGATGGAATGACTGGTCCCACACTAGCCCTCTCAAGATAATGTGAAACATGTCTTTACAAACATTGAAAAACAGACAGTACATAATCCAAAACTCAATATTATTAAGATGTCAATTCTCCCCCAAATTGATGAACACAATCCCAATCAAAGTCCCAGCATTCTTCTTGATATAAATAGACAAGATGATTCTAATATTCACATGAAAATGCAAAGAACCTAGAATATACATGATAACCTTGGGGAAAAGGAGAAAAAAGATGGAGGATGATACTATCTTTACTTACTTTAAAGCTATAGTAATAAAACCATGTGGTATTAGAATAAAGATAGACATAAAGATCAATGAACTAGAAGTCCAAAAAAAAAAAGCCACACACACAAAGTCAGCTGGGTCCTGACAATTGGATAGAGATAAATTAAGGGAAAAAGGATTATCTTTTTAACAGGCAGTAATAGCACAATTATATATCTACATGAAAAATAGTAAACCCAACCCCCTTCCACACACTACAGAGGGAAAAGTAACAGAAATCAATCACAGAACTAATCATAAAAACTATGATATATAACTTTCAAAGAGGTGCCAACATTGTGGCAAGGATTTTTTACAGACAGAAGACAAAAAAAAAAAATCGCCAACTTAAAAAAAAAAGAACTTGATGCATTGGAGTTTATCAAAAATAAAACAGCTGTTTTTCAAAAGACATAAGTAAGAAAATCAAAATGTAAGCAAGAACTGGGAGAAAATGTTTGTAATACATATACTGACAAAGAATTTGCATTCATAATCTATGAAGCACTCTTCGAATGCTACAATAAGGTAATAAACTGTCCAATAAAAATGGTCAAAGAGTTGAACACATAATTTTCCAAAAATAAATATATGTATGGCCAAAGGCAGTTAAAAACATTCTCTAAATCTTTAGTCATCAGGGAAGGGCAATGAAAAATCAATATGCATATAGTAAAACAGCTAAAATCAAAAGGACTGATCGCAGATATTAGTGAGAATGTGGAGTAAAAAGACCTTTTACACATTGCTTGTGCAAATGGAAAAGAGTTTAGCTGCTTTGGAAAGCATTTTGACAGTATATTTTAAAGTGAAACATACATTTACCATTTGATCCAGCAGCATACTCCTAAGTATTTATCCAAGATAAGTGAAAACCCATCACTTTTACATAAGTTTACACAGCAATTTTATTTATAGTAGTCAAGAACAGGAAACATCCCAGGTATCTATTAACAGAAGAAAGGAAAAATAGATCTAATAAATTCTTAAAATGGAATAATAATCAGCAATAAAAAGGAAAGCGAAAGTGTTAGTCACTCAGTCGTGTCTGGCTCTTTGCGACACCATGGACTGCAGCCCACCAGGTTCCCCTGTCCATGGGATTCTCCAGGCAAGAATACTGGAGGGGGTTGCCTTTCCCTTCTCCTGAATAAAAATGAATGAACTATTTAATAGCAAATGAGTTACACATATTCCCCATCCCAATCCCCCCTCCCACCTCCCTCTCCACCCGACTCCTCTGTGTCCTCCCAGTGCACCAGGGCTGATTCGTGTCAATGTATGACAAAACCCACTGAAATGTTGTGAAGTAATTGGCCTCCAACTAATAAAATAAAATTTAAAAAAAAAAAATAGCAAATGAGTTAGTTCAGATTTCCTAAGAAGCAAACAATAAGATGAAATTAAACATGATGGGAGGGTTTCCCTGGCAGCCCAGTGGTTAAGAATCTGCCTTGCAATGCAAAGGACACCGGTTCAATCCCTGGTCTGGGAAGATTTCACATGCTGTGGGACAACTGAGCCTGGGGACCACAACTACTTAAACCCACGTGCTTAGAGCCCGTGTTCCGCATACAGAGAAGTCACCTCAATGAGAATCCCTCCACAACAACTAGAGAGTGGCCCCCACTGGCTGCAGCTAAAGAAAGCCCTGGCACAGCAAGGAAGACCCAGAGCAACCAAAATAAATAAATATTTAAAATAAATAAATAAATAACAATGGATGACTTCTTGATGAAAACACCTTCAGAGAAAAATGGGAGGATTAGAGGAGGAAGCCAGTGTCAGGAGATGGCTCTTGTGAAGGAGAGAAGAGAAGGATGAAGATTGTGTAAGAAGCATGTTAGACAATGACAGAGTTCTAAGAAGATTTTGGCCAGGCCAATAGGGCGTCCTTGAGCCAAAGCTGATGGTCAGAAAGTCCTTAGAATCTCTGCACAGCAGTCCTCAGCTGGGAGCAGCCTGAAAGACGTAGGACCTCAGCCATGACCACCGCGGTGAACTCAGGGCACAGCAGCCTGGCCTTTGACCAGTTATGTTCCCTGCAGCCTGAGTTCTGAGGAGCACGTCTTTATGGCCGCCATAATGCCAACAACGCGGCTGAAACTCAAAGGTATGTGCTCAGTGAAAAAAAGCCAGACGCAAAGAGTGCATAATGTGGGATTCCATTTCTGTGATGTTCCATGCCAGGCAAAAGTAATATTCACTCATATTTAGTATGATTCACTAATAAAAATCAGCTAACATTTCAGTGCTAGAGATCAGATCAGAGCTTGCCTGGGGCAGCCAGTGAGGAGAACTGACCACAAAGCAGCCTGGGTAAAATTTGGGGGGGTGGGGATCTCCTCCATCTTCATCAGGCTGGTGGTGACATTTGTCAAATTCACCAAAATGTCATGCTCAAAATGTGTCTATTTTAATAGATGCATACTTCATTAAAGTTTATTTAAAATGTAATTTACAATTTAGAAAAAAAAGTTTGTGAAAAATAATCTACAATAAAAACACATATATAATAGGATTCCTTATATTTAAATTTTATGCATCAGTCTCAAGCAATACACTAAACCATGGTCACAAAAATTTTTTTAAATGTGGCTTTCACTCTGTTTTCTGTCCCTGTTGTCACTGTTTCCTTTTTTCATGTTAGTTTGCACTAATAAGTACCACTCTTGGGGAGGAATTTTGCTATTCTAATTTTAGACTCAGATGCATTCTTGTTTCTTGAAGCTGATGTATTTGTCTCTGACTGGTAGTCTCTGTCGCTGGACCACCTGCTACACATTTCCTTCTAACATATCATAAAGATATGATGTTTTAACAACCTTGTGAAGTGAAACTAATCTTTCTTAGAACATACACACACAACTATATTACACATCAGTTTTATACCACCTAGATCAGGCAGACTTTTTTTAACTAACATACTGGTTTTCTCACTAGCATAATATTTGACATGTCCTTGAAACAAATTTGCCTAAGAAAATTTTATGTTTAATAGCTAATCACATTTCCCAGCAGAAATTATTTTTTCCTGACCTAAGCCTGTATACATCAAATAAAAAAACATTAAGTACCACTTTTTAAGCACTTTACTATGTGCCAGCCACAATACCCAGCACAGTCTGTTTTTCACGCATGGTGAGCATTAGTCTCAAAACAGTGATCACACTTGCCCAGCATTACATAGCTATTGATTCATGGTCATGAGATTTGAACCCACATTTGTCTGGCTCCAAAGCCATGTACCTATGTACTTAACCCCTAGGCCCCTATGTTCATGCTTAAACAGCAATATATGTGGATTAAGCTGTTAGTATAAATAACCAGTTAAATCAAGCTTAGTACTTGAGACTGAAGTAGATACTAGTTTTATCCATAATTATCTGCATATTTCAAGTGAATGGTTTAAATGATGAAAATAGAAAACAGCTCAATTTTGACAAGGTTTTCAAAGACAGGTCATGTATTTAAACATACTGCCTCATCACGCATCCTAAGTATGGATAGGAGAAATGAGTCATTTTATAAATAAATTACCCAGAGAGGAAAAAACTGTTTTTAAAAATACATGAAGGTTATTTGCAAACAACTGCAGTGTGCTGGGTTATGTTGAATTTTGAGATATCAATTCAAGGTGGTCATTTTTGAAAGAGTTACCCCCCTTTACTCTTCTAAAACAAAACAAGTTTACATCTGGTCCAGTCATTCTAGTTAAATATCCAACAAAGAGCATTTAGCCGAAAAAGTAAAGAAGTGGTGTTTTTTTCCAGGAAAAACTTTCACCTTACAATTGACATCACATGCATTTAAGAGTTATTTCTTCTCCTCCATGAGCTTCTGTTAAACCACTGTTGACCTGAGACTCCTTGGGATAATTCCCTTTTCCTCTAGCCAAAATATGTGGGAAATGAGTGTTTTCAAAACATACTACTTGCAATTCCTCCTTAGGGTTCTAATATAATGAGGACTCCTTCATTCCCTTCCATCTCAGAAACAATATATTCTCTTGTTTTGTGGATTCATTATCCTCGTAAACTCTTATTAGAAATAAGGGCTGTGTGGTTTAAATCCATTTACCTATCACTGACCTGAAAACTCTTCTTAGTGGGGCTGGTAGTCGGTAGATGGAATAAGACCACACGAATTTTGCATCCTATATTTAATGGAGAGAGCTTCAGTACATAACATGCTTAAGTTCAGTTCAGTTACTCAGTCATGTCCAACTCTTTGTGACCCCATGGACTACAGCATGCCAAGCTTCTCTGTCTATCACCAACTCCCGGAGCTTATTCAAACTCATGTTCATTGAGTCAGTTGATTCCATCCAACCATATCATCCTCTGTCATCCCCTTCTCCTCCTGCCTTCAATCTTTCCCAGCATCAGGGTCTTTTCAAACGAGTCAGTTCTTCACATCAGGTGGCCAAAATACTGGAGCTTCAGCATCAGCATCAGTCCTTCCAATGAACACCCAGGACTGATTTCGTTTAGAATGGACTGGTTTGATCTCCTTGCAGTCCAAGAGACTCTCAAGAGTCTTCTCCAACACCACAGCTCAAAAGCGTCAATTCTTCAATGCTCAGGTTTCTTTATAGTCCAACTCTCATATCCATTCATGACAACTGTTAAAACCATAGTTTTGACTAGACAGACCTTTGTTGGCAAAGTAATGTCTTGCTTTTTAATATGTTGTCTAGGTTGGTCATGCTTAGAAGTGACCATGACAAAGATGGAGCTGGTCGTCATGCAATGAAAAAGCCCTGGATGGAAGTTAGTAGATGTGGTTTGAGGCTGGCTCAGTCATTAATTACATAACTTGATGCAAATAAATGTCTTTTGCTTCATGACCCAAACTGTCTTCACCTACTAATGGACAGATTTCCAATTCCATCTGTTGCTGTCCTGCCATCTGATCTCAGCCCTGACTATTTCTACACACACACAGGCCATTCCCAAGTGCCAGGACCTGCCTCTCTTTGCCTGGAAGTAAAGAAGTCCAGAAATTGTGGAAATTCATACACCCCAGGAAGAGCTTTCAGCCAGTGACTGATAGGAGGTGATGGATACATATCTTAGCTGCCTTTCCTCTTAGGCAATAGAATTCTGTAGCACATGTCCCTCACAGTTCCCTTGAGTTTCTTAGCAAACTTAAGCTCTACTTACAATAGTATTTTCTTCCCAAGAGAAAATTTACTAGCTTTCTTTTCCTCCCTCTCTCATTTCCCCACTGTCCTACTAACGTTTTCCAAAGCAAAAACTTGCACTTGATCCTTGACTCAATCAGCGTCTGGGGAACCCAAACTGAAGCTTGCTACAGTCTAAGTCTGAAAATAATTCCATAAGAGACTCAATATAGTTTTAATAATATCCATGAATGAATTTTGTGTTTTTCTTTTGTTTTTTAAATCGTTACTATTCCTTTATTTAGGGTGTATTATACATACTCAGTCTAGAAAAAGTTTGAGTGTATACATAAATAATTTCTTTCTTTTATAATTAAAGAACCAATTGTCATTCCACTATCCAGAGATAGCTGTCTTCAATATATATGTGTATTTGAAGTATTAACCTTGGTGACTTTTTCAATTCTTATGTCATCATATAAATCTACTGGAAATGTTATTTTCATGGGGTAATAGATCATAAACACATTTCTATAGCAATAATTACACTCTTGTGTTATCACTCTTATTAGTGGCAAAGATACCATTATATCATTTTAATATATCACACTTTGAAAATTTTAATATGCTCTCATATATCATAATTTTTAAACAAATAGCCTGGTTGGGGACACTTACGAGGTTTCTAATTTTTTAATGTTATAAATTATGCTTTACTAGATATTTTTACATATGTATCTTGTACACTCCTCCAAATATTTCTTAAAAATGTAACTGCTGGATCAAAAGGCAAACATGACTTTAAGATACTGAGAATATGATGCACAATAGTTTACCCATTCACACCCCTACCTGTAATACATGAGAGCAACACCCAGTCAATGCTAGGCATTATGATGTTCTCAAAACCTATGTTCAATTCATAGCTGCAAATACTACCTCCTTGTTCTCAGACACGCAACTTTGTTTACTAATAAGAATTAATATGTTGTCATGTTTACTGAACTCTTACATTTCTTCTATAGCGAAGTGCCTATTCACATCTTTCTCCATTTTTTTTTTCCAACTGGGATATTCATCATTTTCCAGTGATCTTTATACATAATCAGTATTAACCTATACTGTGCAAGTTCCAAAGCTCATTCCCAGTTCACAAATTCCTTTTAAATTTTGTGTTGTTTTCTTCTGTATGAGAACTGATTGCCTGATCAAAAACTATTAAGCTTCCTTGGTAATTTCTGCATATGGTATTACTTCAAACTCATACAAGTCTTCACCTATATTTTCTTCTAGAATTTTTCTGTTTTGTTTTTAGAGCTCAATCTTTAATTATCTGACTGGGATAATTGTACTTGTACTGAGAAGTAAAGACATGCCCTGCTTTGTATTTCACTAATCATTATTATGTTCTCGTTGAGGCCTAGGGATACAAGTTGAATAAGACACAGCTTCTCTTCTTAAGCTCACAGTGCTGAGGGAAGGCATATTTTTGACTGTCTGTTTCCACATCAAGTGACTCTTATAACCACAGACTCATTTTTGAGGCACCTGAGCCCTTGGAATAAGAGAGTCCAGACTGACATGTAAGTGGTACAAAACCCTTGAAATTCACAAACTTGTCACTTTCCCCTCTGCAGGAATATTGAAGGAAGACTGAAAGAGCTGAGAATAAAGTCAGGACAGCTCCCACGCCAAGCCTTTCTTAGCATCTTAGCTTATGATATCCAAGTAAAGGCAAATTCTTTATCTGGCATTGCCTACTTCCAAGCTAATAATAGCCTTCTCATTTCAGCATCCCATGTAAACAGATTGCAATCTCTACAAGTGAAGTGCTCTGAGAAAAAAACACATTAACATAATCTGAAAATAATTGCTGAATGCTGGGCTATTAGAGCTTTTGTCTTGTGAAATATGAATGGTTGGAGATTGATGAAGCTGCAAAATTATCACCACCTATATACACACATACACATGTGTATACACACTTAGCCACTTCACATATTTCTCACATGCATCATAGGCAAACTATGAGGGCAAGCATTTTTATTGCAAGTGTCAGACGTATAAACTGAGGCTCAGCTACAAAGGAGAAAATGGCAAACTGCATCGACACTGGGAGCTAGTTGGTGCCTGGGCTTGTGCATACAGTGACATGATAAACATAAAGACCATGTCTCCAGGAATCCAAGCACATTCTAGTCCTTTCTGCCTCTTACCAGCTCTGTGACCTAGGGTAAACTTCCCAACCTCTGTGAACTCCTGTTTGCTTATCTGTGAAACAAAGGGATGTTAAAAGCCCTTCAGCACTAACACCTTATGAGTTAATTTCCCAGTGCTTACATTCATAATTCCTCCAGAGCTAAAAGGTAAAAACTCAGAACTCTCTGAGATTCAAAGTTAAGCTTACATTTGAATTGCAAGCACTCCGCGAGAGCTTGGTGATCTTAATCTCCCATTTATTTGGTTGCTCAGATGTTAAGACTGACAGTGTTTACAGCTTCTTCTCAAGAGAGAGTTTGAGGAGCGCAACCACTAACACTACCAGTTACATTAGTAACATCATTTAAGGAAAATGCTACCCCTCCCCTTTCCCTATTCTTGGACTGAGATAATGTACTAAATTGTTTCAGAATGGAAAGGAAATTATTGGCTAAAGATTGTCTCACAGACCTGTTCCATTGTAGGGGCTTTAAAACTAATAGCCACTAAAAATAAGATTTAGAAGGGCTATAATAGCAAAATGAGCATCAGAAACCTGGATCTCTTTTCCTAAAGCCCAGTTATTTTTACACTGTCAGAGTAAATTATTGACAAAAATATCTGGCCCTTTGCAAGAGAACACTCTACTCTCTGGTTCTGAGCAGGTGGTATGTTTTAGTCTGTCAATGGAGAGAGAAGCCAATTCTGGTCTCAAGGCATTGATAATTTCTCTAGACTTGCATTTCCTAAGTGTGAACTACTCTTATCTCTCAACACCAGAAGGGAAGGACATTGGTTTTAGGGCTGAGAGAGATGAAATTAAAAGCCAATAAATGGATGGCACCCATATCTGGACCATAGGTCCCCAATGCTGCCTGACCCGAGTATAGAAATGTACTCATATTCTCCAGAAAGCAGGTGGTCATTCTGTCCCACCCGCCATTTGTTTTTTTACAGCATTAAAGCTTCTATGTAATGTGGAGGGGGTGTGCGTGTGGGTGTGGGAGCATGCCTGGTCTTGTAGGGGAAAGGGAGGCTTTTCCTTCTTTTCCTTCCAAGGTAGCAGATATTCCTGGATAGATACAGGGTCAGAGCATTACATACTACATCTCAGCAAACTTCTGCTCAGTGGTTAGTGCTTATTTTTTTCTGCCCAACTAGCATTGCCCAGTAGTGACAAAGCTGGATCTGGCTCCGTGGCCCAGCCTGGACTCCGGGTTGCCACTCCAGTTTAGGATGGTGAGTTGGAGAAAATAAAATGGGATCGTCATGTGGTCTTTTCAGTCCTCTTTGAAAGCTTTGTGATGAGAAAGTGAGAAGCCAGGGGACAAGCTTGTCTGCTTGTCCCGTAGTTTACCTATGTAACAGTCATCACGAGTGCAGCATTTATATGGCCCTTCAGAGCCCTTTCCTGAAAACAGCTGTTTGTACAAAAATAAGGCAGATGTTATCAACTTGGATTTCCTCCTTGAACCAAATTTCATCAGAGCTCAAGGATATTCTGGGTTTGTGATAGTGGTTTATGGTGGCTATTTCATTATTTATGGAGTTTCCTTTTTCTATTTTTAGTTGATTGTGCTCATTTTTGGAGCTTCAGAGTAGGGAGTTACATAAGTGTGCATTCATTCCTGCCTCTTACTAGAAGTTTTCACTTTCTTTTGAGAAGACAAAAGCATTCTGTTTGGTAAGATTTTTAGGGCTGTGAAATTGTTCTATATGACACTGGATGTGTAACACAGTGCTTTTGTCGAAATGTATAGACCCTCTTGTGGCTTCCCTGGTGGTTCAGCAGTAAAGAATCCCCCTGCAATTCAGGTAATGTGGGCTCAATCTTTGGGTCAGGAAGATCCTCTGGAGAAGGAAATGGCAACCCACTCCAGTATTCTTCCCTGAGAAATGCCATGAACAGAGGATCCTGGAGGGCTACAGTCGATGGGGTTCGCAAAAGAGTCAGGCACGACTTAGCAACTGAACAACAGCAAACAGACACTTACAGCGCAAAGAGTAAGCCTTCGTGTACGCAAATTAGAAAAAAGATCTCTGGGGAGGTCAAGATCCCAGGAAGGAATGAAGACTGTGACAAGAGTATCTAACTGTGCTACAAATGAATGAAATAATTTCTTTGAAGTGGGTGGGGGAAAAGGTGCTGAAATAACGAACTTTGATAAAGGGTAGAATTTGTAAGGAAAAGGCGAAAGAAGCTGCACATAAGCATCATATTCTAGTTGGCAAAGTTTCTGCCCATGGGTGAGTGGGTAACAATTCTGATCTGCTATGCCTGCATACTGGATTGAACAATTAAATAAATGAATGGCAGATTGTGGGAGCCAGGTTTCTCACTGTTGGAGTGGGGATTTACAAATAAGCAAAAGGAGAAGCTAGAGTGATCTATATTGTAATGGATTAGTTAGTGACATCAGTAAGAGGTCTTGCTTCTTAATATAGATATAGATAATTACTTAAAGAAATATAAATATTGATAGATATTTGTGTGCACTAGATTAGTACATACTAGGAGATCAGTCCTGAGTGTTCATTGGAAGGACTGATGTTGAAGCTGAAACTCCAATACTTTGGTCACCTGATGAGAAGAGCTGACTCATTGGAAAAGACCTTGATGCTGGGAGGGATTGGGGGCAGGAGGAGAAGGGGAAAACAGAGGATGAGACGGCTGGATGGCATCACTGACTCGATGGACATGAGTTTGAGTAAACTCCGGGAGTTGGTGATGGACAAGGAGGCCTGGCATGCTGCGGTTCATGGGGTCACAAAGAGTTGGACATGACTGAGTGACTGAATTGAACTGAACTGATATACTTCTTTGCTCTGTCAGTTGAGCAATCCTAAAAGAAATGACACACAATAGCAATGAGGATTCCTAGCATCCAGATCTAAATTTCTTAAACTATTCTACAATAAAATGAATGAGAGTTGCTTGGAAAATAGCTGATTCTAGGACTGGGTCAAGATATATACAAGATGGATCCAGAGTACCTTGTAGTGCCAAAAAAGTAAGAAAGAGGGAAAAACACCCATAGTGTTGGAGGTATGTTAAAGGAACACAGGAGCCAATCTAAAGAGCACCCAATAGCCAGAGCTGGAACAGTTTAAGCAACAGTATAAATAAAATAGTACTGAATTTCAACTTGAAGTTAAAAATAAAATTTTTATAGTCCAAGTGTATAAGTAGTTGATTGAATAACTAAATAAGAAGAGAAATTTCCCATACTGAAGAATTCCAAATAATTCCCCACTCCTTGAGTGGGCTGTGCATACTGACTTCCTTCCAAGTAATACAGTATGGGAAGGTGTCAGGACCAGGCAGTAACTTCACAGTACAGAAACCTTACAAACACTGTCTCTGCTAGGTATTCAGTTAACATCAGTAGTGGTGAGCCATATGATACTATGTACATCTTGATTCAACATCATGAGAATAACACTTTACCTATGCTCTTCCTCCCCAAACCCACAAACCCAGTCTAACGATGTGAAAAACATTAAGTTTCAATATAGGAGCATTCTATAATATACCTGATTAGTTCTACATGAAACTGTAAGGTTATCAAAAACAAGGAAAGCTAAGAAACTGTCACCATGAAGAGGAGCCCAAGAAGACGATGAAGTGTACTGTGATAACTTGAATAGGATCCTGAAAAAGAAAAAGGACATTAGGTAGAAATCAAGGAAATATGAATACAGAATAGACTTTAATTATTCACAACGTACAAACATTGGTTAATTAATTTTAAAAAATGTTTCACTCTAATGAAGGATGTTAATAATAAACTATGCTGCAGATATGTGGGACTCTCCACAACATTTCTTTAATATTTCTGAAAATCTAAAACTTCTAAAAAATAAAAGTGATAAAAAGATAATCATTTTCCAAATATAGATTTTTCCCCAGCAGAACCAATGGGAAAAAGAAACTTTATCATTTTGAATCAAATGTCTCCTATGTTTTAGGTCAGAATCACTGTGTATTTTTAGCTACAAAAAGGCTCTGGGCAGGTAAAGAGAAACATCCTCCAAAGAACAATGTCTTAGAAGAAGTTATTAAGATGCTATACATAAGTAATTTATCCTGAGACCCTCCATGACAGTAAGGAATTCATGGTCAATTAAAGACATCAGAAAAGTAAGTGGTAACAAAAATAATGAAAACATTGCCAATAATAAACAGAGTAGTGATGTGACCAAAACTTTGATCATCCCCCTTCATCACTACAAATTTTAAGCCCATTTAGCACAATCAGGGGATCCAAGAATAAAATATAACACTCTCCTTTCTTTCTGGTTCTCTTTCTGTCTTCTTAATCTGAAAGGGTAGTACCATGATCCATCTAGGTAGCAAGCAAAGGACTTTGGAGTCAATCATCATAGCCCCCTTTTCTCTACAATTTGTATCCAAACTAGCACCAAATCTGTCCATTTACCTCCTGAATACAATTCTCAAATCCATCTATTTCTCCCACCCCCAACAGCATCCCAACCACCACCAACAGAACCTCTCTAGTCCAAACTACCATTATCTCCCACCTGAATTAATGCAATAAATACTTAATTATCTAGATGCATTTAGACTGGCTTCCTGGTAATCCATTCTCCGTGATGCAGCCAGACTGGTCTTCTCAAACACTAAAGAATTTATGACTCTTGTTTGAATCTTCAGTGGCTTTTCACAGTTCTCAGGGTAAAGACCAAAGACTCTAAGATAGACAACAAAACCCTGGCTGCTGCCTGTATTTCCAGACTCCCTTATTCTTAGCGCTCTAACCACAATGATCTTTGAGATCCTCAAACTCACCACACTGCCTTCTCTCTTGAATTCCTGTGCAGGCGCTTTCTTTTTCTGGGAATGCCTTTCCCCCTCTTTTATGCTTAGTTAACACCCACTCATTCTTTATTACTCAAGTATCACTTTCACAGGACTTGTCTCCCAACCACTAGTATCTCAAAAGTCCAATGGGCTTATTATAGTAAGCAAGCAAATAACTTAGTTGGTAAAGAATCCGCCTGCAATGCAGGAGACCCCGGTTCAATTTCTGGGTCAGGGAGATCCGCTAGAGAAAGGATAGGCTACCTGCTGCAGTATTCTTAGGCTTCCCTTGTGGCTCAGCTGGTAAAGAATCCCCTGCTATCTCAAAAGCCAGATGAGCTTATTATATGTACTCTCATAACTGTGTCCCTTTATTTCATGGTACTTACTTTAGCTTGTAAAAATATGTTCATTTTATAACACAAATATTATATAATACATATACATTGTGTCATCAGGCTATACTCTATAAGAGAGAGGCTATGTTTGGTTTTGCTGATACTCAATAAATATTTATTAAGTAAATAAACACAGCACAGGGACTTTTTCATGGAGCACATTAGGTAAACATTTAAAAAGAATTTAACCAACAGGTTTTACACACGAGTGATGTTCTCAAGATGTATCTTCCTCAAGAAATGAAGAAAAAAGTTACCCGTGTATTTTCTCTCTCAATCTTAGTCATGACCTAGTTGACTGGCTTCCAGGGAAGGGTCACAAGTAAGACACAGCTAAGACTGCTCTATTATCTCAATATTGGGCCAAAGTAGAACCAAAATGCTCTTTTCTGAGAATAAGAATGGGCAGTTCACTTGCCTTCTAACTCTCCGGTGCTTCCTTGAGTCCTCCTGGGGTTTCTCCACCAATTCTAGATGTTGATTTTTGGGTGAAAGTTACAGGAAACCTCACTAATTATGGCTTTACACAAATGAATCTTCTGTCCTCACATAATAAGAAGCCAAGGCAGACAATTCCTGACCTTAGCCGTTCAACTATGCCATCAAGGACACAGACTCATTCTCTTTGCTCTGGTGTCCTTAACATAGTGACTTTTCTTCATGCTTAGCAGCTCAAAGTTAAAGAAACTGCCACATCTGTGAGCATCGTTTACAAATCCTGGGCAGAAATAAGGATATAAAGAGATAACAGCAGCTGCCTATGTACCTTTAAATCAGGGAAGTAAATATTTTCCAAGAAACCACCAGCAGATTCGCTTAGTCATGTCCGGCTCTTTGTGACCCCATGAACAGACTCTTCTGCCCATGGAATTCTCCAGGCAAGAATACTGGAGTGGTTGCCACGCCCTCCTCCAGTGAAACTTCCCAAACCAGAGATCAAACCCAGGTCTCCTCATTGCAGGCAGATTCCTTACCATCTGAGCCACCAGGGAAGCCCCTCTCTTATTTCACTGGGCATAATTTGGAAACGTGGACACTCAGTGATATAAACAAAGCAGGAAGAGTGGTTCTGTATGACTGGGCAGGTTAGGGAAAAGGAAGCTGAGAAAGACCTCTGGTTAGGTAATCTGTGGTATTTACCATATTTATATGTTTTTTTCTTTTACAGATTGATTAATAAGGAGGCAATCAAAGAGCATGGTTAGACTTTAGGAGGGAAAAGCTTCAAATGTTGGCTTAGAGCAGTCTAATCTAAACAATTGGACTATTTCTTTTTAACCTGATTTGACTATTATGATAGATTAATTTAAAATATAACTTTCTTATACATGCACCCCAATGTTCCAAGCAGCATTGTTTACAACAGCCAAGATATGGAAACAACGTAAATGTCCATCTGCAGAGCAGTGGATGAAGATGTGGTACAAATACATACACACAGTGGAATACTACTGTTGTTTTTAGTTGCTCAGTTGTGTCTGACTTTTTACAGCCTGTGGACTATAGTCCACAGGCTCCTCTGTCCATAGGACTTCCCAGTGGAATGGGTTGTATTTTCCTTCTCCAGGGGATCTTTCCAACTCAGGAATCAAACCTGTGTCTCCTGCATTGGACTTTACCACTGAGCCACCAGGGAAGCCCTATAGTGGAATATTACTAGTCATAAAGAGAATGCAATAGTACCATTTGCAGCAACATAGACAGACCCAGGGATTATCATACTAAGTGAAGTAAGTTAGAAGGAGAAAGACAAATACAATATGGTACCATTCATATGTGGAATCTAAGAAATGATACAAGTGAATTTATTTACAAAACAGAAACAGGCTCACAGACATAGAAAATAAATTTATGGTTACCAAAGGGGAAACAGTTTGGGGAGGGATAAATTAGGAGTTTGGGATTAGCCATGACAAACTACTATATATAAAATAGATAAACAAGGTTGTACTGTGTAGCACTGGAGAACTATATTCATTATCCTGTAATAAATCATAATGCAAAAGAATGTGAAAAAATATGTATAACTTAATCACTTTGCTGCCCGCAAGAAACTAACACACTGCAAATCAACTATACTTCAATAAAAAAAATGTTTTAAACTAAAAAGTAAAAAATAAATATAAGCTTCTAAGAAATATAAAGACATTCCCATATTTAATCTAAACTTACACTTCCTCTCCTGATAATGTAAATGCCTATCCCTTTTCTCAGTGTAATCCCTTCCAAGAAGTTATCTGATAACATCAGATATGCCTTTGGATCCAGGTGTCCTGAAATTCAGAACTGAGAGAGTATATTCCTTTAACACCAAGTATATGACCTGTGCTAAATCCATTAAATCCAATGAGTATTTTTTATTTGTTGTTGTTTAGTTGCTAAGCTGTGTCTGACTCTTTGAAACCCCATGGACTGGGGTAGCCTTCCAGGCTCCTCTGTCCATGGGATTTCCCAGGCAAGAATACTGGAGTGGGTTGCCATTTCCTCCTCCAGGGGATCTTCCCGACTCAGAGATCAAACCCACGTCTCCTGTATTGCCAGGTGGATTCTTTACTACCAAGCCACCAGGGAAGTCCCTATTTTTTATTAAGATATAGTTGGTTTATAGTATTATATAAGCTTCAGGTAAATCTGATAAACATTCATTGAATATCCCCACGATACTCTCCTAGATACCTGAGTTCATGATCAGATATCTGAACCAAGTTCCAAAGTCCAAATTTAAGAATCAAATTCTAAACATACCTCTCAGCCTAGGAACTAAGAGGAAGGAGCCACTCTTAGAATTGTGATATTTAATCTGATTCTTTCTCTCAAATTCTGTGCCTAGAAAGATAGTTACTTCTCAAAACTAATAAGAGATACTCAAAAATCAAATCTTCCCCCACTCCCCACACATATCTTTACTTAGAGAAAATTTTAAAAAATGTCTGAAGCAGACATTATGCGTTATAAAATAGCATGCATTAAAGACTAAAATCCATAGTACTTCTAACTATTTCTGGGATATATTCTTTATGATAAGAAAAAGGCACAAATATATTAATCCAAACTGTGAAATTATAGTGCCATTCATGTACTTCAATAATGAAAAACATGGTATGTCAAGTCATATAAATGTAAATACTACTGCTTAACAGGGTCAAACCAGTCAATCCTAAAGGAAATAAACCCTGAATATTCACTGCAAGGGCTGATGCTGAAGCTGAAGCTCCATTACTTTGGTCATCTGATGTGAAGAGCCGACTAACTGGAAAAGACCCTGATACAGGGAAAGACTGAAGACAAAAGCGAGGAGAGGGCAGCAGAGGATGAGATGGTTAGATACCTTCACCAACTCAATGGACATGAATTTGAGCAAACTCCAGGAGACAGCGAAGGATAGGGAAGCCTGGCATGCTGCATTCAGTCCATGGGGTTGCAAAGAGTCAGGCACAACTGAGCGACCGAACAATAACTGCTTAACAATCACTCAATAAATATTTACTGTGAATACATGTCAAAAATTATTCAAGAAACAACTATTAAGCTCCTACTATATGCCAAGGAGAGATCTGAATAAGAATAAGACAATAAGACAACCTCAGCCTAGTAAAGGGGATAGTATGCCATAAAATAAATAGAACCCTAGTGGATAAGAGCACAAAGTTTAGACACATATTGAGCTCTGATTACTATACTTGTGACCTTGGACAATAATTTACTTAACTTTTTTGAGCCTTACTTCAAGTCCCTGGGAAAGCAGCCAAGGAATCTGCCATCAGCACCATAGCCCCTCTCATTTAAGTGGCACTCTGTGATTTTTGAGTGCCTTCCAAACACTCTCACTTGATCTTCCCCAGAAGTCTGTGAGGATGGAATTAGCAGCCCACCCTTAGACACAAGGAAACAGGTTCTGTGATGTTCAGTGATTTTCCTTGAGACAGCACAACCAGGAGACTGCAGAAACAGGCAGCTGAACTTGCGTTCACACCCCTAGTCCACTGTGTTTTCCACACTTTAAGAAATAATTCAGAGAGGTTGCCACATCCTATGTTGTATTTGACTTTGATGGAATCCAAATTTTATTTATTCTTCATTCTTGATGTGGCTATCAAGTGACAATACTCAGGATTCATGAATTGTGGGGGGAAAAAATGTCCTGGTTGAAAACATTCTCCCAACCTTCATAGTTTTGTGTTTTCTCTAACTTACCTTTCATTATTGAAACTTTGTACTGCCTATCTGTATAATTGATGATGGCAGATAAGCACTGCAAGTTTACCACCTCAAGAGTAATACCCAATTACTTTCTATTTCAACTTCTCTGCAGAATTACTTCAATAAGGCTCTTAAAACAACCACCTGGACTTTCCTGGAGGTCTAGTGTTTGAGACATCACCTTCTAATGCAGGGGGCGCAGGTTCAGTCCCTTGTCTGAGAACTAAGATCCGATATGCCGCTCAGTGTGACCAAAAATAAATAAATTAATTAAAAAACAACAACAACCACTACCACAACAAACCCATTTCATATGAGGGCTAGTGTGACAATAATGGTAGATTTCCTAAGTAACCTTGACCCACAGGATGCCAGAGAGAGGGATGAATGGATGTATCTATAGAATCCCTAATGAAATAATGGATAATTCTTATACTTTTTCATTATGTCACTTTAGGGAGAAGGAGGAGATTACAGAGAATTGCTCTACTAGGCAAATTAAATTATCACACAATGTCTACACTGTTCATTTGAGTGGCTCAAATAATTGAATAAGCTCTGCTTTTATTTGGTGCTCACAGTGAAGGGAATCTCAACTGGTGCTATTAAAGATCAAACAAAATTGATGATGGAATGAAAATTGATTCAATGGCTATAACCACTATCTAGTAGTAATGAGCCTTTTAATTAAAGATAGTGTTTAATATTCATGATTTATAATAATCAGTGATTTATTTTAAGATGGGCTCTTTCTTTGGAGTTTTGGGATGTATGGTAGGGCAATGAAACCTAAAGATATTTTCTCTTAAAGAAAAGAATATCTAATTTTTTAAAAATTCCTGAATAATCAAGAAGAACTTTTTTAATAACGTAGGGAAAAAGTTACCATGGGATTAATCCCAACATTGATAGGATGGATGTTGAGACAACTTTCTGACATATTGCAGTAAGTGCACATGTAATTAGACTGATAAAAATATTAAAGGTTACAAAAGCATTCATAAGTATTTTGACAATTTTCTGTCTCCATATGTGTGTGTACATGTGTGTAGAAATCAAGGGAAAGATATATACTATATTTCCTGTCATCATAAGGGGATTATGCTGATGACAGTTCCTTGCTAACTAAAATTTTTAACATGTCAGATAAATTTAGAACACAAAAGAACCTTGGGCATTTATACAATTTACCAAGGGAAGTCAGAGGCAGCAGGCCTTGACTTGAAGGATACCCATCTTGAAGGATATACCAAGAAGATCGTTGTCAAGACACTAAGAAAAAGGAAACCAGCAGAAAGAACACTGTCCTTGGAGTCTGGGGTCATTGATTTAAATCTACATTCTGCCACTTACTAATGATGTTAGAGAAAATAAATTATCTAACCTCTTAACATAATCTCTGAAATCTGGATAGCGATATCTGTCTTATAGAATTGTTCTGAAAGTTACATGTAGTGATACATGTGTTGTCTGGGGCAATGCTACATAGTGGGCATATAAATGTAGCAATTATTATTGGTACTATAAATACTGCTGATAACACTGAAAATACATCATGTACAATGCTCTATGCCAGATACTCTAATTGAACCTTCAATTATGAACAGCAACATTTTTCGTGTGTGCAGAAATAACTTATGTCTCTACAACATATCAGCTTTAATATGAGGAGGTAATTTTTCCTAACTTGGCTGTGAGTGAAGAAAGGAATTACAGTTTGACTGTATAGGTGCCCTAATGTACACACATAACTCTAATACATTTAGTCATTGAAACTCTTAAAGATATCAGGTACAGTGCATATTTTACTGCCTTTTCTCACCATACAGTGTAATTTAACATTAATTCAGAATGCATATTCCATGAGTTTAGGGACTTTGTCTTCCTTTGTCACCGCTGTAACATCTGTGTTTAGCACAATGCTTGGCACATATAAGAAATATTTAACAATTACTAGAAGAAAGAATGCATGATTAAATGGCCTTTCCAAATGATATGGCTCCTATCAGCCAATAAAGAATAACATTCTTGAAAACATGGATTTCTGATGTTCCATATAACCTTATAATGACATAATAGGAACCATAAAATGCTTGTTTGGGGATTTAAGAATGGAACAGTCTCCTTTGGCCTTATGAACTACATCTTCTGCAGAGACCTTATTTCAAGGAGGAGAGTGATTTTATATTAAGTGTGAAAAGTGATAATCCCTCAGAATCTCAAAGCCAAGGAAATATAATGAAGTGGGGATTAAGAAATCAGAGAACATTTGGCAGGTGTTTAGAATGTAGCCAATATTCATAATGAAGCCTTCTGTTTCTGTGAGATTCCAGAGTGTGAGGGTTATAAAGATTGGTAATTAGGACACAAAATGGAAGATGTTCATAAAGGGGAATGTGTGCACAGAGACAAGGCCAGGCAAACTAGAACTTGACCATGGGCTTGGGTTTTGGCCCCTCGCCCTTGTATGCTATACTAGATTCTGTGAAGGTAGGAGAACAGCTTAAGACATCCAAGGTTTCCTTTTCCTGAGGCTCACTGTGCTCATGAAATTAAAAGAGGCTTGCTCCTTGGAAGAAAAGCTATGACAAACCTAGACAGTGTATTAAAGAGCAGAGGCATCATTCTACCAACAAAGGTCCATCTAGTCAAAGCTATGGTTTTTCCAGTAGTCATGTAAGGATGTGAGAGTTGGACCATAAAGAAGGCTGAGCACCAAAGAATGGATGTTTTCAAACTATGGTGCTGGAGAACTCTTAAGAGTCCCTTGGACTGCAAGGAGATCAAACCAGTCAATCCTAAAGGAAATCAGTCCTGAATATTCACTGGAAGGACTGATGCTGAAGCTGAAGCTCCAACACTTTGCCACCTGATGCAAAGAGCCAACTTACTGCAAAAGACCCTGATGCTGGGAAAGATTGAGGGCGGGAGAAGAAGGGGGTGACAGAGGATGAGATGGTTGGATGGCATCATCGAATCAATGGACATGAGTTTGAGAAAGCTCCAGGAGATAGTAAGGGACAGAGAAGGCTGGCATGCTGTGGTCCATGGGGTCACAAAGTCGGACACAACTTAGCGAATAAACAACAACTGTGCTCCTGTTGGCCCTTCTACAAAAATGGGACTAGGCAGAAAGGTACTTTTTAATTTTGTATCTGTGTGGGAGGGGAGTGGTGTGGAAAACACAATCAAGAGAGCCAGAGAAAGACAGGACAGAGTCTTTCCAGATGGAAATGACTGCTAGTCCACTTTTAATTCTTAGTCCCATGGATAAGAATATGACCCAAAAGAAGAGAAGATGAGAGCCAAAGAAGCAAGATGTCACCTCATTAATGTAGTGGAACTAAAACACAGATGGTGCCGAAAAGATGGAATCCCGTGAGAGGGAAAAGAGTCTTTTAAGTGCTTTTTGACATTGATCCTTGGGTAGAGAAGCAGTAGAGTGAGGTCTTGATTTTGCTTCTCAAATACCCTTGCAAAGTGTCTGCAAAATTGTGACTGACAAACCCAAGTTTCTAAAATTAAGTTTAAACTGTCCCTCTGCTTCCTCTCAGTAAGTTTTAAAATTACCTTTTGAATAGATTTCCCCCAAGAGAAGATTAAGGGATGATAGTATGGAGCCTTGCCAAAAGGTCATTCACTCAGTCCAGATATAATTCATAATGAGGACTGCGGACACCTGCCTATCAAGAAGGAAACTAACCTAGCAGCAACTCCCCTAATTCCCTGCACAGCTGTCAGCTTCCCTTCCAGATGGTGATGACGGATGCACGTACTGATCTGGGCCAATCTTCAACTGGCATTCCAATCCTGTTCTTTTACTGAGGACTCATTAATGCCAATTATAATCTTTGATTAAGCCTGTGCTTGACAAATGGGCCTTATTGCAAGTCTTCACTCCAGACATGAATTTACAACTAGAGGTTAGCATAATCAATACTCCAGACAGTGTATTGTCAGAAACAGGATTTGCCAGAAAACCTAGTGCAGTGCAGCCAGTGGCATTCAATCCATCACAGCTGCCCACTAAGAACGAACAACGGCCATCCTCCATTAATCTCCCTCTGTCCTCAGATGTTCCACATTCAATCAGGAGCAAGGCTGCAGGAAATGAGACCACCATTAAGAAAGACACTGTTTAGAATTTCTCAACAAAATGACCACAACAAATTTTAACAAGGAAACAAAAAGGTTTTTTTCGCTCTTCCACGGTTAGCACAACATCAATTACGAGCAGGTAGTAGAAATAAGATGCAGAATCGATTTTCCCAATCTCATAAAAGTAAGCATGGTTTCAAACTATCCATTCATTCTTCTATTAAAAAGTCATTCCTTGGATCATGTTAAAAAGCTAGAAAGCCATGTAACTTGTACCACATTAGCGTCATAGAACACTCCTCACTGAATTGCTCTTTAAAGACTGTCATCAGAGGTTGCCACAATAGAATATTTGAAATCCACTTCTGCTTCATTTTGCAGTGATATCCTAGCTGGGGTGGAACTGAGGTTCAGGTACGCTGGTATGTAGAATTATGTAACACCTGTTAGCAAGTCACATTCCCTGCTTCTTTTGGTCCAAAAGCACCTCGTGAGAATAAACTTTAAGCATGCTGAGGTTTCTCATACAGACATACTAGATACACTGAGGCAGAGTTAGAAAATAAAAATAACTACTGTGGGAATGGCTATAAGTGAGAAAGAAGTCAGATGTGTTAAGGTAGATGAAACTTGGAGCTTCTGGAGGTGCTGGGAGGACCAGTAATGCTGAAAGAACTGTATCACTAGGGGCCCACCCACACTCCAGTGGGATGCCCTCTCTCTTAAAAGCAAACCACACAACAGGGAAGTACAGACTAAGTTGAAAATAAAGATAACATGACACCAATAAGGAAAAGAACCCTCTGAAGATGGCTTTGATTTCAAGAGCATGTCAGCCCTGTTGTCTGGGCAACCTGCAAACCTGGCAGGAGGAGGCCAGTCCTGGTGTCTCCAAAGTAGTGACCAGAGTGAGTGCACACACCAACACCAGAGCAGGAGAAAAGACAAGGATCAGAATGAGAGAATGGAGAGCAGGGAGGAAGGAATGTGGCCAGCACAGAATATCACATGAGATCTCTCACAGAGATATAAAGAGGATGGACTAAGTCTCCAGCCAGATGGCCTAGGAACAAATACCTAAAATGTCCTGAGCTGGAATCCAGAATGGAGAGACCTAATATCCAATTACATTGATGCGTAAAATGGCAGCTACTGAGGCAACTGTCCATTTCATATCATTCAGTCTACATTCCATAAAATGATGAGTGAGAGGCCTTTCCAAATCTAAAGCCAAGGAAACAAAAAATTTTGCTACCCCTTACCAACATCTATTCCTCCTAACTATAAGACTAACAGATCCTCCACCTTTCCCTTTGTGACTTGGCTTCCAGGAAGCCAGTAATACAATTTTATATTTCATCATCATAATAAGGGGCTTCCCAGGTATGTTAGTGGTATAGAACCTGCCTGCCAATGCAGGAGACCTAAGACACAACGATTTGATCCTTGGGTCAGAAGATTCCCTGGAGGAGGGCATGGCAACACACTCCAGTATTCTTTCCTGAAGAATCCCATGAACAGGTGAGCCTGACGGGCTGCAGTCCATAGGATTTCAAAGAGTTGGACACAACTAAAGCAACTTAGCATGCATGCACCCAAGCACATCATAATAAACCTAATCTTAGTTCTTTGAATTAGCTTATATACACATCTCTTTCTAGCTCATGATTTCTCTTTATGATGCTATTATACTAATTTTGTTCCATGTGTCTTTTTGTTGTAAGAACTGGCATATAATTAAATCAATATGACATCCTTAATGCATGATACTCATGGTAGTCTAAATTCCATCAAGATACGACAGTATCTGTATTTTTATTGTTATGTCTTGTAGATGTAATCAAGTAGATATTTTCACTTCAGTCCTCTCATTTACCCACGTACAAGGTGGCTAAAAGGATTAAATACTAAGGTAAAAATACTTTGTAAAAGTTAAAATACTACCCAGATGTTCCATGGTACTCTTATATGAAGGACATTGGAAACATTTCTTCTATTGCAAGGCACGTCCCTTATGTTCATGCCTCAGTATTTGGTATTACCATAGTACTCAAGGTTCTGTTAAAACTCAAAAGCTCATTTTTAAAAATGTAAATGTTTTCTTGAGAAGGTGGCATTATAAATTATAATCAGCTCTTGACACCTTCATGCAAAACAACATATTGTTTAATCTTCCTGCAATGTAGAGATTGAGAGTATGAGACCCACAACAAAAACATCTGGGGAGAAGAAGAAAGGAAGGTAGCAGTCCATGAAACCTGGGGCTGCGGACCTTTTCAGGACCCACAGCAGACAGCTTATAGGGAGGGAGGCACAGAAATGGCTCATGAGTTCACCAGGCTTTATGATTCTGTCCATGGTCAGCCCATGCTAATTTTGTTGGATGCATCACAGGGGGTGGGAACTGGAATCAAGAATACCAGCTAGCTTGGTCCACTAATTAAGTTTGGAGAAGGAAATTGCAACTCACTCCAGTATTCGTGCCTGGAGAAACCCATGGACAGAGGAACCTGGCTGGGCGGGCTACAGTCCCTGGGGTCGCAAAGAGTCGGACATGATTGAAGCAACTTAGCAGTAGCAGTAATCAACTTGGAACAAATCGTTTGTTTAAGTAAAGCCTTTGCCCATAATTAAAGCCTGACTGATAAATGTGCATCCTTAAATATACCTTAGCTAAAGTTTAGAGTAGCATATGGCAATAAAACAGCCCAGAGTGAGAGCTGCGCTAGGCAGTTCAGATCAGTCACTCAGTTGTGTCTGACTCTCTGAGACCCCAGGGACTGCAGCACACCAGGCCTGCCTGTCCATCACCAACTCCCGGAGCCTACTCATCATGTCCATTGAGCCGATGATGGCATCCAACCACCTCATCCTCTGTCGTCCCCTTCTCCTCCTGCTTTTAATCTTTCCCAACTTCAGAGTCTTTTCAAATGAGTCAGTTCTTCGCATCAGGTGGCCAAAGTATTGGAGTTTCAGCTTCAGCATCAGTCCTTCCAATGAATATTCAGGACTGCTATCCCTTAGGATGGGCTGGTTGAATCTCCTTTCAGTCCAAGGGACTCTCAAGAGTCTTCTCCAACACCACAGTTCAAAAGCATCAATTATTTGGCACTCAGCTTTCTTTATAGTCCAACTCTCATATCCATACATGACTACTGGAAAAACCATAGCCTTGACTAGACAGACCTTTGTTGGCAAAGTAATGTCTCTGCTTTTTAATATGCTGTCTAGGTTAGTCATAACTTTCCATACCTTAGGTGCCTGATAAATATAGGTTTAGTGAACGAAATAAGGAAAAACAAGATGGGAACATTTAACATCTGTTAAAACATTGTACATAAGGCATGGCCAAAATCATCTCAAAGAAAAAGAAATGCAAGGAGGCAAAGTGGTTGTCTGAAGTGGCTTAATAAATATCTGAGGAAAGAAGAGAAGCAAAAGGAAAGGAAAAGATATACCCAACTTAATGCAGAGTTCTAGAGAATAGTAAGGAGAGATCAGAAGGCCTTCTTAAATTAACAATGCAAAGAAATAGAGGAAAAAATTGAATAGGAAAGACTAGAAATCTTTTCAAGGAAATTGAAGATACCAAGGAACATTTCATGAAACTATGGGCATGATAAAGGACAGAAACAGGACCTAACAGAAGCAGAAGAGATTAAGAAGAGGTGGCAAGAATACACAGAAAAACTATACAAGAAATGTCTTAATGATCCAGATTATCATAATACTGTGGTCACTCATCTAGAGCCATATATCCTGGAGTGTGAGGTCAAGTGAACCTTAGGAAGCATTACTACAAAGCTAGTGGAAATGACCGAATTGCAGCTGAGGTATTTAAAATTCTAAAAGATGACACTGTTAAAGTGCTATACTCAATATGTCAGCAAATTTGGAAAACTCAGCAGTGGCTATAGGACTTGAAAAGGTCAGTTTTCATTTCAATCTCAAAGAAAGGCAACGCCAAACAAAGAGTGTTCAAACTACCACACAGTTCCTCTCATTTCACATGCTAATAATACTCAAAATCCTTCAAGCTAGGTTTCAACAGTATGTGAACCAAGAACTTCCAGATGTATAAGCTGGATTTAGAAAAGGCAGAGGAATCAGAGATCAAGTGGCCAATATCCATTGAACCATAGAAAAAGCAAGGGAATTCCAGAAAAACTTCTGCTTCACTGACTATGCTAAAGCATTTGACTATGTGGATCACAACAAACCATAGAAAATTCTTAAAAAGATGGGAATACCAGACCACCTTACCTGTCTCCTGAGATATATGCAGGTCAAGAATTGACAGAACTGGACATGGAACAATGCACTGGTTCAGAATTGGGAAAGGAGTACATTAAGGCTGTATAGTGTCACCCTGCTTATCTAACTTACATGCAGAGTACATCATGTGAAATGTTGGGCTGGATGAATCACAAGCTGGAATCAAGATTGCCTGGAAAAATATCAACCATCTCAGATATGCAGATGATACCACTCTAATGACAGAAATTGAAGAGGAACTAAAGATCCTCCTGATGAGGGTGAAAGAGGCAGTAAAACAGCTGGCTTGAAACTCAGCATTAAAAAACTAAGATCATGGCATCACGTCCCATGCCTTCATAGCAAGCAGATGGGGGAAACGTGGAAGCATTGGATAGATTTTATTTTCTTGGTCTCCACAATCACTACAGACAGTGACTTCAGCCATAAAATTAAAAGACACCTGCTCTTTGGAAGAAAAGCTATGACAAACTCAGACAATGTATTAAAAAGCAGAGACATCACTTTGCCAACAAAGGTCCATATAGTCAAAACTATCTTTTTTCTAGTAGTCATGGATGGATGTGAGCTGGACCATAGAGAAGACTGAGCACTGAGGATGTGATGTTTTTGAATTGTGGTGCAGGAGAAGACTCTTGAGAGTCCTTTGGACTGCAAGATCAAACCAGTCAGTCCTAAAGGAAATCAACCCTGAATATATATTAGAAGAACTGATGCTGAAGGTGACACTCCAATACTTTGGCCACCTAATATGAAGAGCCAACCCACTGGAAAAGCCCCTGATGCTGGGAAAAACTAAAGACAAAAGGAGAAGAGGGTGGCAGGGGATGAGGTGGTTAGATAGAATCACTGACTTAGACATGAATTTGAGCAATCTCCAGGAAATTAGTGGAGGACAGAGGAGCCTTGTATGCTACAGTCCATGGGGTTACAAAGAGTTGGACATGACTTAGCAACTGAACAACAACAGGTAGTATAATGTGACAAAGCTTATGGCCTCATAAATCATTCTACAATTTCCCTTAAACTTTTAATGTTTATTAGAACCTTTTTGAAAAACACTGCTGAAGTAGAGTGAAGAGAAAATTCTTCATAATTATTGTAAGAGAATGTACCTTTATCTTTATACCTATATTTGCCATATTAGTTACCTAGTGCGCGGTACTCTAATCACAATCTGAACCACATTTTTTTCATTTAAACAGTGTTGCCTTTCAATTTCAGCCTTCAGTAGGACATTTGAATGTGTTGAAGGGAGGCTGTATGTTTACAGGGTTCTGTTTCCCAAATAATATTTCACTATCGGAGAACATTTTGAATAACTGCACATACCTATTCAAATTCTAATGAAACACAGACTAGAAACATTTAAACTTTCAGTAGGATATTATTTGGAGGAAAAACTCGATTTATTTGGCTGATTGTATGCTACTGCTACATTTGCAAATAAATTATTCTTGGCTGCATAAAGCTTTACACAACAAATTCTGCTTGGAAGATTAAATGACTTTGAAACAGATACTCAATAATGGAAAAGTCACTGTTACTTCATAAGAGCTACTTTTAAGTTAATGGGTTATCAGAAGAAAATAAGAGCTTGTTACAAATACCAAATGTAAACAAAACTGGAAGGAAAACTATTTGACTTGGAATAAATGCAAAGAGAATTCTTCTGTCAATATCCAAATTGAAATGCTTTCTCTTCCCTCATCCCCTTAAGTTTCTGGATTCTGGTGATGATGTGATTAGACTTTTGGCATCCGGGAGATGCGTTACAGCTATTGGATTCTAATTTCTAGCAAGTGGGTAATTTGCCATGCTCTAAACAACTCCTGCATGCCAGGATATGCTCTGAAAGAAGTTATGTACTTGTTCAATTATTTTGGCCTTTAAATTATTTATCCTATTATCTTGCTTTACTTTTCTGCTACCCCATTAGAACGTAAGCTCCCTCCCTGAGAAGCAGGAATTTGTTTTATCTACCCTTGGGTCCTTGGCTTGTAAAACACTAACAGATATACGGCAGTACTCAGTAAATATCTGTTGAATGCTGAATGCATGAAAATCAAAGAAGTGAACAGTGGATCGGATGACCAGGCTACTACAACAGAAAGACAACAGATAAGAGGAGAGGAACAGTTCCTAGGGAGCAAGTTTAAGCCTTTTACTTGTCTAAAGTTGAAATATTATGGTATTTGCAGACAACCCTGAATATTCATTGGAAGGACTAATGCTGAAGCTGAAGCTTCAATACTTTGGCCACCTGATGTGAAGAGCCGACTCATTGGAAAAGACCCTGATGCCGGGAAAGTTTGAAGGCAGGAGGAGAAGGGGATGACAGAGCATGAAATGGTTGGATGACATCAGTGACTCAATAGACATGAACTTGGGCAACTCTGGGAGACAATGAGGGACAGAGAGGCCTGGCATGCTGCAGTCCATGGGGTCACAAAGAGATAGATGAAACTTAGTGAATGAACAACAACAAATGCAGACAACATTTAGATTTTGCCTAGTTGTACAATTTCTTACATATATCAGTCCCTATTGTGGGATTGACTCCCAGAGAAAATTAAACTCCCAGAGAAAATATTATTAATCTAGAACCTATCTATGATAAATAAGCATACAAAGTGAAATATAAAATTGTTGGACTGTGCAAAGTAGTCTGAAAGGAATGCTATTGATGGACTCCTGCTAGAGAAAACTAAGCTGAGATGTTTATACATAATAGTGTGTTACACATAGGGTAAACTCTCCATAGACTCATGTGTGGGTATTTAAAGAGAAAGACCTGGAGAGGGAGTTTAAGTCAATGTGGTCAAAGCACCTGTCACAAAGAGGACCCCTTGCTCGCAGACATGGTGTGTAGTCACAAAACTATCTGTATAGCCAAGCCAAACTGGAAATGACCTTCAGATGAGCTATTCTTTTCTAGGTTAGATGACAAAGCATTGGGCTAGAAATACTTGGCCTCCCTCTGCGAATAGCTGACAGAATGTGTATGTGTGTTAATCACTCAGTCATGTCCGACTCTTTGCAAACCCATGGACTGTACTCTGCCAGACTCCTCTGTCCATGAAATTCTCCAGGCAAGAATACTGGAGTGAGTTGCCATTTCCTTCTCCAGGGGATCTTCCTGATCCAGGGATTGAACCCAGGTCTTCTGCATTGCAGGCAGATTCTTTACCATCTGAGCTACTAGGGAAGCCCAGCTGACAGAATAGCCTTAATCAATTGTTTCAGCATTTTAGCCTAAAAAAAGACTGTGGGACATGATGATCTTTTAGAATCTTCTTAGGGTTTATTTGCTGGGATCCATGAAAACCTATGGGACCTAGGTGATTTGACTAGATGTCCTGAGTCCCCAAAACACTTACAGCAAATATATATATTCTGATAAAGTAGAAAATAAATAGGTAGTTCTCTGATGAATATAAGGGGCATTTTTTTTTTTAATTAAAGACTCTCTAGATATCCAGGCCAAGATGGGTGTCTTTTTAAATAGCAATTTTCTGTTTCTAAAATATCTGTATATGTATCACACCTCTCTACTTCAGTTTACCTGGACAGACCTTACCTAAGTTAACCTAAGTGGATACATTGAGGACAAGTTGGGGAAAAAAGGATTTGTATGAAAATTGCAGGAGGACATATGTTTCACAGTTATTAGACTAGGCTTTTGTTATGTCCTCACCCACAAAATTCTGCAGAGTTTATTCTCGTTTCCAAGGAGTAACTGGGGCATAAATAACCTGAACAGGTCCTGTTAGACACTAATAGCTCTACACCCGAGTCTGCAACTCTGATTTGCATGCACATTTATGCTTTCCAAATAGGTCCCATCATTTTCAACAGAAAATTCTGACACTTGGAAAACTATGAGTGGAGGGAGAAAGCAACATGAATTTGGAGTACTGTTTAGTTGGCAAACATGTGATTTGTCAAATTCCCCATACCCAGCCCCAAATTAACTAAACGACAATCTGGAAGGAAACTGGGAACTTCAACTGTCACTAAGCATTGTTGAGAGGATGTGACAGCTCCTGTCAGGAGGATTCCTTCTTTTAATCACACTAAGGAACATAACAGGACAAAAAAATATTCCCTTATAACTTTTTTTATTATCTCTTAGTCTACACCATGCTTAGACACTGACCCACTTTGACTATTTTGGTGGAAATTATTCACAATCATACAAACCATAACCTATCTTTGTGCCCCACAAAACAGCATACCAGGCTTAAATTTTCCAATCTTGTCTCTTCTTTCCTCAAACAAATGAGGATGTGTGGATGACTCAGAGTAAAAAAATATCCACAGATGCTTTATTTTATGGATTTTATTACAGTCTCAAGGAAATGCTCAAAAAGTAATACTTCTGACACTCCTTACTCTATTTAAATACTTTTCTGATTTAGCAGGTTAACCTGTGTACAAGGTGTCAAAAGGCTTATAAAACCCATCATCTGGAAAGCTGGTCTGATTAGGACATTTTATGCAGACATCAGTACATCAGCAGGTCCTTAGCATTCTTCCTCTCAGTGACAAAAATCCAGCCACACAAGAAAATATTAGTTCCTTCCTACCTCGGGATCTTTCTCTAGATGTTTCCTTTCTCTGGAAATGTCCTGCTCAAAAATCTTCAGATGACTCCTCTCATCATTTAGGTTGCAGACAAAATGTCAGAAAAGCTTCTTTGACCACTATGTACAAAGTTGCACATCTTTCCAACCCAATATACTATCACTTTAGTTTAACTTTTCTCAGAGTACTAATTGTCTGAAATTTTATTATTCAGTCATTTGTTTATATAGTTTTTGCCTGTTTCACCCAGACAAGGGGTTCCTTGTCTGTCTTGTCTGAAATCATATCCTCAACAATTTGTATCACGTCTTGAATATACATAGTGCTCAATAGATACTAACTGAATTTGTTAGATGTAAGTGTCATCAGAGAAAGTTTCAGGGTTCTAAGGATACCACCTTGCTGGCTGGTTGAAGAATTGGCAGGAAGAATGGCTGAAGTACCCACTTATGGCCACAGCACCATACATCCTATTTGCTAGTGAATATGGTCAAGTGATGTCTTCCAGGCACCTCAAATTCACCTTGTTCAAACCAGTGCCTTTAACCCTCTCAGCATTCCATATCGCTGTGTGTGTGTTAGTCACTCAGTCTGTCCGACTCTTTGTGACCCCATAGACTGTAGCCCATAGGAGCTCCTCTGTCCATAGAATTCTCCAGGCAAGAATACCACAGTGGGTTTCCATTTCCTTCTCCAGAGAATCTTCCCAGCTCAGGGATCGAACCTGGGTCTCCTGCACTGCAAGCAGATTCTTTACCATCTGAGCCACCAGGAAAGCTCCATATCACTATAAATAGTACCATATCTCCTACCTTGGAACTCCAAACCTCTAATTCCATCCTTGACTTTTCCCTCTCCCTCATATATTCTTAACACTAAATCCATCACTAGGAACTGTTCGTTTTACTTCATAAATATTTCTCAAAGTTCATTTACTCCCTGATCCCTCAGAGCCTTTGTTTACACTGTTCCCTCTGACATAAATGTTTTCCTTTTTCCCCTCTCTTTGCCTAATTAACTTATAGTGTCAGTTCTGATATCTTTTCTCAATAGTTTTTTGTAGTCCTCACTTTAAATCTATACTTTCAATCCCCTGCATGCATAGAAAGTGTCTTTTCCTACATTTAACAGAATTTTTCAGATTTTTTTGTGTGATCGTATAGCTATTTACATAATTTTGGCTTCACTATTTACTCTTCACCCAGTTTTTGAACAAAGACTTTGAACAAAATCTTTTATTATTCTTCTATCACTGGCATTAAATAATTATTGAGTAAGTGAAAGACTATAAGATCTTTGAAGACTGAGATTAAGTTTTACCTTTATTTTTGCCTCCAACGAATGCTTAAAACATTGTCATCTACAGTATCAGGGCTTAATAAATGTTACTGAATGAAATAAGCAATTCATATCTATGGGACACATTGAATTTTTATACATGTTCTAGAGAAGCAAAAATGATGTAACATGGAATACTAATTTCATGAAACATGACAGGACAATTGTGACTTCTTATAAAAACAAAGAAAGTGAAGTTGCTCAGTCATGTCTGACCCTCTGTGACCCCATGGACTCTAGCCTGCCAGGCTCCTCCATCCATGGGATTCTCCAGGCAAGAATATTGGAGTGGATTGCCATTTCCTTCTCCAGGGGATCTCCCAGACCCAGGGATGGAACCTGGGTCTCCAGCACCGCAGGCAGACTACTGTCTGAGCTACCAGGGAGCCCAAGCCACTAGTGATTCTGATTCTAGCACTAGCAGTGTGTTTTTCAAAGGACTGACCCTTTTTTAGTTAAAAGTCACAAACTCTAAACAAATTATCTTATAAATACATCAGCAATAACTTACAGATGCTGGAGAATGATCAAAAGTAGGGGGAAAAACTGAAATGGATTTGATCATGGAAAGACTAGAATCAAAAGGATCAGATCCCTGTTTATACATCTATTCTGTGGAGGCCACTCTCTATCAAGAGCCCATTATACAGAGTGAAGTAAGCCAGAAAGATAAACACCAATACAGTATACTAATGCATATATATGGAATTTAGAAAGATCAGAACGATAACCCTACATGCAAGACAGAAAAAGAGACACAGATGTATAGAACAGAATTTTGGACTCTATGGGAGAAGGCGAGGGTGGGATGATCTGAGAGAACAGCATCGAAACATGTATATTATCAAGTGTGAAACAGATCGCCCGTCCAGGTTGGATGTGTGAGACAAGTGCTCGGGGCTGGTGCACTGGGATGACCCAGAGGGATGGGATGGGGAGGGCAGTGGGAGGGGGGTTCAGGATGGGGAACACATGTAAGTCCATGGCTGATTCATGTCAATGTATGGCAAAAACCACTACAATATTGTAGAGTAATTAGCCTCCAACTAATAAAAATAAATGAAAAAAAAAAAAAAAGATTTCTAAACCTCAAGCAGGAAGATTCAGTCTTTCTGAATTAAAATGTTATGGTAAAAGTTCAGGACTGTCAAAGAGGTTGGAAAATGAAGAGGGAAACCTGAGGAAAGAGGATGCCAGAGTGAGGAGCCATAAAATCGGCATACAAACTGTTTTCAGACCTTGGCTGATAGCTGTACTGTATATGTACAGAAAACAGTATGAAAAGTTCAGTGGAAAGCAGCAGCTAGAAATCTGAAAAGATTTAGGGGATATTTTAGTTTCCAAGTACAATAGGGTAAACAGAGTTGGATCCCAGCTACTTAGAAACACTTGGAATTTGAAGCATCAGAGTTTTTCCACTGAAACACTAAAAGGGCCAAGACCCAGGATTAAATGCCATGGTCCAGAACTAAGAGAATTTCCTGATAACAAAATGCAATAAATACCCCATAAAAGAATAAAGTTGGGGCACCCCAAGTTCAAGATGATCAGCCTACTAAGACAAAACTCAGCATTTGTCAGAACAACAAAACAGAATACAGGGTCTCTATATGTTATCATAAACAGTATCCATTAAAATAACTACGCATGTGAGAAGTAGAAAACCTGGATGCATAGTCAAGAGAAAAATCCATAAAAATAGACACATTGACACTGAGATTACACAATTGATGGATTTAGCATAAATAATTTTAAATGTATTGAATGACTTTAGAGGTATGGGCAGGGGCTGAGGTGGCATAATGAAACCCAAGGAATGAATAGGAAATTATAGATGAGAAATACAAGTTCTAAAGAAAGAACTAAATAGAAATCCTAAAACTTAATATTACAGTATGAGCAATGAAATAGTCACTAGATGCATTATCAACAAATTGGAGTTAGCAGAAGACAAGATTAGTTAACTTGAACACAGATATGTTAAAAATTATTCAAGCTGAAGTGAGTAAAGGACAAAAAAACCCAGATATCCATGGCCTATATGAACAATGTCAAGCAATCTATATATGTATATATACATATGGGGTCGCACAGAGTCGGACACGACTGATGTGACTTAGCAGCAGCAGCATATATTTAATATATATAATTAAATTTCCAGAACAAGATAAAAGTATAAGACTGTGCTAATGTTAATTAATGTTAACATGAAAATGTTAATTAATGGCCAAAAGGTTCCTAGATTTTAGTGGAAAATATCAATTTAGAGATTAAAAAAGCTCAGCAAAGGATACTTTATAGTCAATTTTCTAACACAAAAAGAGAAAACCTCAAAACAATCTATAGAAAAATGAAACCTTATGTTCAGAAGAACAATAGAAATGACAGTTTAATTTGCATCAGAAATGATGAAGGCTAGAAGACAATGAGATGATCTCTTAAGAGTAAGTGTGAATATTAAATAAATCTCAACTTAGATTTCTAGTTCTAGAAAAATACATTTCAAAAGCAAATATAACACCAAAAATACTTTCAAATATATGAAAACTGAGAAAATGTAATACTAGCAGAACTGAATTATAAAGGTGCCATATGAAGCTTTTTCATAGTTATTGTTCAGTTGCTAAGTCACGTCTGACTCTTTGTGACTCCATGGACTGCAGCACACCAATCTTCCCCCTCCTTCACTGTCTACTGGAGTTTGCTCAAACTCATGTACATTGATTCAATGATGCTATCCAACCATCTCATCCTCTGTCAACCCCTTTTCCTCCTGCCCTCAATCTTTCCCAGCATCACGGTCTTTTCTAATGAATCAGCTTTTTGGATCAAGTGGCCAAAGCGTTAAAGTTTCAGCGTCAGTCATTCCAATGAATATTCAGGGTTGATTTCCTTTAAGATTGACTGGTTTGATCTCCTGGTCGTCCAAGGAAACTCTCAAGAGTCTTCTCCAGCACCACAGTTCAAAAGCATCAATTCTTCGGCACTCAGATTTCTTTATGGTCCAACTCTCACATCCATACATGGCTACTGGGAAATTAATAGCTTTGACTATATGGACATTTGTTGGCAAAGTGATGTCTCTGCTTTTTAAGACACTGTCTAGGTTTGTAATAGCTTTTCTTCCAAGGAGCAAGTGTCTTTTAATTTTGTGACTGCAGTCACTGTCCACAGTGATTTTGGAGCTCAAGAAAATAAAATCTGTGACTGTTTCCACTCTTCTACATCTATTTAGCATATGTGATGGGACTGGATGCCATGATCTTCATTTCTTTCTTTTTTTTTTTTTTGTTCATTTCTTAAATGTTGAATTGTTAGCCAGTTTTTTTACTCTCCTCTTTCACCATCATCAAGAGGCTCTTTAGCTCCTCTTCACTTTCTGCCATAAGGGTGATGTCATCTGCATATCTGAGGTTATTGATATTTCTCCTGGCAATCTTGATTCCAGCTTGTGCTTCATCCAGCCTGGCATTTCTCATAATGTATAATGTACTCTGCATATAAGTTAAAGAAGCAGGATGGTAATATACAGCCTTACAAAGAGTGGGGTACTAAAGAGCCTCTTGATGAAAGTTAAAGACGAGAGTGAAAAAGCTGGCTTAAAACTCAAGATTCAAAAAACAAAGATTATGGCATTGGTTCCCACCACTTCATGGCAAACAGATGGGGAAACAATGGAAACAGTAACAGACTTTATTTTATTGGGCTCCAAAATCACTGCAGATGGCGACTGCAACCATGAAATTAAAAGATGCTTGCTCCTTGGAAGAAAAGCTATGACAGACCTAGCCAGCGTATTAAAAAGCAGAGACATCACTTTACCAACAAATTTCCGCTTAATCGAAGCTATGGTTTATCCAGTAGTCATGTATGGATGTGAGAGCTGGATCATAAAAAAGACTGAGCGCCGAAGCATTGATGCTTTTGAACTGTGATCTTGGAGAAGACTCTTTAGAGTTCCTTGGACAGCAAGAAGATCAAGCCAGTCAATTTTAAAGGACATCAACCCTGAATATCCATTGAAAGGACTGATGTGGAAGCTGAAGCTCCAATTCTTTGGCCACTTGATGCAAAGAGCTGACTCATTGGAAAATACCCTGATGCTGGGAAAGATTGAAGGCCACAGGAGAAGGGGATAACAGAGGATGAGATGGTTGAAAGGCATCACCGACTCAATGGACATGAATCTGAGCAAGCCCCAGGAGATAGTGAAGGACAGGGAAGCCTGGCATGCTGCAGTCCATGGGGTCACAAAGAATCGGATATGACTGAGCAACTGAACAATAACAACAAAAAGGTGTGGGAGGAATAAACTAAGTTTGGAAGTAACTATCCGCACTATATATAAAAAACAGCTAGCCAATAACATAGCTAAAGATCTACTGTATATCACAAGAAACTATACTCAATATCTTATAATAGCCTGTAATAGAAAAGAATGTAAAAAAAGTATATAAATACATATATATACTTGTCATTATATACATGTATAACTGAATCATTTTTGCTGTATACCTGAAACTAACATAACATTGCAAATCAACTGTATTTTGCTAAAAATTTTAATTTAAAAAGATATTAAGGAAATATTGTAGTTGCATGCTAATAGATGTGACAAATTCCTTGAAATGGAAAAATTTCCCTAAAACACAAGCTGTCAAAGTGAATAAGGAAGAAAGAGAAGAGACAAATAAACTATTTAGTAGTAAATTGAATATATTATCACAAAACAAACCTTCTCACGATGAATTAAATTATCCTGCCGCCCAAAAACCTTCCACAAAGATTATTCCAAACCCTATGGTTTCACTGTTGAATTCTAACATTTAAGGGAAATACAGTTTATTTTACTCACTAGAACAATAAACAGAAAGAGACTGACAATATCAAATGTGGGTGATATGTGAAACATCTTTCATACATTGCTAGAGTTAATATAAAATTTTATACACCTACCAAGTTCTCCTGTAGACATTTATCTAACATAAATAAAAATATAAGTCCATAAAATCTCATAGTAATATTCAAAAATACCTTATTCATAATCTCTAAGCCTGAAGACAAATAAATTGTTCAATAGAAGAATGAATGAACTGTAGTATACCCATGGAGTGGAATATTTCCCTAGCAATAAAAATAAATGATGTATAGATACAACATTATGAATAAAGCTCTAAAACACAAGCTGTCTTATATGTTGAGAAAAATAAGGTAGAAACAAAAGATTTCCTACGGTATGACTCCACATAAATAAAATGTAAGAACAGGCAAAACAATCTGTAATGACAGAAATCAAAAGAGTAGTTTTCAATGGAGATAAGTATTGACTTAAACAGGGTAAGAGAGAATTTGGGGAGGTAAAAGGAACATTCTACATCATGGTTTGGGTGATGATTACACAAACGTATTTATTAAAATTGATTAAATTATATACTTATGGTTTGTGGATCACACTGCATGTAAATTTTACCTCAACAGAAGCATTTTAAAATTTGTCTTTTAATAAAATTGGGTTGGAGAACACGAAACTGACCAAAATGAAACAGGTTCCTTTCTTGAGAGAAGAAAGTCTTCTTTCTGAGACTTCTGAAAGTTCTTCTGAGAGACTTTGCAGAGACTGTAAGACAAATATGCATTGTAAGTGCCGATTAGAGAACATAGTCTGTACTATCGTCCTGAGTTATTTGTCTATGGGATTGCTTTTTTCCTTCCAGAGCACCTTGAAGCTCAGGTTCTGCAGAAAATCCTTTTGGAAATGCTGCCTTAATGGCATCTTCCATCAGAGGAGATAGTTGCCTGGGCAACACTGCAGGGAGGAAAAATGCAAAGTGACCACCCTGTCTGATAGGATCCAGGTTGGAAACCAATTCGCTTCAGCGATGAGAAAACTTAGCCATCAAATTTTTGCAACTCATACATTTTTCATTCCTGTAACACATGGCTGTAAATAATGTAGGACTGCTTCCTCTTTTACCAAGAACTCTTGGCTTATATGTACAGATAGTACCAGAGAACTATTGCATTTTACATTTCCATTCATTGAAATCCATCCAACTGAACTGTTGCCTCAAAGTGAAATTATTTATATTTAGACCATAAGTGATGTTGTACCCTTCAAGGCCCAGCTCAAACGCCACCTTCATGAATCCTTCATAAAGAATTTTCAGATTCTCTACAAACTAGAGCCATCTTTTTTTTCCTCTGAGCATCTCTCTTTCTCTTAGTTTTCAGTATTTTTCTCTCTTTTATTGGCATGATTTGAATGGTTTACATATTCCTCTAGAGATACAGAAGCTGTATCTCTCTAGTAGACAACTAACACATAGAGTACATTCTTAATTCTTATTAAAACAGTGAGCGCTTGATGTGATTATTTTAACAGAGGAGTTTCTATCTCTGGAAACAAAACTGCTTATTCTCTGAAATCACAGAACTGCTTTTTCTGTGCTCACTTTGGCAACACATATACTAAAACAGGGAAGTGTTTCTATGTTACTTTATAACACCAGTTCTCTACAGAGTGGCCCAGATAAAATTAAATACCTGGTTTGTTTCTTTCTTGTAACTCAGCTATCTGCTTCATCTTGAGGGGTAAGCTCCCTGCTGTTTCTAAAGATCAGTGACATGGCTTGATAATTCATTGTTGTTATTGTTCAGTTGCTAAGTTGTGTTCAACTCTTTGCAACCCCATGGACTGCAGCATGCCAGGCTCCTCTGTCCTCCACTATCTCCTGGAGTTTGCTCAAATTCATTGCCATTGTGTCGGTGATGGTGTCTAACCGTGAGCACCAAAGAATTGATGCTTTTAAACTGTGGTACTGGAGAAGACTCTTAAGAGTCCCTTGGACTGCAAGGATATCAAACCAGTCAATCTTAAAGAAAATCAGTCCTGAATATTCATTGGAAGGACTGCTGCTGAAGCTGAAGCTCCAATACTTTGGCCACCTGATGCCAAGACCTGACTGATTGGAAAAGACCTTGATACTGGGAAAGACTGAGGTGAAGGAAGAAGGGGCTGCAAGGGGTGGTAATTCGTGGTCTCACACAATTATTTGACGTGAATTAGCAACCATGGTCAGAAAGTTGATAGATATTTACATAGCATCTACTTTGTAAATGGCATAAGATTAGGTAATGTGAATGACCAAATATACTAATGAAATGAGTCAATTTATCATATCATCAAACATGAACAAATATAATGTAAATGCTGCTCTTAGACATGTCAAAAAATGTATTTGTGAACTCATTTAAACCTTTCATTTTTCCAGTGGTAATATAACTGCATGGTTATGCTGAGTTAGTGAAATTCCATAGAAAAGCATGTGGAGTAAAACTTCAGTCTTCAGCTAAAATTAGAGAATTATTAAAAAGGGAAGGGACTGCCTCTTCCACTTAATAGATATGAAAATGAGACCAGAAGTTAGGTGATATATGTAATGTCATGACATTAGTTAATCAGAGAGACATATCCAGAATTCAAATTATTGGATGCCTAATTCAGGGATTCTTTTTTCAACTCCTTTATACTGTTTCTTTAAAAAAAATAATTTTTCCTTAACTGCAATTAACCTGTGAATTCTATACATTTGAAAAATTGAAGATGTTCAGTTCCTATTGTACTATTTTGCCCATGTGTAACCCCTAGTCCTCCTAAGACTGTTTTAAGGAAAGTAATCTACTATTAAAAATTTAAGAGTAGCAAAACATCCTTTAGAAATAAAAGCAATTGAGGAAGCTTACCACTAACACACAGGCAAAACAGAATCCTAAGCATTTAATAAAAATAAAAAGAGAAGGTTTAAAAAATAGACAATGAGGATGAGAGAAATATTGCAAGAACACACAGCTGGGCACTAATTACCCCTCAGTGGGGAGCTGGGGTGCCCGTAGGGCGGGGCAAAAACGATAGGTCTCACTGTGTTTGCTTAAATTCTGTATCCTAGCATTAGTTCAGCTCAGTTGCTCAGTCATGTCCGACTCTTCTCATTACTTAAAATATAAAAACAAAAGTATTGGCATTTTTAATCATTACAAAAGTAAGAAGTGTATAACCCATCTCTGTAAAGCTACAATAGTAGTGCATCTCAGGCTCACAAGCAGTAAGTACTAATATGGAAACAACATAGACAAACAGACCTAACAGGTCTCTGTGCTGTTGATAACAACATCCCCCTGTCTATTAGTGCTTTTCTTTCTCTCTCTCCCATTAATTGGACCCACTTTACAAAGGCTCGTTTAATCACCATCACCTTTATCAAAATGTCTGTAATGATTGTTCTGGCTCTCATGAAGCCTTCTTTCTCTAAACTCTGGCAGACCTTGCACATCAGGGCCCCTGCCTACACTCAGACACTGTATCACACCACTCCTTCCTTACTGTGCTCCGGCCACTCTAGGCCTTTCCTCTGTTTCTCAAACATGAGAAACATACATGCTCATTCCTCAATCAATCATTCATTATTCCCTCTGTCAGGAATCTGTTCCTCTAAACCTCCACATGGCTGACTCTTCCTAGTAGCTCAGGCAAAAGCTCAAATGACAACCCAATCTAAAGCAATACATTTCAAAAGTGTTTCTCCCATTTTCTACCACACTTCTCCTATCCATATTTATCATATCATCCTGTTTTATTTTCCTTCTCCTAGCACTGAACTCTGATATAATCTTTAATCAAAGTTTTCCTTTTTAAATTATTTTTATTGAAGAATAATTGCTTTACAGAACTGTGCTGTTTTCTGTCAAACTTCAGCATGAATCAGCCATAGGTATGCATATATTCCCTCCCTTTAGGAACTCCCCCCATCTCCCTCCCCACCCCGCCCCTCTAGGGTGCTACAGAGCCCCTGCTTGAGTTTCCTGAGCCATACAACAAATTCCCGTTGACTATTTTACATATGGTAATGTGAGTTTCCATGTTACTCTTTCCATACATCTCACCCTCTCCTCCCCTTTCTCCATGTCCATAAGTCTATTCTCTTTCTGCATTGTTGCCCTGTCAATAAATTCTTCAGTACCATTTTTTTAGATTCCGTATATATGTGTTAAAATATGGTCTTTATCTTTCTCTTTCTGACTCACTTCACTCTGTATAGGGGTCTAAGTTCATCCACCTCATTAGATCTGACTCAAATGTGATCCTTTTTATGGGTGAGTAATATTCCACTCATGGCTGTGTATATATACCACAACATCTTTATCCTTTCATTTGTCAATGGACCTCTAGATCACTTCCATATTCTAGCTATTGTAAATAGTGCTGCAATGAACAATGGGATACATGTGCCTCTTTGAATTTTGGTTTCCTCAAGGTATATGCCTAGAAGTGGGATTGCTGAGTCATATGGTGGCTTTATTCCTACTTTTTTAAGGAATTTCCACACCATTTTCCATAGTGGCTGTATCAATTTACATTCCCAGCAACAGTACAAGAGGGTTCCCTTTTCTCCACACCCTTTCCAGCATTTATTGTTTGCAGACGTTTTGATGAGGGCCATTCTGACCAGTGTGAGGTGATATCTCATTGTAGTTTTGATTTGCGTTTCTCTAATAATAAGGGATGTTGAGCATCTTTTCATGTGTTTGTTAGTCATTTGTATATCTTCTTTGGAGAAATTGTCTGTTTAGGTCTTTTTGCCACTTTTTGATTGGGTTGTTTGTTTTTCTGGTATTGAGTTGTATGAGCTGCATGTATATTTTGGGAATTAATCCTTTGGCAGTGGTTTCATTTGCTATTATTTTCTCCCATTCTGAGGGTTGTCTTTTCACCTTGCTTATAGTTTCCTTTGCTGTGCAAAAGCTTTAAAGTTTTATTGGGTCCCACTTGTTTACTTGTTTTTATTTCCATCACTCTAGGAGGTGGGTCATAGAGGACCTTGCTTTGATTTATATCATCGAGTGTTCTGCCTATGTTTTCCTCTAAGAGTTTGATCGTTTCTGGTCTTAGATTTAGGTCTTTAATACATTTTGAGTTTATCTTTGTGTACGGTATTAGGAAGTGTTCTCATTTTATTCTTTTACATGTAGCTGTCTGGTTTTCCCCAGCACCACTTGTTTAAGAGGCTGTCTTTTCTCCATTGTATATTCTTGCCCCCTTTGTCAAAAATAAGGTACCCATAGGTGCATGGGTTTATTTCTGTGCTTTCTGTCTTGTTCCATTGGTCTATATTTCTGTTTTGGTGCCAGTACCATACTGTCTGGATGACTGTAGCTTTGTAGTATAACCTGAAGCCAGGAAGCTTGATTCCTCCAGCTCCATTCTTCTTTCTCAGGACTGTATTGGCTATTTGGGTTCTTTTTTGTTTCCATATGAATAGTGGAATTTTTTGTTCTAGTTCTGTGAAAAATGCCATTGGTAATTTGATAGGGATTGCATTAAATCAGTAGACTGCATTTGGTAGTATCATCATTTTCACAATATTGATTCTTTCTACCCAGGAATATGGAATATCTCTCCATCTGTTTATGTTATCTTTGATTACTTTAATTAGTGTCATCATTTTCTGTGTATGGTAATTTTGTCTCCTTACATACATTTATTCCTAGATATTTAATTCTTTTTGTTGCAGTGGTAAATGGGATTGATTCCTTAATTTCTCTTTCTGATTTTTTACTGTTAGTATATAGACATACAAGTGATTTCTATGTAGTGATTTTGTATCCTGCAACTTTACTAAATTCACTGATTTGCTCTAGTAATTTTCTGATACTGTCTTTAGGGTGTTCTATGTACAGTATCTGGAGAAGGAAATGGCAACCCACTCCAATATCCTTACCTGTAAAATCTCATGGACAGAACAGCCTGGTGGGCTGCAGTCCATGGGGTCGCAAAGAATCAAGCTTGACTGGGTGACGAACACTAACAATATGTACAGTATCATGTCATCTGCAAACAGTGAGAGCTTTACTTCTTCTTTTCCAGTCTGGATTCCTTTTATTTCTTTTTCTTCTCTGATTGCTGTAGCTAGGACTTTCAGAACTATATCAAATTATAGTGGGAAAAGTAGACACCCTTCTCTTGTTCCTGATCTTAGTGGGAATGTTTTTAGTTTTTCACCATTGAGAATAATGTTTGCTGTATGCTCATCATAATGGCCTTTACTATGTTAAAGTAGCTTCCTTCTATGCCCATTTTTTGAAGAGTTTTAATCATAAATAGGTTAATTTTGTCAAAGGCTTTTTCTGCATTTATTGAGATTATCATATGGTTTTATCTATCAATTTGTTAATATGGTGTATCACATTGATTGATTTGTGTATACTGAAGAATCCTTGCGTCCCTGGAATAAACCCAGCTTTATCATGGTGTATGAGCTTTTTGATGTGCGGCTGAATTCTGTTTGCTAAAATTTTGTTGAGGATTTTTGCATCTATGTTCATCAGTGATATTGGCCTGTACTTTTCTTTTTTTGTGGTGTCTTTATCTAGTTTTGGTATCAGGGTGATGGTGGCCTTGTAGAATGAGTTTGGAAGTGTTCCTTCCTCTGCAATTTTTTGAAAGAGTTTTAGAAGGATAGGCATTAGCTCTTCTCTCAATGTTTGACAGATTTTCCTGCGAAGCCATCTTGTCCTGGGCTTTTGTTTTTTGGGAGGTTTTTGATCACAGCTTTAATTTCAATGCTTGTAATTGGGTTGTTCATAATTTCTATTTCTTTCTGGTTCAGTCTTGGAAGATTGAACTTTTCTAAGAATCTGTCCATTTCTTCCTGGTTATCTATTTTATTGCCATATAGTTGCTCATAATAGTCTCTTATAATCCTTTGTATTTCTGCATTGTCTGTTGTAACCTCTTTTTTTTTTCATTTCTAATTTTGTTGATTTGATTCTTCTCTCTTTTCTTCTTGATGAGTCTGGCTAAGGGTTTGTCAATTTTGTTTATCTTCTCAAAAAACCAGCTTTTAATTTTATTAATCTTTACTATAGTTCATTTCATTTCTTTTTCATTTATTTCTGTTCAGATCTTTATCATTGCTTTCCTTCTACTAATTTTGGGGGTATCTCTTCTTGTTTCCAGCTGCTTTAGCTATAAAGTTAGGTTGTCTATTTGATGTTTTTCTTGTTTTTTGATGTAGGATTGTATTGCTGTAAACTTCCCTCTTAGAACTGCTTTTGCTGCATCCCATAGGTTTTGAGTTGTCATGTTGTCATTGTCATTTATTTCTAGAAATCTTTTGGTTTCTCTTTTGATTTCTTCAGTAACCTGTTGGTTATTTAGAAACGTGTTGTTTAATCTCCATGTGTTTGTATTTCTTAGTTTTTTTTCCTTGTAATTGATATCTAGTCTCGTAGCATTTTTGTCAGAGAAGATGCTTGATATGATTTCAATTTTCTTAAATTTACTGAGGTTTGATTTGTGACCCAAGATGTGGTCTCTCCTGGAGAATGTTTCATGTGTATGTGAGAATAAGGTGTATTCTTCTGCATTTGGATGGAATGTCCTGAAGATATCAATAAGATACATCTCATCTAATGTATCATTTCAGACTTGTGCTTCCTTATTAATATTCTGTTTTGATGATCTGTCCATTGGTGTGAGTCAGGTGTTAAAGTCTCCTACTATTATTGTGTTACTGTCAATTTCTCCTTTTATGTCTGTTAGTGTTTGTCTTATGTATTGAGGTACTCCTATGTTGGATGCATAGATATTTACAATTGCTATGTCTTCCTCTTGGATTGATCCACTGATCATTATGTAGTGTCCTTCCTTATCTCTTGTAATCTTCTTTATTTTAAGGTCTATTTTGTCTGATATGAAGATTGCTATTCCAGCTTTGTTTTTTGTTTTTTGTTTTTTTTGCTTCCCATTTGCATGGAATATATTTTTCCATCCTCTCACTTTCAGTCTATAGGTATCTTGAGGTCTGAAGTGGGTTTCTTGTAGACAGCATATATATGGGTCTTGTTTTTGTATCCATTCAGCCAGTCTGTGTTTTTTGGTTGGAGCATTTAATCCACTTACATTTAAAGCAATTATTGATACATATGTTCCTATTGCCATTTTCTAAATGTTTGGGGTTGATTTTGTAGATCTTTTCTCTTCTGTTGTATTTCTTGACTAAATAAGTCCATTTAACACTTGCTGTAAACCTGGTTTGGTGGTACTGAATTCTCTTAACTTTTGCTTGTCTGAAAAGCTCTTTATTTCTCCATCAATTTTGAATTAACTCCTTCCTGGGTACAGTATTCTTGGTTGTAGATTGTTCCCTTTCAGTACTTTAAATATATCCTGCCATTCCCTCCTGGCCTGCAGAGTTTCTGCTGAAAGAGCAGCTGTTAAGCATATGGGGTTTCCCTTGTATGTTACTTTTTTCTTCTCCCTTACGGCTTTTAATCTTCCTTCTTTTTGTTAGCCTTTATTAGTTTGATTAGTAAGTGTCTTGGCCTGTTTCTCCTTGGGTTTATCCTGTATGGGACTCTTTGTGCCTCTTGGACTTTATTGACTATTTCCTTTTCCATGTTGGGGAAATTTTCAACTATAATCTCTTCAAAAATTTTCTCATACCCTTTCTTTTTCTAATTTCTTCTTCTGGGAACCCTATAATTCGAATGTTGGTGTGTTTTATATGGTCCCAGAGGTCTCTGAGAGTGTCCTCAGCTCTTTGCATTCTTTTTACTTTATTTTGCTCTTCAAAAGTTATTTCCACCATTTTATCTTCCAGCTCACTGATTTGTTCTTCTGCTTCAGATATTCTGCTATTGTTTTCTTCTAGAGTATTTTTAATTTCAGTAATTGTGTTGTTTGTCCCTGTATGCATATTCTTTAACTCTTCTAGGTCTTTGTTGATTGATTCTTGCATTTTCTCCATTTTGTTTTCAAGGTTTTTGATCATCTTTGCTATCTTTATTCTGAATTCTTTTTCAGGTAATTTTCCTATTTCCTCTTCATTTATTTGGACTTCTGTGTTTCTAGCTTGCTCCTTCATTTGTGCAGTATTTCTCTGCCTTTCCTTTTTTTTTTCTTTTTTTTATGGTACTGTGTTTGAGGTCTTCTTTTCCCAGGCTTAAAGTAAATTTGATTTCTTTCCTTAAAGAAGGTTGAATTCTTTCTTCCTTTTGGTTTCTACCCTTCTAAGTTTGGCCCAGTGGTTTCTGTGTGCTTTATATAGGGTGAGATTTGTGCTGAGTTTTTTAGTTTGTTTGTTTGTTTGTTTGTTTTTCCTCTGATGGGCAAAGCTGAGTGAGGTGGTAATCCTGTCTGCTGATGATTGGGATTGTATTTTTGTTTTATTTGTTGTTTAGATGAGGCATCCTCCACTGGGTGCTACTGGTGGTTGGGTGATGCTAGGTCTTCTATTCAAGTGGTTTCCTTTGTGTGAGCTCTCACTATCTGATGCTCCCTAGGGTTAGTTCTCTGGTAGTCTAGGGTCTTGGAGTCAGTTCTCCCACTCCAAAGGCTCAGGGTTTGATCCGTGTTCAGAACAGAGATTTCACAAGTGGTTTGTTATGGCCTTGTGTCCCTCTGATTCTTCAGTGAATCAATCATGCTGCCACCAGATGGTCACTGCCTTCCCCATTCCAGTTCCTCAGCACCTTAAATATACCATCTTCAGCTAAAGACAAGTGAGGATTTTGGGGTTGGGGGTGGGTGAGTCCAAAGTTGGCTTTTTAATTTCTGATTTTATCTACTATAAAGTACAGCATTATTTACAATAGTCAGGACATGGAAGCAACCTAAATGTCCATCAACAGAGGGATGGATAAAGAAGACGGGGTACATGTACGCAATGGAATACTACTCAGACATAAAAAGGAATGAAATGGGATCATTTGTAGAGACACGGATGGACCTAGATTCTGTCATACAGAGTGAAGTCAGCAGTCAAAAAGACAAAAGCAAATATTGTATATTAATGCATATATGTAGAATCTAGAAAAATGGTACAGATCAACTTCTTGCAGGGCAGAAATAGAGATTGAGATGTAAGGAGCAGACATGCAGACACAGGGAGGGAAGGAAAATGTGGGACAAATTGGGAGAGTAGCATTGACATCCATACATTGCCATATGTAAATAGCTAGTTAGTGGGAACCTGCTCTATAGCACAGGGAGCTTAGCTCAGTGCTCTGTGATGACCTTGAGGGTGGGATGGGAAGGAGAGGGAGGGAGGTTCAAAAAGGAGGTGATATATTTATACTTATAGCTGATTAACTTTGTTGTACAGTGGAAATCAACACACTGTAAAGCAGTACTCCAGTAAATATATCAATACATATATTCCAGTTAATACACAGTCCATAGGGTTGCACAAAGCTAGACATGACTGAAGCGACGTAGCATGCATGTGTACATATAGTGAGAGATTTTTATTATTTACTGCTGTAGGTCTAGTTCCTCGTCCATTGCCTGGCACATAATAGATGTTTGGTAAGTATTTGCCAAAGGAATATCCTGTTTCACATTCTGCCCTGTATTACTTGCTAATCATTTCATTCTTTACCTTCTCAATTAAATTTACATTTCCTTGTAGCTAAGAACCATGCTTCATATTTCATCTTATAGCAAATTTGTCATCTATAACTTATTGATTGATCAGAGCTTGGGACAGTTAAGCAAGATGGCAGATAACAGGGAAATACAAACAAGTGATTTTAAATGGGTTTGGGGGACAATGTAATTTAACTGCCTCCTCATGTCCAGAACAGGCAATGAGTTGTCTCATTACTTAACACAGAAGCAACATACATCCCTGCTCTGCAGTATCCATGAAAGTCCAGAAGTCAATACTAGTCAATGTCTGAGGTTCTTTGCTCCCTAGAGAGTTTTTACTAAGGGGATAAAATAATTCATTAAAATTTAAATTCTTCTATTCTGCCTGCTTTGCATCTAGGTAAGTCTTCCTTCCAAAGAGCTCAAATAAGTGGTAACAGCTCTATTTAACATAGAGTATAGTATATATCTCACACAGTCCAAATGAAATGAAATGAAAACTCGTAGGAGTTGTTCTAAAAACCTCTCTTGGCAGCATGGCATACAAACTTAAAAAGAAAAAGTAGATAGAGTAGTGGAAATGAAAGCTGGTTGCTCACTTAGTCTCTGCAATTTAAATTCTTGCTAATTCAGGGAAGAGGCTGAGATAGCATAAGAGAGGTGCCTGCCTTGCCATCTCAGAGATCTACAGTCACTGTGAATGGAGAAAGCCAGAAACTCATGTCAGTCCCTCCTAAAAGGTCTCTAGTAAGTAATACTAGTAGTTATATGTAAGAAGGACTTGTATGATTTCTTCAAATAATAAACAAATATTTATTCAGTACCCACTAGGTAAATGCCAGGCTAATACCATGAAAACCAAAGACAAATGCCTGTCTTCCCAGATTGGTTATGGAGATAGAGGAGTCAAGTAGTATCATCAAAACAGTGTAATGGAGCTCTGGTGGGTTCAAGATCTGTGAAAACACCAAAGAAAGATACCTAACCTTATTTTGGAAGGTCCAAGCATGTTGTCAAGAAAATGATATTCTCCCGGAGGCATTCTTTGCTGCCCAGGTGGCTCTGTGGTAAAGACTCCACGTGCCAATGCAGGAGACACGCGTTCAATCCCTGGGTCAGAAAGATCCCATGGAGAAGGGAAATGGCAACCCACTCCAGTATTTTTGCCTGGAAAAAACTACGAACAGAGGAGCCTGCTGGGCTACAGTCCACAGGGTTGCAAAGAGTCGGACACGACAATAGCTAGGAGAAGTAGTCCAGACTCAAATAACAAAATGTACGAAAGCCTAAATTCAGAGAAAGTATGGAGTGTGATGGACATTTAAATAAATAATACAGGTGATTTATAGAGAATACAAGACCCTGAAAACAGAGCCATGATCTGTTCTTTTGTTGTTTATTTGCTAAATCAGGTCCAACATTTTTGTGACCCCATGGACTGTAGCCTGCCAGCCTCCTCTGTCCATAGAATTTCTCAGGCAAGAATAATAGAGTGGGTTGCCATTTCCTTCTCCAGGGGGTCTTCCCAACCCAGGGATCGAACCCGCATCTCCTGCATTGGCAAGCTGGTTCTTTACCATAGAGCCACCAGGGAAACCTGATCTGTTCTGTAACTGTGTTTCTTTATTAGGAAAAAAAAAAAAAAACAGTCTATCATTTTGGGTTTTTAGAAGTCTTTATTGGTCTATAGCCAATCCTGAAAGAAAAGTGCGAGTGTGTTCTCTAAGCATGCCATTCATATATTCCCCTAACATCCTTCCACCACGTCTCCCATTGTGACACGACTGATAGCACAGACCCAAGTTGTCTAGTGACATCATCCCACTACATTCATCCCCAAATTTTTTGCCTCTTTGCCAAATCTTATTTGCTTAGCTGAGGGCTTTAATCTCCTACCCCCTCCTCTCTCTCCATTGCACCTTGCTACTCTGAAGAAGCACCAACTTCTCACCAAGAGCAGCTTCAGTTATTTGATTTCTGCTAATATGCAGGATTAACATGTAAAGTGCTGTGAATCTGGTATAATCCATCACACCATCGGATGCTGGCCTGGCTTTAATGCAAGCGTTATGGAGAGTGACATTATTAATTAAGCCACAACACAGGAGCATCAACACATCAAGGAGAAAAGGCCAATGCTATGACTCGCCATCTGTGGATTTTTTATTTCAGAAACACAGCCTGGCTGTCAATCTTCTCAGGGGACATACAACTTGGCAGGGTCCACTCTTCCAGGACAAATATCAGGGAAGCCTTTTCTCCATGTGGGAGAAAAGTAGGCTGACTTTGAGTTAAGCCTACTGTGGGGGAGACTGCAGCATTGGATTTGTTTGGAAACTAGACAAGGCATTTGTACTCAAGCTATGAACATCCACCCAACAGAGTAAGAGTACCTACACTATTTAAGGTGGCCAGGGAGTCAACAAAGTGAGGAGTCAGGGATGGACGTTTTGGAGCCTGGACTTCAGTTCCAGCTCAGCCATTTCCTTACTCTAAAACTTGTTCTCCACTTTCTCTATTCAGATGGTCACTCAGTTACCTCTCAGTGCTGACACTCTCTGACAGGCTCATCATCTTGGTCACAGCTCTACAATTTGAAGAGCCTCAATGACCACCTCCTCACCTGCTAAAGACCTCCCTTCCCCACTTGCCTTCATAGTTTTGGTTTCCTAGGGCCCAATAGGGGCTTCCCTGGTAGCTCAGCTGGTAAAGAATTCACCTGCAATGTAGGAGACCCTGGTTCAATTCCTGGGTTGGGAAGATCCCCTGGAGAAGGGATAGGCTACCCACTCCAGTATTCTTGGGCTTCCCTGGTGGGTCAGAATCCCCCTGCAAGGCAGAAGACCTGGGTTTGATCCCTGGGTTGGGAAGATCCCCTGGAGGAGGGCATGGCAACCCACTCCAGTATTCTTCCCTGGAGAATTCCCATGGACAGAGGAGCGTGGCGCCTGCAGCCCATGGGATCACACAGAGTCAGACATGAATGAGTGAGTAAGTGCAGCACAGCACAGGGCCAGAGAAAGAAAGCAAAAGCAGGAACCATTCCAGAACACAGGAACTAGGGTCGACATGCTGACCAGGTGATGTCCATCAACCTCATAGGTAGATGCTATATGACCTCTTAAAAGTAGTTCAAAAAAGCAATCTTTTACAAAGGTATATAAGATAATTTCCCAATTTCCTCTCAACCATCATGAAACAACCAATGTCCTAGCTACCAGGACTTATCAGATAATTGGGCCTGAAAATGATGTCTCATTGTTCAGCAGAAATGTTTGTCCTTCACAGTATCACAGGAGCCTTGGGAAATTTTGATGCTTTATTATTGACAATACTAGTAACCAGAGTCTCAAGGGTCAGTAAATTCTAGCCTGTGGATCAAATGAGTACCACAGCATATAAGACTTTAAAAAAACAAAAAAATGACAGACAATACTACACCTACAAAGCTTAAAATATTTACTCTCTGGCCCTTTACAGTAAATATCTATTAACGATTGAACTAGAAGAAATTTGAGACTTTCATTACTTAAAACTTACATAGCAGCTATAAAGCCAGAGCCTTTTTTCATTCTTGACTCATTTCTAAGCAGATGGCTAAGATACTTGCTCAAAGAAAAGCACCCTGAACTTCCTTCTTGAAATAAAAAAAAGAATTAAAGTTAGAAGTAAGGTGCAAAAGGAAAAGTCATATCAGAGAATCAATAACATCAGTTGGGAGATGGGGATGAATTATCCAGGTAAAGAGAAGAAAATGTTCAGAAGTATAAAAGAACATAGGGAATTTGAGAAAATCCAAGTGGTCCAGCTAAGGTCAGAGTACCAGGGGAGTATGAATGAGACTTAAGGCTACACAAGTAAAGAAAAGTTAAAAATGAAAGAATTTATACACAGAAAAGCATCTGGACCTTATCCTGAGGACACTAGGGAGCAACAGGAACAAGAGTCCAGTGCTATCCTTAATATTTATCTCTAAGCCCAGAGCATCTGCAGACTAACGAGTCAGACCCCATCCTGAATGTGGAGTTGTAATGGTGGTTGTTGAGTGGGAAACAGGAGATGTTATTGGATCTCAGCTCCAATAGCCCCTCAGAGACCTTCCAAGATCCATAAAGCATCCATTTTCCCTCTCACACGGTCCTAAGGCCCTCAGGCGAGTTCAGACACTTCAGATAGAATTAGGGATATCAGCAAAAACACCCTCAAAATAAAAATCTGAGACTCAGGAGAATCTCCTAGGGAAACATATTTCGACAAAACACACACCAGAAGAAATAGCACATTGCTTGCTGTCAAGAAATGGTTATCGCATTGACCACTCTGGGACCAGAAGGAAGAGGTTATTTCATTTATCATGTATGTAGGTGGGGATGGGAGGGGGTGGGAAGAAAGACTTTACTCAATAAACTGCAGTGTCAAAATAACGTGGCATTTTGCCTCCTCACAATTTCCCTTCAGACTGTTGAACACACACCTGTTTTGACAAGACTTCAGCAAGCTCCTCTGCACTTCTCTGCACCATTTTCTGCTAAATAACTAGCCACCCACAACACTCAGCAGAGACCCCAGGAAAAAAGACAGGAAAAGAGAGAAAAAACAAGACACCCCCCTGCACTTTTTTTTATAAGGGCCTTTAGGAAGTCACAAGACTGGACTCCTGGGTCTTTCACAGTTCAGTTCAGTTGCTCAGTCATGTCCAACTCTTTGTGATCCTGTGGACTGCAGCACACAAGGACTCCTGTCCATCATCAACTCCTGGAGCTTACTTAAACTCATCTCCATTGAGCTGGTGATGCCATCCAACAATCTCATCCTCTGTCATCCCCTTCTCCTCCCACCTTCAATCTTTCCCAGCATCAGGGTCTCTTCCAAGGTGTCAGTTCTTTGAATCATGTGGCCAAAAGTATTGCAGCTTCAGTTTCAGCTTCAGTCCTTCCAATGAATTTTCAGGCCTGATTTCCTTTAGGATTGACTGGTTTGATTTCTTTGCAGTCCAAAGGAGTCTCAAGAGTCTTCTCCAACACCACAGTTCAAAAGCATCAATTCTTCGGCGCTCAGTTTTCTTTATAGTCCAACACTCACATCCATACATGACTACTGGAAAAGCCATAGCTTTGACTAGATGGACCTTTGTTGGCAAAGTAATGTCTCTGCTTTTTTAATATGCTGTCTAGGTTGGTCATAACTTTTCTTACAAGGAGTAAGCATCTTTTAGTTTCATGGCTGCAGACACCATCTGCAGTGATTTTGGAGACCAAAAAAATTAAGTCTGTCACTGTTTCCATTGTTTTCCCATCTATTTGCCATGAAATAATGGGGCCAGATGCCATAATATAGTTTTCTGAATGTTGAGTTTTAAGCCAACTTTTTCACTCTCCTCTTTCACTTTCATCTAGAGGCTCTTTAGTTCTTCTTCGCTTTCTGCTGTAAGGGTGGTATCATCTGCGTATCTGGAGAAGGAAATGGAGACCCACTCCAGTATTGTTGCCTGGAGAATCCCAAGGACGGAGTAGCCTGGTAGGCTATAGTCCATGGGGTCGCTAAGAGTCAGACACGACTGAGCAACTTCACTTTCACTTTTCACTCTCATGCATTGGAGAAGGAAATGGTAACCCACTCCAGTATTCTTGCCTGGAGAATCCCAGGGACAGAGGAGCCTGGTGGGCTGCCATCTATGTGGTCACACAGAGTCAGACACTATTGAAGCAACTTAGCAACAGCAGCAGCAACATCTGCATATCTGAGGTTATTGATATTGCTCCTGCCAATATTTATTCCAGCTTGTGCTTCTTCCAGTCCAGCATTTCTCACAGTGTACTCTGCACATAAGTTAAATAAACAAGGTGACAATATACAGCCTTGACTGCTCCTTTCCCGATTTGGAACCAGTCTGTTGTTCCATGTCCAATTCAAACTGTTGCCTCTTGACCTGAATACAAATTTCTCAGGAGGCAGCTCAGGCGGTCTGGTATTCCCATCTCTTTCAGACTTTTCCACAATTTGTGGTGACCCACACAGCCAAAAGCTTTGACATAGTCAATAAAGCAGAAGTAGATGTTTTTCTGGAATTCTCTAGTTTTTTCAATGATCCAATGGATGTTGACAATTTGATCTCTGGTTCCTCTGCCTTTTCTAAATTCAGCTTGAACATCTGGAAGTTCATGGTTCAGGTTCTGTCGAAGCCTGGCTTGGAGAATTTTGAGCATTACTTTGCTAGGGTGTGAGATGAGTGCCATTGTGTGGTAGTTTGAACATTCTTTGGCATTGCCTGTCTTGGGATTGGAATGAAAACTAACCTTTTCTAGTCCTGTGGCTACTGTTGAGTTTTCCAAATTTGCTGGCATAATGAGTGCAGCACTTTCACAGCATCATTTAGGATTTGAGATACCTTAACTGGGATTCTATCACCTCCTCTAGCTTTGTTCATAGTGATGCTTCCCAAGGCCCACTTGACTTCACACTCCAGGATGTCTGGCTCTAGGTGAGTGGTCACACCATCATGATTATCTGAGTCTTGAAGATCTTTTTCACATAGTTCTTCTGTGTATTCTTGCCACCTCCTCTTAATATCTTTTGCTTCTATTAGGCCCATACTATTTCTGTCCTTTATTGTGCCCATCTTTGCATGAAATATTCCCCTGGGCTCTCTATTTTTCTTGAAGAGATCTGTAGTCTTTCCCATTCTATTGTTTTTGTCTATTTCTTTGCATTGATCACTGAGGAAGACTTTCTTATCTCTCCTTGCTATTCTTTGGAACTCTGCATTCAAATGGGTTTATCTTTCCTTTTTTCCTTTGCTTTTCACTTCTCTTCTATTCACAGCTATTTGTAAGGCCTCCTCAGACAATGATTTTGCCTTTTTCATGGGGATTGTCTTGATCACTGCCTCCTGTACAATGTCACAAACCTCTCTCCATAGTTCTTCAGGTACTTTGTCTATCAGATCTAATCCCGTGAATCCCAATGATCTCACAACCAACCAATCAGAAGAATTTCTATGAGCTGATCACACCCTCCTCTTTGAACCAATGCTATAAAACTCTTCACTACCCCCTCCAGGTCTGTTTTGAGGGCATTACCCTGCCCTGCTGAGGTCCCCATTTCCTGGCAAAGCAATGAAGCTATTCTTTGCTTCTTCACCCGAAAATCTGTCTCTGAGATTTAATTTGGTGTCAGGGTTCAGCGGCCAGATTTGGCTTGAGAAAAGAGGAAACTGCATTTTCATGTCCTGAGAGAGCCAAAGCAGAAAGAGTAGCTCAGAATCACCAAATGGAGGTGTGGTGGGGAGTGTGAGTATTAGGAAATTAACCTTGAAAGATACATCATGCCCAATCCATTGGCTGAATAAGATAAAATTGTGAGGTGATGATTGGTGAAATAAGGAACTGAATGAACCATTTACTTCTTAAATGGGCTAGAATTTGAAATGATCTGTAGTCATCTGCTATGCAGTAATTAAAGCCTCTTGGGCCCACTTTTTTTCAACCATGATTGCATTGACCACTTCTATGCAGGCTTCAACTAGCTTCACTTGGTGTAATCTGACAGTCCTTCATGTCAGTCGGTACTTGCTGCCCTGGGCATCCCTCAGGGAACAACTAGGCACTCATTTATGTAACACCCACGAGTGTAAGAGAGTTAAAGCCCCTGGGATACCCCCTGACCACAGGATGGGTCATGGTGGCTAATGTATCATTATTCTCCTTTCTTTTTTTGATGAATAATTCTGAGACCTGTTTCATCAAGCTCCTCAGAGGCTCTCAGAATCAATTGATTGGTAACAGTACCTAAATCAATAAGGAAACTTTTTAGTGGCCTTCTCACCTTTCCTTTCTTCATTTCCTTCTCATGCCTTCCTCCTAGAATCACATTCCTAAATAAACTAGCTGCACACTGGTCTCTCCTTTGTTTCTGCTCCCAGGGGAAGCCAGGTTAAGATATGTGCCATTTACAGCAATGACTCTGGCTCCTTCAGCCTCAAAGTTTCTCCAAGTCTGTGGCTGTGAAGAAGAGACAGACCCGTGATGGGAAGCTGGTGTCTCAGTTATCTGACATCCTGTTCAAGTGAAAGGTTCCTGTGGTCCCTCCCAGCTTCCTACTTGCTCGTTCCTGCAGAAGCTGCTGCACAGGGGAGCCTTGGAATGGGAGACTTCAGGCTCAGCCCTGGTCCTCAGCCCACCCTGGAGGGAATCAACCTACTGGGGTTTGCCTTCTTACCCATGCCCTCAATTTAAAAAGGTCATTTCAAGTGTCTTTTTCAGAATAAGGCCTCAGTTAGCTCTGCCAACCTTCTACTCTCCACCACACACACACAAAAAAAAGTAAAATGCAGGTTCCATTTGGTGCCCTCTTCAGTGTTGATTTTTAAGTTGTGACCCACAGGACTCTGGGTTTATTCACTAATGCAACATATACTCACCCTATTCCCATTGTGAACCTGGCACTTTTCTGAGTTTTGAGGATATGCTATAAACAATGTTCCTATTCACACAGAGTTTGCATGCACATGAGAGAAATATGTAATAGTCAAGTAAACAGATAAACAAGATTATGTCAGAGAGTAATAAAGAAAATAAACAAGATGAACATGACAGTGATAGAGGGGACTGTGGCTGTTTAGATGATGTAATAAAAGAAAATTTTTCTAGGAGGTGACATCTGAGCTCAGCTCTGAACTTCAAGAAGGAAGTAGTCCTGAGAAGATCCTAAGATCTTCTGTAAAGAAAGATGTTTTATGAAAAAAGCAGCAGTGAGTACAAAGACCATAAATTCCAATAGCAATGCCTGGGGACTGCACAGCAAGTTGGAGGCTGTCCTGTCCTGAAGAACAGTTGGAGAAGGGGAGGGTTAATCCAAGTGGCCAACACCAGAGTGTACTCAGACTTACCCTCCTCTCAAATCACCAAAAAATCCCTACTGGGTAGAGTTCAACACTTTTGTCCTCTTCCCCTGAGGGACCTTTCCCCTCTTGGTCATTGTAAAGGAGGCGGTGATCAAAACCATCCTCAAGAAAAAGGAATGCAAAAAGGCAAAGTGGTTATCTGAGGAGGCCTTACAAATAGCTGAGAAAAGAAGAGAAGTGAACGGCAAGGGAGAAAAGGAAGATATACACATCTGAATGCAGAGTCCCAAAGAACAGCAAGGAGAGGTAAGAAAACCTTCATAAGTGAACAAGGCAAAGAAATAGAGGAAAATAATAGAACAGGAAAGACAAGAAATCTCTTCAAAAAAATTAGAGATACCAAGTGAATATTTCATGCAAAGACCGACACAGTAAAGGACAGAAATGGTATGGACCTAACAGAAGCAGAAGATATTAAGAAGAGGTGGCAAGAATACACAGAAGAACCATATAAAAAAAGAACTTAATGACCCAGATAACTACGATGGTGTGATCACTCATCTAGAGCCAGATATCCAACAGTGTGAAGTCAAGTGGGTCTTAGGAAGCATCTACGAAAAAAGCTAGTGGAGGTGATAGAATTCCAGCTGAGTTACTTTAAATCCTATAAGATGATGCTGTTTAAGTGCTTCACTCATTATGCCAGCAAATTTGGAAAACTCAACAGTGGCCATAAGACTGGAAAAGGTCAGTTTTCATCCCAATCCCAAAGACAGGCAATGCCTGTTCAAACTACCACACAATGGCACTCATCTCACACGCTAGCAAAGTAATGCTCAAAATCCTTCGAGCTAGGCTTTGATAGATGAGAATCGAGAACTTCCAGATGTTCAAGCTGGATTTAGAAAAGGCACAAGAACCAGAGAAAAAATTGCCAACATCTGTTGGATAATAGAAAATGCAAGAGAATTCCTGAAAAATATCTATTTCCGCTTCATTGAGTACACTAAAACCTTTGACTGTGTGGATCACCAGAGACTGTGGAAAATTCTTCAAGAGATGGAAATACCAGACCACCTGACCTGCCTCCTGAGAAATCTGTATGCAGGTCAAGAAGCAAAAGTTAGAATTGGACATGGAAAAACAAACTGGTTCCAAAGTGGAAAAGGAGTATGTCAAGGCTGTATATTGTCACCCTGCTTATTTAACTTATATGCAGAGTGCATCATGCGAAACGCCAGCTGGATGAAGCACAGGCTGGAGTCAAGACTGCTGGGGGAAACAGCAATGATCTCAGATGTGCAGGTGGCTCCATCTTTATGGCAGAAAGTGAAGAGCATCTGAAGAGCCTCTTGATGGCGAGGAAAGAGGAAGGTGAAAAAAACTGCCTTAAAACTCAGCATTCAAAAAACAAAGATCATGGCATCCAGTTCCATCACTTCATAGCAAATAGATGGGGAAGCAATGGAAACAGTGAAGGACTTTATTTTCTTGGTCTCCAAAATCACTGCAGATGGTGACTGCAGCCATGAAATTAAAACATGCTTACTCCTTGCAAGAAAAGCTATGACAAACCTAGACAGTGCTATTTAAAAGCAGAGACATCACTTTGCCAACAAAGGTCTGTATATTCTGAGCTGTGGTTTTACCAGTAGTCATGTACAGATGTGAGAGTTGGACCATGAAGAAGGCTGAGTGCCAAAGAATTAATGCTTTTGAACTGTGGTGCTGGAGAAGACTCTTGAGAGTCCCTTGGACTTCAAAGAGATCAAACCAGTCAATCCTAAAGGAAATGAATCCTGAATATTCATTGGAAGGACTGATGCTGAAGCTGAAGCTCCAATATTTTGGCCTCTTTATATGAAGAGCCAACTCATTTGAAAAGACCCTGATGCTGGGAAAGATTGAAGGCAGGAGAAGAAGGGGACGGGACAACAGAGGATGAGATGGTAGGATGGCATCACCGACTTCAATGGACATGAGTTTGAGTAAGCTCTGGGAGTTGGCGATGGACAAGGAAGCCTGTTTTACTGCAGTCCATGGGATCACAAAGAGTCAGATATGACTGAGCAATTGAACAACAACAAATTAAGGAGATGGAGCCCATCCTATGAACCTAGTTAACATCAATACCTTAGCTACCATCTCATCCCCTTAGTTACCATCTCACACGGTGATGGAAAATAAGGTGGGATTGGTTAGATGGGGCTTAGAGAAATCAATGTCAAAGGCACTCCCAATTAAGGAGTTGGTAGGAAACAGGGAGTTGTAGAAAATACATCAATACCTGGAGGTCACATACAAAGAAAGATTTTAAGACATCAAAAGATCCATTCCTATGTCCTGCTAAAACTGTATCTGATTAGTTATCTATTTTATACATAGTACCCATAGTATACATGTGTCAGTCTCAAATCTTCCAATCCCTCCCACCGCCCCTTTTCCCCCTTGGTATCCATACATTTGTTTTCTATGTCTTATATCTCTATTTCTGCTTTGCAAATAGGATAAACCATACCATTTTTCTAGATTCCAGATATATGTGGTAATACACATTATTTGTAAGGAAAACGCACTGTATACAACAGGCAACTCTACATAATGCACTGTGGGGACCTGAACAGGAATGAAGTCCCAAAGGCATGGGACAGATGTGTAAGTATGGCTGATTCATTTTGCTCTACAGTAGGAATGAACATTGGAGATGGAAATGGCAACCCCCTCCAGTATTCTTGCCTTGAGGATCCCCATGAACAGAGGAACTTGGCGGTGGGCTACAGTCCATAGCGTCGCAGAGTCAGACACAACTGTAGCGACTGAGCACATATGCACACAGAAACTAACACAACATTTAAAGCAACTGTACTCCAATAAAAATTAATTTTAAAAATTATATCAAAGTTTTACATAATAACATGTTTTTCTTCATATGATCAATATGATTCCATTACTTCATTTAGAATCCTAAAACATCTTTCTCAAAGAAAAATTCCAGTTGAATCTAATGAACACCTTCCTTTCTTTACCAGCCAAATAGTGCAGGAGACCATTTGTCATCTATAAGCATGTTTCTGGTGTGCCACAACTAACCTCACAAAAAGACGCTTTTCTCTCCTATCCCCTCATCTTCTGAAGACTCCATATCCTTAGGCTCTCCTTCATTTCTGTAATTCTGTTGAAAACTGGCTTTCTGTCTCATTTTTGGGTTAGACTGTGAGGATCTGAGGGCTTCCCTGGAAGCTCAATGGTAAGGAATCTACCTGCCAATTCAGGATACAAAGGAGATGCTGGTTTGATCCCTGGGTCAGGAGGATCCCCTGGAGAAGGAAATGGCAACCCACTCCAGTATTCTTGCCTGGAGAATCCCGTGGACAGAGGACCCTGGCATGCTGCAGTCCATGGGTTGCAAAGAGTTGGACACAACTGAAGCAAATGAGCATGTATCAGGCACGTGAGGATCTGATAGTGGTTGGAAATGTGAGCTCTGAACAAACTCAGGCATCAGACATTAGGGAAGTAAGAATTGTTTTTGAGGTGTCTGTATACTCTCCCACACTCAACAATTGTGTTCAAGCTAGTCCTGATCGCAAGGAGACAGAACAAAATAATTTGAAATAAAACTTTATCCCTCCTAACATAAACTTTTTCTTCCACCAAGACCTCAAGGACTCCGAATGTGCAGTAATGCATTCCAGGCTGAGGAAAAAGCAGAAGCCCCAATCAAACTTTCTTCTTCCCATCTTTTGAAAGGAACTTTTCCCTGTTCCTATATGAATTGTTAATCCTCTTGTGTTGCTGTTGGCAGAAACATATATCTTGTGTCATTTTGATAAAGTTGTGCATTTAATGTTCCTACAGTTAAGTGAGAGAGAGAAAAAAATCCTAACATTTTTAAAATGAGGCACTTCAAGGAGCAGAGAGAACATGAGGTGGGAATGACTAATTCCGAGGTAGTAGGTTACCACCAGGAACATACATCACTCTCCAACCTGCAGAAAATAGCACACATTTTTCATTCTCCTTTGCACACATGCTTGGTTTTATCCCCTACTCTGTGAGAAGGAGAGTGTCTGGCTTTGTTTCTTTGGACTATCCAAAGGCTAGAGATGAAATCCATTCTCCCAACTTTTTTCTCCCAAAGAAAGGAAAGACATTCAGAGACCCAAATTACAATGAGAATTGAAGAGTCCCTGAGAGGTCAAATGGATTTCCCAGGGACACACCAATTTTCTTTCCCATTGTTGTTTTTCTGTCACTAAGTCATGTTAACTCTTTGACACCCCACGGACTGCAGCAGGCCAGCCTGCCTGTCCTTCATTATCTCCCAGTTTGCCCAAATTCATGCCCATTGAGTAGCGAGGCTGTCTAACCATCTCATCCTTTGCCACCCCCTTCTCCTCTTGTCTTCAATCTTTCCCAGCATCAGGGTCTTTCAGGTGGCCCTAGCAAAACTGGCTTCCAAGTGAGCAGGAAAAAATAAAGAAATCTGTATGCTCCTTGATCTCTAAATTCATCAAGACTCAGCACAATCTGCCCTAAGCAGAGATACTTACGCACTCATGTTTGAAAGGTGACAAGGTACCTCTATAAATATTTAGAACTGGTTTATCTCTAAAATATGTATCTTTAAATTTAGGGCAAAAATTGAATTTATGCCAGGAGACAAAAACTTCCTGGACCCAGGAAAACCGTGAAAGACAACTAAAATGCTCAATGTGGCCAAGCGTGTGTTTGGGAGCAGATCTCCTAGTTTTGCATCTATTCCAGTTCTCACTAGCTATGCCACCCTGGGGGAAATGCTTCACCTTCCCAAGCCTCAGTTTCCTCACCTGTGCAATAAGCATCATAGGGTGACTATCATTAACTCTGAATCATAGTAACTAATTATAATAGAGTCTGTGATAGAATTGTATGAGACAGAACATATAAAGGGTTTAGCGTGGTGTCTGGCAGGTGTAAGTAGGTCTGACCAGAGGTCAGATGCCTGGTGGTGATGATTAAAATGTGAAGAGGAGCAGGCACAAAAGCCTGAGAAGATACCAGATGTCTGATCCAGGCTTCCTGAATTTAAGTCCTTTCTAAGATGTATGAATAAATCACAAAGGATTCAAAACGACTATGCTGGACCTGGCTGTTAGTCCAGTGGTCAAGAATCTGCCTGCCAATGCAGGGGACGCGGGTTAAATCCTGGGGGAAGATCTCACATGCCATGGGACAACTAAGTCTGTGCACTGCAACTACTGAAGCCCATGTGCCCTAGAGCCCATGCTCCACAACAAGAGAAGCCACTGCAAGAAGTCCATGTACTGTGACAAAGGCCCAGTGCAGCTAAACAAACAGACATTTATTTTTTAAAAAATGACCATGTTAAGCCATGCAAAAGCTATATGCTATGAGGAAGGGGGCTATTACCCACCATTTTGCAGAAGGGAAACTAGAATTCAGAGATACACTGACTCCCGAGACCTCACCGTAGGATTTAAGTGGTAGAGCTGGGACTTGGACCCACCTCCTTGCACCATGCATGCTCTTTCCACTATAAAAATCCTCCCCAGAAAGTAGGGCTTTTCTAGGAGGCTGCAAATGGGAAGAAACCCCCAATAGTCCCGACACTGTGAGGAGTCACCAGGAAGCAAAGCTTATCCGAGGTGAACCCAGAGAGTCCTTTCTTCTTTTTCTGATTATAATGAAAAGCTCAAAACTTCAAAAGTGGCTTTAAAAGGGACAGATGCTTGAGTGCTTGCTTCACCCCTGTGAAGATGCTTCACCCTACTTGCCAGTGGGCAAGTGTGAGCAGGGGGTCTTGTCCAGGGCTCTCTGTATGCTGGCCCCATCACTCACTGGCCCGGTTCTCCTCCCAGGAAGAATGAATGGCCTGCAGGAAGCACATGTGGCTCATGGTCGGGATGCCCACCCAATTTCCCTGCCCAGACACAAGCATCTTCACTTGAAAATAGTGGACAAAAGTTAAAAAACTTCCTGTCAGCTTTGCTACGCACCAAGTGTTACACTGATCCATCACTGTGTCCCATCTTATCCAATCGTCTCAGCAATCCTCTGACATGGGTATTATTATGCCTGTTTTGCAGATGGGGAAACTGAAGCCCAACTAGAGACCAGTGTCATTCAAATGATGAGTGGGAGATCCAGGGTTCAAACTCAGGGCCCTCAGACCCAAATCCTATTCTCAAGATATTATCACACCCCAAAGAGAAACTCCTAAAGAGACTGCACTGTCGTAGCAGCTGATGTTAGCTCCCAGGAAAACCACATCCATCTCGAACCTTTTTATTAGGGCAGTGCATCTTTTCTGGGATCGAGGTCAATTCTTTAAACCACCACAGCACTAAGACTAAGAGAAATATGTGTCCCAAACTGTCTCGCTTGTAGATGGCAGCCACTCTGATTTGAAGGGGATTAACTATCAACAATGACACCTGTGACTTCTACGATTTCCAAAGGCTGGCCAGATAAATTCAGAAGACCATCCTCTGCACCATCCTTTACCACGATCGAGTGGTGGACTCATTCACTCTGACTAATAGAGCAAACACAGAACAGTGAAAATGTATGATGCATCGGAAGCTTCAGCCTATGTAAGAAAGATGGCTTCTTTTTTTCTTTGCACATTCTGTACAGGTCCATGAGCTCAGGCACCAGCCATGGAGACATCCTTCAAGAGGATAACACAAGGAACAGAGACCCTGGGACGAAACAGACAAGGATTTCCATATCAGCGTTGCCCTTTCCCCTGATGCACAGCATTGGGCACCTGCATTCATTCATCCTCTAACTATTGCAGGCATGCCCAACACTGCACTGGGCAAAATATAGACACCAAGGTGAAGGAAAAATGCTCAGCCCTCAAGGAGAAGGATGCAGTGGCATCACCAGACCAATGGACCAACCATTACAACACACAGTGTGGGGACTTCAGGAAAAAGACATGTGAGATAATGTGTATAATGTTCTATTTCTCTGAACCTCAATTTCCCCGTCTGAGAAATGGGAATGACCACAAAAAACCTATCTCACAAGGTTGGTGAGAGTCACACAAAGAATTCTCCACAGTTCATCATCTCTGGCCACATGTAGCTGAACTACTTATGAGAACAAGTTTTCTAATATGAATTTCCTGCAAAATCTTGGTTTACATTTGCTCAGTTGCTCTGGATCTAGCCAAAGGTGATGCCCTTCCATGATCATCCCATTGAAAGTAGCCCTTTGTGCCTCCTGAAAATTTATCCCATCCTCCAGAATCTCTCTGTCATAAAAATACCTTGGAGTCTTCAGTTACCCTCTTTTTTTATTTATTCATTATCATTAGTGCTATTATTTCCTCTTCTACAAATGCAAGGGGCATCTCTGGTAGCTCAGCTGGTAAAGAATCTGCCTGCAATACAGGAGACCCCAGTTCAATTCCTGGGTTCGGAAGATCCCCTGGAGAAGGGATAGGCTACCAATTCCAGTATTCTTGGGCTTCCCTGGTGGCTCAGATGGTAAAGAATCCACCTGCAATGCAGGAGACCTGGGTTCCATCCCTGGGTTGGGAAGATTCCCTGGAGGAGGACATGGCAACCCACTCCAGTGTTCTTGCCTGGAGTATCCCCGTGGAAAGAGAAGCCTGGCAGGCTGCAGTCCATGAAGGCAAGAAATTCATTTGTCTTTTTGTTTACTGTAGTTTCAAGTGTCTAGAAGAATGGCTGGCACATAGTAGGTCTTCAATATCTATTTGCTGAATGAGTGAATAAATGAATACATGATGTACCCACATCTCTAATATGCTAGAATTGCAAGTCAGTCTCCTCTTTTACCTGAGATGTTTGTAGCATTAATTCATCAAGGGTTTCAGAAAATCACCCCTGCCTTCCAGCTCCAACCAGATTTCCCTTGGAGACCAGAAACAGAGAGATACAAGTCACCCAAGACCCCCATCATCATTATTATAATCTTACCTTGCGCTCAACTCAAGTCCTGCCACTCCTCCTTCCTTGCCTCTCTGAATTAAATGTGCTGATTATTTTCCACAAACATCCTACTGGGAAAAAAAGAGGCCTCTGTCAGAGCTAAGAGAGCTGGCAGATGAGAGAAGAGAAATAAAATCCAGCTTTAAAGCCGTCCTGTGGTTTGCCTGCAGGACTGGTTCTGCTCTCCTCATGTCCCTCACGTCCAGCCCAAACATCTATGCTCTCTAAGAGAGAAGTCAGTTGTCCCTCAAAATCAATATAGAAACAACTGACATCTCCTTCAGACAGTGGATTTTCATTATAGTGAAGAAAAGACAGGGAACAGGAAGGATGGAGTGTTTTCAGAGGAAAGCTGACTTTCAACCACACAGTAAATGGCAAGTGCTCTGGGCTTCTCTGGTGGTACCATGAATAAGAATCTGCCTGCCAATTCAGGGAACACAAGTTTGATCCCTGGTCCAGGAAGATTCCACATGCTGTGAGCAAACAAGCCCTTGCACCGCAACTACTGAGCCCATGTTTTAGAGCCCACAAACTGCAGCTACTGAAACCTGTGTGCCCTAGAGCCCATGCTCCATAGCGAGAGAAGCCACCACAAGATGCTTGTGTACCACAACCAAGAGAAGTGCCTGCTCTCTGCTCCAGAAAGCTCATGCAGCAACAAAGACTCAGTGCAGCCAATAAATAAATAAATCAAATTTTTATTATAAAATGTATAAATAGCAAGTGTTCTAAGATGAATCAGATACCTGAAAACTGTAGCTCGGTTGTTACTCAGCTGCATCCAACTCTATGTGGCCCCATGGACAGCAGCACACCAGGCTTCCCTGTCCATTACTAACTCCCAGAGCTTGTTCAAACTCATGTCCATCGAGTCAGTGATGGCATCTAACCATCCCATCCCCTTCTCCTCCTGCCTTCAATCTTTCCCAGCATTAGGGTCTTTTCCAATGTGACAGTTCTTCGCATCAGGTGGCCAAACTATTGTAGAGTCGAAGAGCTGTAGACCCTGGTCCGAACTCTGGGGGAAAAACCCATGAAAGCCTGACTTGGAGGAATTATCCTTATTATTCATTTCTTTTCATGTGTAATACAGAGGCAATCTCTCAAATAATTACAATAATAACATTTAAGATTTTTTTTTCTGTATGTCAGGTACACTGCTAAACCACTTGCACCCACTATTAATTCTTTTGAAATCCTATATGGCCTTTCCTATTACAGTGATTGCTCTTTTAAGGCTCAGACAGGTGAAATCACTCACCAGAGAATACATAGCTGTTAAGTGGCAAAGTCAGGATCTGAGCTCAGATCTCCAGAATCCAGGGCTCCAAATCTACATACACTACCTGGGACAGAAAGAATATGCAGAAAGAGAAGATTGCATGGAAAAGGAGTAAATTAGGCACCTCCTCTCCACTTGGTAGCTCAGAACTACCAGGTGGAAAGAATCTGCCTGTGATACAGGAGACCCCAGTTTGGTCCCTGGGTTGGGAAGAGCCCCTGGAGAAGGGAATGCAGTGCACTACAATATTCTTGCCTGGAGAATTCCATGGACAGACCATGGGGTGGCAAAGAGTCAGACACAACTGAGCAACTAACCTTTCTTCTTCCCCCTACCTAGGGTACCAGGATTTTGACTGAGAGGGTGTTACAGGATCTCACACCTGGAGGTAATCAGAGACAAGCAGTTCACTGTTCACTTAACACTGAGGCTATTTTTTTCCCCAGAGCCAAATCACTGAGTAACTGAATTCACTTGCCTACATATCATAATCGGGGTAGTACAGAGCAGCTCTGACCTACTTTAAAATCAATTTTGATGTGCCCCATGGACTTTTTCAAGCTAGTTTACAAACACAATTCAGTTTTTGTTAAATAAATCTAATTGCTTCTGGGGTGTTAACAGATGACATTGCCTCCCAGGAAGAGCTTGCCAAGATCGGAGCTTCTGTGCAACATTGTCTTACAATAAAATTTCTAAGTCCCACCTTTGACAAGCTCACAAACAGCGCCCAGGGATGGATCAGGGTACCCTCATGTCTGACTATGAGATTTTGCTCTCTAGTGTAATGTGCTATTAAAAGGCCCCTATGACACAGTCCTTTCATTAATCAGATTTAAGACTCTCTTCTCTCCTCAACCCTTTATCCCAGGCTTAGATTTTTTTTTTTTTTTTTTTTGACACCATGATCTGGAAAAGAACAACCACCACCAAACAGAAACAAAAAACAAAGCAAAAATAATAAACAGTGTTTTAAAAGTGGTATACATTTGTGAACAACTGCCTTAGAATTAACTGGGGGCAGGAGTTAATCAGACAGAATCCTGATCAGAGAACAGCATAATCTGGGTAAGACAGATTCATTTATTCCATCTCATATTCAGTCCCCAGTAGGCAGAGTCGGCTATAAACCAGCTCCTGTGCTGGAGTCTGTGGGTTTACTGACTAACAGAGCCAGCCAGCCTCCCTACCCTCATAGAGCTCACAGCCTGGGGAGGGGGAAAACTTGGTGAAAACAATCACAGCAATAAATGCAAAATGTGGGTTGTGACAAATGCTATAATGAAATAGTGAATGGTACTTGAAACAGTGTAAAGAGAATTTGGGCAGAAATCTCAAGAATGTGATTCTTACACCTGAATCTAAAGGAGGAGAAGTGTTAATTAGGAAGAAAGGGAGATAGAAATCATCAATGAGGCACCAGTGAAGAGAACAGATTGGAAGGGACTGGATACCAATAAATCTCAGAAAGAACTTCTAGAACAGTTCAATTTCTACTCTCATTGACATCATAAGCTATTTGAGTTCCAATAACCTAGAGATTATCTCATCCAATTTCTCATCCATTATAAGAATCTCAGACTATTTTAGTCATTGATTGAAAAAGCATTTCTAAGCTTTTCTAGATTCTGGAGGTAGAACAAGTAACAAAATAAAAATTCCCTGCCTGTCTGTAACTTATGGTCTAGTGAGGAGGATCAGATAATAAACAAACAGGTAAAAGAACAGATATGTGTATACATATAGCTGATTCACTTTGCTATTCAGCAGAAGCTAATGCAACATTGTAAAGCAACTATATTCCAATAATAACTTTAAATAAACCAAAATAAACAGGTAAATACAGAATATGTCAAAGACTGGAAGGGCTATGAAAAAATTAAAAAACAGAGTGATGGGTAGAGAGAGTTCAACGGGGAGGGGTTGCTATTTAAATACAGAAGTTTAGAAAGTCCTCACTGGTAAGAAGGCGACATACAAGAAAAATCTTGAAAGAAATAAGGGAGTGAGGCATGCAGCTGGCAGGAGAAAGGGTGGTCTAGGAAGAGGGAGAAACGAAACTAAAGACCTCGGGGCAGGTGCGTCTAGGTGTGCTCTAGGGGCAGGGAGGAGGCCCTGTGGTTGGAGCTGAGGGAACAAGAGCAAGAAGGGAATAGGAAATGAGGCCAGAATAGTAATAGAAGAGTTTATAGAGCTTTGTAGCCCCCTGCGGAGAAGGAAATGGCAACCCACTCCAGTGTTCTTGCCTGGAGAATCCCAGGGGCGGCGGAGCCTTGTGGGCTGCCGTCTATGGGGTCGCACAGAGTTGGACACGACTGAAGCGACTTAGCAGCAGCTGTAGCCCCTTGTAAAAGGCTTTTACTTTCAGGGAGATGGGAAACTCTTGGAGGATCTTAAACAAGAAAGTAGCACAAAATGATTAATATATTGAAAAGAGAACTCTGGGACAATGTGAAAGATTGACTGCAGAAGTCAGAGCAGAGGCAGGGAGACAGGAGAAAAGGCTATTACAACAATCAATGCAGGGATTTCCTTGATGGTCCAAAGGCTAAGACTCGGTGCTCCCAATGAGGGGGCCCGGGTTCAATCCCTGGTCAGGGAATTTGATTCCGCATGCTGCAATGAAGATTGAAGACCCCACATGTCACAACTAAGATTCAGCATATCAAATAAATAATTATTATTAAAAAAAAAAAGCAAAAAAATGATGACTTGGACCAAGTGATAACAGTAGAAATGCTAGAAGTAATTATATTCTGGACACATGAAGAAGGTAGGGCTGACAAAATTTGCTCATGGATTGCACATGAAGAGAAAGAAAGGAGGATTAAGATGCACCCAAAGTGTAATGGGCTGAGCAGCGGGAACAATGGAGCTACCACTGACTGACATGGGAAAACTGTGGGAAGAGAGCATCTCAGGGAGAGGAACGTGAGGAGCCCAGGTGTACACCTATTGAACATGACCTGCCTATTGGAGAGTTATAAGTGAGACATCACATAAGTATTTGGTTTGTTTAATGGTAGGAAGCTCAAAGAAGAGACCTGGGCTAGATATACACAAGTGGGAGTACAGGATGAGATGATCTGATGATAGAGTATTGACAGGGAAGTAAAGTCTAAGGTCTGAGCTCAAAAAAAAAAAAAAAAAAAAATGTTATCCAGGCAATCCGGTCCATTATTCATACAATTATTCCACAGAGTCAACACTTTCCTCATGCCAAAAATATGAGATAAGGAACTGGAGACTCTTTTGCCATCCTTTCAATTTTGCCTGGCTTTGTGACTTCCATCGATAAAGAGGATGGGGTACAAGTGGTAATGTGCTGGCCTTGGACCTAGGCTCAAAGAGGCCTCATTTGCTCCCATTCTACCTCCAGTATCCTGCCATCAGATTCAAACCATCTATATAAGCCTGGGCTAGCCTGCTGGAGGGAGAAAGGCCATGTGAAGGATATCTAAGGCCCACCAACTTCTGGATGTGGATAAGGCCAACCTGAAACAGCCAGCCCTGAAACTGTCTATAGATGCATAAGAGAGTCCAGCATGGGTGAGCTGAATCCAGCCCAAAAGAGTAGAACCATGTAGCTGGCCCATAGTCTAATGAAAAATACTATATGGCAGCCACCAAGTTCAACACTTCCCTGGTGATGCTAGTGGTAAAGAACCCTCCTGCCAATGCAGAAGATGTAACAGACAGGGGTTCGATTCCTGGGACAGGAAGATCCCCTGGACGAGGGCACAGAAACCCACTCCACTATTCTTGCCTAGAAAGAATAGAGGATCCTGGGAGCAAGAGTCCATAGGGCTGCAAAGAGTCACACACGCATAACCACCAAATTCAGGGGTTATTTTTCAAGTAATAACAAGGAACTGAAACAAACTTTGTCTTCCCAGCTCTCCAGTTGCAAACCCTATCCTTCCTATTTTATTTTTATTATTTTCCCTATCTTTCCTGTTTTAAATGTATCATCCTCCATGAAGCTTTGCCTGACGCCTACAGCAAGAAGTCAGCATTCACTCCTCTGACATCCCATGGCATTTGGTTTGCACCTTTCTGTATTTGTCAGAATAGGCTGGACTCTGCCATAGTAACAGATGTCAGTGGCTTAGTATAGCACAGATTTGGTTCTGGTTCATGGTACCCAGCTGATGTGAGTTATCAGGGAATTCTGCAGCACACATTCGCTCAGGACCCACCCTGATGCAAGCAGCACCATCCTGCCACACTGCCATCTCAAACTGAAGCTTCTGAGAATGCGTAGAGAACTCAGACCTGCTCTTCACCACTTCTACTCATTGCCCACTGCCCAGACCTGATCATACAGCCTCATCTAACTGCAAGACAGCTGGGAAAGAAAAGGAGCATGTGGATACTTGTTCCGGTCTTTATCCTTGCTCATGGCACCATTCCTTTATGCCTTTGATTTACATGACCTTCTTTCTTATACCAAATGTGCTATCCCCAGGACAGGCTTGATGGGCATGCATGCTATTCAGTAGCACTGGGTCCCGTGCTTAGGACCCCACACTTGTGGTAATGATCTGCTGTCTCTGTCTTGAAATCCTTAATAATTTTTAAACTAGGGGTGGGGGGGTATCTCATTTTCATTTTGTCCTGAGCCCCTCAAAGTGTGCAGCTGATCTTATCCACAGCTGATCTAGGAGTTTTCAGCCCAAGGTGCTCACCGGTATTACCAGGGGAACATTAAAAAATACAGTACCCAAGACCCCCTGAGAACAATTAAATCTGACTCTTGGACTTGGGCGCTGGAAAAGGTAATTTTGCAAAAAATACCTCCATGTGATCTTGATGTATAGCTAGAGTTGAGCCTCACTCCTCTAATGCCAACTTATAAATAACTGCTTTTGGTACTCTCTCAAAAAAAAGAAAAAAGATATGGTAAGAAATAAGAAGTTGTGGGCTTCCCTCGTGGCTCAGACAGTAAAGAATCTGCCTGCATTGCAGGAGACCTAGATTTGATCCCTGAGTGGGAAAGATCCCCCTGAGAAGGAAATGGCAAGCCACTCCAGTACTCTTGCCTGGGGAATCCCCATGGACAGAGGAGCCTGGAGGGCTACAGTTCATGGAGCCGCAAAGTCAGGCACGACTGAGTGACTTCCACTTTCAAGAAATAAAAATAACTGCCCTTCTTAGTTTTAAAAGTTTCAAAGCCATGAAAATAAAGTCTGGAGAACTACTTCAGATTAAAGAAAACTCGAGGTAAGACACTAAATGCAACACAATTCTGAACTGGATCCTTCTGTAAAAGACCAGTGTCCCCATGGCCGTCTTTGAGGAATTATGGCACACATGTGTAAAGATAGAGGTGCAAGGCGGCCATTCACTATGGCATCGTATCTGATGCAAAAAAGGAGGATACAATCGATCTCAATATTCACTACTGGACAAAGTTGAATAAATTCAGAGAAATCATGCTGTGTAAAATAGAGGGCAATTTACATGTGATGAACTAAAAAATATCTCTGATATATTATTACCTGAAACTTCAGACTAACATGTACATCATAGTTCTATTTTTAATACATATATGTATACGTGTGTGCACCCGTATATATAAAAATCTTATAATGCTGATAAGTTTACTTCTGAGAAGGAAGAAACTTAATTGATATATATGTTGAGCTAACCAAAAGCTTTGTTCAGGAAAAACCTGAACGAACCTTTTGGCCAACCCAGTGTATTTTTTAAGTCTCCTTTTGGCAATTTTAATTTTATTTTTCAAGTAGTAAATTTGTATGTGAGATTGACCAATGACCTTCCTTTTGGCTGTTGTAGTTTAGCCAGTCAATAATTCCTTGTAACCACCTTTGAAGAAATCCATGAGAGCTTTTAATTTTAAGGAACTGCCTGCCTAAGTCTTCTGAGTGAAATAGCATAAAATATAAATGAAAAACCTGAATTAGAAAAATAAGCTCAGGTTGTTTTAGAAAACCTAGAATAAAAGGAGTAAACTATTTGTAACTCACATTTCAGCAAAGAATCAATGTTCTTAATTTCAAGAAATTCAAAGCTGCCTGTGTACTAATTACCGTGCATTGAATTCCTCCCAGTGGTGATCTATTACATGTTTGCGTGTATCTCTTTAGACATAAAATAGAGAAATTGGGGGAGGTGAGGGACACTGCTATAAACTGTTTTCCTCCCTCTTTCCTCAAACAATAATTTGAGTGTGATAAGGATTTGCAAAACAAACACCAAGTTGCATAGGGCTTTGTGTTTTGAAGCCAAAGCATGAAAATCCATTTAAGCAACTATCTTTCTGCCTGCTGAGATAAACAGGTTCTAAGTAACCTATATAAATCTCCAAACCATGGAAGAAAATAACCCCAAACTTTTTTCTTTATTTGGCCCCAATTAAAGTTCAATACGGGGGATTTATAATCCCCATCTAAACAGGGCGTCTGCAATTTATAGCCTGACATAAATAACCAACTCTAAAGCTGTAAAAGGACAAAGGGTCAATTCCATATATTTATACAGAAAGGAAAAGGATACCAACATTCAGCACTTTGCCAAGACAGCTCTTACTAAAAGGCCAGAGTAGATAGTTGGCATTTTGCTCCTCCAGCATCCATTTCTTCTGTCTACCATCACCTGTATTTCTTCATGGAGAATTACTTCTTCCCATGGGTACTCCCCCAGGGGCTTCCCAGGTGGCGCTAGTGGTAAAGAATACACTTGCCAATGCAGGAAACATCTGAGACACAGGTTTGATCCCTGAGTCAGGATGATCCCCTTGGGGAGGTTATGACAACCTACTCCAGTGTTCTTGCCTGGAGAATCCCCATGGACAGAGGAGCCTGGTGGGCTACAAACCATAGGGTCGCAAAGAGCCGTACACAACTGAAGTCACAGCACAAACAAATGCCATGGGTATAGCACTAAGACACAGTTCCAGTAGGCCATTTTTAGTGACAGAAGAAAAGGGTCAGTTTCTCCCCTATTCCTGCTACAGCAAGACAAAAGGTGAACACCTGGCCTAAGTTCTGCCATAAGATGCTCTGCAGATTTTGAAGTTACTATCCCTCAGCATTAAACTCACTTCTCTACTCAACTTTGTAAAGCAATACCTGGGGTTCTGCTGACCATGTTTTCTCCATTCTGGAGGAGATTCTAATGTTCAGTTGAGTTCAGTCGCTCAGTCATGTCTGACTCTTTGCGACTCCATGAACAGCAGCACACCAGGCCTTCCTGTCCATCACCAACTCCCGGAGTTTACTCAAACTAATGTCTACTGAGTCAGTGATGCCATCCAACCATCTCATCTTGTCGTCCCCTTCTCCTCCTGCCCTCAATTTTTCCCAGCATCAGGGTCTTTTCCAATGAGTCAGCTCTTTGCATCAGGTGACCAAAGTATCAGAGTTTCAGCTTCAGCATCAGTCCTACCAATGAATATTCAGACCTGATCTCCTTTAGGATGGACTGGTTGGATCTCCCTGCAGTCCAAGGGACTCTCAAGAGTCTTCTCCAACACCACAGTTCAAAAGCATCAATTCTTTGGTGCTCAGCCTTCTTCACAGTCCAACTCTCACATCCATACATGACTCCTGAAAAAAACCATAGCTTTGACTAGATGGACCTTTGTTGGCAAAGTAATGCCTCTGCTTTTTAATATGCTGTCTAGGTTGGTCATAACTTTCCTTCCAAGGAGTAAGCATCTTTTAATTTCATGGCTGAAATCACCATCTGCAGTGCTTTTGGAGCCCACAAAAATAAAGTCTCTCACTGTTTCTATTGTTTTCCAATCTATTTGCCATGAAGTGATGGGACCTGACTCCATGATCTTAGTTTTCTGACTGTTAAGCTTTAAGCCAACTTTTTCACTCTCCTCTTTCACTTTCATCAAGAGGCTCTTTAGTTCTTTTTCACTTTGTGCCATAAGGATGGTGTCATCTGCATATCTGAGGTTGTTGATATTTCTCCCAGCAATCTTGATTCCAGCCTGTGCTTCTTCCAACCCAGTGTTTCTCTGCATGTACTCTGCATATAAGTTAAATAAGCAGGGTGACAATATACAGCCTTGACTTACTCCTTTTCCTATTTGGAACCAGTCTGTTGTTCCATGTTCAGTTCTAACTGTTGCTTCCTGACCTGCATACAGGTTTCTTAAGAGGCAGGTCAGGTGGCCTGGTATTCCCATCTCTTTCAGAATTTTCCAGTTTATTGTGATCTGCACAGTCAAAGGCTTTGGCATAGTCAGTAAAGCAGAAATAGATGTTTTTCTGGAACTCTCTTGCTTTTTCAATGATCCAGCAGGTGTTTGCAATTTGATCTCTGGTTCCTCTGCCTTTTCTAAAACCAGCATGAACATCTGGAAGTTCACAGTTCACGTATTGCTGAAGCCTGGCTTGGAGAATTTTGAGCATTACTTTACTAGCGTGTGAGATGAGTGCTATTGTGTGGTAGTTAGAGCATTCTTTGGAATTGCCTGTCTTTGGGATTGGAATGAAAACGGACCTTTTCCAGTCCTGTGGCCACTGCTGAGTTTTCCAAATTTGCTGACATATTGAGTGCAGCACGGTAACAGCATCATCTTTTAGGATTTGAATTAGCTCAACTGGAATTCCATCACCTCCACTAGCTTTGTTTGTAGTGATGCTTCCTAAGGCACACTTGACTTCACATTCCAGGTTGTCTAGCTCTAGGTGAGTGATCACACCACCATGATTATCTGGGTCATGAAGATCTTTTTGTACAGTTCTTCTGTGTATTCTTGCCACCTCTTCTTAATATCTTCTGCTTCTGTTAGGTCCATACCATTTCTGTCCTTTATTGTGCCTATCTTTGCATGAAATGTTCCCTTGGTATCTCTAATTTCTTTGAAGAGATCTCTAGTCTTTCCCATTCTATTGTTTTCCTCTATTTCTTTGCATTGATTGCTGAGGAAGTCTTTCTTATCTCTCCTGCTATCCCTTGGAACTCTGCATTCAGATGGGTATATCTTTCTTTTTCTCCTTTGCTTTTTACTTTTCTTTTCACAGCTATTTGTAAGGTCCCCTCAGACAGCCACTTTGCTTTTTTGCATTACTTTATCTTGGATATGGTCTTGATCCCTGTCTCTTGCACAATGTCATGAACCTCTGTCCATAGTTCATCAGGCACTCTATCAGATCTAGTCCCTTAATCGATTTCTCACTTTCACTGTATAATCAAGGGATTTGATTTAGGTCATACCTGAATGGTGTAGTGGTTTTCCCCACTTTCTTCAGTTTAAGTCTGAATTTGGCAATAAGGAGTTCACTAACTGAGTCACAGTCAGTTCCCAGTCTTGTTTTTGATGACTGTATAGAGCTTCTCCACCTTTGGCTGCAAAGAATATAATCAATCTGATTTCGGTGTTGACCATCTGGTGATGTCCATGTGTAGAGTCTTCTCTTGTGTTGATGGAAGAGGGTGTTTGCTATGACCAGTGCGTTCTTTTGGCAGAACTCTATTAACCTTTGCCCTGCTTCATTTTGTGCTCCAAGGCCAACTTTGCCTGTTACTCCAGGTGTTTGTTGACTTCCAACTTTTGTGTTCCAGTCCCCATAATGAAAAGGACATCTTTTTTGGGTGTTAGTTCTATAAGGTCTTATAGCTCTTCATAGAACTGTTCAATTTCAGCTTCTTCAGCATTACTGGTGGGGCATAGATTTGGATTACTGTGATATTGAATGGTTTGCCTTAGAAATGAACAGAGATCATTCTTTCATTTTTGAGATTGCATTCAAGTACTGCATTTTGGACTCTTGTTGACTATGATGGCGACTCCATTTCTTCTAAGGGATTCCAGGAGTGACAGCTGCACAGGAGCCACCAAGAGGAGATACCCCACATCCAAGGTGAGGAGCAGTGGCTGCACTTTACTGGAGCAGCCATAAAGAGATACCCCATGTCCAAGGTAAGAGAAACCCTAGTAAGACTGTAGGTGCTGACAGAGGGCATAAGACGGCAGACAGACTGAAACCACAATCACAGACAACTAGCCAATCTGATCACATGGACCACAGCCTTGTCTAACACAATGAAACTAAGCCATGCTGTGTGGGGCCACCCAAGATGGATGCGTCGTGGTGGAGAGGTCTGAGAGAATGTGGTCCACTGGAGAAGGGAAAGGCAAACCACTTCAGTATTCTTGCCTTGAGAACCCCATGAACAGTATGAAAAGGCAAAATGATAGGACAATGAAAAATGAACTCCCCAGGTCGATAGGTGCCCAATACGCTACTGGAGATCAGTGGAGAAATAACTCCGGAAAGAATGAAGGGATGGAGCCAAAGCAAAAGCAACACCCATTTGTGGATGTGACTGGTGATAGAAGCAAGGCCAGGTGCTGTAAAGAGCAATATTGCATAGGAACCTGGAATGTTAGGTCCACGAATCAAGGCAAATTGTAAGTGGTCAAACAGGAGATGGCAAGAGTGAACATCGACATTTTAGGAATCAGAGAATTAAGATGGACTGGAATGGATTTAACTCAGATGACCATTAAATCTACTACTGTGGGCAGGAATCACTTAGAAGAAATGGAGTAGCCATCATAGTCAACAAGAGTCTGAAATGCAGTACTTGGATGCAATCTCAAAAATGACAGAATGATCTCTGTTCATTTCCAAGGCAAACCATTCAATATCACAGCAATTCAAGTCTGATGTTCAGTCCAAAGGGCAACTGGAAGCAGGAGGAGGAGAAAACCAACTTGCTTCTTCTTATTAGCTAGCTTTTATTCCAGCATCACCCAGATGTCTCTCTTCACCTTGGCAGCTGAAGTTCATTCCGACAGCAACTAGTTCCTTCCAGTTTCTGTCCACAGTCCTAGAACCATCCTCATCTCTCTCCCCCAGCAGTACCAGCCAGCCAGTGCCTGCTCCTCTGAGATCTGAGCCCCAGTTCTGTGTGGATCCACTTCCAGTCCCTGAGATACCAGCAGAGGCTGACTAGTGCCCTCCCATCAAAGATCTGGGATTCAGCTCTTCCATGCTACTTCTCCAAGCTTTTTGATCCTGAGAGCAGCAAAGTTTTCTCTTGTTTCCCAGCCCTAGCATGGTAGTTTCTTCCTGCAGCTACTAAATCTGAGTTGCTTTGCTGTACATTTTCACTACTGCAATCCTCAAACCTCTGTATTAACCAACCAATCCCTACCCTACATTAAAGTCTCTCTGTTAAAATAGCTAGCATGGTTTTGTTTTTCCTCACCAGCGCCTGATGGTTCCAGGCTCTCTCATCCAGAATTTTGACCCTGAGAAGTTAATAAGAAGTGATTGGAAGTTTTCATTACAAAGTGGATGTGGTTGAAAAATGGTCTTGACTCAACTATTCTTGTGACAGAACCACTGCCATTTTTCCTCTTTCTAAATCTTCCTCTACTCTTTTCCTGCTCATCCTCATGCCTGATCCTCCAGCCTCCTTTGGATTTTGTAGACCCACTGAAAACATTCCAAAACATTCCTCTTCCTTGGCTTAGCTAAAATTAGTTTTTGTTGCTTTCAGAAAATAAGATGATACCAAGACGTTAAGCAGGTAAGTTTGTACAAGCATCTTCATTCACTCTTTCTTTCAATCCATAAGGATTCACTAAGCAGTGTACTTGAAACAAATGAAACCAACCCCAGGTATTCCGAGTCCTTTTCAAGACTTTACAACTGCAGCATTAATTTCTGATATTCTCCTAATACCACCACTTGTGCATACACACATGTGCACATGTACACACTCACATATGGCATACCCAGACCCAGCATTACCAATCTTGTATGGAAACATCCATCTAGGAGTCATTTGCTTATATGTTATTGAGGTCATTCCCCTCATTTAACAGGTCCAGAAAGGAGATGAGATGGACCCAAGGTCACTACTGTGACTCAGACTTCTCATGTACAGTCTACTCTCCAACCCACTTCTACCCCATCAATCTAGGATCCATATCTTAGAAATGGAAATCTATCTGAGAATTAAAGGAAGATAAATAAATGAGATGTATTCAGCAGAGGATGGAGGAATTATAGCCCTAGTCATTAAAGAAGCCATTTATAATCTAAGAATTCCATCCCCAGTTGTGAGTCAGAAGGGAAGGAAAGCAGGGGATGAGCAAATAGTTTTCCTGATAGGGACCCGCAGTGGGAAAGAAGACAGGTTCCATCCTTGACTCTTGCATTTATTTTTCTTATTCGACCTTGAACATGTTATATTACCACAAAGAGCCCCATTTTACTCTCTGCAAAATGACAATTACCAAACAAATGCCTATTCTACTTCTCAAATTGATTTCAACCATCAAAAGGATCCATTCAACCAATATTTGGGTTAAGCAGTATTTTAGGAGCTGGGAACACAGCAGTAAGCAAAACAAAACCCTCATCCTCTTAAGGCTTACATCTTATGAGAGGGAGGCAGACAGTACATGCATAGCTTATACATAAATATGACATTTCAGAGAACAATACAGGCTATGGAAACATTAAATAGGGTTACTTGATGAACATTTTTTGGGCTTATAAGGCAAGGGAAAACTCTTTGAGGAGGTTAATTACGAGGTGATGGAAATGGAGATGTAGGTGGAGACCATCCTAGAAGAGGCAAGAATGAGTGCAGAGACCCTCAAGTAGAAGTAAGTGTGGTGTTTGGAGCAAGAGAAAAGAGGGCCAGTGCTGCTGGATCTAAGTGAGTGAGTGATGGAGAGAGTGGGGTCAGGTGGATCCTACAGAAAAAACAAAAAGAAAAGTATTCACAACCTTCATCTATTTGGACACACTTTAAGACTTGTATTAATCCAGTTGTCCTATTCTTCCTATTTTCTTAGTTTATATCGCACAATTTCCTATTAATTTCCAAGTGTCACTGACTACTGATTACTTCTACTTTCCATTTTCTCTCCTCTTCCTCACTCTTTACCAAATACATACACACATGTTTCCTATAAACAGACTATGAGATTTTTCTGTCTTTAGGAAATAATCACAAAAATGTATGTCTTATGAGCCATACTGTGGCTCTAATATACTGTGAGGCAATATATTAGAATGGGTAAACTGCTGAGCTTTGGAATCAGGTTTTGGATTTGAATCCTATCTCTTCCAGACAGTAGCACTATTAACTTAGGCTTCTTAAAGCCTTAGGTTTTTCACATACAGAGTTAAAGATATGTAATTTACAGGGTTGTTATGAAAATTCTGTGAATGAATGTGTGTAAGGCATAGCTTAGTGAAGAGAAAGCACTGGATGGATGCTAACTAAAGGTCCTCCTTTGCACACTGATGTTCCCTCTTTCCTCTGACTGCTTCCTTCCGTCCCTTCAAGATTCATCATGTCATCTTCTGCAGGGTGCCTTCCCTAGACTTCCAGGCAGAGTTAAAGGCCCACAATATTTTACGGCTTACTACTCATCACATCAGATTAAAATTTCCTATTTCTGTGTCTGTCCTTCTTTTCTGCTAGCTTCTTGTTGTCAAGCAATGTGTTTTACTTATCTTTGCACCACAAGCACAGAGTTCAATATCTTGCAGATAATGAATTCCCAATGTGCTTGATAATTTCTGTGGTGAATTCTTCTTGATTTCAAGAATTGAATTCTTCTTGAATTCAACCAGATCAATACTTTCTGACTTGGACATCTCAGTAACTCTCTGGAGAGAGCAGCCCATGTTGGGGCTTGGAGAAAGGAAGAAAACTGGACCATCTGGGTTAGGGATGCCTTTAATCTGTTGTCTGTAACTTGAGACATGTGCATAATTGCACTGTTTTCTAACTTGTGTAACAGTAACTGTTTCTGTGAACCCAGAGGAATAATCCTGTGATTGTTCCAATGCTTGCTTACTTACTTTATTACTGAAGGAAGAGACAGAATCCTTTAAAAGAGGAAATTAAAAAGAAAAAATTCACCTAATACCCAAAGAATGTTTTAAAATCTGACTTTTCAAAGTCATCCAGAGAGCAATTAAATGTCATTAGTATTTTGGTCTTCTCTGAAATGAGACTTTTGACCACTCTCTCAAGTACTCACTGACTGTGTACAGCGGAAACTGTCTCTCCTATAAGAGAGAAGACAACATTGCTTGGGAAGGGTATTATTTTGGCCCTAAGGACTCATATGAGAACCTTGGGTTTGATCTACAACATGCATCCTTGGACATGGAACTGGCAGTCCCAGACGAACCTGGTGGGAGCAGCACCCTTCAGAGTTTTGCACTGTGGTCCTCCTCCCCTTGGTCCAATCCTTCCCATTCCCTCTGTTTGCAGTGAGAGCAGTCCATCATCTCAAAATTGCATCAGGTATGAGAATCCATGCTGTTGTGAGAAAAATATGGTCGTATTTTTTTTTACCCAAACATAATGGAAATTGGTTGGAAAGGCAGGAGATGCAAATCTCTACCTATTTATGGAAAACAGTGCATCTTCCCCTCTGAAACGGTTTCCTTCCCCCAAGAACAATGCCTGTCCAAAGCTGAACAGCCACAAATATCATGCTGTTTTTTGTGAGGCTGTTACACTCTCAAATCCTCCCTCGCAGATGGGGAAACACAAAAAAATATGTATTCTCGGTCCTCCTCACCTGAGCCTGGAAGCTGCTTTCAGCAGTAATTGAACTGAAGTAATCAAATGTGGTTCACAAATTGATTCTGCCTATCAGCAAAAAGCTCATTTAAATGAAATGATTGATACCAACCCTGGACAAAGACACTATTTTCTTTATTCCCCCAACAAATAAATCTGTTCTCATTACTAATGTCAGAGATTTGGGGGGAAAAAATAGCAAAGACTAGAAAAAGAGAGACAAGGAATCAGGAAGCAAACACAGTGTATTATCGGGCAAAACACTATTTGGCCTTTTGCTGCATCCCCGAAGCCGAGTTAGGAAAAACATGACAAATCTCCCCTTTGGAGAATCCTCCTCTATCCTAAGACTCTTACTGTCCCGTTCACCTCTTTTCACACCCCTCGGGCAATCCGAACTAAACCAACAGTGGAGGAGACGCTCCAGCTTCAGGGATTATCTCTCTCCTTTTGGAGAGAACGTGTTGTCTCCTAATGGAAACTGTTAGGGCTTTTTAAAATTTTTTATTGATTTTTAATTCTTAAGCTAGATGCCAAGGGCCTACCTGTTGGAGCAGAAAAAAATCTTTCAAAAATAATATGAGAGAAGTAGCTCAAACTGGTCGGTGAGTGATCATTAGTGTGGAGCCAGGCTCCACTTGTAATTTCTTCCCACCTGCTCTCAGAAACTCCATGGCTGCCTCCCAGGAGAAAACACAGACCCTGTTGAATTGCAGTTAGTGACTTGGAAATGGAGCCTGGAGAAAATTCTCTAGTTCTTTGTGTATCCCCTGCCTCCTCTTGAAAAAGCTCTTCTTCATCTATTTGTGGATCAGAGCTTTCATTTCATCTCCCTTAAGTCTTTTGGTCAGTGCTCATCTCTCCATTTCTTGAAATCATATTATCCAAAGTCCTTGATGACCAAGCATGCTACATTCTTCTCTGGCTGTTTCACTGGCCTGGCAAGCCCAGCTGTCAGCTTCTGGAGGGCAGCGGCCGAGGTTACATCTACCACTGTTGCTAGCATTGTGCTCACAAACTTAGAGCTGCTCAGAAAAGACTTTTCCCAGTGACCCATCTTTAGCTGTGTCTTCCCCTTCTGCACCTCTCCATGGTTATGCAGGTTAGTTCATCACCCTCAAACTCATCGCCCTCAGGGCTGCTCTGCAGACTTGCCTGGGATTGGCTTACTTAGAGTTTTAAGAAAGAAAAAGAAACAAAAACCAGAACTGAATTGAATCAGTTGCCAACATTTAAGAAACAGGAGACTTTATGTAACATTTGATTTCTGGCTTCTCTTAAGGAATTGGATGATTGGACAATCATGACCCCATTCTTATCCAGCAGCAACGTGCTAGAGCAGAGGGGTAACTGCCCCTTTTATATGGAATATATTCTCCAACCCAATGGCCCTAAATTCCAGCCAGCCTTGTTTATTTATTTCCTGGCTGGTTCAGAAGATAGATGAGTTTGACCAATATCTTCTATACAGGAAATTCAGATTATTCTCCCCAGAAGTCCATCACATTTAAAATCAGCATTATCAGGATGGGGAACACATGTACACCCCATAAAGAATTTTAAAAAAGAAAAAATAAAATCAGCACTAGTTATTTGTCTAAAACAAAGCCCATTATCTTAGACTCTGGGCATGAGCTGTGGGTCTTTGTTCCCTTCCTATCTCACTTGATGACCTTACTATCCAAGTTCAGTTCAGTTCAATTCAGTCACTCAGTCGTGTCCAAATCTGCGACCCCATGAATTGCAGCACGTCAGGCCTCCCTGTCCATCACCAACTCCCGGAGTCTACCCAAACCCATGCCCATCGAGTTGGTGATGCCATCCAGCCATCTCATCCTCTGTCGTCCCCTTCTCCTCCTGCCCCCAATCCTTCCCCAAATCAGGGTCTTTTCCAATGAGTCAACTCTTTGCATGAGGTGGCCAAAGTCCTTCAGCATCAGTTCTTCCAATGAGGTTGTCCAAGACCAAAGCTCCTGGGTCTCTCCAAGTACACCCCCATTCCTCACTAAATCCTGTCCATTTCAACACAGAAACATTTCCAAAATCCCAGATGCCTCAGATAGTAAAGAATCTGCCTTCAATGTAGGAGATCCAGGTTCGATCCCTGGGTCAGGGAGACTCCCTGGAGAAAGGAATGGCAGCCCACTCCAGTGTTCTTGCCTGACCTGGAAAACTCCATGGACAGAGAGCCTGGTGGGGTCACAAAGAGTCAGACACAACTGAGCAACTAACACAACACACACTAACCCCTCCTTGCCACTTCTACTGCCCTGCTCTCTGTCCATCCCTACTTTTTATCTGGATCTCCTAACTTGCCTTCCATCCTTCAGTCCCCCCTCTTCAAATTCACCCTTCGTATTCCACCAAGAGACACCATTCAAACTTTGCCACTCTTTTCTTCAAAAACCCCCAACTTGTCCAAAGCCTAGAAAACTAAGTCTAAACCCCACAGCCTCCACCATTTGTTCCCAGTTTACCTTAAAGTTCATACTGGCTCTATATCTTCCAGAGTCAACTCCATCCCAGTCTTCAGTATCACCCTGTACCAGTTCATCTGCAGGCTGAACTCAAAGGAGTAAGAGCCCTCCTGGGTGAACAGACCATTTCAAGACCTGGAGAAAGTAACTCAAGGATGACACTTCTATCAAGGTAGAATCCTAGCCAGGGTGACTTGGGCTGAAAGAGCTACTTCCTGGGAGAATAGAACTTTTCCAAAATTCTTGACGCATCCCAGGCAGGCACTGAAACCAACCATTTCTGAGCTTCAATTTCAGTCATATCTCTCTGATTCAGGGGAGTACTTTAGAACTCACTTTGGAGACTTCCAGTGGGAGAGAAAAATTACAACTGATTTCTTACTTTCAGAAAAGTAGAATACGAAGTAACATGCCTTTTAGGAATCATATTAGTTGTATCCTGATTTATGCATTGTGTTTAGTTTCTAACAAGATTTGATTTTCAGTGGCCAAATTGTTAAGCACATGAAAATTTCTTACAACCAGCTGAGGAAAATGTTGTTTTCAGACCTCCTTTCTTTTGCTCAGCCTTCTATTTCTGTTAATCAGCTTAAAACTAATTAGAGTAAATTAATTTGTCAGAATAATAACAATTGCCAGGGAGTCACACACTAACACTCTATTCCTAGAAACAAGAGCTTCCTGGGGGCTGGGAAGCAATTACAACTTCTTAGTAATTTATGAAAGAAGAGGAGACAGAATCTGTATCAATTATATTTTATTTGTTTGAGAAACTTTTAATGAATTTAAGAGGAGAAATTAAACATCTCAGTAAGAAGCGATTGCCATCTCTGAACTGTGCTCCACCCCTTGCTCATGAGTGACTTGTGAGGCTGGCCTAATTGCATCCAGGATGGCGAGAAAGCAGCAAAGAACATTGTGATGAGCTGTGCTCATGATTTACTCGGGAGCACTTTTCTTTCATATTCATCATTTGCAAAATACTTGGATGTCATCAGCATACAGGACTCCTGGAAAAAATCTGTCTCACCAACTTAAAAGGACAAAAGTGGAGAAAGCTCTTACCCTACCTAGATGTGGGACTCCAATCTTGAATTTTACCCCCTAGTTGTTCTTTGACCCATTTTAAGCAATATGCAGCTGAATTATACTCCCTGCAGTCAAAATACCTCTAGCTGGATAAATATTAATAGCATTAGCATCTAAAGCCAAGAAATCTTAATATCTCTGTAAGTACATGATCTAATGGCTAAAGAAACTGTCATGTCAATTTCACCTGCAATATCTCTCTTATATTTCTTTCTGCTAGAGAGACATACTACCAACCCATGTCATCCTTACCAAGTCTCACCATCCCATGTCACTCAACACATTATTGACCAGGGGGGTTTGCAGAAACTAATGCCTGTGGCTGGTGATTTGTTATGTAAGTGAATATCGAAGCACCTGCATTTGAGTAAATTTCAACAAATTTTTCTCACTTAATGTTCTTATTTGAAACATGTTTTACAAAAGCATTCTATATTTTGTTAGAGTGTGAAAGGCAGGCAGTATAGCAGGCCCCTATGTGCAGGGGTAAAGAACATCTGTGACAAATAGACCATATTTCACCGTTCTTTCCCCTGGAAGAAAAGACTCTACACTTTCTGGTGGCACTTTTTTTTTTTTTTTTTTAGTTCTGTGGGTATTATTTCTTCTAGAATATGTTCTTTTTTCAACCTGGTAGTTGACAAGGTGGATCTTTGTGGGGGGCTCTTTCAGAAATGAGAAATTTTACAATGTGTCATTTTTGAAAATTTTACAGTAACAAACTTGCATTTACAATATACACAAAAGTGAAAGTGAAGTCATATCTGACTCTTTGCGACCCCATGGACTGTACCCTACCATGCTCCTCCATCCATGGGATTTTCCAGGCAAGAGTACTGGAGTGGGTTGCCATTTCCTTCTCCAGAGGATCTTCCTGACCCAGGAATCGAACCTGGGTCTCCTGCATTGTAGGCAGACGTTTTACCATCTGACTCACCAGGGAAGTCACAAGGTTACAACAAAAACCTAATGGAGCAAAATGTGAATGATAAACAACAATCATAAGTTGTATAATGAACCCTTGATCAATTTTAAGTTCTAACAACTATGCACAGTGATGTTATTAATAATTGTATCACTCTCTAAAAAAGTACCAGAGACTTCCCTTGTGGTCCAGTGGTTAAGAATCCCTGGTCCAGGAACTAAAATCACAATTATCTTGGGGCAACTAAGCCCATACACCTCAATTAGAGTCCATGTGCTGCAGTGAAAGATCCTGAGTGCAGCAATTAAGATCTGACACAGCCAAATAAATGCATTTTAATAAATAAATATATTGTTAAAAAATGTATTAATACATCTCTAGTCAATGATGTGTGTATGACCACCCCATACTATTCTCACTTCCCCATCTTACCCCTCTTCTATTCTCTACATTACAAACTGAGAGTGGTTATTTTTTTTTCCATACAACACAGGCCTTATCATCATCCATTGAGTATACCAGAAAAGGATGTGCTCAGTGAATACTGGGTAATTTCTAATATTCCTTAGGAAACCCAGAGAACCACATCTGAAGTGATTCAGGCAGGAATCCTGTCTTCTCGGGGACAGTCTGCTGAGGGTACACAGCCTCCACTGCCAAACAGACTCTGCAATTTGCACTGTCAGCCCCTGTCAGGCAGCGCTTTGGATTTTGCTGCCAAAACTGCTGTCCCTGCCGACTCTAAGATCGCATGCACCTGCCACCCTACACCACTCTCCCCAGAGAGAAGTTCACTCGGTTGGCATTTCATGGCTTAATGTGTTTCGGACTCAGTGTCAAAGGCATCTGATTTGTGATGCCTCAGCCAGGAGTACAGGCCTAACTGCACGGGGGCTCACTGCCAGCCTCTAAGTGGGCTCTGACTCTTAAGGGAGGAGAGTCCCCAAAGGAAAGGGACTTAGATGTCAGGTGGCCAAAAATAATGACTAATGTCCACTTTAATATTGTTTATTTAGCACCTACTATATGCCAAAGATTGTGAAGACATTAATTTCACAATAGTTCAGCCAAACAGGTGTTTGTCCATTTTATATATTAGAAAATCAAATCCTAGATTTCAGGGTCAAGCGAGAAAGCAAATTAAGAGAACTTGAATGAAGAACTTAATGGCTTATATGATAGAAATGTGAATTCCAGAAGAGAAAGACTTACTTGTTTCATACAGGGATGAATCCTTTTGCCTCGGGTTGTGTCTGACACACATCAGGTACTCAATGAAGCATTTAGAGTTGGATCAGTAAGCCGGATCCAGGGTCTTAAAAGATGTCTTCCCAGCTCATCATTACCCTCCCCTGTCTGTTCTGCACCACAATTTATACCCCACCAGATTGCACTGCTAACGGCAAAAGTTTTCTCTTTTTCCTCATCACAGAATGAAGTCTCATTGTCCTGGTCTCAGTCACATTCCTCCTGTGAACTTTCACTGAGGCCAAGATAAAGAATGCTCAATGGGCCAACCCTGGGTCATGTAACCATTTCTGAACTTTCAGGAAGAGCGGACTGAACTATGTAGGCTAAAATAAAGGAAGGAGCATTTCCTCAAAATGAAGTGTAAGGTCTTTTACCATTAATAAAAGCAGTAGAAATGACACTGGACAGGTGAAAATCAACAAATGCCCACTGCATAGAGCATAATTCAACACTGATGTAATATGTTTAGCTTTTAATGTTCTTAACCTCCAGTTTCCTCCATTGAGCCCTCGAGGATACCACCAGAGCAAGACAACTTTTGCCTTTATAAGAAACTGAAGCTGAAGATCAGAGAGGGTAAATGACCTGTCCGAGATCACAGAGTAAGGCAACAAGAGTCAGGACTTAAAGCTAGAGCTTTCATTCTTGCACAGTGCCTTTTCTCTTGGACCCTGGAAATCTAGGAAAATGTAAGAGGGATGGGGAATAATTAGACTTCTCAAGAGCAGACAGCCTTTGAACTGAGGAATCTGTGTTTAGGTAGCACTTCTTTTGTAAGAATGCTTTCTTTTCCTGAAAATAATCCATGTAATTAATTTAGCTCACTTTATTAGCTAGAGCAACATCTTACTGCCTTCCCCATTTGCAGCCGCAGTACTGATTAGCGCCTTTCATATCTTATTTAGGAAAGGATGCTGTATGTATTACCATGCCCTCAGTGTAATAAATTTGACATTTCAGATGGCAACAAATGGCTAGAAAATTGGCCCCTTGAGACTAATAGCCCAGAAGCATTTACATGTAATTATTCTGCCTGAGAATTTAATTTTGCTGGGCACAAAAATTATACTGAGTGAAGAGACCCAGAACAGTGAACCCTGGACTCAAGTGGTAGACATTAGCATGAACACTGGATTCTGGAATATTCTTTCTAGTACTTAAAAGACAATTCCCCATGGCTGAGTGTATTTCTGCAACAGATTTAGATAATGTTTCACTCTGTGTGGCACTAATTACTCTGCAAATGTTACAAGTGGGCTCTTTCTTGGTCCCCACACTGACATTTTTGTCATCGGTTTGTAGTTCTGATGGCCTGCCTCCTGAGTCATGGGTCATGAATTACAATTTTCCCTGTATATTTGCACTGCTCTTGCTCCTTCCAGTTAAAGGCCTTGTGATCCTGCTGGTTGGGGAGGAAAACATGGTTACCATTAGCCCCTTCCCTCTTTTTTTGGAGAACAAAATCAAGAGAGGTTCCTTGACTTAGTCAATGACATATAACTAGATAAGGAGAGTGGAGGTGATCTGGTTCTCTAACTATACTGTTCCTTTCACCATGTGCTCATGTGTTCATTCAGTTTACACAATTAACTGAGTGTGTACAATATGCCAGGCATTGCATTTTGTAGGGAAATGCAAAGGTCCACTAAAGGAATAAGGGATCTACTTTCAAGAAACTTATATTCTAGAGGGAGACACAAAAAGAAGTAAGAAAATTAGTATATAAAAATTCCAATTTGAGATAAGAGCTATAAATAGAATGATATGATAGAAAGTGACTGGCAGTGGAAAGAAGTACTGATTTAGACACAGCAGACTGGGAAGAGCTTGCTTTGCGAAGAGAGATTTTTAAACTAAGAACTGAAATATAAGAAGAACTTAGCCAGAGAAAGAACCAGGGAAATCATATCAAGATTAGAAACCTCAGGAATAAATGTCCTACAATCCATTTAGAGAAGGGATGAGTTACTTGCATCAATCAAAATGAGTTTCAGATAGCAGTTTACTCACTTATAAGAAGTAAATTCTCTCTTCTTATGAAAGGAAGTTGTAGACTTATAACAATTATAAAAGAAAACTTTCTCAAACTTCCAGCTATAAGATGAATAAGGTCTGAGGATCTAATGCATAACATGGTGATTATGGTTGATAACACTGTATTGTACAGTGAAAATTTGCTAAAAGAGTAAAACTTAAATATGTGTGTGCTCAGTCATGTCCAGCTCTTTGCAACCTCATTCCCTGTAGCCCACCAAGCTCCTCTGTCCCTGGGATTCTCCAAGCAAGAATACTGGAGTGGGTTGCCATTTCCTCCTCCAAGAACTTAAATGTTCTTACTTAAAAGAAAAAACGTACATATGTGAAGTGATGGATGAGAGGAATTAACTAGATGGTAGATAGGAAGAATCCTTTCACAATGTATACATATATTAAATCATCATGATGTACACTTTAAATATCTTATACTTTCATTTGTCAAATATACTTCAATAAAGCTGGAAAAAAAATGTCCTAGTACACAAAAGGGTTTGGAATGTTCCAAGAACCTGCAGAAGGCTAATGTGGCTGGTGAATGGTTTCCAGATACAGTTTATAGACAGAGCTGGCACCCTGCTGGTGAATGAGACACAGAGAGGGCAGGGAGAGGAAAGACCAGGGAGTTCTCCTTCACTATGAGCTTGAGAAGCCAAGTGTTAGTGCTTGGGGGCTGCCGTTGATTGAAATGGGAAAGCCAGCCAGAGGAACAGGTGGAGGTGGCGTTCGGGAATTCTGAATCCCATTTTTGGCATGTAAAGTTTGAGATTCCAGGGAAACGACTAACCTGAGACATCAAAGAGGTACTTGGTTGCTGCTTCTGCTGCTAAGTCGCTTCAGTCGTGTCTGACTCTGTGCGACCCCACAGACGGCAGCCCACCAGGCTCCCCCGTCCCTGGGATTCTCCAGGCAAGAACACTGGAGTGGGTTGCCATTTCTTTCTCCACTGCGTGAAAGTGAAAAGTGAAAGTGAAGTTGCTCAGTCGTGTCTGACTCTTAGCAAACCCATGGACTGCAGCCCACCAGGCTCCTCCATCCATGGGATTTTCCAGGCAAGAGTACTGGAGTGGGGTGCCATTGCCTTCTCCAAGGTACTTGGTTATATAGATCTAAAACCAGAGAGCTCTTTTGCCTTTGTTGGTTTGCAGTGTTGGTTGAGATTGAAAACTCTTTTAGAGTAGTCAACATTTGATGATGTTTTGATTTTAAATGGTGATACTTCACATGAGTTAACCTAGGGGAAAGGTATATTTCCTGTAAGGGAGAAATCGCTGCTTTTTCCTCTCCCTTGCAGAAAATATATACTGGACATACAGAGAAACTGGTTATGATTCTCAAGCAGGTACTGTTACTTTGTCAGTAATAATGGAATCTTTCTTACTCTAGGGAAGTAGAGTGAAACATGGACTTTGGAGTCAGGCTGCCTAGGTTTGAATACTAACTGAATCTCACTTAATTCATCCATAAATTGGGGATTATCACAACTATGTCATAGAGTTGTTGAGAAAATTAAATCTAAATAAAGCATGGCAGCTTATACATGATAAGAGCTAAATAAATGTTTATCATCATTGTCAGTCATTAATTCTGACTCTTGATCTGATTTCTCACATAATTATATTTGAAAGAGTTCTTATTTGCAAGTGACAGAAAACTGAACTCAAAACTCACTTAAACAGAAAGCAATATGTTAGATTGTAACTGAAAAAGCTAAGGACATACAGATCAGATTAATGATGTCATCAGGAAGCTCTTTCTGTGCCTCTTAGCTCCGCTCCCGTCTGTGTTAACTTTGTTCTCAGGCTGACTCCTATTCAACAGTAAAATGAACACCAGAAGCTACAAAATGACTATTATTTCTGCCAAAATCCCAGGATTTTGAAAAAAGACCATCTCCTTCTCAGTAGTTCTGATTAAAGTGCTGAGGCTGGGTCCCCTTTTCAGAGTCCTTGAAGTAAACAATGTGGCCATGGAGATAGGGGAGGGAGGATTTTTTTCAGCCTCTGTGAACCCAGAGTGAAAGACAAGTAGTTCTCAAATGAAAATTAAAGTATAGTTACCAAAGGAGATGTGATTCCTGAAAACACTTTAAAAAGAAGAGATTTCTTAAGCCCAAGTAACAAACCAACTCTCATATGAAGCTAGCTCATCAACAGATGATAAAAGTATAATTTGGTAAATGCTAAGTCACATATGGGGACTTCCTGGTGGTTCACTGGTTAAGAGGTAATGTTTCCAATGCAGAGATGCAAGGCATGCAGTTTTGATCCCTGGACTGGAAACTAAGATCTCACATGTGGAAGAGTGTGGCCAATAAATAAATAACTGGTGCCCCCTGCAGTAGAAGCATGGAGTCCTAATCACTGGACCACCAGGGGATTCCTTTCCAGTCCCTTGGTCTTCCCAGGTGGCGCAGTGGTAAAGAATTTGCCTGCAGGAGATGCAAGAGATGCAAATCTGATCTCTAGATAGGGAAAATTCCCTAGAGGAGGAAATGGCAACCCACTCCAGTATTCTTGCCTGAAAAATTTCATGGACAGAGGAGCCTGGAGGGCTACAGTCCAAGAGGTCACAAAAATTTGGGCATGATTGCATTACTGAGGATGCACACACAAGTCACATATGGTCAAAGTCACATCTCAGAAGAAGATATAGTTAAGTTAGCTAAAAGGAATGGGGAACTACCAGGAAACAATTTGGCCCCCAGAGATAATATGATTGGAGTTTATGATAAAGTAAAGCTACCTATTCCTTAGTTCTCCCACTTCTGGGCAAGCCTTCCTCTTGAACAGCTAGCTATATTTACAAAGTCATTGACAACTCTGAATCCAAATGCTTACTCTTCATTAACAATGGATGTAACTTCTTCCTATTGACTTGGAAAGAGGTTGGCACATTGACCACATCTGATTGCCCATCCTACTTCACTTTATGTGCCATACCAAGAAACTTGGTTATTTTTGATACTTCCCTCTCCTTCACCCACTATATCCACTCAATCGCTAAATGCTGCCTCTGTGCTTCCTAATTATCTGTCATAATTAGTTCTCAAATGAAAATTAAAGTGTAGCTACCAAAGGAGATATGATTCCTGAAAACACTTTAAAAAGAAGAGAGTTCTTAAGCCCAAGTAACAAACCAACTCTCTTATGAAGCTAGTTCATCAACAAATGATAAAGTATAATTTGGTAAATGCTAAGTCACCTACGGGGACTTCCTGGTGTCACTTTACTCCATTTACATGGCCAACTCCACTTCAAGCCAACATCACCTCCAGCCCAGATGACAATGATAGAAACCTAGAGCCAGGGGTCTCTTTTAGAAACACCAAGCAGACACTGCTGCTCCACTGCTCCAGTCTCTTTGGTGACTTCCTCCATACTCTGATGTGAAAAATAGCAATCCTTTCAATGGCCCGCTAGGCCACCATGTGATCCAGTCCCTGTCTAGCTCTTCAGGCTCAACGCATATTTTCATCCTCATCCTCTAAGTTTCAGATATGTTGCCCCTCCCCACTTTTACTTTCAGTTTCTTCCAACCTCAGGGAGTTCATTTATTCTGTGCATTCTTCCTACCCACAACCTTTCCCCCCTTTTCTTCTTTATCTTATTAAATTCTATGTATCATTCCTATAGATGATTAGTTACCAGTTCTTCAAGAAGTTCTTCCTAGAGCCCCCTGGACTGGATGATTTCTCAATATGGGCTCTAACAACTCCTAGCATTTTCCCTACATAGCAATTATCATCATTATAATTAAAGAAGCAGACTCTTACTGGCCTATTATCTCCCTGAGGGTAAGGACACGGTTGTCTTGACACATCCTTGTATTTACAAGGCCTAGAACAGGGTCTGCCATGCTTCCCTTGCTTGATGAATATTTGTAGAATGGATGCAAGAATTTTTGACATTGGTCTGCCCCCCTCTGGATAGTGCAGGTCACTGTTTCAGGGTAGGCTCATTTGCAAATGCCTAAAAATAAAAATGAAATGCAAACAAAATGTTCCTTGTCAGAATGAAGCTGCTGAGAAAGAGCAGTTTAAAAAGCTGATTCTGAGCAAAAGAACATGGAAACCTAATACTCTTTAAATAGCTTCTTAAATACAGTCATCAATCAAAAATCATGTCTTTGTGGATCTTCATTACATGGGGAATCTACTGAAAAATGCACAGCCCCTTACTGCAAAACACACAGAGCAGTGACTTGCAAGGAATTTATAGAAATTGAGGATTACAACAGGCACAGCTGAGCCCAAGAAGTTATAGTCCTGTAATCAACCAGAGGCAATAATCGAAGTCACCCAACTAAATACTATTTTTGATAACATCTTGGTCATCTAAAAATATTAGCTGGAGGCCATGATGGAAAAGCTACTAGGCTGATACTTTTCAGCACACAGAGAAGCAACAATCCACCTCCTGGCAGTGGGTCAGGAGCTTGAATAGGAAAGCCATCAGTTACTAAGGCTGTGCAACACCCTGCTGGGAACTTTGAAAGAAACACACACCTTGGGTCATGACCATCAAATCCCCATGCTCAGATCAAAAATTAAATATTAATTTAGATCAAACCACCCTGCTGTCTTCAATGCTGAATTCAGCTTATAGTGTGTTCTTGTGGATTGTTTAATCAGACCGGGTCCTGTCAAACCAGATGTGCATAAGGTGCTAGAGATGAAATGTATCAAAGGACACAATTGACTCGAGCTGGACAGAGATTCTGTGAGGCAGCCTGGTAAAGCAGAGGATGACTGGCAGGAAGGAAGTGCACAGAGGCAGCTCTTTAGACTGAATCAAGAGCGGTCTGGAAAAAGATGGGGAAAATGTGAAAGCGGCTGCCAAAGTGGCAATGATAATTAGGGTGATCAGGATCATTAGAAATCTACAAAGCACTCTCTCTTTTAACCTGAAAAATGGCTCAGAGATGGTGGAAGTGTAGACATGAATTGAGCCACTTGATTTGGTCAAGATAAATATTCATAGGGAGTTGAATTAGTAGGAGTTGGGAATGACCATGCTCCCCACCCATATGGACGTCTTATCATTCTTTTCCATAACATCTCTATTCTAGAGCCTTCACTGGCTTCTCAAAATGCCTGGACAGGGAAGCCTGGTGTGCTGCAGTCCATGTGGTCACAGAGTTGGACATGACTAAGTGACTGAACTGAACTGAACGGTCTTCAGAGTTACTTGTTATTGTGCACACTGTCTGGCTGAACTTTTTTGCCACTGTCTCTTGGCACTTTTCCATCCACACTCAACAACCATCAATACAACCCATTCATTTATGCCTCCACATGTTCAGAACACCACACCTCCAGCCTACTGTCCTCTGCCCACCAAGGCTTGGCTTACCTCCAGAGGGGCTTTTCCTGACAACTTGTTCCTCTTTGTTTTCTGAACAACTGGAATATTATACTTTTAAGCATATAACTACAGCACATTCTTAAATACTGTTTCAAGTGGCTTGATATTTTCATATATGTCTACTTCTGTCTTTTAAACTAGACAACTTCAGGGCAGAGACGGTGCTATATTTCTCTTTGTTGTCCCCAGGTATTTCATTCTATGTGGAGCTCACAATAATGCTGAACACACTATTTCTTTGATTGATCCTCCTTCTTTCCATCACGGGTGTGTGTTGAGAAAACCCTTAGAGGGACAGATTAAAATCTGCAAGGCTTGGTACAACAGAATTTCAGGACAAATTTCCAATCATTCCCTTGACAGCAGCCTGCATAATATCCCATTCATTATTTTTAAAAGTCAGTTTATCTTTTAAGGCAGTAAGAGAATATTGGACAGTTCCCGAGAGTAAAATTATCATCAAAGAGAAACTCCCCATTTATAGAAATACTCAGGTTTTTTGGTAAGGGGGCAGGGAAGAGAATGAATGATGATTGGCCTCACAATGACTCAAAATGGAAAAGCAACACACAGATTGGAAGATCTGGCCTCTGTTCCTCCTTTTCCAAACTGCCTTTGACCCCTAGAAAATCAGTCATTGGCTTTCTAAGCATCTAAGTAAAGAAAATATCTCATCACCAGCATGTATAGTGTTCTAATTCTGTTCATTCCACATTCTTATTTGCACGTGTATAATTCTCTATGGTCTCCTAACTCCAACTTTACCCTTCCCTTTAATCCATTTTCCTTCCTATATCTAGTATGTTATTGTTTAGTTGCTAAGTCATGTCCAACTCTTTGCAGACCCTATGGACTGTATCCTGACAGGCTTCTCTGTCCATGGGATTTCCCAGGCAAGAATACTGGAGTGGGTTGCCATTCCCTTCTTCAAAGGATCTTCCCAACACAGGGATCGAACCAGCATCTCCCGCATCGCCTGCATTAGCACGGAGATTCTTTACTGCTGAGCCACCAGGGAAGCCCAGATCCAATATAACTTCCCTAGAAAGTAACGTAATCCATGGCTGATTCATGTCAATGTATGGCAAAAAACCACTACAATATTGTAAAGTAAGTAGCCTCCAACTAATAAAAACAAATGGGGGGGGGGGGAAGAAAGTAGCATAATCATAATCACCTACCTTTTGAAATCCCTCAATGACTTTATCACTCTAAAGATAAAGTCTACTCATTAGGTTGGTGTATGAGGCCCTTCATGATCTGTTTCTTATTTATATTTCCCTCTTCCCTCTCCAGTCCCTTCCCTCACTTTACTCCAAAGGTCTAGTTACCCTTAATTTATTTATTTATGTAACTCACATTTGCACTATCTCATCTCCAAGTTTCATATATGAAATTTTTGCTAAGAACACTCCACCCTCCTCCAAACTTACGTTCTTTGGACCTCAGCTTCGACATCCTCTCCTCTCAGAAGCTGTCCTGACTCCAACTGTAAGTTAGAGGCCCACCTGATCTTATGCAACATATACTCTATATTTCCCCCTACAGTGGTATAGATCACACTAGATTATAATTATAGTTCTAGTTACCCATCTGTGTCTCATCAAAGCTATAATCTCCTTCTACACAGAAACTAAGTCTTTTTGACTAATGTATTTCCAGAGCCTTAGCCCAGAGTACCTACACTCAGTAAGTAGTCTGGAAAGAAGGAAGGAAAAGAGGAAGGGAGAGGAGAGAGAGTATCAGGAAATAAAAAAAGGAAGGGAGGGAGGAGAATAAGGGAAATAATGACCAATTCTGGGGCCAACAAATCAATGCCATAACTTTCCAAAAGATGTAGCCATTTCCTGGGTGAGGAAAAAGAAAAAATGAACTCACCAGTTTGCATCATGAAAAACACTAAAACTCTCATTGTGAATGAAGTGTATATATGAAGTTTCTAAATCTTAGACTGTTGTTCTTTTTGGAAAAATATGTACAAGTTGGTAGTAGGTGTGAACATGAAATACTAATGCTGCCCAAAATACCTTTATTTTGAGATGTGAGACCCCAGAGCTAGAGGCGTATAACTTATTTACTTTCTAAGCATGGAATTTTGTTTGAATTGGAAAGGCATAACCTCAAAATCATGGTGCATATATTTTGCTACAATAAAAACAAACAAATAAAAAAGAAAAAAATGTTGCAAAATGCCCTCAAGAGATTCATGACATATGTTGTTTAGACCAGTCCAGGAGGAGACTGTTGGCAGAATGACTAGAAAAGCTCTGACTGAATGAGATGAGGTTGTCAAAAGTCACATTCATCATCACTTTACAGTCTATTGTATGTTTTCAAGTGCATTAGAGCATCTGTTTCTCTCAAGAACAGATCATTCTACTCTCTTACTTAGATTCCCCCAATCGTTTCTTCTTGCTCTTAGAATAAAATTCAGAAACTTATTATGACCTCAAGGTTCTGTGTGGTCTAGCCCTTGCCCTTCCCAACCTTTCAACTTCATCTTATCAATGCAACTAAAAGGAGCCAGTCTGCAACCTGTTACTGGGATGATGAGATATGGATACCAGAATGCACATCTACAACATAACTAAGCATACTGCTAAATTCAGCTGACTTTCAGGGAAAGATTTTCTCAGTGAAGAAAGAATCACGTTGATTTACACTCTTATGCAAACTCCCAAGCCTGCTGCAGACCAGTAACAGAGTGTGGAGATGGAATAGGCTATGGACCACATGTTGAATAGCAAGGCATAGAGTCCTCTTGACTTCTGTCAATATCTTTTAGTAACACAGGTCTTCATTCTCTAGAAATACCCTTTTAGGTGACCTCGCAAACTTCAACTCTAAGGTCTCCATCACCACCTTAAAAAGGCATTCTCTGGCCACTCTATTTAAAGCAGAAGCCTCCATCTCCAATCCAATTTTATCTTTATTTCTTTCATAGTATTTATCACAATTATAACTTTGGTTTTTTCTGATTGGTTATTATAATACATATCTACCACAACTACCTCTCCCTTAACAAAACAAAATGTGCATAGTGAATAGTAGATGCACATTAAGTATTTGTTGAATGAACAGTTTAACAACTTTATGAGACAGGAGTTGTAATTACAATTCTATATATGAGGAAAATGAAGCTTGGAGAGTTTAAATGTCTCTTAAAATGGCCATCTTTTATACTTTTGCTTTAGAGTTAAGAAAGCAATTGCAGAACTCTGAGCTGTTAATATTAAGTACTAAATATCCTAGCATCTGTGGTAAAAAGAAAACCAACATTCGAATAAAACTAGTGACTAGCCAAACACCGTTCATAACTAAGTGAAAAAGGGCAAGGAAACAAAGCCCGATCTAAATCCAAGATTACTGTGTATTAAAGTAGCTAAATCAACCTCCCTGACTTCAGATTATCCTACAAATGTACATTCATCAAGTCAGTGTGGTACTGGCACAAAAGCAGAAACATAGACCAGTGGAATAAAATAGAAAGCCAGAGATAAACCCACACATCTATGAGCACATTATATTTGACAAAGCAGGCAAAAATATACAATGGAGTAAAGGCAGCCTCTTCAATAAATGGTACTGGGAAAACTGGACAGCTCATGTAAAAGAATAAAATTAGAACATTTCCTAACACCATGCACAAAACTAAACTCAAAATGGAAGACAGGCTTAAATATAAAGGCCAGAAACTATAAAGTTCTTAGAGGCAAATATAGGCAGTACACTCCTTTGACATAAATCACAGCAAGACTCTTTCTGACTCACCTCCTAGAGGAATGGAAATAAAAAACAAAAATAAACAAATGGGACCTAATAAAACTTAAAAGCTTTTGCACAGCAAAGGAAACTATAAACAAGATGAACAGACAAACCTCAGAATAGGAGAAAATACTTGCAAATGAAGCAACTGACAAGGTGTTAATCTCTAAAATATATAAGCAACTCACACAGCTCAATATCAGAAAAACAACCCGATTAAAAAATGACTGATGACCTAAAAAAAATATTTTTCCAAAGAAGACATAGAGATGGTCAATACACACATGAAAAGATGGTTAATATTGCTCATTATTAGAGGAAAGCAAATCAAAACTACAGTGAGGTATTACCTCACACCAGTCAGAATGGCCATCATCAAAAGATCTACAAACAATAAATGCTGGAGAGGATGTGGAGAAAAGGGAACCCCCTTGCACTGTTGGTAGGAATATGAACTGATACAGCCATTATAGAAAGCAGTATGGAGATTTCTTAAAATGACTAGAAATATTGGAGACAGAGATGGGAGGGAGGTTCATGTATACCTATTACTGATTCATGTTGAGGTTTGACAGAAAACAACAAAATTCTGTAATGCAATTATTCTTCAATTGAAAAATAAATAATTTTTTTTAAAAGACTAGAAATAAATTTTTCATATGGTTGAGCAGTCCCACTGTTGGGGACATACCCTGAGAAAATCACAATTCTTAAAAACATATGTATTCAATGTTCATTGCAACACTATTTACAAAATCCAGGACATGGAAGCAACCTAGATGTCCATCAATAGATGAATGGATAAAGAAGTTGTGGTACATTTATACAATGGAATATTACTCAGCCATGAATAGGAATAAATTTGAGTCAGTTGTAGTGAGGTAGATGAACCTAGAGCCTCTCCTACAGAGAGAAGTAAGTCAGAAAGAGAAAGACAAATATACCATATATTAACACATATATATGGAGCCTAGAAAAATGGTACTGATGAACCTAATAGAGAACAGACTTGTCGACACAGTGGGGGAACGTGAGGGTGGGATGAATTGGAAAAGTAGCATTGACATACACACACTGTCATATGTAAAATAGATGGCTACTGGGAAGTTACTAAATAACACAGGGAGCAGAGCCTGGAGCTCTGTGATGACCTAGAATGATAGGATGGGGGGAGGGGAAGGAGGCTCAGGAGGGGAGGGATATATATACATATATGTATATATATAGACTGATTCTAGCTGTTGTACAGCAGAAACCAATACAAAGTTGTAAAGCAATTTTCCACCAATTAAAAAATAAATAATATTTTTAAATTGGATAACATGACTCTCTAACAGTGCTTAAGAAGCATCTTCAAAAGTGATACACCTGTTTTTAAGGAGATGCAGACAGCTAGGGCCATGCTTTATTGGCAGTGTGGGTAGTAGGTTATTAAAGAAGATGCAGGAAATCTTGATTCCGCTTTCCTTGGCCAGCACAGCTCAGTGAAGAGACCGTGGCTTTCTCCAGGTCTGCACACCACTGGCAGTCCGTGACACTGGGCTGTGTGCTTGTGCTTAGTCACGCAGTCATGTCTGATTCTTGCGACCCCATAGACTACAGTCTGCCAGGCTCCACTGTCCACGGGATTCTCCAGGCAAGAATATTGGAGTGGGTCGCCATTTCCTTCCCCAGGGAGTCTTGCCAACCCAGGAACTGAACTCACATCTCCTGCACTGCAGGTGGATTGTTTACTGAATGAGCTGCTAGAGAAACCCCATGACACTGGGATTAACCATTTAAATTACTATTAATTAAATAATGGTAGCTGGAGAAGACTCTTTAGAGTCCCTTGGACTGCAAGGAGATCAAGCTAGTCAATCTTAAAGGAAGTCAACCCTGAATATTAATTGGAAGGACTGATGCTGAAGTTGAAGCTCCAATACTTTGGCCATGTGATGTGAGCTCATTGAAAAAATCCTGATATTGGGAAAGATTGAGGGCAGGAGCGGAAGGGGGAGACAGAGGATGAGATGATTGGATGGCATCACAGACTCAATGGGCATGAGTTTGAGCAAACTCCAGAGATACCGAAGGACAGGGAAGCCTGGCACACTGCAGTCTATAGGGGTCTCAGAGTTGGACACGACTTAGTGACTGAACAACAACAGCAAAATAATGGTATTATCAATTATATCCCAGAGTTATTGTGAGGATTAAACAAAAGTATGGCAGCAAGTTGTGAACAGTGTTTGGCAAAATGTAAGGGTTCAGTTGAAGCATATACTATTTACCTTCCCTTCTTTTTTAAATCTCCACCTCTATATTGAAAGGCAATGGCCATAACCATCATCATTGTATTATAATTTATAATTCACTTCAGAGAAGATTGCTCATAGAAATTATTATTTATCAGTCTACAATGGGGAGTAAATTTACCCTCATGGAAGTAGACAGATGGAGATAAAAGCTCTGGGAAGCCTCATGTTTGGTACTGGTTTTATTTTCACTGGATACTGCTGGCACTTTTAGAAAAGTGGGTCAAGTCAGTTCAGGAAACTTAGACTCCAGTTGTCCAAAACCACCACAGATCTAAAGGATCAGGAAAAATAAAATCTCACTTTTGAGTCTTCAAAGATTTTTTCAATGTAGTTCATTAAGTTTTTAAAGGCTCTTTGGCCCCAGGTTTGTGATTCTGACACAGAACCAGATTAAAGGTAATGGACATGCCCCTTAATCTTGAGTTACTCTGCTTTTCATGATGGTTAAAACTTGCCCCATGCCTACTCCTTTATAAACAGTACAGTAGGGATCAGATGTCTTTATAACAGGATTCCTCAATCTAAAGTCTTGAACTATTCTTCATAAATCCATAGCCCCCCTAAAACTGTGCAAAAATCATGTGTGTATATGTGTGTGTGTGTCTGTAACACTTTGTAATGATGTATAATTTTTTTAAGGTATAAGTGCCCTTAGCTTTATTTGGATTTTCAAGTCTTGAATCTTTATTCAAAACTGATTAAGAACAGATTCAGAGATTTTTTAGCTATTGACTTGTTGTGACTAGAACATATCTTTGTTGTTGTGTTCTTTTTTTGCTAGGTCATGTCTGAATCTTTTGTGATCCCATAGACTGTAGTCCACCAGGCTCCTCTGTTCATAGGATTCTCCAGGCAAGAATACTGGAGTGAATTGCCATTTCCTTCTCCAGGGGTCAAACCCTGCTTGTCCTGCTTACCACTCTGGAAAGACCTCCAAGTTCTAAAAAGTTACTTATTAGTCTCAGAAGTACTTCGTTGTTTTGTTTTGTTTTTTTTCCAATAAGATTATGGGTTTGAAAGACATTAGAAATTTTCTGATCAATGATGGGGTCAAATATTTATATATAAGAATGTTTATTAAATTTTTCAGTTCGGTTCACTCAGTTGTGTCCAACTCTTTGTGACCCCATGGACTGCAGCATGCCAGGCTTCCCTGTCCATCGCCAACTCTCAGAGCTTGCTCAAACTCATGTTCATCAAGTCAGTGATGTCAGCCAACCCCTCATCCTCTGTCATCCCCATCTCCTCCTACCTTCAATCTTTCCCAGCATCAGGGTCTTTTCAAATGAGTCAGTTCTTTGCATCAGGTGGCCAAAATACTGGGCCTTCAGCTTCAGCATCAGTCCTTCTGATGAATACTCAGGACTCATTTCCTTTAGGATCAACTGGTTTGATCTCCTTGCAGTCCAAGGGACTCTCAAGAGTCTTACATACAGAGTGAAGTAAGTCAGAAAGAAAAACACCAATACAGTATATTAACGCATATATGTGGAATTTAGAAAGATGGTAACAATGACCCTATATACGAGACAGCAAAAGAGACACAGATGTAAAGAACAGACTTTTGGACTCTGTGGGAGAAGGCGAGGGTGGGGTGATCTGAGAGAATAACATTGAAACATGTATATTATCATATGTGAAATGGATTGCCAGTCCAGGTTCGATGCATGAGATAGGGTGCTCAGGGCTGGTGCACTGGGATGACCCTGAGGGATGGGATGCAGAGGGAGGTGGGAGGGGGACTCAGGATGGGGAACACATGTACACCCATGGCTGATACATGTCAATGTATGGCAAAAACCACCACAATATTGTAAAGTAATTAGCCTCCAGTTAAAATAAATGAATTAATCTAAAAAAATAAACTAAAAGAAAGTTAGAAAACAACCTAATGGGTCAACAATGAGAAGAGGGCTAAATAAATATTCTATCTATATAAGGGAATACAGTCAACAGGAACTATTATTTCAAGGTTCTTTAATGATACAGGAACATTTCTAACGTGAAACATTAGCTTAAGAAGCAGAATATAAAATTGTACAGACAGTAAAATTCCAATTTTGCTTTAATATTTAGACATACTTCTCAGCTGAGGACAATTTTGCTACTCAGGGGATGTTTGGTAATGTCTGGAGACATATTTGATTGTTATGACTAGGTAGGGGGAGATTCTGCTGGCATCCCTGCTCTGCTGAGTAGAGGCCACTGAGGCTGTAAACATTCTAGAATTCAGAGGTCACATTCCAGTGACAATTATTCTGTCCAAAATGTCAACAGTGTTAAGGCTGAGAAAGATCCCCTGAAGTGTAGGGTGAATTTGGGAAGAAAGTATACTCTAATTACAAAATTTTATCTGTGATTTATTGATTATATACATTTTTGCATTTAACAAATATTTTTCAAACCATATTTTTCTTTTATAATTTGTTAAAAATAACAAAGAAAAAAATTCAAATTTGCCCTTCCTATTTGAAATAAGTCAATAAATAATGAGGTCAGCATAGAAACAGATTGAAAAATTTCTCAGAACATCAAAGGAGGAGGATCAACATTGCTTGAATACAAATTATCATGGGGTTTTATTTCTGCTCTGACTCCTTGGGTAGTTAATGCGTGAAATGCTATCAGTCACTTGGGGTGTCAGGAATAAAAAGCAGCTTGCTATTACATGATTTAGATACTGATCTTCATCTTGACTCAAACAGGCAATCACAAGAGGGCTGGAAGAAGGATTACTGGGCTGTTTTGAGTTAATGTCTAGAACACCCCCAGAAAACTCAGATATCCCTTCGGAGCTGTGCCCTGGAATTTCCGAGGGACTCAATAATTAGGAGTCCATATAATTTTCAAATTATACATCCTGCATCTATTTTTCTCAACATGCTACACAATTGAAAACTCTGTTGTGTGAAAATTGTACTAATCTTAATTATGTTGATTTGGTTCATGGTGCTTTTCAGGTCTACTATATCCTTCTACTTTTCCGTATATTCATTCTAACAATTTTTGAAAGTTTGATATTGAAACTCCAACTAAAAATCTTAATTTATCTACTTAAAAAATAAATGTAATATATAGAACTATATGTAAATTTGTTCTGTATTTCCCAAGACTCCTATAAATGTGTTATTATACTTTCATAATTTAAAAAATAAAGAGAAAAAATAATTTAAAAAAGGAAAACACTTTAGACATTATAATTGTCCCTTTAATCTGAGCAATGGCCCTTTTCATTTTCCATTGATAAGATTCCTTAAACTGATTCAGAAAACACTTTTTGTTAATGTAGTAGAAGAGAAAAAAAGAAATGTATGTCTCCTTTCCCCATTTCACCACATAAAGTTATAATTAATATAGATATTAATTATGATTCCCAAAAAACAGTTTAGAACTACTTAACAGGCTTCCCTGGTGACTCATGGTAAAGAATCTGCCTGCAATGCAGGGGACTCGGGTTTGATCCCCGAGTTGGGAAGATCCTCTGGAGAAGGGAATGGCTACCTACTCCAGTATCCTTGCCTAGAGAATTCTATGGACAGAAAGCCACAACCCATGGGATCACAAAAAGTTAGATATGACTGAACATGCACATGCGCACATACACACACACATTGAAATGCAAGATGATTAAAAGAAAAATAAAAGGTGTGATCATATCTCTGACATCTGCTGGATACATCCTCTTGCTTTTTCTTTGATTTCTGAAATTTCCAGAAGGAAATTTGTAGAAAATAATTGCATAATTACAATTTAACACTTTAAAAGAGATATTACTCCACCAATGCAAAAATGACCCAATGTCACAAGTCATGTTGATTGCAACACCTGACTGTAGCTCCCTATCACTTTCCAGGCTACCTGGTCATGTCTCTCCGGCTGGGCCAGTGAGATGTCAATGAAGGATGCTGGCTGGTCACACCACACCATGCATACCACCCTGATCACAGCAAACTGTCCTCATTTATTATCATGGTAAGGCATACAACATATATTTGGATATTTCTGGTGGACAGATTCCAAGAGAAAAGAATCTACTCTATTAGCATGTAAACTTATAATACATAAAAATGACTCTGCTTGAAATGTAAATTTTTAATTTCCTGCACTTGTTTCTAATATGCCAATTTTTCTTCCCTTCACTTACCCTCCTCAGGCCCCAGCTCCAGTTTTACAAGTCTTTTCTATCTTTCCTATACCAAGACTCTGCCAGGCATGTCACAAACATTATTTATTCATTCACTTTAGAAATATTTTTCAGTCCTGACCATATACCATATATGGTATATGACCATATATCCTCAATCTTCACCAAAAGATATAAACTGGACATTGTTTACTTCATTTTACTAATAAAATTAGTAAATGATGAGATGGCAAAATTAAAACTACAGAAATTAAAATAAGTTGTTCAATGTCACATCGATACCACAAGCATAACATAGATTTAATTCACTGCAGAGTCCAAAGTCTATGCTTTCTATTGTACTACACTACTTCCTAAGACCACACTGTTAGCAGTTCTATAACATAATATTAGCAATAGTAGTAACATGTCTTTGTTCAAATAAGCTTCTTCAAAAATGTTTTCTATACCACACCTAGAGATTTATTCTTCTTCATTCCACAATGATCTACCTTTAACAAATTAAAAAGAAGCTAGTCAGTCTTTTTTACTTAAACGTGAGTGACTTCCCCGACTTTCTTGTGAGAGCAACTGGGTAATGTAAATAGAGAATGAAAGCTTAGGGTGCATGAATATAAGTAAAGGAAAGTAATGCAACTCAGAGCACAAGAAGAATTTCTGGCAGTATGAAAAATCAGTTAATCCTTTTTTCAATCAACCTGAGATTTGGTTGTTGTTGTTATTGAGTGGCCAAGTTGTGTCCGACTCTTTTGTGACCCCATGGACTGTAGCCCACCACGCTCTTCTGTCCATAGGATTTCCCAGGCAAGAATACTGGGGTGGGTTGCCATTTCCTTCCCCAGGGGATCTCCCTGACTCAGGGATCGAAACCACATCGCCTGCGTTGGCATATGGATTCTTTACACTGAGCCACCAGGGAAGCCCAACCTGAGATTTATCCTTTCTTTTATTCTATTACTGGTCAACAGATTAGATAGATAGGTAAGAAGAAGCAATATGAGTTTGGAATTGATTGGTTCAAATCTTACTCCACCACTTGTTGACAGTGTATTCTTGGACAACATATTAAGCATCTAAGTTTTATTTTTCTATCTATACAAGGGAAAAGATACTATCTATGACAGGATGGTCATAAATTTTAAATTAGAAAGTACAGCTTTAATGATTGCTCTTCTATAAGTGTCATTCAATAAATGACAATATCTATTAGAAGATGGAGAAATCTAGATGAGATAACAGTAATGTCAGGTGGATTCAAAACTGGTTGCAGGACATCATATAAAAGGCACTAAAATTTAATGCTCACTAAATATTCTTGTATTCCCCCACATTTTTAACTGCCTTATGGTTAGATTGGAGTCATACATCTAGTTCCAGCCAGTGAACTATGAATAGAAGGACATGGAGTAAGCATGAAGCAGGAGTGAAAAATATAATTTGGTGAAGAAAGTCATTGAGATGTCAGGGGTTAATTTGTTACTGCAGCACAACTTAGTCTAATCTGACTCATAAACTATGAATTTCTGCCATTCTAGAGTCTGCAGTAGTATATGTCAAGAGTCCATCCACAGCCATGCCCAAAATAACATTCTTATCAATGATTGGATGATCATTCTCAGCTGATCATACTTAAGCCTGACAAAAAGCTGGGAGGAGCAGCTGATAAGATAAATTATAAAATATCAGACTCCAGAAAGATCACAGAAGACTGAAACTATGATCCAAATTGAAATTCACAAAACTTCATTTGAATAAACATCATCTTACTCATAACTCCAAACCGTCAACTTCCCAAATGCAAAACTGGAGAGGCAGGATGGGGTAGCAGTGTGAATGAGCAATTCTGAAGGATATTACCATACCAGGCTTCCCTGGTGGCTCAGACGGTAAAGCGTCTGCCTGCAATGCAGGAAACCCGGGTTTGATCACTGGTTTGGGAAGATCCCCTGGAGAAGGAAATGGCAACCCACTCTAGTACTCTTGCCTGGAGGATCCATGGACAGAGAAGCCTGGTAGGTTACAGTCCACGGGGTTGCAAAGAGTTGGACACGATTGAGTGACTTCACTTTCCTTTCCTTACCATGTCAGGAATTACTCAGTAAAGGTACACATTGTGAGCATAAAAGCGAGTTTACTCTTACTAAATTTAGAGTGAAGGCTAACAGAGTTTTGCCAAGAGAACCCACTGGTCACAGCAAACACCCTCTGCCAACACAAGAGATGACTCTACACATGGACATCACCAGATGGCCAATACCAAAGTCAGAGTGATTATATTCTTCTCAGCTGAAGATGGAGAAGCTCTATACAGTCAGCAAAAACAAGACTGGGAGTTGACCGTGGCTCAGATCATGAATGCCTTGTTGTCAAATTCAGACTTAAAATGAACAAAATAGGGAAAACCACTAGGCCATTCAGGCATGACCTAAATCAAATCTCTTAAAATTATACAGTGGAAGTGACAAATAGATTAAAGGGATTAGATCTGATAGAGTGCCTGAAGAACTAGGGATGGAGGTTCGCAATATTCTACAAGAGGCCATGATCAAAACCATCTCCAAGCAAAAGAAATGCAAAAAGGCAAAATGATTGTTTGAGGAGGCCTTACAAATAGCTGAGAATAGAAGAGAAGCAAAAGGCAAAGGAGAACAGGAAAGATATACCCATCTGAGTGAAGAGTTCCAAAGAATACAAGAAGAGATAAGAAAGCCTTCCTCAATGAACAAAGCAAAGAAGTAGAGGAAAACAATAGAATGGGAAAGACTAGATGTCTTCAAGAAAATTAGGGACACCAAGGGAATATTTCATGCAAATACAGGCACAACAAAGGACAGAAATGGTATGGATCTAACAGAAGCAGAAGATATTAGGAAGAAGTGGCAAGAATATATAGAAGAACTAAACAATAAAGGATCTTAATGGCCCAGATAACCACAATGATCTGATCACCCACCTAGAGCCAGACATCCTGGAATGCAAAGTCAAGTAGGCCTCAGGAAGCAACACTACAAACAAAGCTAGTGGACATGATGGAATTCCAGCTGAGCTATCTCAAATCCTAAAGGATGATGCTGGTAAAGTGCTGCACTCAATACACCATCAAATTTAGAACATTCAACAGTGGGCACAGGACTGGAAAAGGTCAGTTTTCATTCCAACCCCAATGCAAGGCAATGCCAAAGAATGCTCAAACTACCATCCAATTGCACTCATTCACAAGCTAGCAAAGTAATGCTCAAAATTCTCCAAGCAAGGCTTCAATAGTACATGAACTGTGAACTTCCAGATGTTCAAGTTGGATTTAGAAAAGGCAGAGGAACCAGAGATCAAATTGCCAACATCCACTGGATCATAGAAAAAGCAAGAGAATTCCAGAAAAATATCTACTTCTGCTTCACTGACTATACTAAAGCCTTTGACTGTGTGGATCACAGCAAATTGTGGAAAATTCTTAAAGAGATGGGAATACCAGATCACCTCACCTGCCTCCTGAGAAATCTGTATGCAGGTCCAGAAGCAACAGCTAAAAATGGACATGGAACAATGGGCTGGTTCCAAATTGGGAAAGAAGTACATCAAGGCTGTATATTGTCACCCTGCTTATTTAACTTATATACAGAATACATCATGCAAAATGCCGGACTGGATGAAGTAGAAGCTGGAATCAAGATTTCCGGGAGAAACATCAGTAATCTCAGATATGCAGATGACACTGTCTTTATGGCTGAAAGTGAAGAGGAACTAAAGAGCCTCATGATGAAAGTGAAAGAGGAGAGTGAAAAAGTTGGCTTAAAACTTAGCATTCAAAGAAGGAACATTATAGCATCCAGTCCTATCACTTCACGGCAAATAGATGGGGAAACAATGAAAACAGTGATAGAATTTATTTTCTTGGGCTCCAAAATCACTGCAAATGGTGACTGCAGCCATGAAATTAAAAGGTGCTTGCTCCTTGAAAGAAAAGCTATGACCATCCTAGACAGCATATTAAAAAGCAGAGACATTACTTTGCCAACAAAGGTCCATATAGTCAACGCTTTGGTTTTTCCAGTAGTCATGTATGAATGTGAGAGTTGGACCATAAAGAAGGCTGAGCACCAAAGAATAGATACTTCTGAACCGTGGTCTTAGAGAAGACTCCTGAGAGTCCCTTGGACAGCAAGGAGATCAAACCAGTCAATCCTAAAGGAAATCAATCCTGAATATTCATTGGAAAGACTGATGCTGAAGCTGAAGTTCCAATACTTTGGCCGCCTGATGTGAAGAGTTGACTCACTAGAAAAGACCTGGAAAGGAAAGATAGAAGACAGGAGGAGAAGGGAATGACAGAGGACAAGCTGGTTGGATGGCATCATCAACTCAGTGGACATGAGTTTGAGCAAGCTTCAGGAGTTGGAGAAGGACAGGGAAGCCTGGCGTCCTGCAGTTCATGGGGTCACAAGGAGTCAGACACAGCTCAGCAATTGAACAACAACAACAATAAATAAACCATTTATTTATTCACATATCCTAAATAAACCATTAAATGTCCCATTATTTTATGCTGGCCATACATGGTGAGTACAGGATGCCACCTTCTTTATCTGAGAATGATAGGTCTAGAAAAAAACTCTATTTAAAAGTAATCCACTTCAAAGTGTGTGCTGGAATCTTCCATAGCCCATACAACCTCTACTCTCCATCATGCTTTGTCTAAGAAAGTAACTGTATTTGCATTCTGGCTTCTCACTAGCTTTGGTCATTTGGAGGCACTGGCAGGAGATTAGAGTGCAGGAGAAGAGTGAAGCAAGAGTTTTTATTTTCTGGCTTCCTCCCCACTTGATCATCATGAGTTGGCAGTGCCCCATTTCCTACCACTGGCATCACTTTCCATACAATACTCTTGAGTTCAAGGCACCACTCTCTCCAATTATTTCTCAGTCCTAGAGAAGGGTTGTGGCTTTCCACTATGTTAGCTCCAGGGTACTGTATTATCCCTTGAGAGTTTCTCTAAAGCCTCTCCAGATCTTGGTAAACAGTAAACTCTCCTCAACCATCAGCTGGACAATGCTGTCTGCTTCTAGCCAAGATTCTGACTGATACAAATTAAGCACAACGCCATCGTACATGGTGAACAGAATGATAGTTTGATTGGGGATTTTACGTTGAAAAATAAACCTGAACATAAGGAATATAATTTCATTTTATGTGCACTGAATTTAAAACTGCACCTTCGTACCTTTTTTAGAATAAACAAAGAAAAAATAGCATTTTAGGGTTTTTTTTGGTGCAATTTAACCAACACAATTTTATCATATTACTATAGAACAACCGTCATTTTTGTTTTAACTTTTTTCACAATTATAAATCTACAAAAAAAAAAAAAAATTGTAATGTCTTTTGAAATTCTCAAAAATACATCTCCTAATCATTTTTTTCTTCAAATCATCCTCTTTGAAGCATATATTATCCTCTATTTTTTTCTTCACTTTAATGGACATAAATCCTGACAGATTGTCCTTTTACAATAGTTTAACATGTGATTGGAATAGTTCTCCACTTTCACTTTAATGAATTTCATAGAATTCTATGTTTTGCGTAGTTCTCAGTTTCATTTTGCAATGACTTTGCATTGGATAAATGTTTACATAAAATATAGTTAATTACAGAGTATTATCACATTATGATCATTGTGGGGCTTCCCGAGTGGATCTCACGGTAAAGAATCCGCCTGCCAATGCAGGAGACACAAGAGACTCAGGTTCCATCCCTGGGTTAGAAAGATACCTTGGAAGAAGAAATGGCAACCCACTCCAATATTCTTCCTGGAAAATTCCATGGGCAGAGGGGCCTGGCAGGCTACAGTACACGGGGCCAGAAAGAGAGCGCAACCGAGCGCACACACACACTGCATTGGACATGGGCTTTCCCGGTGGCTCAGACAGTAAAGAATCTGCCTGCAATGCAGGAGACCCTGATTCAATCCTCAGGTTGGGAAGATCCCATGGAGAAGGGAATGGCTACTCATTCCAGTATTATTGCCTGGAGAATTCCATGGACAGAGGAGCCTGGCAGGCTACAATACCTGGGGTCACAAAGAGTCAGACACAAATGAACAACTTACACTTCCAACACATGACTATTGTGCTCCCCTATTCAACTTTGTAACTGCAGTGACTGACATGAGTCCTGGATAAATGAGAATCACTGTCTATTGTGACCCATTCTGGGCAGGAACCTTTGAGAGGGACAAAACAAACAGAATGCAATCAGCAGCCTACAGACAGCTGGATGACAGTGTTAAGGCTCTTCATATTTGCAATGATGACCCGTTAAAGACCCAAAGATAAACCAAAAGCAAGTAGAGTTTGGCTAAGAGAACCCTCGGAAGCATTCTATTCCACATGGTATCTACTATGTATGGAAGTGAAGCAATGATTTAGTCCTCTTAATTCAGAGAAAAAATAATACCAAAATTTTATACACACTAGTATTAAACAATAGCTTCTCAAATTCCAGCCTTCTCTGACTACCACAACAAAATACATTACAAAAGGCTAACAGGCTGAATTTTACATTTTCTAGGAGCCTTACTGTAGACTCTGTATAGTAGTCCTTTCTTATCTGCAGGGGAGATGTTCCAAGAGCCCCAGTGGATGCCTGAAATCATGGATAGTACTGAACATTATAACATACACTATGTTTTCTCTTATATTAAGGGGCAGATAGCATGTACACTGTGGATGTGCCAGGCAAAGAATGCTTCACATCCCGGCCAGTACAAAGCAGGAGACACCAGATTTTATCACACTACTCAGAATGGGCTTCCCTTGTGGCTCAGCTGAAAAAGAATCTGCCTGCAATATGGGAGACCTGGGTTCTACCCCTGGGTTTGGAAGATCCCCTGGAGAAGGGAAAGGCTATCCACTCCAGTATTCTGGCCTACAGACTTCCATGAACTGTATAGTCCATGGGGTCATGAAGAGTTGGACACAACTGAGCAACTTTCACTTTCAGAACGGTGCACACTTTAAAATGTATGAATTGCTCATTTCTGGTAATAGTTTCAGACCATGGTTGATCATGAGTAACTGAAGTCACAGAAAGGAAAACCACAGATACCGGGGCGGGGGGGTGGGGGGGTTGGTCTACTGTCATTCAAAAGAGACAAAAGGCAGATACACCTGTGCCCTCAACAGTCTCCTCTGTTCATGGAATTCTCCAGGCAAGAATACTGGAGTGGTAGCTAGTCCCTTCTCCAGGGAATATTCCCGACCCAGGGATCGGACCTGAGTCTCCCACACTTCGGGCAGATTCTTTACCATCTGAGTCAACAGGGAAGCCCCAACAACCTACACCAAACATCAAAAATAGTAAATCTACTAGATTTTATATCATAAGGAGAACCGTACATTCTGTACCTTTTCTAATATGTATGCTGATTCATAGAGGGCCCTTAATCACCCCAAGCAAAGATGCTTCCAGATAATGCTGCAAAAAGACAGAAATAAAGCAAAAAATAGAGGAGCCAATATGCTAATATATGGCCATTTGAGGCTCCTGCACTGAGGAAATAATGTTAGAACAAACAGAAGCAGGAAAACTATTCACTTTTACTTGTGCCAATCCTGTTATAATATGAGAAACCTAGTATTAACCCTCTGGTACTATATAGTCTCAGGCCTTAGCAAGTTAATATTTAAATATTTTTCAATACCAGGAAATGGAAATTTTTTTTTCTTACAAAGTGATAAAAAGTCTGTCTTCAGACATCTGCAGTTCATCCTATAGGAGGGTATTCAAGTGTAACTCTGTCCCTTCTCATAGAGGTAGTCAGTAAATTGTCCTCATTATTCAGTATTCTTTCACAGACTATACAGTAGGTCAGGTCTTTGGACGTCTTCTCAATCAGAAACAAGGTCTCCCGCCTCTTTGTCCCCATAATACTTCTCATAGCTTTCCAGAGTCCTGGTCTCAGTCTACCTCATATTGAAACAAACAGTGTAATTACCTATCTTCCTTCTGATCTTATATGGCAAGCAAGGCATCAGAATCACCAGAGAAGCTATATAAAGTCAAAGATACCCAGTTCTCAGCCATCAGAGAGTCTGATTCAGGAAGTCCAGACTGGAAACAATTTTTTGTTTTCTCACTGGAGAGTAATCAACTAGTACATCTGAGCTCTTAAAAATCAGTCATGATATACTGAGGGATAAGTCCAAAAGAGAAAAACAAGTATCATATAATATCGCTTACATGTGGAATCTAGAATGATGATGCAGGTGAATGATGATAAAAATGATAGAGTTTCTATGCAAAGCAAACATAGAGGCACAGATAAAGAGAACAGACACATGAATACCAAGGGTGAAGGAGGTGTAGGATGAATTCGGAGATTGGGATTGACATATACATATATATATACACATATATACATATACATACACATACATATATAAAACTTTGCATAATATAGATAGCTAAAGAGAACCTATGAATAAGCGCAGTGACCTAAATGGGAAAGATATCCTGGAGAGAGGGGATATATGTATATGTATATCTGATTCACTTTGCTGTACAGTAGACACTGATATCATTATAAAGCAATTATATTCTAATAAAAATTAATTTAAAAAATCGATTATGACAAAAATAAAGTATTCAAATCAAATTAGTAAGAGATGAGAACCAGGCAATGAATTCCATTTTGTGATACTATCCTGACAAATCCAGATCCAAACCTGGTCATAAAGGACCCTGAGGATGAGCAGAAGCAAGATTCAATGCCTACAAGCTTGACCTCAGTAGTTGAGCTACCTGAGTTTGATTTCTGACTCTGCAACTTACTACTCTGCAACTACTACTTGGGCAAGCTACTTGACTTTTTCACATATCAGTTTCTTCATTGGTAAGGTAATCATTGTAATCATAACTACCTCATAAGCTTTATGGGAGAACTCTTGAGTTATCTGAAATGCACAAAGCAGGGCCAAACGGTGAGTGAGTGACTGACTGCAACGTTGAAAGTGAAAGTGAAGTCGCTCAGACCTGTCCGACTCTTTGCAACCCCACGGACTGTAGCCTACCAGGCTCCTCCATCCATGGGATTTTCCAGACAAGAATATGGAGTGGGTTGCCATTTCCTTCTCCAGGAGATCTTCCCGACCCAGGGATTGAACCCAGGTCTCCCGCATTGTAGGCAGCCTCTTTACCATCTGAACCACGTTAGTTAATAATAAATACTGGCTGAGAAAGTTTATGTTAGTGGCTGCATTTACTTTTATTTATAGCCTTCAAAACTCCACGGGTGACTCGGATGCTAGATCAGAGACAGAATAGCTGGTTTCAAACTTTTCCAAAATAAAATGGAGGTTTCCCTACAGCATTATGAGAGCATTTATAAATAAGATTTCTGACAATCTGACCATCATGAATTCAGCTTTAGCGACATCTATAATTATCCTTTGGAAATTTGCCCTGAGCTGAGACTTGTCAGAATCTGTATGAGCAGATTCTGCCTCAAAGATTTTTCTTCCTGCTGCTGTTCCAAGTAACTTAAGTCATTAAAAGCACTGGGGAGAAAAAAAAAAAACTCCTTGGAAGTTGAATGGTTGGCCATGATTAATAAAATGAACGAGAAACAAAGATAAGAAATATCTAAATAGATTCTCTCCACAGGAAATGCATCTTACTGTAGGAAAAAAGTATAAATAAAAATATGTACGCCTGCTTGGCAAGATTGATATCTTGAGAGAAATTATAATAATTAATATTGGCTTTCATTATGATTAATATAAAAGCATAATGAAAATTATTGGCTTGGTGACACAAATAAATAATCATGCATATAGTTTACTATATGGCAATAGTAAGCAAACTAACATTAATGTAAATCATACATTAATAATTAAAGTCACATTAGAATATGTACTATGTTAATATATACATGTATATATATGTATACACACAAATGTATGTAGATCTGCCTATCTCTCATCTGTGTGAAAAGCATGGGTAATGCAATGGACAAATTGTTTCTCCACTAAGGAATAATGTAAAATTTCCACCTCATTTTAATATGAACTGGTGGTTTAACCGCACTGAGTTGAAAACCTAAGACCACATTTTCTCTTGACAACACTGGATAGAACAGTTTGGTAAAATATAAAGAGTTTTCTCCAGGAAATAATGCTTTTTCTGGTTAAGCAAGCCATGAAAATAATGAAATCCAATACAGAGTATTTCAAGACAGATTTCTAAAATGCACCCACTCAGCACTAGGTCAGCTCTCTCATTAGTCTTGACCTCTTTAGAACCACTGACAAATCTGAAGGGTTTTTGATGAACTTGAGGATCTTATAAGGCCCAACAGAACCTCACAGGAGTAGTATTCACAGACATTGCAAAGCCTAAGACCCTCTGCACAATAGGATATACTGCACAGTTCTCTTCTGACTCAATCCACTATTCTGTCCATAATTGACAGTAATATTGAGGACCATTGTGGGGCAAAGGATATTTGTCCTTGGGGACAGAACATGGTGCTGCTCAGCAGCATCAACTCCATCTGTTTCCCGGAATTCCCACGGCTCTGGCTTCTGTTACACTGCGCAGGCTTTTCTGGGCCTTTCACAAGTCCAGTTACCAAGCTACAACGCTGCAGGATTCCATAGTGACTATCTAATAAATAGAGATACAGCAAATACTCCCAGCTCTAAACATATGCTGAGAGAATAAAAGAAGTCTAGATCAAAGGTATATTGCATGATCTTTTTCACAAATGACAGAACAATTTTACATTCCATTAGCTAACACGCATTAAGTACCAGCCATGCATTGTGTGTGTGTGTGTTCGTTGCTCAGTCATGTCTTTGCAACCCCATGGACTGTAGCCAGCCAGACTTTTCTGTCCACGGCATTCTCCAGGAAAGAATACTAGAGTGGGTAGGCATTCCCTTCTCCAGGGGATCTTTCCAACCCAGGGATTGAACCTGCATCTTGCATACTGAAGGGAGATTCTCTACCATCTGAGCCACCAGGGAGACATGCATTAGCGCCAAGCAAACTACTTTACACACATTTTCTCATTTAGTCCTCAGAACGGGAATGGAGGCTTAGAGAAGTTATTCCCACTGCTGGATATCTATCTGATGACACAGCCCTCAGTCTTAAGGGGAATTCCTAGATGTTCACGACCTGAGTTGTTAATGTCTTATCCTGAGCCATTCCCACCGTCAATCAATCATCCTAGCTTCTAACTACATGGACTTTTTTTTTTCCCTACAGACAGAACACTAGACCATTGTTATTTGTGATCTCCATGATTGGCCTACATCCCTGCCTGTGTTTTAAGTTCTTCCCGGAATTCTAATGTGCTAGTTTGTTTAGAGGGTTAGCTTTCTGGTCCTGTGACCTCCTCCCTCACCTCAGCCCTCTTTAGGTATGCTGCTAATTTCTAAAGATCTCAGGCTGGGGGTTTACAAATGGAGTTAAACCAGCAAACATATTTCAATCGGCCTACCATTTATGTTTTTGATCTTGAAGTAGCAAATTTTAAAACTTGGAAGAATTTCACTTTTCTTTTGGAAAAATAAGGTAGTATAGCAACAAATGGCCAGGACCCCAAAGCAGCCACTCCTTCAGATGGATACAAACTCTCCAATTTGCCATGACTGTTCTATGCCTGGTCCCTAATGGCTTTCAAGTTGTTATTGTTTTGTTGGTTGGTTGGGTTTGGGATTCTTTTTGCCCATGCCACACAGCATGTGCGATCTTAGTTCCCCAAACAGGAATCGAACCCTCAGCCCCTGCATCAGAAGTACAGAGAGTAACCACTGGACCACCAGGGAAGTCCTTACTTTTGAGTTTTAGGCTCTAGAATTAACAGAACAATTTGTTTTCTTGTTTTAAAATACTATCTGGACATAGTGAATCTTTACAATCTATTAATCAGTATATCAATAGTAGATTATAAAGATTCACTGACTACGACCAGATAGTATTTTAAAACAAGAAAACAATGTATCACTCTTCCCTAGTGGCTCAGATGGTAAAGAATCTGCATGCAATGTCGTGAGACCTGCATTCGATCCCTGGCTTGGGAAGATCCCCTGAAGTGGGAAATGGCAACCCACTCCAGTATTCTTGCCTGGAGAATCCTCATGGATGGAGGAGCCTGACGGGCTACAGTCCATAGGGTCGCAAAGAGTCAGACCCAACTGAGTGATTAAGCACAACAACAAATCAATATATCATAATCTTGTGCAGCAATAGTGAATCCTCAGCTATGTCTTTGCAAGTGGTGCCATCACCTGAGGTATGACAAAAGAAAAATAGAAGGGTCCTTTACTAAGAATAAAACTCATGTTTCCAGTCAGGTCTTCTTAGAGGTATATTTCACAAAGGATTCAAGTTTTAAGAACACCACCTCGCATAAAAGATAATACTACTGTTCCCTTATCCAGAGTTATGCAGTCATAAGTCTTTTATGGACAGCAGATGTGATGATCCAGATGGAGAATTACATTAAACCTGAAGACTCTATCCAGACATCCTATTATGGGGCCCAAAGGCAGCAATCTGAACTGAGACATGGAAGCAACAACCAGCCAGAAGATTACTTGTGATGGGTAGGAATCTTGATAGCTAACCTCATCTGACAAGTAGTCAATTCCTTGAGCGTCACTGTTGTGTTTTTTCCTTTGGGGACAGCAACCTCTGGCTCGATCAAAGAAGCTAATTAATGATAAACTCTGTTACAGGGAATTAGAACTGACAGCTCAATTCTGTACTTAGTGCTGACAACCTTGGTAGTGAGAATATTCACTATGTCCCCTCGGTAAATCTGCAAGTACGCCAATGGAGGTGACCCAAATAGTTACCCCTGATATTTCATGTATAGGGACCTAGCCTATAAATATAATCACATATATTCTGTGTCATTCATTGAAGAACTATTTACAAATGAAAAAAAAGAAAACCTTCCAGATGTCTATTAGTTATCAATGGGGTAAAGATTAAATAAATTCAAGTGCAACCAAACTATTACTAAATGTAAATTACATGAATTGGGCATTTGTGTCAGTTTTCTTGTCAAGCAGCAGGGGTTGGCACATTTTTCTCTCAAGGGCCAGACAATAAACATTTTAAGCTTATGTGCCATAGGATCGTATTGTAATTAATCAACTTTCCTTTCATAATATATCCACAGCCATTGACAATATATAAACGGAAGAGCACAACTGTGGTCCAATACAACTTTATAAACAAAACACATGGCAGGCTAGGTTTGATTCAGGGTCCATAGTTGGTCAAACCCCCACTAATAAGAATCATAAAAGTGCATTTAATCTACATAGCATACATGCATGCTTAGTGCTTCAGTCATGTCGGACTCTTTACAACCCCATGGACTGTAGACTGCCAGGCTCCTCTTTCCATGGGATTCTTCAGACAAGAATACTGGAATGGGTTCCCATGACCTCCTCTAGGACATCATCCCGGCCCAGGGATTGAACCTGTGTCTCCTGCATCTCCTGCACTGCAGGTGGATTCTTTACCCCTGAGCTACCAGGGAAGCCTCAATCTCCATAACACCCATCCACAAATATCATCATGCCCTTCTGCTAAACAGCGTAGCTAATGCTTACTAAATACTGATGCCACTAAGCCTGTCACAGGAACTAATTAGAGTCATTTTTTTTAACATAACAGTGAGGTGAGTGTTGTCATTATCCTCATTTGCCAATTGAGGAAGTAAGATATAAAGGGTTACATAACTGTCCCTGCTTAGAGAACTAGGAGGTGATAGAGCAAAGATACATCATCTCATTAAATCTGCAGCCTGTCTGTAATAAGCTGGGCCATAGGAAGATGCAGCCTTAAATCATTAAGCATGATGCAAATGGAAGTCAAATTATGAATAATTGCTCTTTCTATGTAAAGAAGATGGAAACAAAAGCAGAGTTGCAATATCTGCACAGCAAGTGGGTTTAGAGGCACTAACAGACTCCCCTCCTCTCGATCCTGCTGCAGTTCATTATCACACTGTCTTCCAATTAAGTCACTGCCGCTGCAACTCAAAACAGTGACTTGGAAAATTGTTTCTTTAGGGCCTGTCTTTTGTCTTCAGTGAAACAGCCCCAAATCCTCACTCCTCCTATGGCTTCCTGATTGTCACCCTCACCTGATCCTAACCTCAGAGGTAAATTTATAGCTCTGATGGGGCAGCAATGAGAATTTCCACAGCAGGGAGCAGTGATCATGAATCTATTAATCAAGGCTGCCAATGCAGATTTACATGTCTAAGTAATAAATTATAAAACACACCTAAGAATTAGCAGCTTAATAAAGTTGAGTTTGATGAGAAGCCAAATTGACAAGCTCCTCCCCCCACATCAAGGCTAATTTTTCACCAGCTATATGAAGGAAGCTATAAAAATCTCTCTCAAAGGTAACTGCCCATTAGTTGTATCCTCAGAACAACTTCAGAGTGCTTCTTTCTACTGTTGCATGCTATTTTCCTGCAAACCTCCCACTCACTGTAAACTAGAACTGCCTTCACCTTCTGGAAATTAGTTGGCAGCCAGTACTGGATATTTTTCACACCAAAAGACAATAAATTCAGGAATTCTCAGAGAAGCAATCAAGAGAATTTTAGAATGGGCTCCTCTGGCACACTTCCCTCACTCCTCTGGGTTTCCATGCACATAAAATGCTCAGTTGTTATAATTATTATATTACTATAAATTACTGGCAATGATAACATGTTACCATATTTCCTCAGTTCTAACACACACATTTTTTCACATTCCACTTTTCATGTTTCACACTGCACCAATTAAGGTGAGTGAGTGTGTGTGTATGTGCACGCTCGCTCAGTCATGCCCAACTCTTTGCAACCCCATGTACTGTAGCCCATCAGGCTCATCTGTCCATGAGATTTCTTAGGCAAGAACCCTTAAATGAATTGCCATTTCCTCCTCCATGTGACCTTCTCAGGGATTGAACTCATGTCTCCTGCATTAGCAGGCGGATTTTTTACCACTGAGCCACCTGGCAAGCCCTACTAGTCAGGGCTTATCTTGCCTATTGGCCTTTGGTATAATAATATGAGGTTGGCAAGAAAGTCCATGCAGCTTTTTCCATACCAACATATAGAAAAATCCAAATAAACTTTAGCCAACTCAGTATCATAACTATTTAATACTATGCAATGCTGCTTCCTTTTTTCCTCCTGAAAATCAGCAGTACATATTAAAGCTATGGCATCCTGAAATTGAGGAAATGTGATACAAACTTGAGAATATGATAGTTAAGGACTCCTTCACTGCAAGTAAAGGAATCCAACCTGGCTAACTTCATAGAAAAAAATCAGTATGAGAATGAATTCCTGTTGAATTACTGGCTAGGACAGAGAACTCAGATTCAGAATGGAGCAATAAACTATTTACTGTGTAGACAGCAACTTCTCTGTCTCATGAAAGAGCTGCTGTGGAATCAAGTGATGAACTTGTGGGAATTGTTTCTTCCCTGTCTCTCTTCCGGGGATTCAGGAAGAAAGAGCCCACGTGGCTGACCGAGGTCCTGTGGCTGCACTGATATGGGGTTAGAAGCTCTTAACAGCCCAGTGGGATAAGAATGATAAATGTTATCATCTTCATTTTCTGTAGGAGGAAACAGAGGTCCAGATAGGCTATGTGACTTAGTTTATTATCTGGTATGTGGCACAGCAGGACTGGAACCTGAGCACTGACTCACAGTATAACAAGTTTAGATTATACTAACTAAATTGAAGACCAACACAACTAGGGTTAAAAACGAAAGAAAAAGGAAATTTTCCCTATTGTAATCCTTGCTAATGCCTTAGGGGAAAAAAATCTTCATCCACAAATTTTATCGGCCTAAGAAATAGCCTTATCCCCATGTGCCTGTTTTAAGATCACAGGGGAAACTTGTTTGGGAGACAGAACAGAATTCCCCTTGCTGCGTGATTTTTGATGGGAAATTTCACTCCTCTGGGCTCCCCTACCTCGGTTGTGAAGTGTGTGAATATTTTCCTTGACTATCTCCCAGATTTATAGAGGAGGCGAGATGTAAGAATAGAGGTGTAAGTTCCTCAAAAAGCTCTAAAGCTCTTTAGCTGTAAGCCTGAATCACCATTTGCTGGTCTGCTAAGTACAGAATTACAATTTTGTGGGGGCACAGTTTAGATTTTCATTAATCTATTTTTTTTTCCAAAGTATGGTTTTTTTAGAATTTGACCTACTTTTTTTTTTCCCTAAGAACCTAGGATAACACATATGAGTTCATTAGTACAAAACGAAAGATTGTCATTCACAGCAACCAACTGCCTATTCAAAATGGTAAAATTCAAACTTCTGTTACTCTGTGTACCTCTTTGTATACTGTAAGTTCTACCGTAAGTGTGACATGGACTTGGTACACTGCGAATGTCAAGGATTTGAGGGAATTAACTGAGAGTTGATTTCAAGCGAAGCCATTGCCTGGGATCCTTTAAAGAGTGCCATCCTTCTTCTTTTTATTTTCTTTTTTTTATTAAATTTTATTTTATTAGTTGGAGGCCAATTACTTCACAACATTTCAGTGGGTTTTGTCATATATTGACATGAATCAGCCATAGAGTTACACGTATTCCCCATCCCGATCTCCCCTCCCACCTCCCTCTCCACCCGACTCCTCTGGGTCCTCGCAGTGCACCAGGCCTGAGCACTCGTCTCATGCATCTCACCTGGGCTAGTGATCTGTTTCACCATAGATAATATACATGCTGTTCTTTTGAAACATCCCACCCTCACCTTCTCCCACAGAGTTCAAAAGTCTGTTCTGTACTTCTGTGTCTCTTTTTCTGTTTTGCATATAGGGTTATCATTACCATCTTTCTAAATTCCATATATATGTGTTAGTATGCTGTAATGTTCTTTATCTTTCTGGCTTACTTCACTCTGTATAATGGGCTCCAGTTTCGTCCATCTCATTAGAACTGATTCAAATGAATTCTTTTTAACGGCTGAGTAATATTCCATGGTGTATATGTACCACAGCTTCCTTATCCATTCATCTGCTGATGGGTATCTAGGCTGCTTCCATGTCCTGGCTATTATAAACAGTGCTGCGATGAACACTGGGGTGCACGTGTCTCTTTCAGATCTGGTTTCCTCGGTGTGTATGCCCAGAAGTGGTATTGCTGGGTCATATGGCAGTTCTATTTCCAGTTTTTTAAGAAATCTCCACACTGTTTTCCATAGTGGCTGAACTAGTTTGCATTCCCACCAACAGTGTAAGAGGGTTCCCGTTTCTCCACACCCTCTCCAGCATTTATTGCTTGTAGACTTTTGGATAGCAGCCATCCTGACTGGCGTGTAATGGTACCTCATTGTGGTTTTGATTTGCATTTCTCTAATAATGAGTGATGTTGAGCATCTTTTCATGTGTTTGTTAGCCATCTGTATGTCTTCTTTGGAAAAATGTCTGTTTAGTTCTTTGGCCCCTTTTTTGATTGGGTCATTTATTTTCCTGTAATTGAGCTTCAGGAGTTGCTTGTATATTTTTGAGATTAATCCTTTGTCTGTTTCTTCATTTGCTATTATTTTCTCCCAATCTGAGGGCTGTCTTTTCACCTTACTTATAGTTTCCTTTGTAGTGCAGAAGCTTTTAAGTTTCATTAGGTCCCATTTGTTTAGTTTTGCTTTTATTTCCAATATTCTGGGAGGTGGGTCATAGAGGACCCTGCTGAGATTTATGTCAGAGAATGTTTTGCCTATGTTCTCCTCTAGGAGTTTTATAGTTTCTGGTCTTACATTTAGATCTTTAATCCATTTTGAGTTTATTTTTGTGTATGGTGTTAGAAAGTGTTCTAGTTTCATTCTTTTACAAGTGGTTGACCAGTTTTCCCAGCACCACTTGTTAAAGAGATTGTCTTTTTTCCATTGTATATCCTTGCCTCCTTTGTCAAAGATAAGGTGTCCATAGGTTCATGGATTTATCTCTGGGCTTTCTATTCTGTTCCATTGATCTATATCTCTGTCTTTGTGCCAGTACCATACTGTCTTGATGACTGTGGCTTTGTAGTAGAGTCTGAAGTCAGGCAGGTTGATTCCTCCAGTTCCATTCTTCTTTCTCAAGATTACTTTGGCTATTCGAGGCTTTTTGTTTTTCCATACAAATTGTGAAATTATTTGTTCTAGTTCTGTGAAAAATACCGTTGGTAGCTTGATAGGGATTGCATTGAATCTATAGATTGCTTTGCGTAGAATAGCCATTTTGACAATATTGATTCTTCCAATCCGTGAACACGGTATGTTTCTCCATCTCTTTGTGTCCTCTTTGATTTCTTTCATCAGTGTTTTATAGTTTTCTATGTACAGGTCTTTTGTTTCTTTAGGTAGATATACTCCTAAGTATTTTATTCTTTTTGTTGCAATGGTGAATGGTATTGTTTCCTTAATTTCTCTTTCTGTTTTTTCATTGTTAGTATATAGGAATGCAAGGGATTTCTGTGTGTTAATTTTATATCCTGCAACTTTACTATATTCATTGATTAGCTCTAGTAATTTTCTGGAAGAGTCTTTAGGGTTTTCTATGTAGAGGATCATGTCATTTGCAAACAGCGAGAGTTTCACTTCTTCTTTTCCTATCTGGATTCCTTTTACTTCTTTTTCTGCTCTGATTGCTGTGGCCAAAACTTCCAAGACTATGTTGAATAGTAGTGGAGAGAGTGGGCATCCTTGTCTTGTTCCTGATTTCAGGGGAAATGCTTTCAATTTTTCACCATTGAGGGTGATGCTTGCTGTGGGTTTGTCATATATAGCTTTTATTATGTTGAGGTATGTTCCCTCTATTCCTGCTTTCTGGAGAGTTTTAATCATAAATGAGTGTTGAATTTTGTCAAAGGTTTTCTCTGCATCTATTGAGATAATCATATGGTTTTTATCTTTCAATTTGTTAATGTGGTGTATTACATTGATTGACTTGCAGACATTGAAGAATCCTTGCATTCCTGGGATAAAGCCCACTTGGTCATGGTGTATGATTTTTTTAATATGTTGTTGGATTCTGTTTGCTAGAATTTTGTTAAGGATTTTTGCATCTATGTTCATCAGTGATATTGGCCTGTAGTTTTCTTTTTTTGTGGCATCTTTGTCTGGTTTTGGAATTAGGGTGATGGTGGCCTCATAGAATGAGTTTGGAAGTTTACCTTCTTCTGCAATTTTCTGGAAGAGTTTGAGTAAGATAGGTGTTAGCTCTTTTCTAAATTTTTGGTAGAATTCAGCTGTGAAGCCATCTGGTCCTGGGCTTTTGTTTCCTGGAAGATTTTTGATTACAGTTTTGATTTCCTTGCTTGTGATGGTTCTGTTAAGATCTTCTATTTCTTCCTGGTTCAGTTTTGGAAAGTTATACTTTTCTAAGAATTTGTCCATTTCTTCCAAGTTGTCCAATTTGTTGGCATAGAGCTGCTGGTAGTAGTCTCTTATGATCCTTGGTATTTCAGTGTTATCTGTTGTGATCTCTCCATTTTCATTTCTAATTTTGTTAATTTGGTTCTTCTCTCTTTGTTTCTTAATGAGTCTTGCCAGTGGTTTGTCAATTTTGTTTATTTTTTCAAAAAACCAGCTTTTAGCTTTGTTGATTTTTGCTATGGTCTCTTTAGTTTCTTTTGCATTTATTTCTGCCCTAATTTTTAAGATTTCTTTCCTTCTGCTAACCCTGGGGTTCTTCATTTCTTCCTTCTCTAATTGCTTTAGGTGTAGAGTTAGGTTATTTTTTTGGCTTTTTTCTTGTTTCTTGATGTAAGCCTGTAATGCTATGAACCTTCCCCTTAGCACTGCTTTTACAGTGTCCCATAGGTTTTGGGTTGTTGTGTTTTCATTTTCATTCATTTCTATACATATTTTGATTTCTTTTTTGATTTCTTCTATGATTTGTTGGTTATTCAGAAGCGTGTTATTTAGCCTCCATATGTTTGAATTTTTAACAATTTTTTTCCTGTAATTGAGATCTAATCTTACTGCACTGTGGTCAGAAAAGATGACTGGAATAATTTCAATTTTTCTGAATTTTCCCAGACCAGATTTATGGCCCAGGATGTGATCTATTCTGGAGAAGGTTCCGTGTGCACTTGAGAAAAAGGTGAAATTGATTGTTTTGGGGTGAAATGTCCTATAGATATCAATTAGGTCTAGCTGGTCCATTGTATCATTTAAGGTTTGTGTTTCCTTGTTGATTTTCTGTTTAGTTGATCTATCCATAGTTGTGAGTGGGGTATTAAAGTCTCCCACTATTATTGTGTTACTATTAATTTCCTCTTTCATAGTCATTAGCGTTTGCCGTACATATTGCGGTGCTCCTATGTTGGGTGCATATATATTTATAATTGTTATATCTTCTTCTTGGATTGATCCTTTGATCATTATGTAGCGTCCTTCTTTTGTCTCTTTTCACATCCTTTATTTGAAAGTCTATTTTATCTGATATGAGTATTGCGACTCCTGCTTTCTTTTGGTCTCCATTTTCGTGAAATATTTTTTTCCAGCCCTTCACTTTTAGTTTGTATGTGTCTCTGGTTTTGAGGTGGGTCTCTTGTAGACAGCATATATAGGGGTCTTGTTTTTGTATCCATTCAGCCAATCTTTGTCTTTTGGTTGGGGCATTCAACCCATTTACATTTAAGGTAATTATTGATAGGTGTGGTCCCGTTGCCATTTACTTTGTTGTTTTGGGTTCACGTTTATACAACCTTTCTGCATTTCCTGTCTAGAGAAGATCCTTTAGCATTTGTTGAAGAGCTGGTTTGGTGGTGCTGAATTCTCTCAACTTTTGCTTGTCTGTAAAGCTTTTGAATTCTCCTTCATATCTGAATGAGATCCTTGCTGGGTACAGTAATCTAGTTGTAGATTATTCTCTTTCATTACTTTCATTATGTCCTGCCATTCCCTTCTGGCCTGGAGGGTTTCTATTGATAGATCAGCTGTTATCCTTATGGGAATCCCTTTGTGTGTTATTTGTTGTTTCTCCCTTGCTGCTTTTAGTATTTGTTCTTTGTGTTTGATCTTTGTTAATTTGATTAATATGTGTCTTGGAGTGTTTCGCCTTGGGTTTATCCTGTTTGGGACTCTCTGGGTTTCTTGGACTTGGGTGGCTATTTCCTTCCCCATTTTAGGGAAGTTTTCAGCTATTAACTCCTCAAGTATTTTCTCAGGGCCTTTCTTTTTGTCTTCTTCTTCTGGGACTCCTATGATTCGAATGTTGGGGCGTTTCACATTGTCCCAGAGGTCCCTGAGGTTGTCCTCATTTCTTTTGATCCTTTTTTCTTTTTTCCTCTGTGCTTCATTTATTTCCACCATTCTATCTTCTACCTCACTTATCCTATCTTCTGTCTCCATTATTCTACTCTTGGTTCCCTCCAAAGTGTTTTTGATCTCATTCATTGCATTATTCATTTTTAATTGACTCTTTTTTATTTCTTCTAGGTCTTTATTAAACATTTCTTGCATCTTTTCAATCTTTGTCTCCAGGCTATTTATCTGTAACTCCATTTTGTTTTCAAGATTTTGGATCATTTTTATTATCATTATTCTAAATTCTTTTTCAGATAGATTCCCTATCTCCTCCTCTTTTGTTTGACTTGGTGGGCACTTGTCATGTTCCTTTACCTGTTGGGTATTTCTCTGCCTTTTCATCTTGTTTAGATTGCTGTGTCTGGAATGGGCTTTCTGTATTCTGGAGGTCTGTGGTTCCTTTTTATTGTGGAGTTTTTACCCGGTGGGTGGGGTTAGACGGTTGGCTTGTCAAGGTTTCCTGGTTAGGGAAGCTTGTGTTAGTGTTCTGGAGCGTGGAACTTGATTTCTTCTCTTTGAAGAGCAATGGAGTGCCCTGTAATGAGTCTTGAGATGGGTCTATGTGTTAGGTGTGACTTTGGGCAGTCTGTATGTTGACTTTCAGGGCTATGTTCCTGTGTTGCTGGGGAATTTGCATGGTATGTCTTGCTCTAAAACTTGTTGGCTCTTGGGTGGTGGTTGGTTTCAGTGTAGGTATGGAGGCTTTTGGACGGTCTCTTATTACTTAAAGTTCCATGTAGTCAGGAGTTTTCTGGTGTTCTCAGGTTTTGGGCTTAAATCTCCTGCCTCTGGATTTCAGTTTTATTCTTCTTGTAGTCTCAGGACTTCTCCAACTATACAGCACTGATAATAAAACTTCTAGGTTAATGGCGAAAAGATTCTCCCCCGTTAGGGACTCCCAGAGATGTTCACAGAGTTACATGAAGAAGAGGACAGGGAGGAGGGAAATAGAGATGAGCAGGAGGAGAAAAAGGCGGCCTCAAGAGGAGAGAGACAGATCTACGCGGTCGTCTGTTCCTAGAGTGTTCTCCGTAGCCCAGCCACCCACAAAGATTCACAGAATTGGATTGGGAAGAGAAGGGGAAAGGAGGAAATAGAGGTGTTCTGAGGTAGAAAACAGAGAGTCAAGATTGGGGGAGAATAATCAACACACTCCTGAATAAAAATGGAAAGTGAATATTGGATTCTTAAATGTTCACAGTTTATATCATATACTGAAGAACAAAAATTAAAAATCTAGAGTAGAGGTTAGACTCTTAAAAATACTATATTAAAAACAAAAACACCACCCAAAAAATTTTAGAAATATATATGAGGTTCGGTTTAAAAATAGGGCTTCTCTTCTTTTTTTTCCTTTCCTCTTTGTAAGGTTATAGTGTATTGAAAATGAATAATTAAGGAGTAGTAGAGGAGTACTAGAGGACTTTAAAAGAAATAAGAGAAAAAGAAAAATAGAAAATAGAAGAGAAGAAGGGGGAAAAAAAGAGAAAAAAAAACAAAAAAAAGAAGAGAAAAAAAAGAGGAAAAAAAAATTTTCCCTAACTAAAAAATTCATAAGAATTTATGAAAATGAAAGTTAAGGAGTAATGGGGGAGTAATAGGGAATTTTAAAGGAAAATAAAAGAGAAAAAAATAAAAAAGAAAAAATAAAATAAAAAAAAATTTTTTTTTCTTACTTAAAAAAGAAAAAAAAGTAAAAATATATCTAGGAATTTCTCTGGAGCTGTTGCGGTCAGTGTGGGTTTGGCTCGGTTTCAGATAGCTCCTCGTTCCAGCTTACACTTCTCGATATCTACAGGCCCCTTGCAGTGTGGTCAGTGTTTCCTACAGGGATTTTAATCTGTTGCACCAGTTCCTTCTGAAGCGGTTCCCTTTGTTTAATTGGCTTCTGTTTGCCGGTCTCTTCAGGGCCTCATTTCCGCCCTGACATAGGCGGGCGGAGGTGGACTCTTATTCAGGTAGCTAGTTCCGTTGCGCTGCAGGGCGGGGCTGGACCTGCAGGGCGTGGCCGGCGCTGCTCAAGTTCCGGCTGCTCTTTATGGAGTGCACCCGGCGGGCGCTGCGCGCGGTTCCAGCCCTAGGGTGTTCCGCCAAAGGTCGGAACAGAAAGCTGCGCCTGCTCTTTGTGCCTTCCCCGTCTGAGCGGTCCAGGCAGCCAGGGGCTTGGCGGTCGCACTCTCCCCGGGTGCACGTGCCCACTCCCTTCCGTAGTCCCAGTCTCAGATTCCGCCGGCGCCAGTCCGGTGCGTGTGCCTTCTGCCCTCCTCCTCCCCAGCCCCAGTCCCCGCCCGCGCCGGTCGGGTGCCTGCGCCCTGTGTCTCGCCGCGACCCTCCCGGTGGATGTCGACCATCCAGAATCTCGGTCCCTTTGTTCTGCGAACGGCCAGCCGTGTGTTCGGGCCAGTTAATTTTCTCTCTCTCTTTTGCTGTCCCACAGTTCAACCTGGGAACTCACAAAAGCTCCCTCCGATTGTCCTCAGGGCACTCAGGTCCGGACCCTGCCCCAAGCAATGCCGCCCGCTCCTCTCCGTTCCGCCCCCACTTGCTGGTGGCGGATGCGGGTGTCTGGGGTACTTTTCTGCTGGGAGTTGCTTTTAGGCTCCTAATCTGTGGGTTTTATTTATTGTTTCTCTCCCAGTCAGGTTGCCCTCTGAGATTCAAACACTTCCCCCAGGCCCGCCAGTGCGAGGGTTTCCCGGTGTCTGGGAACGTCCTCTATTAAGACCCTTCCCGGGACGGATCTCCATCCTTAGCTCTTTTGTCTCACTTTTTATCTTTTATATTTTGTCCTACCTCCTTTCGAAGACAACGGGCTGCTTTTCTGGGTGCCTGGTGACCTCAGCTAGCGATCAGAAGTTGTTTTGTGAAGTTTGCTCTGTGTTCAATTATTCTTTTGATGAATTTCTAGGGGAGAAAGTGGTCTCCCCATCCTACTCCTCCGCCATCTTGGCTCCTCCCACCCATCCTTCTTCTTTTTAGCTGCAACTTGGCTTACAGGCGTTTAGTTCACCGACCACGGATTGAACTCAGGCTCCCTGCAGTAAAAGCATGGAATCCTAACTGCTGGACCACTAGGGAATCTCCCCATCCTTTTCAAAGAAAAGGATGCTTTACAACTACTATATAAGCAAAGAACATGGGTTTTGTATCCAGGCTGATGTGGGTTCGTGTCCTAACCCAGGCTCATGATGGCCCTTTAATCTAGAGTCAGTTACACAAGCATTCTAACCTTCTTTTCCCCACACATAAATTAGGAATTAAAATACATATTTCACAGAATTATTACAACACTCAGAGATAATATATGTAAAATATCTGGCACTTACTATTTACCTAGGATCCCAAGTCAATAGTCATCACCATCATCTCATTATTGTTATTACATGGATGATATCATTTAATCTTTACAATATTAAGAAATGGGCTTCCCAGATGGTCCTAGTGGTAAAAACCCACCTGCCAATGGAGGAGGCAAATGCAGGTTCGATTCCTGGGTTGGGAAGATCCCCTGGAGGAGGGCATGGCAACTCACTCCAGTATTTACTTAGTGCTTTCAATAGGTGTGGAAACTGAGTTTTAAATCACTGAGGATTTAAACTGAGAATTTAAATCACTTGCTCTGTGTCAAACAATCCATAAACAGTGTACTTTGTATTTGCATAAAGGTCTGTCAGAGCCCACACCCTTAATACTGAACTGTGCTATCATTATTACAGCTACTATTATTGCATTTTTCATTATCTTTATTATTGGATATAACAAAAGACCGTTCCGGGTAAAATTTGAAAGGCACACAATGCAACAGCTATCTTTCTGAATGGCACTCGGTGGTGTGGGAAAGCAGCAGGATACTGGATTAAGAGGAGCTAGGTTTTAGTTTATGTCTACATCTTCCAAGTCACGCGACCTTAGATAAGTCTTCCACTGAGACTTGACTTCCTCATCCGTAAAATGAGCTTTATAATAACCACCCGAGGGCACAGCTTCAAAAATCAAACATTAACATGTATATGACAATATTTTATACAGTATAAAATACAACATGAGCATGTTTGTGTCAATTCTGTTAGTTTTACCACCATTACCAGAGGCCAAGTCATAGGTAGGTGCACAGAAACTATCTTAGTTTGTAATAGAAAGTCAGGGAAAATGTTTCTGGCTCCACTAAGGGAAAAACCTACCTCAATCTCACCCCAGTGTTAATGGCAAAAAAAAAAAAAAAAAATGTAGTGTTGTACCTGCATGTAGAGGATATGCTTCCAAGACCTAGAATAATATTTTTAATAACAACAATAAAGTACTTAATCTGTCTGCCCAAGATTAAAGAATATAGAAGTAACAATGTAGGTGTAGGTGTGATGTGTGTATGTCCAATCATGTCTGACTCTTTGAGATCACATGGATTGTAGTCTGCTAGGATCCTCTGTCCATGGGATTTTCCAGGCAAGGATGTTGGATTGGGTTGCATTTCCATCTCCAGAGGATATTCCTAACCCAGGGATCAAATCTGCATATCCGGTAGGTCCTGCATTGACAGGCAGATTCTTTACCACTGTGCCACCTGGGAAGCCCATAAAAGCAATGAGTTTTGTGCAATTTTGTTATTAAAACATTACCTTAATAAAGAAACTATGGTACATATATACAGTGGAATATTATTACTCAGCCATAAAAAGGAACAAACTTGAGTCATTTGAACTGAGGTGGACAAACCTGGAACCTATTACATGGAGTGAAGTAAGTCAGAAAGAGAAAAATAAATATTGTATAGTAATGCATATACATGGAATCTAGAAAAATGGTACCAATGAACCTATTTGCAGGGAAGGAATAGAGATGCAGGCATAGAGAATGGACTGTGGACACAGTTGGGGAAGGAGAGAGGGGGATGAATTGAGAGAGTAGATTTAAATATATACACCACCATGTGTAAAACATATAGGTAGTGGGAAGTTGTTGTATAACATAGGGAGCTCAATCTGGTGCTCTGTGATGACCTAGAGGGATGGGATGGGGGGTGGGATAGGAAGGAGTTTCAAGAAAGAGGGGATATATGTATACTTACAGTTGATTCACATTGTTGTATGGCAGAAACCAACACAACATTAAGGCAATTATCCTCCAATTAAACAAAATACCCTAAGGTCGACTTTTTACAGTGTTCTCAGAGCTTCAATAGTGCCACTAATTTTCTCTTCCCACTAATTATTTTACAAAACTAGGAAAGATAGCTTTGACTGTCCCAAGTACCAACTCCTGAAACTGGATCTTCCTATCAGTGAAAACATCACCACCTCGAAATCTAGAAAATCAGGGGAGATTTATCAGACCATCATTAACCAGAATGACAGTCATTTGGCAGACCCTACAATTCATTGAAAACTTCTATGTGGGCGCTTTGTCCTTCAAAATCTGTGTTCTGGAGTGATGGGAAAGTCTGATCTATTTATCTTCCTGAGTAAACTGATCATAATTGCCCACATTGGATGATAAAACCCACAAATGGTTACGGTCATAACTGGCTCCTCAAGGTGAACCTCCTGACCCTAAAGTTATTCTGGGAGTCAATGTGAATATTTATATTCTTTCTAATGAAGTAAGCTGGAGTGTTCATGCTACAGATTGGAGCTGTAATGGTGAAGAGCACAATAATCTTGTACTATCCATGACAAGATTTTCTGCAAGGAAGTGATAATAATTAATGGAATATCCTATGTATTCCTATTGGTGTGAGATGCACAGACCCACAGTATATAAAATATCATTAAGTATATTAAATGAAGCATCTAGTAAATCAATAAGTCTGCAATTTATGGAAACTAAAATAACATTCTTCTGGAATTTAGAAAGACTATTCTCTGTGTCCCACCACATAGGACCATATGGATTCAGTAGAGTCACCAAATGATAAGCTACCTGAGGGTAGGGCTAGGTCCCTGTTGTTCAACAGTTCATCTCAAGTGCTTAGTACAGCGCAGGGCATATACCGCAGGAACTCTATAAATATTATTGGGTGGATGGAAGGATGGATGAATAAATGATGTCAGTAAATGTAACCTAGCTGGCCAAAATCAGAGGCCAACATTTGGAATGATCTTCTTGAGAAAGAAACTCTTCCCCAGTTGCTTTATTTAGCATTAGTTTTATCCAAGTACATTACCAGGGCCCAGAAAATATTGCAAGCTCATAAGATTTCCACTTGATTTATGAAACTGAAAAAAGAAGTATCACAAGCACTCACTTTGATCTGAGTCTCTATTTCAGTCCTTCTCTCCAAATCCCAACTTCACACAGTTACTTCTCCATCACAAGACCCCGTTCTCACATCCAGTTCTTGCTACATGGACCCACTGTATCGACTTTTTTTTTTCAAGGCAATACAAATTTTTGAGCAAACTTCAAAACTCCAAACTCAGTTAACATATACACACTACTATATATAAAATATATAGCAAATAAGGACCTTATGTATAAGACAGGGAACTCTACTCAATACTCTAATGGTCTATATGGGGAAAGACTCTAAAAATGATTGGTATACATATATCTGATTCACTTTGCTCTACATTTGAAACTAATACAACACTGTAAATCAACTATACTCTAATAAAATTTTTTAAAAACCTCCAAACTCAAGTTAAAACTTGAAAAGACATGACCAAGATGTTTTCAGAGTTTAGATGAAATATATAAGAACAGAATTTAGGAGCAAGCCATTATTTTTTGTTTGAAAAAAAGTAATATTAACCCAACTATTCCAGCTTAAGTTAGTATCAGTCATCAAATCCCTCATTAAAGTTCAGACTCTGTAATTAAATTGAAACAGATATTATGATCTATAGAGTTTACCCATAACTAATACTATTTTGCTAATACATTAATGTGTGAATAATATTCAGTAAGTCTTTCATCTGTGTGGAATGTTTATGATCATTAAAAGTAATTATTTGCCATCAGGTATACACTAGAGCAGATAAATTATATTTAAGTTCTGATGCTCTAGGTCTCAAAGCCAATCCATGCCTTCCCTATATCCAGGAGTACTTATGGAATTTTTCCTAAACAACCAGGTAATTCCTAAACCTTTGTGTACAGGTGATTCCCCAAGAGAGTTGGTTAAAATGCAAATTCTAGGACTCTAATCAAAGAGTCCAGTTTAGAATTCCTAAGCAAAAGGAGCATGAAATTTTTCATTTTAAATAATAATCCCAACTGATTCTGATGTACGAGGGAAAAGTCTAAATGTGGATTTATTCTTAAGCCACACATTTATTCTAGTCATAATTTGGGAAGACAATAAATTATAAAATGTTCCAAAATTATAGTTGTAAAATTATGGAGATAATTAATATGGGACATGTGTAAAGGAGATAGAAAAAGAAGAGCTTGGGAGAATTAACTGTTCCTTTTCAAAGGGCATGAGACTTACATAATTTTTAAAAGAACAAAACACTTTGAATGGAGAGATCTTGCCTCTATTTTCATTTCCAAAGTTGTGTTTTATTTGGGATTGGGTAGAAGACTCTACCCATCAAAAGATTATAAAGAAATGACAGAAAAAAAATCAAGAAAATAACTGGTATAAGATACAAAGTAGAACATGGGGTCTGAAAAAGAGTTTATTAGTAATAAATATTTGTTGAATAAGATGAATAAATGTCTTAGTGAATAATTATAGCACCACATAGGAAGAAACATTGATGTATTTTTACAGACATCAGACTTTTCAATTTAAAAAAGGTTTCTTGTAACATAATTCTGGGGCCCATTCTATAAAGTGGTGTGAAGCTTGATGATGGTGTTTTTGTAAGTTTTTAGTCGGTATATGTTTTCATTCCAAGTGGCAGAAACTCTGGTTCAAAAAGGCTTTAGTGTGAAAAACTAGAGAATTACAAAAGTGGGAAGACCAAGAATGGGTATTTTCACTTCAGGTCCAGCTGGATCCAGAGCACAAAGTTGTTTTGCTTTTTCCCCACAAAATACTTTTCTCATCCCCATCCTCTATGTTTCTCTGCACTTGCTCCATCCTCACACTAGCTCTCCCCTTACAGTGACAAGAGAGATGTCCTGAGTTCCAATTCCACATCCCATGCTACCAGTAATTTTACCAGTTATAAGAAAAGAGAGGACTTTTAGGACAGTAGCTCAAGCAAATTTTCACCCAAATGAGTTCGGATTAGACCCTATTAACGTGACTTGGGCCACATTCCTATCACGGAATCAACCACTGTGGCCAAGGGCACATTCTTCCGCTTGAAACGTACCTACCTCTAGACTTGAAGCATGGCTAGCCACACCCAAACAACATGGACTGAGAATGGAGGAATGACAATTCTCAAAGGAAAAATAAGGTGCTATTACCAGCATGAGAAATTTACTATGTAAAAGTCTATAAGAGATAATGTCAAACTGAAGTCCTTCTGAATGAGCCAAGAGAAATGAACTTCAAGGGAAAATTCATGCAAGAGCAAGTGTATTCATTATGGCATTCCTGAGTCAGAGGTAGGTATAAATACCTTTGTAGTTAAGAAGGAGGAGAAAAAGAAGGGTGGTGGGGGGAAGAAATAGGGTGGAGATAATGACCTTGCTGACAATTGTGACAAAATCATCTTGAGACATGAAGGTAAGAACATTCAGTTTGGGACACTGAAATAGGGTACAGTGTCATAGAATTTTAGGGCTAGAAGGACTTGAAAGACCACCTCATCTAACTAAGTGGGTTGCAAATGAAAAAACAAAACACCTCAGGATTTGGCTCCTTCTACATGTCCATGTCCATCTCTAACCATTTAATCCATCATTTTACTTTCTATCCCTGGAGAAGGAAACGGCAACCCACTCCAGTATTCTTTCCTGGGAAATCCCATGGACATAGGAATCTGGTGGTCTACAGTCCATGAAATCGCAATGAGTTGGACAAGACTGAGCATGCACACAGGTACATCTTGTCCAGTGCAGTAGCCATTTGGCCATATAGCACTTGAAATGTGGCTAGGTCAAATTGAGATGTACTCTAAGTATAAAATACACAAGGAACTTCAAAGACAGTACAAAAAATTATGTAAAATGTCTCATTAACATTTTCTATTGATTGCTCATTGAAATGATATCTGGGGGATTCAGTTCAGTTCAGTTTAGTTGCTCAGTCATGTCTGACTCTACAACCCCATGAATCACAGCACGCCAGGCCTCCCTGTCCATCACCAACTCCCAGAGTTTACTCAAACTCATGTCCAGTGAGTCGGTGATGCCATCCAACCATCTCATCCTCTGTTGTACCCTTCTCCTCCTGCCCTCAATCTTTCCCAGCATCAGGGTCTTTTCAAATGAGTCAGCTCTTCACATCAGGTGGCCAAAGTATGGGAGTTTCAGTTTCAGCATCAGTCATTCCAGTGAACACCAAGATTGATCTCCTTTAGGATGGATTGGTTGGACCTCCTTGCAGTCCAAGGGACTCTCAAGAGTCTTCTCCAACACCACAGTTCAAAAGCATCAATTCTTTGGTGCTCAACTTTCTTTATAGTCCAACTCTCACATCCATACATGACCACTGGAAAAACCATAGCCTTGACTAGATGTACCTTTGTTGACAAAGTAATGTCTTTGCTTTTTAATATGCTGTTTATGTTGGTCATAACTTTCCTTCCAAGGAGTAAGCATCTTTTAATTTCATGGCTGCAATCACCATCTGCAGTGATTTTGGAGCCCAGAAAAATAAAGTCAGTCACTATTTCCACTGTTTCCCCTTCTATGTGCCATGAAGTGGTGGGACTGGATGCCATGATCTAAGTTTTCTGAATATTGAGCTTTAAGCCAACTTTTTCACTCTCCTCTTTCACTTTCATCTAGAGGATCTTTACTTCTTCTTCACTTTCTGCCATAAGGGTGGTGTCATCTGCATATCTGAGGTTATTGATATTTCTCCTGGTAATCTTGATTCCAGCTTGTGCTTCTTCCAGCCCGGCATTTCTCATGATGTACTCTGCATATAAGCTAAATAAGCAGGTGACAATATACAGCCTTGATGTACTCCTTTTCCTATTTGGAACCAGTCTGTTGTTTCATGTCCAGTTCTAACTGTTACTTCCTGACCTGCATACAAGTTTCTCAAGAGGCAGGTCAGGTGGTCTGGTATTCCCATCTCTTTCAGAATTTTCCAGTTTATTGTGATCCATACAGTCAAAAGCTTTGGCATAGCCAATAAAGCAGAAACAGATGTTTTTCTGGAACTCACTTGGTTTTTTGATGATCCAGATGATGTTGGCAATTTTATCTTTGGTTCCTCTGACTTTCTAAAACCAGCTTGAACATCTGGAAGCTTACGTATTGCTGAAGCCTGGCTTGGAGAATTTTGAGCATTACTTTACTAGTGTGTGAGATGAGTGCAATTGTGTGGTAGTTTGAGCATTCAGAAGGGAAGTGAAAAGCAAAGGAGAAAAGGAAAGATAAACCCATTCAAATGCAGAGTTCCAAAGAATAGCGAGGAGAAATAAGAAAGCCTTCCTCAGGGATCAATGCAAAGAAATAGAGGAAAACAATAGAATGGAAAAGACCAGAGATCTCTTCAAGAAAATAAGAGATATCAAGGGAACATTTCATGCAAAGATGGGCACAATAAAGGACAGAAATGGTATAGACCTAACAGAAGCAGAAGATATTAAGAAGAGGTGGCAAGAATACACAGAAGAACTGTACAAAAAAGATCTTCACAACCCAGATAATCACAATGGTGGGATCACTCACCTAGAGCTAGACATCCTGGAATGTGAAGTCAAGTGGGCCTTAGAAAGCATCACTATGAGCAAAGCTAGTGGAGATTATGGAATTCCAGTTGAGTTATTTCAAACCCTAAAAGACTATGCTGTGAAAGTGCTGCACTCAATATGGCAACAAATTTGGAAAACTCAGCAGTGGCCACAGGACTGGAAAAGTCAGTTTTCAGTCCAATCCCAAAGAAAGGCAAAGCCAAAGAATGCTCAAACTACCACACATCTGGGGGATATATTGTACTAAATGAAATATATTATTAAAATTAATTTGAGTAGCTTTTTTTTCTTTTTTAATGTGACTATTACAAAAATTTTAACTATATCATGTTTACCTATATAGCTCTTATTTGTGACTTGTGATAGGTTTTTATGGATCCCCACTTTTCTATCCATACACTCTTTCACTGGCTACAGCAGTTTTTGGGTGGCAGGGAAATGGAATAACATCCTCCAAACTGAGAAAGAACTTTGCGACTGACACATGATGCAGGCAACTTCATAAATTGCAGCTATGAAGTTTACTGTGAATTCTTACCTATGGACAGGATTAGGTAGACAGAAACCGGAATCATTTGTAGCTGCATTCTGTACTCTAAAAGGGGTATGGGGTGGAGATAGTATTTAAAGGGACTGAAGCTAAGAAGAGAATAAGACTACCAAGTGAGAAGCACATTTACACAGATATAAATCAGGGTGCAGCACCCTTCCACCCCAGGTTGCGGGGTTGGGGGGGGGGGGGGGGCGTTGTCTCATGAACACTAACTGTCTGTGTCAGCATAATGCATTCTTTCATTGTTCATAGCAGATAAAGGCAAGAGTAAAAGCTGAAAAGAACTTACCTGACTTAGGCACATTCCTCGTGGGCCCAGTCACATAGAAGGTAGAGAGAGTAGGACTTTGGGACTGAGATGAACCTCACAAAATGGAGTCAGTGTGGTTCAGCTATACAAACATGCCCTCTTCTTTCTGAATTCCCAGCCAATGCACATATTGTTACCATCAGCTAGAACGACTCTACCCTCCTGTGCATCCTCAGGGCCCCACATGAGTCACCACTTCAGGGACACTGTTCCCGACCTCACCATCCCCCTGTATGTGTTCTCACAGCTCCCTACTCCCACATCCTTCATACTAAGTTGTGATCACTCGACCTTGTTTATCTTCTAAGTCCCCTGGTTTCACGCACCATGTTTTTCTTGTTCACCACTGTATCCTGGACGCATAATATGTGGTCAGTAAAACACTTCTTGGACCAATGTTGAATAACTAAGTTAAGTTGATAACAATAGTTATTAGTTAACAATGTTGAATAACAATGCTGGTTAACAATCATAACAGTGTTGAATAACTAATGCTCTCTCATAGGTCCCCAGAAATTCAAATATCCATTTGCCTACCAGGAATAGAAAGCATATCCTGTATTCAAATATCTGGCCTTTAACTTTTCGAGAATGTATGATCTTTTCTCTACTTCTAAATAGTAAGAGTGGCTCATCTGCATTTTCTTTACCTTTAACACGACTTAATGGAGGGATTTAGTCCCCAGAGAAATGAAAGAGCCTCCTTCAGTGAAAGCACAGTAATATGTTGCATACTTAACAGAGATCTTCAATCAAAAGGCTTGTGATCTAAGCATCAAGACAAACAGCTATCATAACATGTAAAACACACACTATATTTACTTTCCAGCTTTTTAATTATAAAATCAATGGAGTGTTAATCATTTAAGCATTAGCTTTCTCACTGGGAATTCCCTAACTCTTCTTTCTGAGGCATAAATTTATAAGTTGCTCAATTTACCCAATTTGTCAGGACAATTTCCATGAGAAAATATCAATATTTAATGAAAAGAAAACAAGTATAAGCCACTTCTCTGAAGTATCCAATGACTTACTGGAAGAAATGAAATCTATGAGTGAATTATTTGCTTTCCTATTTCCATCGTGCAGTTGTCTTTGAACACTGTTCCATGCTTTATTTCAGAGCTGGGTTTTTGTTGCGATGTGTCTATTTGGTTGTGAGTGTTTGCTTATTTATAGGGCAATAAAGATATCTTGGGCTTCCCAGGTGGCATGGTGATAAAGAACCTGCTTGCCAATGCAGGAGACACAGGAGATATGGGTTTGATCCCTGAGTCGGGAAGATCCCCTGAAGGAAGAAATGACAACCCTCTCCAGAATTCTTGCCTCGGAAATCCCGTGGACAGAGGAGCCGGGCAGGCTACAGTCCATGGGGTCATGAAGAGTCAGATATGACTAAGAAATTGAGCATAGCATGGCACATCAGTGTATTTCCATAGACATAAACCATTGCAAAAATAGTTTAAAGTTGTTTGTTTCTTCTCCGCACTGTTTCTTCTGGTCTGTTTCTTCATTTACAGACCCCATTGTAAATGAAATAATTAGATATGTGTATATAAATGTAAGTGAAAGTGTTAGTTGCTCAGTCATGTCCAACTCTGCACCCCCATGGACTGTAGCCCACCAGGATTCTCTGTCCATGGAATTCTCCAGGCAAGAATACTGGAATGGGTAGCCATTCCCTTCTCCAAGAGATCTTCCCAACCCAGGGATCAAACCCAGGTCTCCTGTACTGCAGCAGATTCTTTACCATCTGAGCTACCAAAACACCTTGCATTTTGCAGTTTGAAAAGTGCCCTCACACAATTTATCCCATTGACCCTCAATGGAGGTGATCATTATCCCTAGTTTACAAATAAATCCACAGAGGACTGGAGAGGTGACATGCCTGCCCAAGTGCCACAGCCGAGTCAACTTAAGATTCTAAGTTTCATCTTTTTTCCTCTACCCAAAACCTTCCTGATACCTGGTACACCTTTTTAAAGATTTGCTTTCACAAAATCTCTAATTTCAACTTGAGTTTATTACTTGCCTCTTTCTGTCCAACTCAGAGTACTGGGCATGTAGTGAGTACTCATTAAATATTACCTATATTACTGTTCCTTCTTTTAAAGTGAGGTTATTGAATAGAAAGGGGATTTTTTTTTAACCTGGATTCTTTTTCACTGTATTGCTAATCTCCTTTTAAGGCATGTAACTATATTTCTTATTCTTTGGCTCTGTGTTTATATCATCTGCCTCTCTATGATTCCATGGTCCTATAAGGCAGAGGATGACTTCTTTGAGTGATGTCAATACTAGGGCCTCTAATACTTGTCATAACTTAAAGCCCTAATTTTCTCACTAGAGCTTCTATAATGGTGCTAATTAGTACAGAATCTTCTTTCTGTGCCAAAGGGGGGGCAAATATCATGCTCTCTGGTTTCAAGTAGGGTTGATTTACTTTTTCTGTTTTCACTAGCTTTACTACCCTTCTAATTTTTCTTTATTTATTTCTAATTTTAATCTCTTTTCCTAATTTATTCCTTTATTTTGCTTTACTGACTATGCCAAAGACTTTGTCTATGTGGATCACAGCAAATTGTGGAAAATTCTTCAAGAGATGGGAATACCAGATCACCTTTACCCACCATCTGATAAATCTATATGCAGGTCAAGAAGTAACAGTTAGAACTGGACATGGAACAGCAGACTGGTTCCAAATTGGGAAAGAAGTATGTCAAGGTTGCATACTGTCACCCTACTTATTTAACTTACATGCAGAGTACATCATGCGAAATGCCAGGCTAGTTGAAGCACAACCTGGAATTGAGATTGCTTAGAGAAATATCAATAACCCCAGATATGCAGATAACATATTCTTTACAATGTGATTTTGCAGTCTCTTCAAAAGACAGAGCCCCTACCCTGTGAATTTGATCTGATCTTATGACTTGCTTCTGCCAACAGAATGTGATGAAAGTGACACTACCAATTTGAAGCCTAGATTACTAGCTGTTTTAGATCCACCCCAACCCTCAATCACCATGTTAACAATCCGGGCTTACCTGGTGTAGGGAGAGAAACCTAGTAAAGGTGAAGTAATCTAAACCAATCCATCCTCCCAACTGACTTACCAGCTCACATACACATAAGCTAGCCAAAATGAAATCAGCCTAGCCTGGCCCAGACCATAAGGGCCACCCTGTCAAACCAGTCTTATGAACTTAATAAAGTCTATTTTAATCTTCTTTGGTGTGGTTTGTTATACAGCTTTATTTGTGGTAATAAATAGCTGAGATAGAAGTTCCAAGACATCCCATAACTAACTTAATGTCACATAACAAGTAAGCAATACAGCAAGAACCTATGGAATTTAAAACCTATGTCATGAAAAAGAACACAAATAATCAATGTTGGCAAGGATGTGGAAGAAAAAGAACCCTCCTACATGCACCCTTATGTTCGTAGTAGCATGATTTACATTTGCCAAGATATGGAAGTAACCGAAGTATCCATCAACAGATGAGTGAATAAAGAAGATGTGGTGTATCTACACAGTAGAATATTACTCAGCCATAAAAAATAATGAAAGATGAGATCGGGCACATTCAGGGTGGTATGGCCTTAGACAAGATGGTAATGATAACCCTATATGCAAAACAGAAAAAGAGACACAGATGTACAGAACAGACTTTTGGACTCTGAGGGAGAAGGTGAGGGTGAGATGATCTGAGAGAACAGCATCAAAACATGTATATTATCTAGGGTGAAACAGATCACCAGCCCAGGTTGGATGCGTGAGACAAGTGCTAAACCCTGGTGCACTAGGAAGACCCAGAGGGATCGGGTAGAGTGGGAGGTGGGAGGGGGGACCAGGATGGGGAATACATGTAAATCCATGGCTGATTCATGTCAGTGTATGACAAAAACCACCACAATATTGTAAAGGAATTAGCCTCCAACTAATAAAAATAAATGAAAAATTTAAAAATTTTTAAAAATAAAAAATAAAAAAATAATGAAAGAACACCATTTTCAGCAACAGGGGTGAACTTGGGGGACATCATGCTAAGTGAAACAAGTGGAACAGAGAAAGAAAAATACTATATGATCTCACTTGTATGTGGAATGTGAAAAATACAACAACCTAGTGAATATAACAAAAAAGCAGCAGACTTGCGGACACAGAAAACAAACTAGTGGTTCCCAGTGTGGACAGGGAAAAGGGAAGAGAAATGAGAGGGTGGGGATTAAGAGGTGCAAACTGTTATGTATAAAATAAGCTACCAGGATATATTACGCAAAGGATATATATTGGAATAAAGAAAATATTTTATGTTAACTGCAAAGAAATATAACCTTTCAAATTGTGAATCACTATATTGGACACATGGAACTTATATAGTATTGTACATGAACTATACTTAAATTTTTTTAAAAAAAAAAGAAGAAAACAAATGCAGGTATCCAGAATAAATAAATAAATAAGATCTATATATTCATGCTAAGACAGTTATCTCATCAAATTGTCTGTTGTACTCCACAAATAAAAGCCATTAATACTATACTGTATTACTAAACTCTAAAATCCAGGGAAAACTACTGTTTACCTTGTCCTTGTTAGTTGCTCACAGCTGTTTCTCCAATACTAGCCCTCTGCCTGACTTGTAATATCCTCAATAAATACTTATTGAATGAATTACTAAAAGTTCTATTCTCAGCTAAATCAGCAATAAGCTCACCCCTGAGGAGCTGAGAGTTTAAAGGAGAGAAAAAAACCCAGACATAAACAATGGCAAGACAAGATACAAAAGGTCATGTGTCACAGGCAAAGAGTTAATGAAGTATTCTGCCTTCCACACAGAAGTAGGAGAAGTTTCTTACTGCAAGGGAGATGGTCAACTATTTCATTGAGTTGGTGATGTTTGGCTTTATCTTCAGCGAGTGGACTTTAAACATCCAAGGATTGTCAGCATGCATTTCAGGTAGGGGGACATCAAGAACAACTCAAGCAAGTAAGAAACAATGATAGGATCACAAGGAAACAGTGAATGGTTTCTTTGGGTGAAAAATAAATTAAGCCTACTTCTTGAGTCAAAGATATATTTAATCAAATTGCCCCATCCTGATACAAAGACTCTCGACAACTAGCTGTATCTGATTCTATGTCTTATCACCTAATTTACCTCTTCCTTATTCACTCATTGATTCTTACTGCTACACATTTATTCATTCTTTAAAGAAAAAAAAAAATCCAGGACACAGCTAGGCATCATTTCTAAAGGTTAGAAAAGAGAACGTATTTCATCTACTTCTTCTAAAACAGAGTAGAAGATTTTGAAGGGCAAGGACCACTTGTACTTTTCCCTTTCATTTCTCAAAGCACTTGCCACAGGATGATGCTCAAATGCAAGGTGAACACACAAATACACAAAAATAACAACTGGTTTGAAATCAATTTAAAAGTTGATTATGAGAAAACTGGCACTTTTTTTCCAATAAGGTACTCAGTTAATGTTCATTATTGATTACTTCTATAAAAATCAATTGTATTTCTTATTAAATAAGCTTAGTATTAATAGGAGTCACTTACTGTGCTGGGCATCAGGTTTGGGAAGATGGCTAAGGTATGATCCTTGCTTTGATGAAGCATAAAGATGTAAATGCCAGGGACTGCTCTAGGCTCTGAAGGTCCAGTGGTGAATGAGACAAAGTCTTTGTTCTCAGAGAGTTTCTAGACCAGAAAGGGATTACCTAGAACAAAGAAAAATAGAATTACATTAACTCTAAGATAATTCCCAAAAGTGATATATGCTATAAGATAATAAGACAATGTAATATAACAAAAAGTTATTGAGTCTAATTTCTTTAAATAGGGATGCAGGAAAGACTTTCTGAAGAACTAACATTTAAGATGACGTGAGACAATCTGAGGACCAGGTTTTAGGTAGAGTGAGTGGCAAGTTCAAAGCCCTTACATCTACCTCACACTGGTCAGAATGGCCATCATTAAAAAGTTTATAAACAATAGGGGGCTCCCTGATGGCGTAGTGGTAGAGAATCTGCCTGCCAATGCAGGAGACATGGGTTTGATCCCTGATCCAGGAAGATCCCCCATGCTAGGGAAACCTAAGCCTGTGTACAACTACTGAGCCCGTGCTCCACAGCCTAGGAGTCACAATTCCTGAGCCCACGTGCTGCTCCTACTGAAGCCCAAGTGCTCTAGAGCCTTGCTCCACAACAAGGGAAGCCAGTGCACTGCAGCTAGGGAGCAGCCCCCGCCACCACAACTAGAGAAAAGCCTACCCAGCAATGAAGACCCAGCACGGCCAAAAATAAACAAATAAATAAATGCTTTAAAAAGTCTACAAACAGTAAATGCTTGAGAGGGTTTGGGGAAAAGGGAATCCTTCTACAGAATTGATGGGAATATCAATTATTGCAGCCACTCTGGAAGACAGTATGCAGACGTCTTGAGAAACTAAAAATGGAATCATCATATGATCCAGCAATCTCATTCCTGGGCATATATCTGGAGAAAATTCTAATTTGAAAAGATACAAGCACCCAGTGTTCATAGCATCACTGTTTACAATAGCCAAGATATGGAAGCAACCTAAATGTCTATCAACAGATGTATCCACTGTAGATATGGTATGCACACACACACATACACACTATATAGAAAATGGAATATTACTCAGCCATAAAAAAGAACAAAATTTTGCCATTTGAAGCAACATGGATAAACCTTGAGATTATAATACTAAGCGAAGGGAGAGAAAGATATATATTGTATGATACTGCTTATAAGTGGAATCTAAAGCTAAATGATACAAATGAATTTATTGATGAAAGAAATAGTCTCACAGTCATAGAAAACGAATATAGTTACCAAAGAGGGGAAGAGGGGAGGGATAAATTAGTATTGGGATTAGGAGATAGAAACTACTGTATATAAAACAGACAAATGACAAGGTCCTACTGTATAGCACAGGTAACTAATACTCACTATCCTGTAATAAACTATAATGTAAAAGAATCTGAAAAAGAATATATATATATATATACATATATATATATATATATATATAAATCACTTTGCTATATGCCAGAAACTAACACAGCATTATAAATCAAATATACTTCAATAAAAACTAAACAAAGGCCATTCTTAAGTCTAGAATAAACTATCACATACATTGCATATTCTCTATTTCAAGTGAGGTAAGTACTTTAAGAGAACATAAAGAGATACTGGCATACTAGCCAGCAGTGGGGTTTCACAGGTGGCTCAGAAAGTAAAGAAGCCACCTGCAATTCAGGAGACCCAGTTCTATCCCTAGGTCAGGAAGATCTGGATTAAAGTTCAAAACTAGCCGCAGACGCAACTGAGACAATGTCACTCAGAGCACTTTCAGAGCGGGCATGCGTGTATGGACTGTGAGTTTGCCTGCTCTGTTAACTGCAAATTATCCCTGGCTGTCAACCACGGATTGGAGGCCACCCCTAACTGGCTTGGCTTCCTCTCTTGCTATCTGTCATGCTGTCAAGCTCTTGGCACCTCTGAATGCCTGTGCTAAAATGGCAATCTTAACCACAGCAATCTACTCGCCCATTCCACCCACCAAGTCTGTCCCTGTCCAGAGACTCCTCGTCGGCTCAGGGTCGTGAGCCAGCAGGCTTTTATCTGTGAGAGTAAGGTGTGTGTGCTCGTACCCCTACAGAATCATGCTGTTTATCACTCCAGAAAACAATTTGTTGATCAAGACAAATGAAAAAATACTTCATTTAGCAGTTCTGTATTAAATGCCTACTGAGATCTTAATTAAAATATTCATGTTATGCATGAAAAATTATCTATATAGCTCTATCTATCTATCTCTGCCTGTAACAGGGACTTGGGGACATGTGTTTTCCTTTGCAGACACATCTCCAGCTCTCATGCACCCTCCTTTATTACTGGCGCAAAGTTTCGAGTGGAAATGAAGGCAGCTGTACTCCTATGTCCGTCCCCTAACTGTTTTTACCTACTAATTGGTCTAGGTGCCTAGCACAGAGCAAAGAAGTCAATGAGTTCATTAAAGGGGAAGAGACAAATCAAAAGCAAAATAATAACACCTTCCCAGAACCGTGAGATTAGGGCTGCTTTCTACTTATTTCCACAAGTGGCTATACTTTTTCTGTCATAGCATTGAGGACTCTTAATTGTTACAGTGTCTCTGTGGTATTACTTCAGTAAGGATAACAATTGTACTGATCTTGTTCATCACATCACGCTATCTTCAGTGTTCAGCCATTTCTAATCATAATTCATTGAATTAATGCACAAATGAAGTAATTCCTCAGAAGCACTTTTTTGGTCTAAAACAAATTCAAGGAATGAGTATGGTTCTCTTACATTCTTCCTGCCTTTCACAACCCTGTCCATTATATACCACACCCTAAGCTATGTCTTAACACATTTTTCTGTAAGACAGTTCTGAAAAAATTTATTGCAGGTAGGGGTACAATATAAGGTGGCATGTGCTATCAGCACATAACCCATAAAATTAAGGAAATGCCTAAAAAGGAAAAGAAAACTGTATGCATCGGTAGAAATATGTCTTCTACTACTTCTTTAAAGTGATGTTCCCTAGCAGTTGTATTTGGAACCAAGTTTTCAGGGGTTAAGGATCTTTCTTTCTGCTATGCTCCCCAGCAGAGTGCACAAGATCTCCACTGCATTTAGAGGACTTAGGAAATGTCTGGGCTTCCTTGATGGCTCAGACAGTTAAGAATTCACCTGCAATGCAGGAGACCTGGGTTCGATCCCTGGGTTGGGAAGATCCCCTGGAGAAGGGCATGGCAGCCCATTCCAGTATTCTTGCCTGGAGAATTCCCATAGATAGAGGAGCCTGGCGGACTACAGTCCATGGGGTCACAAAGAGTTGGAGGTGACTGAGCGCCTAAGCGCAGCACGTGAAATCTCTAGGAATCCATAGACTCGTGCAGGCAGGTGGCTTATCCTGGTGACACTACCAATTCTCAGGTGGCTCAATGGTAAAGAATCCACCCGACAATGCAGGAGATGCAGAAGACACAGGTTCAATCCTGGGTAAGGAATATCCCCTAGAGTAGGAAATGGCAATCCACTCAAGTGTTCTTACCTGAAAATCCCATGAACAGAGGAGCCTGGCAGGCTACAGTCCATGGGGTCAGCAACAGTCAAAGGCAACTGAGCATGAGCAGGAGCAAGCAAGATGCACTGCTCACTTGGATTTCATAGATCGTTGTATCTACTAGAATAGTTTTAAACAGATAGTGGATAGTGCCCTATTCTAACAAAAATATTTTGTCAGGTTTTAATAGGCAAAAATGAAGGACTTGAGCCACTCTGAACATATGCATCATGAATATCCTTCAATGAACTGCTGGCTTTAACTGGCCATAGTCAGGTCTTCTATATCTCAACTAAGGATTTCCACACAGTTCCTAAAATTTATCATTAGCTATGTCTACAATAACAAATGACTTCAGCTAGTCTCCAATAACAGCATGCCTTATTCATTTTAGTAAGTGATTGTAGTGCTACTAATATTAAAAAATAATTCTACTAATATCTTATATTTGCACATTTTAATGCATGATCTCATATAAGATTCACAACTTTGAGAGGCAAAAACTAAAGTTATCTCCATTATACAGATGAGGAAACCAAGGCTGTCTGAGGTCAAATAACTTTCCCAACAGTCACAGCCAGTACGTGATAGAGGCAGGATTTTCATATGATATCCAGTGTTTTTTCTTATAACAACAAAGCCGGTCCTCTTAGACCAGAGGGTCATCCATCACTACCTACGCAGCCTGAAAAGAACAGGAATCACAAGCACGATGAGTTGAATCCTCAATGTTGATATGCCATGACCATCCCTGATAATCACCAGGTTACCAGGCAACCATCTGTAAGATGAATAGCACCTTGGGAAGATGAGATGATTGAGAGAAGAATTAATCAATCCATTTTGCCTTCGGAATTATGCCTAATACTTTTCTCTCTGCCATTAGCTTTTTCTCAGTAATAAAATAATCTTACTTTTTCAAAACCTTAACAAATCATATGTCCATCAAAAAAAATTTCCATTGTTTCAATGACAACAAAGTTTGCTACATAAAGACCAATTATGCATATATCTGATGTGGATGCTTATCTTGAAAGATTTGAATTTTTGTAAATGATACTTCCATTCTACCTTATACCAGTGTATTTTTTTTTCCGTATTTCTTAAAAGTTATCAGTTAAAATAAAGTCATCCTACCCCATTCAGAAGCTATCATCCTACCCCATTAAGAAGATAAGGGATTTTTATGGTTGGGTTGAAAAACCAACTTGTTAATATCCAGTTTAAAGCTCTTTTACCCAGATCTTACTCCTTTCTTTGTGCTCTTACCTAGACCTCTAAAATTTCCTCCTTTGTTCTCTTATATTTCAAATTCTAGAAGTTGTCTATTCAAAAATACAACCGTCTACGTTTTCCCCTTGAAACTACATAAATAACAGAAAAACACACATGCACATACATATATCTCTCAGCTTGAAAAACTATCCATTTATCTCTGAATCCATATTTTGGATGCATTGATCACTTCTGAAAGTGTTTTGAAGTGTATATCTTGCAAAAAAAACCCTAGGAGACAGACACAAAGGGATCATGTGCTTGGGATGGTAATGGTAATCAGTAAGTGTGCAGTGTTCATCCTAAAGCAATTGGATAAGTGCATGTAAATGTTTTAAATGGAAACATCAACAGCAATTTTAGAAGATATAAGGATGAGAATATCAGGCAATCAAGAAGATTACCAATGCATCATGAGTTTTCAACTCCCATCCTGTTTTGTTTTCCCCACACAAACAAAAATTTTACTGGTTTTTTTTTTTTAAGAAATTTAAAGAAATAAGTCAGGAGAAATTGGTCTAAAATTTGAAATTTAGTTTCTCTTAAAAATTGAAAGATCTGATACCATTAGATATAAATTTCTCCATGGTAATGACTAGTGGAGGCTGAGCAGAGGCTGTTCCCTTTAGCAAACAGGGAAGTTTCCATAGTCTCACCCTTCCCTGTTGTATTCCCAGTCTAGCCCACTTCATTCATTCCCGTTACCTAGCTGCTACTTACAGGTATTAGGTTTTTCAGCCTCCAGTCTAACCCCTCCTACAAACATCTGTCTTCAAATTTTTTCTTATACTTCAATACTTCCCTGTCCCTCACTATCCATGTCCAGGTGGTCACCAGACCTTTCTAGGTTTACCTCTCAATTTTATCTATTTTTGCCTTTCCTTCAACTTGAAATGTCCCCACCATTGTTACCTATGACTCATCTGAACTGCTCTCACAGTCAACCAAACATGGGATTTCCAGGCCCCCCTGCATCCTTCAACCTATTGTTTCAGTGTCCTGATTGAAAGTGAAAGTGCAAGTTGCTCAGTCGTGTCTGACTCTGCAACCCCATGGACTGTAGCCCGTCAGGCTCCACTGTCCATGGGGATTCTCCAGGCAGGAATACTGGAGTGGGTTGCCGTGCCCTCCTCCAGGGGATCTTCCCCAACCCAGGGATTGAACCCAGGTCTCCCACATTGCAGGCAGATTCTTTACCATCTGATGCACCAGGAAAGTCCTGGTGTTCTGATCATGTGATTCAGTTTCCTAAAATGTTGTTTCTATGATGGATTATAAAAGGTTCAAACATTATAACATAACTTTTTAAAAGCATGTATTTATTTGACTGCACCAGATTTTATTTGCAGCAACCAGAATTTTCAATCTACGCTGCAGCATGTAGGATCTAGTTCCCTGACTAAGGATCGAACCAGGTTTCCATGCATTGTGAGTGTGATATATTAACCACTGGAAAACCAGGAGGCCTTACAAATAGTTGTAAAGAAGAGATGCGAAAGGCAAAGGAGAAAAGGAAAGATATACCCAATCTGAATGCAGAGTTCCAAAGAATAGCAAGGAGAGATAAGAAAGCCTTCCTCAGTGATCAATGCAAAGAAATAGAGGAAAATAATAGAATGGGAAAGACCTCTTCAAGAAAATTAGAGATACCAAGGGAACATTTCATGCAATGATGGGCACAATAAAACACGGAAATGGTATGGACCTAACAAAAGCAGAAGATATTAAGAAGAGGTGGCAAGAGTACACAGAAGAACTGTACAAAAAAGATCTTCATGACCCAGATAATCACGATGGTGGGATCACTCACCTAGAGCCAGACATTCTGGAGCATGAAGTCAAGTGGGCCTTAGGAAGCATCACTATGAACAAAGCTAGTGGAGGTGATGGAATTCCAGCTGAGCTATTTCAAATCCTAAAAGATGATGCTGTGAACGTGCTGCACTCAGTATGCCAGCAAATTTGGAAAATTCAGCAGTGGCCACAGGACTGGAAAAGGTCAGCTTTCATTTCAATCCAGAAGAAAGGCAATGCCAAAGAGTGTTCAAACAACCACACAATTGTACTCATCTCACACGCTGGCAAAGTAATGCTCAAAATTCTCCAAGTTAGGCTTCAATAGTACCTGAACCATAAACTTCCAGATGTTCAAGCTGGATTTAGAAAATGCAGAGAAACCAGAGATCAAACTGCCAATATCTGTTAGCTCATAGAAAAAGCAAGAGAGTTTCAGAAAAACATCTTCTTCTACTTTATTGACTATGCCAAAGCGCTTGACTGTGTGGATCACAAGAAACTGGAAAATTCTGAAAGAGATAGGAATACCAGATCACCTTACCTGCCTCCTGGGAAATCTGTATGAAAGTCAAGAAGCAACAGCTAGAAACGGACATGGAGCAAGAGACTGGTTCTAAATTGGGAAAGGAGTATGTCAAAGTTGTATATTGTTACCCTGCTTATTTAACTTATATGCTGAGTATTTCCTTTGAAATCCTGTGCTGGATGAAGCACAAGCTGGAATCAAGGTTGCCAGGAGAAATATCAATAACCTCAGATATGCAGATGACACCACTCTTATGGCAGAAAGCGATGAAAAACTAAAGAGCCTCTTGATGAAAGCGAAAGAGGAGAGTGAAAAAGTTGGCTTAAAACTTAACATTCAGAAAACTAAGATCATGGCATCTGATCCCATCACTTCATGGCAAATACATGGGGAAAGAATAGAAATAGTGACAGACTTTATTTTCTTGGGCTCCAAAATCACTGCAGGTGGTGACTGCAGCCACGAAATAAAAAGACACTTGCTCCTTGAAAGAAAAACTATGACCAACCTAGACAGCATATCAAAAAGCAGAGACATTACTTTGCTGACAAAGGTCCATTTAGTCAAAGCTATTGTTTTTCCAGTAGTCATGTATGGATGTGAGAGTTGGACCATGAAGAAGGCTGTGCACCAAAGAATTGATGCTTTTAAACTGTGGTGTTGGAGAAGAGTCTTGAGAGTCCCTTGGACTACAAAGATATCAAACCAGTCAATCCTAAAGGAAATCAGTCCTGAAATTCATTGGGATTAAACTGAAACTCCAATACTTTGGCCACCTGATGTGAAGAACTGACTCATTGGAAAAGACCATGATTTTAGGGAAGATTGAAGGCAGGAGGAGAAGGGGGCAACAGAGGATGAGATGGTTGGATGGCATCACCGACTCAATGGACATGAGCTTGAGCAAGCTCCAGGAGTTGGTGATGGACAGGGAAGCCTGAAGTGCTGCAGTCCATGGGGTCGCAAAGAGTCGGACATGACTGAGCGACTGAACTGAACTGGACAACCAGGAAAGTCCCTGTGAAGTGAAAGTGTTAGTTACTTAGTCACATCCAACTCTGGGATTTCATGGACTGTAGCCCCTCAGGCTCCTCTGTCCATGGGATTCTCCAGTAAAGAATACTGGAGTGGATTGTCATTTCCTCCTCCAGGGGATCTTCCCCACCCAGGGATTGAACCTGGGTCTGCTTCAGTGAAGGCAAATTCTTCACCTTCAGAGCCACCAGGGAAGGCCCTACATGGCTTTTAAAATCCTCTGTGCTCTCCATCGGCTTCCCTGGTGGCTCAGACATTGGAGGAGATGGCAACCCACTCCAGTATTCTTGCCTGGGAAATCCTGTGGATAGAGGAGCCTGGTGGGCTCCAGAACACTGGGTCCCGTCGAGTCAGACATGACTGAGTGACTAACACTTTCAACACTTTCTTTCTTTCGTGCTCTCCATACCTCCATCCCCACACACATGCCACACTTGCCTCCCAGTTCACCACACCCTCACTCCGGGCTCTAGCCATGCCAGACTATTTAACTTTCCTTGTTCCAGCTGCTTATCTGGAAAGGCTTTCCTTCCTTTCCTGTCTCTCCCTCATCCACTTCTCCTCCCTCATCTTCCTTCCCCACCAGACAAAATCCTAATGCTCTCTTAAGAACATCGTATTTACCAGGAAGCCTTTCCCAATGCCCCCCATTGAAAGTACCCATTCCCTCTTTGCATCCCTGTAGCTCTTGGCTTTTAAGTGTCTAAACAACTCTTATAAATTTCCTTGTACTCTAAGTATATGTCAAATGTTCTCACTGGAGCATGTATTGCTAAGGCTAGGCACCCTGTCATAGCATTTTTTATCTTTTTAAAACTTAGTAAGTTGTTTTCTCACAGTAACAATAAATTCTGGAACATTTACTTAGTTTTGCACACTGTTCTTAAGAGTTTACAAGCGTATCTTCTTTATTCCTCACAAGACTCAGAGCATCTTTTTACAGAAGTGGAAAATGAGGTTTAGAAATGCCTAGTAACTAACAGAAGGGCCAAACACAGAAGATGGCCAAACCAAGGCTGAAAAGTAAGTCAATTAGGTAGTTCTCATCCAAAGACCATGACTCTACTAAACTTAATGCTATCCTTGAAAAAAAAGTTTACTTTAAAATAAACATTGTGCATGCTTGTTTAGTCGTGTCTGACTCTTTGTGATGCCATGGACTGTAGCCTGCCAGGATCCTCTGTCTATGGGGTTTCCCAGGCAAGAACGCTGAAGTGGGTTGCCATTCCCTATCCAGGGGATTTTTCTGGCCCAGAGATCAAACCTGTGACTCGTACATCTCCTGCATCAGCAGGCGGATTCTCTACCACTGAGCCAACTGGTGAGCTCAAAATAAAAGTGACACTGACCAAATTTTTAAAATACCTATACATACTGAAAGAGAGGGGAAATAGCCACAAAATGGTTTGTCATCTTTAAAAAGACTTCTTTGGAGTATGTTCCAGATATTGGAAATTTTTCTAACTGAAAATATGAGCTGTGATAAATTTCAACTTTAGTATCAATGTCAGCATTTATGTCATAATTAGTTAATGGTGGGTTAAATGAAAAGTCATCATGTAGATACAACATTTTGACATGATCACACATGTAAATTAATGACAAGTGACAAGTCATATCCAAAGGGAAATCAGGGAGTTAGCTTATCAAGTACTCTAGAGCCACTGGAGAAATGATTTTGTGAGCAACTAAAAAACCTGAAGAGGGAGAACAGAATACTTTTTAAATATTTTCTTATTAAAGATATTGGAAATAAATAGATTATGCACCATGGTACATGCATTATGTATCATGAAAATTAAAGAAGAAAATTAGACCTTACTTGAAAAAATTCAAATTAATTTCTTTAAGGAAATTATTGGATCATAATGGTTATCTCTGGAAAGATTATCATTGTACAGATAAAGGGTTAAGAAAATAAGAAATGACTTGGTCAGAGCCATAAACCTAGTCAGGCCTAAATGCAGTTTTATGACTCCTAATTCAGCTGTCACCAAACTGTTCCTCTTATATTCTAATACACTAAGTGTGCTGAGGACAGTATTTCTTCACTATCAGAAAGCATGCGATTTCATCTGTGATTTTTGTTTGCTATGTGTGTGTGTGTATGTGTGATTAATTGGGACATAGTTGCTTTGCAATGCTATATTGGTTTCTGCTGTATGATGAAGTGAATAAGCTATATGTTTACATAATCCCCTCCCTCCTGGACTTCCCTCCTGCCCGCCCCCACAACCTGTCCCCCTGATTGCTCACAGAACAGCAAGCTGAGCTCCCTGTGCTATGCATCAGGCTCCCACTAGCTGTGGGTTTTACATACAGCAGTGCATGTACATCAATCCCAAGCTCCTAGTTCATCCCACCACTCCCTCCCCACCACCACATCCACATATTTGTTCTCTTCCTCTGTGTCTCTATTCCTGCCCTGCAACTAGGTTCATCTGGATCAGCTTTCTAGATTCCACATATATGCATCTATATACAATATTTGTTGTTCTCTTTCTGACTTACTTCACTCTGTATGACGGACTCTAGGTCCATCCACGTTTCTACAAATGCACTCTTGGTAGTAATGCAAATTGGTGCAGCCACTATGGAGAGCAGTATGGAAATTCTTGAAAAACAAAACAAAACTAAAAGTAGAGCTACCATAGGACCCAAGTAAGTCATATGGGCTTCCCTGGTGGCTCAGACGGTAAAGAATCTGCCCACAATTAGGAAGATCTGGGTTAAATCCCTAGGTCAGAAACATTTTCCTGGGGAAAGGAATGGCTACCTACTCCAGTCTTCTTGCCTGGAGAATTCCATGGACAGAGGAGCCTGGTGAGTTACAGTCCATGGGGTCACAAAGAGTCAGACATGACTGAGCAACTAACTCTTACTATGACCCAGCAATCCCACTATCGGACATGTATATTGTGTGTGTGTGTGTGTGTGTGTGTGTGTGTGTGTATGTGTGTGTGCGCGCTCAGTCATGTCCTACTCTTTATGACCCTATGGACTGTAGCCCACCAGGATACTCTGTCCTTGGGATTTTCCAGGCAAGAATACTGGAGTGAGTTGCCATTTCCTCTTCCAGGAGATCTTCTTGACTCAGGGATTGAATCTGTGTTTTCTGAGTCTCCTGTATTGCAAGCAGATTCTTTACCACTGAGTGATCAGGGAAGCCCCTGAGAAAACCATAATTCAAAAAGACACATGTACCCTAGTGCTCACTGCAACACTATTTACAATAGCCAAGACATGAAAGCAACCTAAATGTCCACTGACAGATGAATGGATAAAGAAAATGATCTGTGGTTTTTTGAAGTGGAAAAGGTCACTATTAAATCTTTCATAGAAGTTGTTTATCTCACACTTCTTCCCTTTCTTCCGTAACCCACTTCTATAATTTTTTGCCTCCACCACTCAACCACAACTGCTCTTCTCCAGGCCACCAAAAGTCTCCATGATGCAAATAAATTCAGAGAAAGTTTCTTACTTTTAGACTGCCTTGTCATCTCTGCGCCTAGGGCACAGTCCATCATTGCCATCACCAGACACTCTGTGATCCCTCAACCCTTTCCTAGAAGTCTGGGCACTGGAAATAGGCTGGTGCTTGTGACAATGGTGCAGGGATCCTGAGGGTATGAATGGAGCATCTGCAGAACCTACTAGAACATCTATTTTTAGATGTAGCTATTGAGGGAACAGGGCACTGAATTCCACATTAAGTCCACCCAGGCTCTCTCCCCACATAAAATTACTTCAAGACTGACATCTTTTACTTGGTCTCATCTTGCTTTATAGAGCCTAAATGCTGAACCTTTTTTGATTCACCTCAGAGAAACTGTTTCATCTTGGGTGAACCCAGCCTTACTTTCAGAGCTTAAAAATGTTTCCTATTAGTCCTCTGAATTTCCACTAACCTTTTAGAAGATAGCATTGAAAAGGAGGAGGGAATCTGGGGTCAGATAAATCTGATTTTGAATCTCAGTCTCTTTTATTTAAGGAATTTTCATAAGTGCTCAGAGCCCTGGTTTCCTCAACTGTAAAACAAAGATAATGTTAGTTTCTCTTTCATGTGCCTGTTGTGATGATTATGTGCAAAGATTTATATAAGGCCTTTAATGTAATGCATTAACAGTGTTAGGGTTAATTGTGTTCATTGGACTCTGCTAGGATGGTGGTTTCATTATCTCTAATAGGGCAGTGTGTATTCTTTAAAGTGCCAAGCTCTTTACAGACTGAATTTTGTACTAACTCATCATTCTTCCTCATTGAACAAAAATTGTCTGGGCCCATTAACTCAACTCATGAGACTCAGTAAGGTATTCAATTACCATACACCCCTTAGATCATGCTGGGTTGTCTCACAGCTTTAGCGAAGACTGTGATCAATCTTACAAAAGTTCACCTGTCCCAAGATCAGGGAATTTTTGTTCTTAAACCCATATACATATAGATGGTGGAATAAAAGGATATGCACTTATATCCTGGGAGAGCACAAAAATTGCAACTAGCTGTTGAACAACTATTGACAAGAGGATGCTGGAACCCATCAAAAACTGATACCCATGTCAAAAGACAAAGAAGCCACATTGAGATGATAGAAGGGGTGCAATCACGATAAAATCAAATCCCATACCCACCGGGGTGGGTGACCCACAGACCCAAGAACAATAATACCAAAGAAGATCTCGAATTGTTTTGAAGGTTCAGAACCCCACATCAGGCTTTCCAGCCTGGAGGTCTGACAAAGGTACTGGGAATCCCCAGGGAATCTGGCCTTGAGGGCCAGCAGGATTTGTTCATAGAACTTCCAGAGGACTGAGGGAAACAGACTCCAGTCTTGGAGGGCACAAACAAAATTTTGCATGCACCAAGACCCAGAGGAAAGGAACAGTGACACGATGGGAGACAGAGTGAAAACTACCTGCTAGTGTTGGAAGGTCTCCTGTGGAGATATGGGTCAACAGGGTCTCACCACAGGGATGGGGGCACTGGAAGGTCCCCCTTGGTGTAAACCCTCTTGGAGTTCACCATTAACCCTACCATATTGCCTGCAGACCCTAGGGCTGGGTTGCCTCAGGTGCAACTGCACCCATCAGCAGAAAATTGGATTAAAGCTTTACTGAGCAAGGCCCTGCCCACCAGAGCAAGACCCAGTTTTTCCCATTGCCAGTCCCTCCCATCAGGAAGCTTACACAAGCCTCTTAGCCTCATCCATCAGAGGGCAGACAGAAGAAGCAAGAAGAAGCACAGTCTCACAGCAGCTAACACAAAAACCATACTATAGAAAGTTAATCATGATGGAAAAGCAGAAAGTTATGTCCCAGATGAAGACACAAGATAAAATCTCAGAAAAACAACTAAATAAAGAGGAGATAGGCAACCTCCCAGAAAAAGAATTCAGAATAGTGATAGTGAAGATGATCCAGGATCTCAGGAACAGAATGGAGGCAAAGATTAAGAAGATTCAAGAAATGTTTACTGAAGAACTAAAGAAAAACAGAGATGAATAATATAGTAGAGGGAATCAACAGCAGAATAACTGAGGCAGAAGCACAGATAAATGACCTGGAGGACAGAATAATGGAAATCACTGCCACAGAACAGAATCTAGAAGAAAAAATGAAAAGAAATGAAGACAGCCTAAGAGATCTCTGGGACAACATTAAATGCATCAGCATTCACATTATAGGGGTCCCAGAAGGAGAAGAGAGAGATAAAGGACCTGAGAAAATATTTGAAGAGATAATAGCTAAAAACTTCCTAAATATGGAAAAGGAAATAGTCAACCAAGTCCAGGAAGCACAGAGAGTCTCAGGAAGGATAAACCCAAGGAGGAACACACCGAGACACATTGTAACCAAACTGACAAAAATGAAACATAGAGATAAAATATTAAAAGCAACAAGGGAAAAATGACAAAAAATATACAAAGGAACTCCCATCAGACTATCAGCTGATTTCTCAACAGAAATTCTACAAGCCAGAAGAGAATGGCATGATATATTTAAAGTGATCAAAAGGAAGAACCTACAACCAACAATACTCTACCCAGCAAGACTCTCCTTCAGATTTAATAGAGAAATCAAAAGCTTTCCAGACAAGCAGAAGTTAAGAGAATTCAGCACTACTAAACCAACTTCACAACAAATGCTGAAAGAACTTCTCTAGGCAGGAAACACAAGAAAAGGAAAAGACCTACAGAAAATAAACCCAAAACAATTAAGAAAATGTTAATAGGATCATACAGATCGATAATTACCTTAAATGTAAATAGATTAAATGTACCAACCAAAAGACAGAGACTGGCTGGGTGAATGAAAACCTATGCATGTATGCACTTCCTCTTACCACATCATTCTGCTTGACCCCCCCAAAGTGAAAGTGAAGTTGCTTAGTCATGTCTGACTCTTTGCAACCCCATGGACTGTAGCCTACCAGGCTTCTCTGTCCATGGGATTTTCCAGGCAAGTGTACTGGAGTGGGTTGCCATTTCCTTCTCAAAAATTGCATATAATTATTTAATATTGTTAAATTAATTGTGCTCCCATTATGGCTTGCAACTGTAATTATCTTTTATTTTTTGTCTGGCTATTGATTGTGAAAACTGATAGACATATTTTACTATTGTTATTATGTAACTATCACTCACTTAATACCATTGTATCATGATTGATCAACAGAAAAATAATAGAACTCTATATCACCAAAACTAGCATCTAATAAAAAAACCTATAATCATTTTTTAAAATCCAGATGCTTATCAAAATTATCTAGAAGTTTTTTGAAAAATACAAATGCCCAGATACTGCTTTTTTTCTCCAGAGCTCCAATTATGTTTCTAATGAACAGTCATGTCTAAAAACAACTAGACTATATGAGGATCTTTTACTTTTAACTAGTTTGCTTTGCTTTTTCTAGTTCATATTCAGTGCTCCCATTTCATTTAGTTTTTGTTCTCTAACTTCTCCAATTCTTTTTTTTTTTATGTTCTTTCTTAAGACTTTTTCAAGTGTAGTAGAAAAGCTTTTGTATACATATACATAAATATGTATAACATATATATTTGTTGTAGAAACATATAGAAAACATGAATTTTTGCCTACCTAAATAAATTATGACATTTTGATTCCACTTGTTTGACTTAGTATGAATAGAACGCTAGATTTCTAATTAAAAATAGATATGCAATAAAGGTTTACTATATAGTATAGGTAACTATCATCAATATCTTGTAATAACCTATGATGAAAAATAATTTCAAAAATAATATATGTGTATTTGTATAACTGTATCACCTCGCTGTGCACCTGAAACATAGTAAGTCAACTATACTTCAACAATTTATATATAGTTTTTAAATAAATATATATACATATAGACACTACTATGTGTTATTCTTGTGGATAGAACATGATACAACATAGGAAATCCCTGTCTTTATTAAAGCATATATTCAAATAAAGAAGAAATAAATAAAAATAAATAGAAACAATGTACACTGAGTTATGTTTTGGCTCCATTTTGTACTTAATAACTTTGGGATGCCTATTAGACATCCAAATAGGCAGCTGTGTGTAAGTGCAAAACTCAGAGGCAAGGTCTGGGCTGGAGATATAAATTTGGAAATCATGAGTATATAAATGATATTTAAAGCCCTGACATTTTCAGGGAACTTAGTGAGTGAGAATATACAGAAAAAGAAAGAGAAATGTCTGGGAACTCCAACATGCAGAGATCTGGAAAAGAAAGACAGACCAGCAAAAAGAACTGAAAGGGTGTGGCCTGTGAGTTATGAGGAAAAATGTGTTCCCATACAAGACAACTCTCTGCCTGGCCTGCTCCCAGCCAGTGACGGGGCATGGTAGGGGTGCCAACACGGACATGTTCCTGCCTCAATGGGCAACTCCGCTTGGGGACTCTATTAGCCTGGCTGAGGTTTTCTCAGGCTGTGATCTGAGGCTCTTCCTACTTGGTCCTCTTTCCCTTACTCCTTTCCCAAGTGTCAGATGAGTCATGTGGTCTGAAAGTTTTCCCTTCCAGCTTCTGCTCACCCCCCCTCAGTCCATTCATAGATGTTTGCCTCAATACATCTCTGGTGTATCTGTTCTCACCAAGCACCTGCTTTCCAGATGAGGATAATTCTGAGGCTTGCATGCAACGTACTTCAGTCTCCCCAGGGAATTATGCCCCAGCCCCCCCGCTGTGCCTCTGGACTAATGGCACGCCTTCTATTGGCTGTCTTCCCTTCCCCATATCACTTCCCTCTTGCTGACCCATTTCCCTTCCACCTTCCCATACACTACTTGCATTTGAAACTTTGTCTCTGAGGAAATCCATACAAAGCTAGATATTATAGAGACACAAATAATAAAAATACTTCAAGTATTCTCCAGTAGTAACTTAAGGGTGTTTTGTTTCTGGGGTTCCATTCCAGTATATATAGACTCTCACATATTAGTTATGTGAGTAGACAGGTAAAAGGAAATTTCAAATGGCCCTGGACCCACATGGTCACAAAGCAATTCACTCAGTGTCTGGGATTTCCATGTTCCCAAGAGCCATGAGAACAACAGATGGCAGAAATAGTCTGGAGTTTATTTATATGCAGAGATTGTGCAGTTAATGGGAAGAGGCTTAACAAGTGAGCCAAATGCTAAAGCACACATCTGGGTGGATGTTTTGGGCAGCTGGGCATAAATCAAGAGGGTTATTATTGTTGTCAAAGAACTGAGGACTGTCATAACCTTCTCACAAGGCACCCATAGAAGGTCCCTGCTTCCAAAAGTGTGGCCTTGATCAGCCCTGGACCTTGAGTTCTGTTCGTCTGCCCTTGACTTTCACTAACACTCCCTGTTGTCTAAATCAGGGCCTGAAAACCTCCCTCCATTGGACACCACTGCTAACTCTTTAAAGCTGTGAGTTTTAGTCAACTCTTCATAACCCAGCTGTGCATTCTCTGTGGCTAATACCTTTCTCTTACCACTGCACCCCCATCTTGAGGTAATTTGTTGCTATGGTCTGAATACTTGCAATTCCCCCAAATTCATAAACCTGAAGATGATGGTATCAGTAGTTAGAAACTTTGAACATCAGGACATAGCCTTCATGAGAGAGATTGGTGCTCTTATTAAAGAGTCCCCAGAGAGCTGACTTCTCCCTTTGCCATGTGAGGAGTCAACAACAAGTCTGAGATCCAGGAGAGGGCCTCCACACAACCACTCCAGCACTCTGATGTCAGCCTTCCAGCCTCCAGAACTCTAGGAGATGAATGTCTGCTTTTTATAAGCTACTCAGCCTGTGCTATTTCGGTATAGTAGCTTAAATGGACTAAGACACTTGTTCAACTGCAAAGCAATTTTAAAAGAAGATCAAGAAGCCTAGTTTTAGGAAGCTAAATCTATCCCTTGAGCATCTCCTAAAGGACCTAGTGATTCTACTTCTAAAAATTTACCTAAATAAAGTACAATCAAAGAGGAGCACTGTTCTTTACATAGTCAAAAGAAAGTGAAAGTCGCTCAGTTATATCTGACTGTTTGAGATTGCATCGACTACACAGTCCATGGAATTCTCCAGGCCAGAGTACTGGAGTGAGTAGCCAAAATGGCAACCTAATGTTTCACAATATGGTATATGTCAAATAGAAACGCAGTGTGTTAATACGATTAAAATACTTGTGTACAAATACAGCCTTTGAGAATCATGAAGGAATGTTCCTGGTATGATGAAAAGAAAAGTATAAAAATATGGATAGAATTATATGGAAATTACCTTTAATGTATGTTACATTTTGTATACATGTGTAATATATAAATATATGTACATATTATGTGTGCATATATATTTACAGTTATATGTCCTAGTGTATAGGAAAGAAACTAGAAGGATGTCTATCACAAATGGTAATTTCTGAATGGTAGAATTATCAGTGATTTTCTTCTGCTTGATTTTCTGCAGTTGACAATTTTTCTGAAAATGAGTAAGGTTTCCTTCAATATCAGGAAAGAAACTTTGATAAATACTAGTTAATAAAAAAAAAAGAAGGAACTGTCATTGTGCTCCAAAGACAACCAGCATCCCTTTTGATCAGGGTGGGGTGGGGTCAGGGGTCAGGTATTGCACTGAATCAGCCAAAGGAAAGTTTTCATCCTTTTTTTTTTTTCTTTCTGTGTCCTGAGCTGTCTGAAGAGCCTGAAGGAAGCTGTGGTTACACTGCCCAGCAAGAGAAGAATTCGTGACAGACATAAGGGATCATCAGGCATCTTCTAAGTCAGTGGGAAAGCAAACCCGCTAAAGGGAGCTCATGTGAACCCCTGACCCTGCAATCAGAGGGCATCACAGAAGGATCCAAGGCAACTCCCCTACCACTTTCTTCAGAATGAAGGAGATTATTCCTTCAAAGACACAAAACTAAGGTCTTTGTTCTCTTACTCCACAAATAAATGTAAAATTCCCAGAGGTACACACACCTATAAGCCAGATGCCTAACTTCTTAAATCTTGGATTAAGAAATAACTAGGGCTTCTATGGTAGCTCAGCTGGTAAAGAATCTGCCTGTAATGCAGGGGAGACCCCAGTTTGATTCCTGGCTGGGGAGGATCCCCTGGAGAAGGGATAGGCTACCCACTGCAATATTCTTGGGTGCAGTATTCTTGGTTGCTCAGACGGTAAAGAATCACCTGCAGTGCAGGAGACCTGGGTTCAATCCTTGGATTGGGAAGATCCGCTGGAGGAGGGCATGACAACCCACTCTAGTATTCTTGCCTGTAGAATCCCCATGGACAGAGGAGTCTGGCGGGCTACACTCCATGCAGTCACAAAGAGTCAGACACAACTGAGCAACTAACCACAAGAACCAACTGGCTCTAGGGTTTGGGTTTCATCACTTAACTTTCCAAGATTCTCATATCTAGAAAACACGGTCATTATCCTGCCTTGCTCCCAGGGAGGTTATTCAGCAAGCATCTTCTCAGGGACCCAGAAAAAAATTTGCTGCAAATACAGAACTCCCTGAGAGCTTGTCAACATCCTGATCTCAGTAAGGAAGGACCTGATGATTTACCTGATATTGCTCCCCTCACAGAGTGATGATGGACAGCTTTGGGTGGACAACCAAGGATCCTTGAACTTCTTGGTTGCAAGGAATGGAAATCTGTTTTGAATAACTTAAGGTAAACAGGATTTATTGGAAAGTTGTCAGAGTTCAAGAGAAAGGAAAGAGTGGCTGGGGCACTAGGCTTCAGAAGAACAGGGCTGTGATACATCTGGATGTCCAAGGAGGATGACAACTGCCTTACAGCCAGAGAAGCTACAAAGTGAGATGGATTCCACTGCTGCTGCAGTGATAAATCATCTCGGACACTCCCTCTCGTCCCTGGGTCATTCACTCAAGTTACAGCACTCTGGGTGCCAGAGCCTTGATGATGTGCTTACCTGATGATTTTATGAAGGCAAGAGGGAGGATTTGCCTCCTTTAAAGCTGCAATAGAAACTGGTTTCCTGGAATCACCCTGCCAACAGCCCCAGTCACAGTGGGGACTAATCTTCCTTAACCTGGGTTGATCTCATTGTCACAACCACAAAAAGTCAAACATCAAGTCCAGATACCTCACTATCAAGTCAAATGAAGAAAGTATAAACAATCTTATTTACAAAGAAGAAAAAGATACACAGATGTAGAGAACAAGTGTATGGATAACAAGGGGAAGGTGGGATGGAATGAATTGGGAGATTGGGATTGGCGTATATACACTATTAACACGATGTGTAAAATCAGTAACTAACAAGAACCTACTGTATAGTACAAGGAATTTTACTCTGTGGTGACCAAAATGGGAAATAAATCTAAAACAGAGGGATAAATGTGCATCTACAGCTGATTCACTTTGCTCTACAACAGAAACTAACGCTTCATTGTAAAGCAACTATATGCCAACAAAAATTTTTTTTTACTTTTTGACATATTGTGACAAAAATCAGTGTTGTGTTAGAAGCTGCTTCACTGATATCTACCTTCAACCAGCTTTTCTGGTCTTATTTCATTAGTTAGTTAGTTCAGTCACTCAGTCGTGTCCGACTCTTTGCGACCCCATGAATCGCAGCACGCCAGACCTCCCTGTCCATCACAGACTCCCAGAGTTTACTCAAACTCATGCCCATCAAGTCAGTGATGCCATCCAGCCATCTCATCCTCTGTCACTCCCTTCTCCTCCTGCCCCCAATCCCTCCCAGCATCCCTTTTCAAATGAGTCAGCTCTTCGCATGAGATGGCCAAAGTATTGGGAGCTTCAGCTTCAGCATCAGTCCTTCCAATGAACACCCAGGACTGATCTCCTTTAGGATGGACTGGTTGGATCTCCTTGCAGTCCTAGGGACTCTCAAGAGTCTTCTCCAACACCACAGTTCAAAAGCATCAATTTTTCAGTGCTCAGCTTTCTTCACAGTCCAACTCTCACATCCATACATGACCACTAGAAAAACCATAGCCTTGACCAGATGGACCTTTGTTGGAAAAGTAATGTCTCTGCTTTTTAATATGCTATCTAGGTTGGCCATAACTTTCCTTCCAAGGAGTAAGCCTCTTTTACCATTAAACCCAGAGTACTTGCAACAGTATCTCCTAAAGACTTTGCTCCACCTTGCTATTTTGTATTAAAAGTGCCCCCCTGCTCACCAAGTAGTCTCTCTACAGACTCCTTCAGTATATAACAAGATCCATCCATTTTTTTCAGGCCCAGTTCAAAAGTCATCACCTCCATGATGTTTCCCGGCCATCCCTACCAGAAGGATTCTTTCCCCTCTAAACTCCACTGTGACTCCATGTCTATAACCCTCTGAAGAGGATTCAGTCTTAGAGTGGTGCTGTGTGAAAAAGCAGAGCCTGTAAAGGCCAAAAAAAAAAAAAAAAAATTCTCTCATTCCCTACATCCATGGAGCCTTCAAACACCAGACTCCCTCCCGTCCTGAAGCATCTCTTTATCCCAGCTCTTCATTACTTTATTTCCTGCTTTCTTCTCTCCCATCTCTATTATGTAAGTAAGACAAACTTCTCCAGCAAGTCTTTGTTTTGTCCTTCTCTGTACATTTTCTGATTCTCTCTTTTTTTCTTTCCCTCTCCCTTCACCCCTCCCTGTCTGTCTCTCTCACAAACTCACACACACACACACACACAACCCTAGAAACCATCTGGCAGAGGAGCACACTCCCCAGGGGAGTGTAGGAGGGAAATAAAGTGGACATAAAGGGAAACTATATGAAAGGGGAGATGCTATAAGCACCACCAGGTTAATAAACTTTATCCTGTTACATATCTATTACACATTTGGAAAACTACCTCAAAATAAAGTTATCTGCGCACATGCATTTTCTTTCCAACTGAATTTTAAGAAATTCCAGGGCAGATACCAAGCCTCAGTCACCTCTTTTGCTCTCATAGAGAGTACACTTGATATTTTTTAACCACTCAACATACATATAATGAATTAATGAGCACATGCATTAGCTAATTAATTAACAATAATCAGCAGGTCACCTGTAGCCATGATTGCAAAGAAGCAAATTAATGATTTTCTAGCTTTTGATCCCTAGAAGTTTTATTTCTGCCCTATCTGTACAGATATCATTAATGAGGACTTCAAATAAATGAGATCTATCTAAGAGACAGGCTTACTACCACGAGGAGCTGCAAACCCATTTTGATCTTTCACAGAAAGAAGGGCAGATGGAACTCACAGCATACTCACTCTTTTAAAATGAGCTTTAATTTAATTTCCTTGCCTCTGGCAGTAGCTCTTAGAAGCAGCAGAGTGAACGGCTGTGAGAGGATTCAAAAGAGGGTGGAGGCTGAGTGGTCATCAAAGCTGGGAGGTCAGTGGCAGCAGGCCCCTTACCAGAATGCCTATCACAGGGCCCACCTCTCCCATCACCGCATGTTTGAATGCTTCAATAGGAGAGATAATCACTATTTCATTGATGCGGTACTTTCTACTTCACTTCCCCAAGTCCATGATCTCATTTAATCCTCCAAGCCATCCTGAGGCCCTCTTTCCTTTTCCTCAGCTACCCCTACCCTATCCTCCCAAGTCTACAATTTAAAGCCACATTTAGTAAAAATGTACATACCTATAATATCAGTGATGAAAAAAGAGAGAGAAAAAAATTTAGGCCATATTACAAAACATATATATGATGGTTTCAGTGTTCAGACTCTTAAAAAATAGTTGTGATAACAATGAGCTCAAAACTAAGATCTGCTAGATGTCTGTAATTTTCCATGCATTTCATCCACCAAACTATGCTGCAAAGAAAATACGATTATTGTTCCCAATTTACAGATGAAAAAAATAGGGCATAAAGAGATTAAGAGACTTGCCAAAGGTGAAAGTATAATGGACAAGGCTTCAAACATGAAAGTTTTCTGTTCCTGTGTACTGAGTCACCATGTTAACTGTTTCCATGGCCAAATCAAGGTAGAAGATGACGAACTGAAGAAAATTTCTTTAAGATTTTACAGTTTTAACATGGTGTTTTGCATTGCAATTCTGTAAAAGCTAGCTTCTGAATTCATTTGATCATGATATACTTTTGTTCTGGTGGAAGTAGTACGCTAGTTTGGGAAAGATGCCATGAGTTTAGCTTCTACCTTAAATTCAAAGCCTCTGGAAAGCTGTTTGATGTTTCCAAAGAAGGCTCTAAGAGCAGCCTCACAGCACATCATGGAAAACAAGAAGAAACCTGACCTGCCATTTGCATCACCCCAGGCTCTTCAGTAAGTTGCTGTGCCCATTTTTTGGAAAGAAGAAACAGGCCTACAGAGGCTTGTCCGATTTGCCTAAGTCGTGGAATCACGATTCAAACCAAGGCAGGCTAACCTCAGAAGCAATGCTCTGAATTCCTGGACAGTCATCCTGCCGCTGCCGTGTGGGCAGTGAGCAACAAGCATCCCTGAGCCACAGCACGTCGCCATGGCAACAGCAGGCTAAAGGACAGAGCCTGGCTGTGACTTTGGGCCGGGCCAACTTAACTTCACCAAATCTCAGTTTTTTCCATCTATAAAATGAGAGCAATAAAACTGACTTTTTAGAGATTGGTGTGAAGATTAAAGACTTAGTAACTTGCCTACAGTAAATGCTTGATAAACATAAGCTAATTAAGTAATTAATTCCAAACAAAGCACATCACATTTTCTAGAAGAGTTTTACTTTTCAAGGTAAGGTGATATTGTCTCCCCTGAAATTTCTCCCAGGGCACAGATGACAACAGGCAGGACAGGGAAGACAATACAGAGTCACAAATCCCTGGTTCATTTGTCTGGCTGGGACAATTGCCACAGGAAGACATGGACACACAGGCTCAATGTATTCTTTTTGGTTATAACCAGCCTTCTTCCTATGCTCTTCTTTATTGTTCTGTACCCACCCTGTTCAGATCCCATTTAGATTCTCCCTCAAAGAGGAACGGCCTCTCTTCATACATACTTCACTTTACTCTTTCTGACTGCTGCCTTCACTTCCATATGGCTTATTTAACCATGTCGTGACCTAACAGGACCCCTCTAACCTGGGCTCCTGAGAGTGGTGTCTACTCACCTGAGAACCACCAGATCATCTTCAAACAGTTGAACCTCCAAACGTTCTTGTTCACCTCACATTTGGGACACAGGAATATAAATACTCTAAAGTCTCTTTGGCCTCCGTGCTATATCTAAGCAAGTATTCCATGTTCTCCGACACCTACTAGTGTGTTCTCATTCAATAACGTAATATACAGAATGCTTCCAACATACATAAGGGCAAATGGGTGACTTTGCAAACACATTAGTGCTATATGTATATTTCTTTTTATACATTTTTCTCCTCTGTCTGATACAGTAGATTCCTCTTCTGATCAATACTATCCATGAAATAAACAAAAGAAAAAAGTAATGAACCTGAATCTACTAGCAGCTAGTACAAGCCACCATGAATGAAATGGCCATCACTAATCCATATGATGCTTTGTTTTGCAAATTAGCAAAAAGGCACTTTCTCTGGACCTCACAATAACACACAATAGGGCAAGTCTGGGTTGGACTTCAGCTCCCACCTCCCCAACATTCTGGATGCTCTCAGAACATCCCTAGTAACTGTACAGGGTGGGCTTGATCATCTTTTTCTAGATTACTACACTAACTTATCTATTCTCCCTTCTTTCTTAACAACATATATCCTATTCTCAACATAGCCCTTGATTGATCTTTTCAGAATGTGCATCAGATCACATGCCCCTCCTACTTGAAATCCTCACCCTTGGAATAAAATTCAGAATTCTTCACATGACCAACTAGACTCTGCCAGATCTGGTTCCTTCTTTCCTCATTCTGAATACTATTCTCTTGTTCACTCTGCTTCAGCCACAATGACTTTCTTTCTGTTTCCTAGACAATCTGAGTTTGTTCCCACTTCAGGGTTTTTGTTTCTTCTATTAGTCAACAAAACTGCATAATAACCTCCCCCACCTCAGTGGCTGACCGCAATAAACCTTTATGTATGGGTGTGCCTGCATCGAAGGGTCTGCAGGTCAGCTGTGCCTCTGCAGGGACCAGCTCTTCCTCAGGCTACAAGTTGGCTGGGGCTGGTTCCATGCTATCAGTTGGGTTCAGACCTGCTCCATGAATAATATCCTTCCTGAATCACTGCTACTAGCCCTGTTCTTTTCATTGCAAGTGGCAGGAATATGAGACCAGGCTTTACCACCTGAAAAAGTTTTAAGACTTGGAGACTATTCCATTGGCCATAATAAGTTATATGACCATGCCTAGCGTCAGAGGGACGGAAAATCCACTCCACCCAAAATGAGAGTGTATCTCAAAGTTACCTGGCAAATATGATGGGAATATATCCCTGTTATAGGGCAGTGAGGTATTTGGACCTGTAATCCTATAGATGAGATTATTCCCCATACTAGGAATGCTCTATCCCCACATTTTCTCATGGCTAGCTCCTTCTGTCTAAAGATGTCACCTCCTCCCAAAGGCCATCTTGGGCCACTGTATTCCAAAAGTTCATGTACCACCATATATACTGGGATACATGGCCAATGGAGGAGGAAATGGCAAACCACCCCAGTACACTTCTGTGAAATCTCATGAACTGTATATAAGTGAAAGTCACTCAGTTGTGTCCAACTCTTTGTGACCCCATGGACTATATAGTCCATGGAATTCTCCAGGACAGAATACTAGAGTGGGTAGCCATTCCCTTCCCCAGGGGATCTTCCCAACCCAGGGACCAAACCCAGGTCTCTCATATTGCAGGCAGATTCTTTACCAGCTGAGCCACCAGGGAAGCCTGAACTGTATAAAAAGACATGAAAAAATATATGATACCAAAAGATGAGTTCCCCAGGTTGGAAGGTGTCCAATTTGCTATTGAGAAAGAGCCGAGGACAATCACTAATAGCCCCAGAAAGAATGAAGCAGCTAGGCCAAAACAGAAACAATGCTCAGTTGTGGATGTGTCTAGGGATGAAAGTAAAATCTGATGCTGCAAAGAACAGCATTGTATAGGAACCTGGGACATTAGGTCCATGAATCAAGGTAAATTGGATGTGGTCAAGCAGGAGATGGTAAGAATAAACACCGACATTTTAGGAATCAGTGAACTAAAGTGAATGGGAATGAGAGAATTTAATTAAGATGACCATTATATCTACTACTGTGGGCAAGAATCCCATAGACAAAATGAAGCAGCCCCCATAATCAACAAGCGTCTGAAATGTAGTACTTGGGTGCAACCTCAAAAATAACAGAATGATCTCAGTTCAATTCCAAACAAAGCATTCAGTATCACAGATATCCAAGTCTATGCCCCAACCACTAATGCCATAGAAACTGAAGTTGAATCAGTTGATTAGTTCTATGAAGACCTAGAAGGCCTCCTAGAACTAACACCAAATAAAGATGTTCTATTCATCCTTGGGGATTGGAATGCAGAAGTAGGAAGTCAAGAGATACCTGGAATAGCAGGCAAGTTTGGCCTTGGAGAACAAAATGAAGCAGGGCAAAGGCTAACTGAATTTTGCCAAGAGAATGCACTGGTCATAGCAAACACCCTTTTCCAACAACACAAAAGATAACTTTACACATGGACATCACCAAATGGTCAATACCAAAATCAAACTGATTACATTCTTTGTAGCCTAAGATGAAGAAACTGTATACAGTCAGCAAAAATAAGACCTGGAGCTAACTGTGGCTCAGATCATCAGCTTCTCATAGCAAAATCCAGGCTAAAACTAAAGAGAGTGGGGAAAACCACTAAGTCAGCCAGGTATGACTTGTATCAAATCCCCTATGAATATGAAGTAGAGGTGATGAATAGATTCAAAGGAGTAGATCTAGTAAACAGTTCTCCTGAAGAACTATGGATGGAGGTTTGTAATATTGTAAAGAAGGCAGTGAACAAAACCATCCTAAAGAAAAAGCAAAGCAAGAAGTCAAAGTTCTTATCTGAGGAGGCTTTACAAATAGCTGAAGAAAGAAGAGAAGGAAAAAACAGTGGAGAAAGAGAAAGGTACATCCAACTAAACACAGAGTTCCCAAGAATAGCAAGGAGAGACAAGAAGGCCTTCTTCAGTGAACAGTGCTTAAAAATAGAGGAAAACAACAGAAGGGAAAAGTCTACAGATCTCTTCGGGAAAATTGGAAACATTGAGGGAACATTTTGCCCAAAGATGAGTGCAATAAAGGACACAAATGGTAGAGACATAATGGATGCTGAAGAGATCAAGAATACATGGAAGAACTGTACAAAAAAGGTCTTAATGAACCAGATTACTGTGATGGTGTGGTCAGTTACCCAGAGCCAAATATTCTGGAGTGTGAAATCAAGAGGGCCATGGAAAACGTTGCTATAATAAAGCTCGTGAATGTGATGGAATTCCAGTAGAGCTAATCAAAACCCTAAAGGATGATGCTATCAACGTGTTGTAGTCAATATGTCAGCAAATCTGGAAGACCTAGCAGTGGTCATGGGACTGGAAAATGTCAATCTTCATCCCAATTCCCAAGAAGGTATTAAAGAATGCTCTATCACATAATTGCACTCATCTCCCAGGTTAGTAAGGTCATGCTTAAAATCTTGCATGCTAGCCTTCAGCATTACGTAAGCCAAGAACTTCCAGATGACCAAGCTAGGTTTAGAAAAGAGCAGAGGAACCAGAGACCAAATTGCCAACCTTCACTGGATCATAGAGAAAACAAGGGAATTCCAGAAAAACATCTACCTCTGTTTCATTGACTATGCTAAAGTCTTTGACTGTGTGGACCATAACAAACTGTGGAAAGCTCTAAAATATAGGAATACCAGACCACCTTACCTGTTTCCTGAGAAACCTGTATGTGTGTCAAGAAACAACAGTTAGAACCCTGTATGGAACAACTGATTGATTCAGGATTGGGAAAGGAGTAAAACAGGGCTGTCTGCTGTCACCCTGTTTATTTAACCCACATGCTGAGCACACCATGAGAAATGCCAGGCTGGATGAGTTACAAGCTGGAATCAAGACAAGCTGGAGAAACATCAGCAACCTCAGATATGCAGAATATACCAGTCTAATGGCAGAAGGTGAATAGTAACTAAAGAGCCTCTTGATGAGAGTGAAAGAGCCAGCTTAAAAGTAAATATTAAGACAACTAAGATCATGGCATATGGCCCCATTATTTCATGCAAACAGAAGGGGAAAAGGTGGAAGTAATGACAAAGTTCCTCTTCTTGGGTTTTAAAATCACCATGGATGGTGATTCCAGCCATGAAATCAGAAGACAATTGCTTCTTGGTAGGAAAGCTATGACAAACCTAGACAGTGTGTTGAAAAGCAGAGACATTACTCTGCCAACAAAGGTCCATATAGTCAAGGCTATGGTCTTTCCAGTGGTTATGCATGGTTGTGAAAACTGGACTATAAAGAAGGCAGAGTGTCAAAGAATTGATGCTTTCAAATTGTGGTGCTAGAGGAGACTCCTGAGAGTCCCTTGGACAGCAAGGAGATCAAACCAGTCAGTCTTAAGGGAAATCAACCCTGAATACTCATTGGAAGGACTGATGCTGACACTGAAGCCCCAGTATTTTGGTCACCTGATGAGAAGAGCCAACTCATTGGAAAAATCCCTGTTGCTGGGAAAGACTGAAGGCAGAAGGAAAAGAGGGAGTCAGTGGATGAGATGACTGGATGACATCACCAGTGCAATGGATGTGACCTTGAGCAAACCCCAGGAGATGGAAAGGGACAGGGAGGCCTGGTGTGCTGCAGTCCACGGGGTTGGAAAGAGTCGTACACGACTGGGTGACTGAGCAACGACAACACATCGCCACAGTTCAGTTCATGTACTTCCAATGACTCTATAATCCATTATTCATTTTGTTTTGTTCACTGTATGTATAGATTGAAGTTCATTCACTTATATCTTGGCTTACATCTTTATCATATCTCCCACCACTAGGAATGTAAGCAAGGGTTTTCTCTGCCTTATTCACTGCACTAACCACAATTTGGCATGGAGTAACAGTTCAATAAATTTTGGCTGAATAAGTACAGTCTAGAAACCTGTATTCTTATTCCTTAATTCTATGTTAGTCCCTCAGCATATTTTCAATTACTTGCTGTCATACATGAATACATATGTTAATGTAGGGGCGGGCTTTCCTGTTGGCTCAAATGGTAAAGAATCCACCTGTAATGTGGGAGACCTGGGTTCAGTTTCTGGGTCAGGAAGATCCCCTGGAGAAGGAAATGGCAACCCACTCCAGTATTCTTGCCTGGAGAGTCCTATGGACAGAGGAACCTGACAGGCTATGGTCCATGGGGTCGCAAGAGTCAGATGCAACTTAGCAACTAAACCACGAGGCATGGGAGAGTCAGGGAAGATGATTACATCTACAATGTAAGGATTTCAAATCAAGCTCTGGCATCCTAAGACCAAAGACTCAGTGTTATTGCTATGAAGTAGAAATAAAAATTTTAAATTTTTCTGCCAAGGATTAACTTAGACGATGCTTGTGTAACACTTACCTTAAAGACAGGAGAGTAGTAAGTGGTGATTTGAAAAGGGTAAGACATAACCCAGGCAGTGGAGGACTTGTAGGACAATATGAAAATTTGTTTATGAGTGGCTCAGATGGGGCACGTATTTCTGAGGTTTTTCAACCAGATATCCCCAATGATTTCACTGATAACAAGTGGATTGGCAGACCTCTGTTCCTGTTGTCAGGCCGGCCATTCAGGTTGGGACTGGCTGGTGGCTGCATTCCCCAAGTAGCCTGTCTATGCGTCTCTGTGCTGAGGGACACTCAGTGGCCTTCTTTTGCTTTTTTAACTAGTTTATACTCCCTCAGGCATTGCTTAAGGTCTACACAACAGTCTCTATATCCATCCTAAATGATACGATCACGTTTTTCCATCAGATCCTCATAAAATTCCATCTAGAGAACATGGAGCTGGATTCAATCTTTTAGCTTTTTAAGGAGGCTACACCCATCAATTTGAAACAGCCTGCTTCTTAGAAGAACTTTGCTAATGAGTTAATTTTCCCATGAAGTAGGTAAGAAACCAACCAGACAGCCCTGCTTTGGTAAAAGGATAAATTAAGGCAAAGAGCAGAAACTGACCCCAAAGTTAGTTCTCCTAGTTTCAAAAATATGTGGTTAATTCTCTTATTTTAGAACTGACCTTCAATTTGTATTGGATTCCTGAATAGTTCCTGAATAGTCATCCCTCCTCCTTGATAATTATTACCAAAATTTAGTAGTTTAATAATACTTTTGTGGCAAGAGTGTAAGAAAACCATTATTCTTGCTTACTGGAAGTATGATTCTATAATATTTCCCAAGAGTAATTTGGCATTTACATTCAAATTTAAAATGCCCATCCACTTTGGCTGAGAAACTCTGAGTCTAGTACTCTAGGTGACAGCTGTTCTTGTAAAAATATGTGTATATATAAGATAATCTATATATACATTATAGAATATACAGATAAAGGTTATATATAGATAACTACGTCTAATTCTCAGCATTGTTTGAAATGGAAACAAACAAGCCTGCTTACACTGTATATGCTAAGAAACACACTGGAAGGCTACACAAAAACTATTTGGAACAGTTATTGGAGAGACAATGGAACAAAGGCACAGAGAATTAGAAAGGCACCAAATGGAAAGAAGAAACTTACTTTTCCATTTATGGGATGATGATTAAATTTTTACACATAAGTGTGTTTTAACTTTATTTTGAAAATATGTAGATGATAAAAAGAAAGCAAATGTATCTGCCCCCACAGGACTGTGTGCAGTAGACATTTAAAGGCACCCAACTTCTCTTGTTCATGTTCCTGGTTCATTTGCTCCCAACTCAGAGACAACATACACATTCTTCCTAATATGAGAGAACTGACTTCAGCATCTCAAGGATGCCAGCCTGAGGAGGAAACAAACCAGCAGGGAATCCCTGGCTTGGGGAAGTCAGCAGGCAAGATTCCAGAGTACCACCAAGTAATGTCATACTGTGGAAGGCATTAGCTTGTTCTTTGGTCCTTTTGGGAAGTGAGATCTGTCTCTCCACACTGGAAGTAATGGTGCATAGTTGGAACATGGGCCTTAATGAGTTCAAACTCTTCCTTGAAATCTGAAGGGAGGGTCACTCTGTCAAGGTCAAAAACTAGAATTCAGTTATTTTTTAATTTATTTTTTTATTGGAGGGTAGCTGATTGACAATGTTGTGCTAGTTTCTTCTGTACAGAAAAGTGAATCAGTTGCACATATACATATATCCACTCTTTTTAGATCTTATTAATATTCCCATATAGGTCATTGGAGAGTACTGAGTGAATTCACTGTGCTATACAGTAGGTTCTTATTGGTTATCTATTTTATGTATAGCAGTATGTATATGTCAATCCAGTTATTTTAACAAAAGGGTCCATGAAAGAGGTAAGAGATAGTGCGGATGTCATCCATCCTGCACTGGACAAATCAAGTGCATGTCATAGGAGAATGGCTTTGAGCATCTGTGACAGGGGTTGGCAATCCCAACAATGACAACAATGACTTTTTGTTGACTATATGCTCTGAGCCAGGCATTGTGCTAAGCTCTCCATACTCACTTTCTCATAAGACCCTTGCAACAGACCGGCCATGTTGATCTTCCAGATTAAATACTTATCCAGCAGATAAGTGGCAGAGCCAGGAATAAAACTACATTGGCCTGATTTCTCAAGCCCAGGCTCTCATCCACTCTCAGACAAGAAGCTGTTATTTTTGCCCTGACATTCTAAGTGGCTTTTTAGAGAGACAGGGTCACTTAGACTGCCCTACACAACAGGAGAAAGGTTTATGTGTCTGAACACCCATTATATAGGCTTCCTGGGCCAGGGCTCATGGGCATTTGCCTTTCCCTTTGGCCATCTTAGCCAGAACCAAAATAACTACTTGTTAAGTGCACAGTCATCATTGTATTGATCGTTTCCCAAGCTTCTCTGATTTGTCCTGATAGAAACCCAACCTTCTATTTCACTCTTCACCCCCCTTCATTTTATGCCTCAGAACAACAGAATACTATAAAGGAGATGCTGTTTTCTTATTTTTATTGTTGCAGAAATAGAGCATCTTGCCCAGAGTTCCCTAACTAATTTATTAAAATTTCAGAATCTCAAACTCTTTCATTGATGAACAGGAGATAATAATATCCAACCCTCAGAGGGGCAGAGATCAGGTCTCTGAAGTTCAGAGTACAAAGTAGTCATGCAATAAATTGCACCTGCTGTCATTTCAAAGTAGTTATATCACCCTGGGAAGCCATCTACAACCTGTGTGTCCCTGTTCAAGGTATATAACTTCTCCAAACACCACCTGTCCAATGGAAATATTATTAAGCTCACCCAGCTCTAATTATATTTTGAGGATAAAATGGAATAAACACATAAAATAACTCTACCAGTGACTAACTCATACTCAGAATTGAATATATAAAAACCTCCTCTGGTAAGAATGCTGTTGACATGTGCCCATCTATGTAGCTCCAAGAATTTGATATGTGGTTATAGAAGTAATATTCTCCTTCTCCTTGCCCCTTCCCTCAACCCTCTTTTCCCTAGATTCCTTGGGTAAATATTGAATATTGTTGTTGCTGTTTAATTGCTCAGCCATTTCCAACTGTTTGTGACCCCATGGACCGTAGCCTACCAGAATCCTCTGTCTAGAGATTTTCCAGGAAAGAACACTGAATGAGTTGCCATTTCCTTCTCCAAGAGATCTTCCTGACCCAGGGATTGAATCCAAGTCTCCTGTATTAAGGGGTGTATTCTTTACCATTGAGTCTCCAGGCAAGCCCGATATTGAGTATTATGTAAGTGTGTGTGTATCTGCTAAGTCACTTCAGTCTGACTCTTTGCAACCCTATGAACTGCAGCCCACCAGGCTCCCGTCCATGGGATTCTCCAGGGAAGAATACTGCAGTGGGTGGCCAGGCCCTCCTCCAGGGGATCTTCCTGACTCAGGGATAGATCCTGTGTCTCTTATCTCCCCTACATTGGCAGGTGGGTTCTCTACCACTAGCACCACCTGGAAAGCCCCATGTTGAATATTATGCAGTACTTATTCCCTTCCCTTAATGCTGCCTTTTAATAAGACTAGACAGCTCTACCACTGGCTCCAGCTTTTCTTCTATCCTTCAAGTCTCTGAGGACTCCTCCTAGTGGCCTGCACCAAGGTGCCTCTGAGAGGGGTGCATTTTGGCTGAAGTCTGTTTCAGAGATACAACCCATGTGATTCTCAGCTCTGGCCATATGCTTGATCACTTTCTAGCACAGCTTTTGATGTGAAAGGGAGGAAGTAAGACTCTCTCTTACCCATGGCTAAAAATAATTTCAGAAGGCTGGAGGCAAAGCAGAGGTGATGCCAGCTATCTCCTGGAACAGCTGATAAAACGCCTGCCTCCCGCAAGCCAATTTCATGCATTTCCTTTTCTATCTTTCTGCTTCCCCTACATACTTTTTTTTTTTTTTCCTGGACATGCTGGGGAAGGCCTCACATAATAATCTAGGAAAACTGGGTATTCTGTCATCTCATCTTCCACCTGGGGTTGTTACTTCCTCTTTGCTAAGTCTTCTCACTGAATCAGCCCACCTGATTAGAAGACCTCTTCTCTCCTGTTCAGCCTTCAGTTGCCCAGTTTTTGGAACTCAGCAGCTCTATATGAAACACACCAAATCTTGCAAAAGGCAAGATGTTTCATAGATGGTTGGAAGCAGGGCAAAGAAGGCTGGCTGGAGTATACGATGCAAAATACAGGCAGATTAAGACACTGGGAGGTTGGAAACTCAAAGGTGACTTCAACCTTGTAGCCCTTTGATTTCAAAGAGTGGTGGCTGCAGCCTCTAACTGCTCTCCTAAAATCCAGCTCAGTGGAAACTATCCCTGGCAGCAAGCATGCACATTGTTCCTGTCTTCTTGGGACCTCAGGGGGCTACTTCCCATCTGCTATCTGTGATGTGATGATCTTTGTGAAATGCACATGCACAGGGCTAGCTGGGACCTGAAGAGGCCAAAGAATTCAAACATTCTAACAACCTAGAGGGGTGGGGGGTGGGGTGCTGGGATGGAGCTCAAGTGGTACAGAACCCACCTGCCTATGCAAGAAACATAAGACACGTAGGTTTGATTCCTGGGTCGGAAAGATCCCCTGGAGGAGGAAATGGCCACCCACTCCAGTATTCTTGCCTGGAAAATCCCATGGAGAGAGGAGCCTGGGGGACTACAGTTCATGGGGTCACAAAGAGTTGGACATGACTGAAGGAACTTAACATACGTACACACATATATATACGTATATGTGTATGTATATATATATATGTATATGTATATATATATATATATATATATATATATATATATGCTTCCCAGGTGGCGCTAGTGGTAAGGAACCTGCTTGCCAACACAGGAGACATAGAGACACAGGTTCAATCCCTAGGTGGGGAAGATCCCTTTAAGGAAGGAATGGCAAGCCACTCCAGTATTCTTGCCTGGAGAATCCCCATGGATAGAGGAGCCTGGCAGGCTACAGACTATAGGGTCACAAAGAATCAGACACAACAGAAGCAACTTAGCACACATGTATACACACACACACACACACATATACTTACAGCTTATTCAGGCTACTGTATAGCAGAAACTAACAAAGTATTGTAAAGCAATTATACTCTAAGATGAAAGTATAAAAAGTATAAAAGCATCAAAAACAAATATATTCTAATAAAAAATTATTTTAAATTTTAAAAATTAATTTTTAGTTAAATTTTAAATTTAAATTAAATTTTAAATTTATATAAATAAATACAAAATTATATAAATACTATATAATAACTTTACTATTTATTTATATAACAAAAATTATTTAAATAAATATAAAATTAAATTTTAAATTAAATTTTTAAGTTTCAAATTTATTTGAAAGCAATCAGAAACAAAATGTATGAATACAAACCCAGAGACAGAATTGTGGGCTTGCAAAATCCTTTGGAATTAATTGTATATATAGATATATCTTTTATATTATTTTTAAGTTAAAATTAAAAATTATTTTAAATTATTTTAAATTAAAAACACAATAAAATAAAAATAAAAATTACTACCACTGTGTGTTTACTGAGTGTCAGATATTACCTCTTAAATCTTACACTATCATATCCACCCAGGGTTTAAGATGTTACACTCATTTTTTACACAGGAAGATCAAGAAATGGATTATGCTCTTCAACTCCTTGTCCAGTGGATCAATTACGAAAGTGTCTGTAAGGAATTGAAAACCCGACAGACAGTGGCTCACACAGAGGGGAATTATTATCTTACATAAGAGTGTGACAGAGATAGGCAGCTCTGGCCATTGGTCTAATGGTTCAACAATGACCCCATCTTTATTGATTCCTGAGATCTTCCTGTAAGTTGGAGAATGAGAGTTCCAGCTCTGGAAATGAAAGCTTCATTCAAAGTGGCGGAAAGACATCTCAAGGGACAAACGCCAGCACCTCTGTGATTTCTGTTAGGAAAACGATGTCTTCTCTGAACTTTCTGAAGTCTCCTCCCCATCCCCAGGAGTGCCTCATTGGTCAGAAACAAGTGACACAGCCATTCCTAGCTGCAGCAGAAGCTGGAAAATCAGTATTCCACCATTCCGGCCTCTACCACGGGGGCAGGCAGGCGTATGATGCTGCTGATTTGGAATGGGATGTTGGTGGTGGTGATCGTAGTGAGAAGCAGATAGCTGCAAGAGATATTTGGTGGTAAAAATCACCAGACAGAGCTTGCTGACTTCTCCTGTGTGGGAGATGGGGGAGAAGGAGGAGTCAGGGATGAATCCTAATTTGGTACATACATTGAGACTGAGAGTCAAAAAGAAAAAAAAGACTTTGGAAATAGGAAGTCATGAGAGCACTTTTGGACATATTAAGGCTGAAGTGTCCTTGACAAACTGGGAAGTTCAGTTCAGTTCAGTCTCTCAGTTGTATCCAACTCTTTGCGACCCCATGAACTGCAGCACAGCCAGGCCTCCCTGTCCATCACCAACTCCCGGAGTCCACCCAAACCCATGTGCATCGAGTCGGTGATGCCATCTAACCATCTCATCCTCTGTCACTCCCTTCTCCTTCTGCCCTCAATATTTCCCTGCATCAGGGTCTTTTCAAATGAGTCAGCTCTTTGCATGAGGTGGCCAAAGTATTGGAGTTTCAGCTTCAACATCAGTCCTTCCAAAGAACATTCAGGACTGATCTCCTTTAGGATGGACTGGTTGGATCTCCTTGCAGTCCAAGGGACTCTCAAGAGTCTTTTCCAACACCACAGTTCAAAAGCATCAATTCTTTGGTGCTCAGCTTTCTTTATAGTCCAACTCTCACATCCATACATGACCACTAGAAAAACCATAGCCTTGACTAGACAGACCTTTGTTGACAAAGTGATGTTTCTGCTTTTTAATATGCTATCTAGGTTGATCATAACTTTCCTTCCAAGGAGTAAGCATCTTTTAATTTCATGGCTGCAGTTAACACTTGCAGTGATTTTGGAGCCCAGAAAAATAAAGTCAGTCACTATTTCCACTGTTTCCCCATCTGTTTGCCATGAAGTGATGGGACCAGATGCCATGATCTTAGTTTTCTGAATGCTGAGCTTTAAGCCAACTTTTTCACTCTCCTCTTTCACTTTCATCAAGAGGCTCTTTAGTTTTTCTTCACTTTCTTCCATAAGGGTGGTGTCATCTGCATATCTGAGGTTATTGATATTTCTCCTGGCAATCTGGACTCCAGCTTGTGCTTTCTCCAGCCCAGCGTTTCTCATGATGTACTCTGTATATAAGTTAAATAAGCAGGTTGACAATATACAGCCTTGACGTACTCCTTTTCCTATTTGGAACCAGTCTGTTTTTCCATGTCCAGTTCTAACTGTTGCTTCCTGACCTGCATACAGGTTTCTCAAGAGGCAGATCAGGTGGTCTGGTATTCCCATCTCTTTCAGAATTTTCCAAAGAGGGGGAATGAATTGGGAGACTGGAATTGACATATATACACTATTGATAATATATGTAAAGTAGATAACTAATGAGAACCTACTATATAGCACAAGGAACTCTACTCACTGCTCTGTGGTGATCTAAACAAGAAGGACATTTTTAAAAAGAAGATATATATATATATATAGTTGATTCACTTTGCTGTAACAGCAGAAACTAACTTGACATTGCTAAAGCAACCAAACTCCAATAAAAATTAATCAAAAAGAAAAAGACTGATATGTCCTTGAAACACTGAAATGGAGATGTTAGCAGTGAAATACAGAAGAGAAACTGTCTAGAATGGACATAGATGTAAATTAGTGGTTATCAATCACTTGGGAGTTCCCACGTCCCTTTATTGACACTACTGCTCTCTTGAATTCTCCACAGCAGTGGTCTGTACCTGGACAGGTACAATATTTTCCTCCAGGAGATACTTGGCAATGTCTGGAGACATTTTTGGTGTCACAATTGGGAGACAGGGGGAAGGGGGAGTGCCGTTGGCCATCTACCAGGTAGAACCCAGGGGTGCTAGTAAACATTCTACAATATACACAACCTTTGTACATTGATCAATGTACAGATTTTTCAGTCCAGATTGTCAGTCATGCTGAGAAACCCTGCTCTATAACAACCTCACTTCTGAGCTTAAGTCTTCTCTGGCCCATGAACCTCTAAGTGTTTCATTTTTATCCTCGTGAAAGTCGCTCAGTCATGTCTGACTCTTTGTGACCCCATGGCCTTTACAGTCCATGGAATTCTCCAGGCCAGAATACTGGAGTGGGTAACCTTTCCCTTTTCCAGGGGATCTTCCCAACCCAGGGATCAAACCCAGGTCTCCCGCATTGCAGGTGGATTCCTTACCTGCTGAGCCACCAGGGAAGCAAAAGCACTTCATGGCAGTGGTGGGACATGAACCCACATCCCCCAAAGAGACTGGAACCTTAATCCAGCACCTTAGACCGCTCAGCCTCGCTACCTGGTACTCCCTCAAATCTCTAACATTACTACCAGCTTTAAATTGCTTTCCAGAACCAGCTCCTAGTACAAAGACTCATCTGGTGGTGATGCGTGCAGATGAGTTATTACCATTGACTTAAGTTATGTTCAAAGCCATCTCTGGAAACAAGAGCCTGACAATTCAAGAGTCTCCCAAACATTAAGATCATAGAAAAAGTTCATATAAGTGAATTCGATCTTTTTTCTTTATTAGACACTAAATCTAAGAGGCTTTTGAATGTGTTAAAGGTTATCTTTAAAACAATGTAAAAAGAATTGCTATTTTAGACACAAAGTTTTGCTCTGAGAAGTAACCTAGATTATTGAGTAACCTAAACTGCTGATTACTAGTAACCTCAAATACTAGCCATAGATCTATAATAGGAAATCTGTGGCTATTTGAGACACATCCCTGCTTTTGAAGTTGGTGTGAAGGATAGCTACGTAACCCATAAACTACTACTTGCTTTCCTCCTAATGGTCACATCCTTGCACTTTCCTGATTACCCACTTAAAAATGTTAACTTGCTTTTCCTATAAAAGCCACATAGTTGCTTCCAATGAGGCTTTATTAACCACATGAATTTCAGAGACACATTCTCAGGATAAACTGACTGAGTAGGGACTCTTTTTAGCTGGAATCTAATCGAGCCTACATACAACTCTTAAGAGCTTATTAAAAAGTTCAGTTACACGTCTGAATTCATAGGCTCTGATCCAATGATGTGGAGAGCAGCAGACCATTAAAATTAATTGAATGTGCTGAACCACTTTGAGATTGATTTCTTCTGCATTACAAAAAAATTAAATAAAATAGGAGGTGCTAGGTTAGCCTCTGCCCTGAAGAATTAGTCTAAAATTACAATCAAAACATTTCAAATGAAATTGTTGTAAAACTCATTGAGATATATATATATATGTGTGTATATATATATACACACACACATATATATATATATATATAAAATCTTCCAAATCATGCCTATGCCCTTTATAATTTAAATACTGAGTTACTCTCACTTAGAGGTAACTTGAATCTCAGCAAAGAGTGAGGAGCATGAGTTCCAACCCATCTGAGTGCCTGTTGAGCTACTGGACTATCTCATCTGTGTGAAGCTATCAATTAAGCAAGACTTTTTTTTTTTTTTTTTTCCTTTTAGGAGTAGAAAATATCTGAAGAGGAAGAATGTTTTCCCCAAACCTAAACTATATTATTTTAGTGCATTTTGCATTCTTATTTATTGCTGGCATACAGGACAGAAAACTCAAGTGGCCATTTGTTGCACAACCTACTCAGCAGAGAGATGGAATGTTTAAGGCTTTTCATCCCATATGTCCAAAATTATTTCAAAAGCAGCCATTTCAGTGTCCCTTGGACTAACGGTAAGGAGGTAAAAGAAGGAAATATTTCTATGAAAAACATCCACAAGAAAGAAGTAAAGTGAAAAGCTTGAACCCTTGCACTTGCCAAAGCCACCCTGGAGGATCTCTCGACCTCGTCTTGTACCCCCCTGCTCATCCCAGACACGTGGGTCTTCTTCAGGTCCTCAAACAAACAGCGCTTCACATCACCTGCTCACCTGCAGTTTCCATCATGCATCCTCTTTGCCTCTGCCTCCTCCACATCCAACCAGCATCCCTTCACCCACTGTATTCCTTTCTTGGGAACTTTCTCCCCAAGCTCACAGCAGACCTCCCTTAGCACATTAACTTCCCATGATATGATGCATTGGTAATTAATTAATAATAAAAATATATTTTAATATCTTTCTCCCACTGGAAATGGAAGCTGCAAGAAGACAAGGATGGTTCACTTTCTGTTATTATTTTAATCCCAGAAACTAACATAATGTCTGAAACATAGTACTCCACCCAAGCTGAATCAGTTCAGCTCAGTCGCTCCATCATGTCTGACTCTTTGCAACCCCATGGGCTGCAGCATACCAGGCTTCCCTATCCATCACCAACTCCCGGAGTTTACTCAAACTCATGTCCATAGAGTCAATGACACCATCCAACCATCTCATCCTCTGTCATCCCCTTCTCCTCCTGCCTTCAATCCTTGCTAGCATCAGGGTCTTTTCAAACGAGTCTGTTCTTCTCATCAGGCGGCCAAAGTATTGGAGCTTCAGCTTCAGCATCGGTCCTTCCAGTGACTATTCAGGACTGATTTTCTTTAGGATGGACTGGTTGGACCTCCTTGCTGTCCAAGGGACTCTCAAGAGTCTTCTCCAACACCACAGTTCAAAAGCATCAATTCTTTGGTGCTCAGCTTTCTTTATAGTCCAACTCTCACATCCACACATGACTACTGAAAAAACCATAGCTTTGACTAGACAGACCTTTGTTGGCAATGTAATGTCTCTGCTTTTTCAATGGTGTCGAGGTTGGTCATAGCTTTTCTTCCAAGGAGCAAGTGTCTTTTAATTTCATGGCTGCAGCCACCATCTTCAGTGATTTGGGGACCAAAAAAATAAAATCTACCCCTGTTTCCCCATCTATTTGTCATGAAGTGATGATGGGACCAGGTGCCATGATCTTAGTTTTTCTGAATGTTGAGTTTTAAGCCAACTTTTTCACTCTCCTCTTTCACTTTCATCAAGAGGCTTTTTAGTTCTTCTTCACTTTATGCCATTAGGGTGGTATCATCTGCATATCTGAGGTTATTGATATTTCTCCCAGCAATCTTGATTCCAGCTTGTGCTTCATCCAGCCTGGCATTTCTCATGATGCACTCTGCATATAAGTTAAATAAGCAGGTTGACAAAATACAGCCTTGATGTACTGCTTTCCCAATTTGGAACCAGTCTGTTGTTCCATTCCCAGTTCTAACTGCTGCTCCTTGACATGTATACAGATTTCTTAGGAGGCAGGTCAGGTGATCTGGTATTCCCATCTCTTTAAGAATTTTCCACAATTTGTTGTGATCCACACAGTCAAAGATTTGGCATAGTCAATAAACCAGAAGTAGATGCTTTTCTGGAACTCTCTTGCTTTGTCCAAGAGAGTTATTTTGCTTAGACAAAGCAAGTTGTCTTGGACCAAGTTGTCTTGCTTGTCTCTTGTTTTTGTGATGACCCAATGGATGTTACCTGGAGGAGGGCGTGGCAACCCACTCCAGGATTCTTGCCTGGAGAATCCCATGGACAGAGGAGCCTGGTGGGCTAGTCCATGAGATCGCAAAGAGTCGGACATGACTGAAACGACTTAGCACGCTCACATGCAATGGATGTTGGCAATTTGATCTCTGGTTCCTCTGCCTTTTCTAAATCCAACTTGAACATCTGGAAGTTCATGGTTCATGTACTGCTAAAGACTGGTTTGGAGAATTTTGAGCATTACTTTACTAGCATGTGAGATGAGTGAAATTGTGCAGTAGTTTGAACATTCTTTGACATTGCCTTTCTTTGGGATTGAAATGAAAACTGACCTTTCCCAGTCCTGTGACCACTGCTGAGTTTTCCAAATTTGCTGGCATATTGAGTGCAGCACTTTAGAATTTGAAATAGCTCAACTGGATTCCATTATCTCCACTAGCTTTATTCATAGTGATGCTTCCTAAGGTCCACTTGACTTCATGTTCCAGGATGTCTGGCTCTATGTGAGTGATCACACCGTTGTGGTTATCTGGGTCATGAAGATCTTTCTTGTATATTCTTCCTTGTATTCTTGCCACCTCTTCTTAATATCTTCCGCTTCTTTTAGGTCCATACCATTTCCATCCTTTATGTGCCCATCTTTGCATGAAATGTTCCCTTGGCATCTCTAATTTTCTTGAAGAGATTCCTAGTCTTTCCCATTCTATTATTTTCCTCTATTTTTTTGCATTGATCACCGAGGAAGTCTTTCTTATCTCTCCTTTCTATTCTTTGGATGCTGAAAAAATGTATACAAATATAAACTGTTTTATGAATCATTACCATACCCCCCACTTCATTCATTTCTTTCTTCTCATATGTATGGATATATAATTGAGCACAGTTTGCATTAAAAATGGTTCCATTTGAGAGTTTGGCAAAAGAGTCTCCGAGATATTTCCCATGGGGTATAATTAGCTAATGTGCCTATAGATCCTAAGATGACAGGGAGGAAACAAATCTGAAGCCTTCACGGATAAAAACCGTGTTTAATTCACAGAAATTAAAGATGAGAAAAGTCAGTTAGTTAATCCCAGGCCAGGGAGAAAGAAGAATTGCTGGCTGCAGAGATTTAAGTCATTCTTTTGTGGCATGTTTAAATGTCCCAACCATTTATTTATAATTAGGCACAGTGGGGAGCTAAAATGAACTTTCCTGTATAAAGCTTTGCCAGCATTTCTGCAGAATATTGGCACAGCCTCTTGCAAACTCTCAGCTATTGCCTGTCACACAGTCACTCTACGTAGGGACCGTCTGCTCAGCTTCCTACAGGGACCAGTTAATGCCAGCGAAGTTGGCTGGGGAGGGGCCCTGCCGCACACAGGCGCACCCAAACCTGGTCTGAAGGAGAAAATTCAGAGTTAGCTATAGTCGACTGATGCCAAGTTAAAAACTGGAGCCCTGTGTGATGTGATTTTGAAATCTCTGTATTTTTAAATAAGAGCCACTTTTATTTGTTTTGCTTCTGTTTTTTTAAAAAAGGAATTTTATCATATCCATAGAACTGCTCTTGTTCAGTCGCCCAGTCATGTCAGACTTTGCAACCCCATGGACAGCAGCATGCCAGGCTTTTCTGTTCCTCCCTATCTCCCAAAGTTTTGTGCAAGTTCATGTCCATTGCATCAGTGATGCCATCCAACCATCTCATCCTGATGCCCTCTTTGTCTTCTGACCTCAATTTTTCCCAGCATCAGAGACTTTTCCAGTGGATCTGCTATTCACATCAGATGACCAAAATGCTGTAGCTTCAGCTTCAGCATAAGTCCTTCCAATGAGTATTCAGAGTTGACTTCCCTTAAGATTGACTGGCTTGATCTCCCTACTTTCCAAGGGACTCTCAGGAATAGCTTTATTATTTATCCATAGAATAGCTTTATTAATTTTTTTCTAAATATTACAGTTCATTGTTAAGTTCTGGATTCACTCTTTAGGATATATATTCTCTAGCAGTTCTTTCAGCTTTCAAACAGGATCTACTTAGTTATTAAAACTCTGATTTCTTGGATATTTGAAAAAAAAGTCTTATTTCATCCTCACATTTCAATGATATTATGACTTAACATAGAAATTTAAATTTGGACTTCTTTTCCTTTAGCAAACTAAAAACATTGTCCTATGTCTTTTTTCCTCCAATATTGTTGATGACACATCTAATGTCAAATATGATTAGAATTAATTTGAACAGCCTTTTTCTCACCCTCTCTGGAGGAGACCACTTTTAAAATCATTGCACCACACAAAACATATCTCTGAAAAGGATACACTGAGGACCACCTGTTTGCTATTTCTGCTTCCCAGCCTCTATCTTTGTTCTTCCTAGACCAAGGAGTTGGCCAGGGTGAGAGATGCTGCCTGCAGTGGACACAGGTACTGTGGAGGGCAGAGCCTACTTCGTGGTCACAGCCAGGTTCAAAGTTCAAAGAAAACTTCTTTACTACCCCCTTACCAACATCTTCTCAATCTTCACTTCCTCCCCAATCCAGATTGCGGACATACAGTCTGAACTTATGATATGGATGAAAGGCACTGGTTTTAACTTGTACTTAACCACACAAATGTGCCCCACCTGGAGAAAACGTCAACCTCATTCAACTCGTTTCCTTTCCCAGTACAGCCTTTCTTTCTACCAGTGAAAGAAAATCACCATGCTGCTTTTCTTTCTTTTACTCATTCGTATGAGTTGAGACATTTTAAAAAGGATAACAACCACAGACACACACACACACAAAACCAGAATAAGACATGTACTTATCAACAAGAAGTAAAAACTGCTTAAATGTTGCCATATTTGCTTCAAGTCTTTTCATTAAGTAAAAGAAATATTACAAATGAATGTAAAATCCCTTTGACTCAATTACCAGTCCTGTATCATCCTTTACTTTTCTCAAGACCACATCTTTGAACCTGATTCCCTTTTGCATTTTTACATGCATATATTTATATCAAACAGCATCTATATTACATTATTTTAGGTATTTAAATTAGCACAAATGTCATCATACTGCATGCATCATTCTATATGTTTTTCTCATCATCTATGTATGTAAAATCTATCTATAGACAGAGATACATGCACAGAGAGAGAAGATGAAAGAGAGAGAGATAGGTTTTATTCCTTTTAACTTCTACATATTCATGTGAATAATTCTCATTTTATTGTTTTTCTTTCTCAAATTATGGCATGTATACCAGAACACAATGCAGAATTTTTCCCCAAAACTATCACTCTACAAAAGAACTCCTCATCTGTGAAACTTAACAGTCTCTCATGTTATGGTACAATCTTTCCACTACTTTAGCTCAAACCACAGAGCATTATTGAGGAAGACAGACTATTCCAGAAATAAGCATGCAATGTTGACTCTGGATGCTTATGGAAGTCACTTAATGTAATCTATTCAAAAGAAAAGGATAAAAAAGGGGAAGAGGAGGGGGAGAAAGAGGGAAGAAGAAGACAATAGGAGGAGGAGAGGGAGGAAAGAGAAAGAAATTTAACATAGATCAGGTAATAACTTGCGAGTGTAAGACCTTACAATTCCAAGTGTTGTGTGCCATTACACATAAACCCTGCAAAGATTCACTTTAAGTCAATACAGTAATTGGTTATTCTGGAGAGAATAAATATGCAACTGCAGGCCAAATGAACAAGAAAATGGTTTTAATATTAAAGCTTGAAGATTCTTGTAGTGGAGAAATGTTTTCCAAAGAAACATCACTGATTCTTAAACTACTGGGTGTGATACATCCTGGGATACTATTTCTATGATTCAAAAATCAGTTCTCTGCTGATGAGAAAGAACTCTGATCATAAAGGCATATAGGAGACATTTAAGTCAAATCATTTTCTGAAATCTGCAGTTAGAGAAAAAGAATATTTCTAAGTTGATATTTTACGTTTATGTCATTTCAAACCTGTATGTTTAACATTTTAAGTAAATAGTTGACTATTTCTTTTACATCCCTAAAAGTTTAATAATTTGACCCCAAACCTCTCTCCTCTCTTTTAATTGTCTCATTGAAAAAATGGGACGAAGTTACTGTATTTCTGGAATTGCCTTTTATTTAGGCATATGACAAACTGCTTCAATTTTTCATTAAAAATACTGTAGTCATGAACATCTTGGAACATGTTTCCTCCTGCACATGGCCAGTAATAAGAAGTTCTCTGGTGTATATGCCTAGAAGGAAAACTGGCATATTACCTTCTCACTCTGTAATGTCTTTAGAATCCTGTGCTGCTTCTCAAAATATGTTTTGTTTTCCAGGGGTCAAAGAGCCACTGAGAACCAAGCTGAAATCCCAGGGCAGATCCTCTTAGAAGTCACTCTAATAAGGGAGCCCTTTGCAGCACCACTCTCCCTGCCCTGTGAGATAATCTTCCCCAGCTGAGGCCCACCCCACTGGCTGTGAATTGGGGACCAGCCAAAGTCTCTGTCTCAAAGAGACATTCACAGGAATGGGTCATAGGTCAGTCACAGAGGTTCTGCCATTTACCCATGGTCCATGTCGGCAGAGCGGTCATCCATGCTCATTACTATGGAGTTCAGATCCAAGAACAAGCATCGGGGTATGGCCTCTGGGCCATCTAAGCCAAGCGCTTGACGGTCTCATCCATTTCCCGAGCACAGGGAAGCCTTGAGAGAAAAGGAGGCTCTGGACGAAGTTAAGTGCTCCCTTTATTAAGCTAAAGATGAAACCACCTGGGGATTTGCAAGAGAAGCTATCAGTAACATGAAGCAGCAATGTGGCTGAATTCTCCACGTGGTGACTCCAAGTTTGCCCCTGGCTAAAGTGCAAGCTCAAAGGCTGACATATATCGAAGTCCCACTAACTTCATCCAGTTCATCAGGAAGGGGCTAAACACACACACAATTAGATCCCCTGGAAAAAGCCTGACATCGAGATTTCTGCAATATGTCAGAACGAAGGAGCCATTCAGGGATACAGGTGTGGAATTTGAGCAGCAGTTCTGCTCCTGGATGGCTGTGGGGCAAGTTACCCAACCACTGAGCCTCAGTTTCCTCCTCTACAAAATGAGAATGACCATCCCTGCCTCATGGGGTTATTGAGAGGACTGGATGTCAACATGCTCACCTGTGGCCTCTGTTTTATAGGGAGTGTTTGATACAAGGTTGCTATTATATGTTCCTCTCTTTCATTTTAAAAGTAACCAGAACCAATACAAAGGCTAATATGAATATCAATACTTCTACCAATGATATCAGTCATTGGACATTTATTATTCTGAGTTGCTGGGCTTTGTCATTTCATTAAACTGTCACAGGGAAAAAAATTAAAAAAAAAAACAACTGTCACAGGGAAGGTGTCAGTATTATTTCACGGTCACTTTGCAAATGAAGGAATTCAGACTTAGGCTAAGTAACCCATCCAAGGTTGATAGTTGGTGAGTGGCCTAACTTAAATATTTGGCCAATTTCAGATCCCCCTTTTTAAAAAATTTTTTAAATAAAAGCTTTACGTATTTAAGTTGCAAACATGATGTTGTGATATACATAGTGAAAGATTACTACAATTGGTCTAATTAATATATCTCCTCACATAGTTACCTTTTTTGTGTGTGATGACATCCAAGGACTGCTCTCTCAGCAATTTCCAGTATTCAATATAGCATTAATAACTATAGTCTCCATGCTATACATTGTTCCTCAACTTATTCATCCTATGTAACTTTGTATATTTGACAATTTCCCCAATTGCCCCACATTTCCACCCCTGATAACCACTATTCCACTGTGCTTTTATGTATTCAACTTTTTTAAGAGTCCACATATAAATGAGAAGATGCAACTTTTCCACTTCTGTGTCTGGCTTATTTCACTCAGCATAATGTCCTCCGGGTTCATCCATACTGATGCAAATGCAAATCCCTCTTTTTACCATGACAGACCACCTTGCACAGCTGTGTTTAAATAAACCAGTTTAATGCTGGCTATAGAGAGCGGCTCTTGTTTACCATATAACTCTCTTTCTGACAGAATATTCCATGACTTGGCCTTTTTGATCTCTGATTCCTTCTGCTTATCTGTGGTCCATTGTAACACCATCCAAGAACATAGGGCCTTGCGATTTACATGGAACAAGGGAGCACAAGGTACTTAAACAGATTCTTAGAGTGCAACAGTCTTGATCTGAAGGTTTCCCAGGATTTCAAAACAACTATGATACTACAGTAAAATGTTTTGGGAAAGATCAATAGATTCAATTCTGTAGAAAAACAGGGACAATTACTATTATTTTGAAAATCATTCACTCAACTTGGTCAAATATTAATGATTTACCAAATAACTACTCTATACAGGGCTTCCCTGGTGGCTCAGATGATAAAGAATCTACCTGCAATGCAGGAGACCTGGGTTCAATCCCTGGGTCAGGAAGATTCCCTGGAGGACAGAATGGCCATCCCACTCCAAGATTCTTGCCTGGAAAATCCCATGGACAGAGGAGCCTGGCAAGCTACAGTCCACGGGGTCGTAAATAGTCAGACATGACTAACACTTTCACTACTTTGCACTTTATATAGAGCTATCTCCTTGGTGCAACGTAGACTCCCAGAGGGCAATCTCTGGGAAATCTTGACTGAGCACACACTGCCTCAAGAGTGGGACAAAATTAAAAGTCCCAAATGATATTGGCTTTCTAAAATTTCCAAATGATGTGTAGTTGAGAGCTTTTCCCACCTGAAATCTCTATAGCCGGTTGATGCCCTGCATCTCCCTATTTCACAAACTCTGCCAACGCAACAGGGAAAGGCCATTATGAAGGCTCTTGTTTCCAGGCTTGATTGCAGTCTCCAAAATCAGGTCAGCAGTTGCCCCCTGAGACTGTCTGACTCTCTCTCTCTCTAACCCTGCGCTTCTTCCCTCAAGCAAAAATGAAGCTTTATTCAAAAACTCGAAGGATCCAGTTTACTCTCAATGATTGAAGAATGAGGATGTGAGTATTAAAAAAAAAAAAAAAAAAAGCCTGTAAGAAATCGATTGTTTCTATTGGGGTTTGGAAAGAGTATGGGGCTTGCATTTAAAGGTGGATTTGCCTAACATACTAAAAAATGATTTGAGGCCAAACGGTAGAGTTTTCTGAAAAGAATGAACACTGAAGCAACTGAAGACCTGATCTATTTTCTCTCCCTTCTTGGCTTACTTCGTCCACTCATCTCTTCTAAGCACCTACCCTGTGGAAGATGCTGGGAATCTAAAGTATCAAAACACAGTCCCCAGTAGGCTAACACTCACCAGACTGTGTGACTAGTGCAATGCCAGAGGGAAGCACAGAGCGACAGTTTAGTTATAAAAGTCACTAGCTTTTGAGCTCCTCTCCACATGAAGCCCTGTGCCTCACTGTGTTAATTTTTTTAACTATTAAAATCCAACAGAGTCCTTTTTTGTCACAAATATGAAAGTGGAGATTTAGGAGAAGTGACTCATCCAAAATCACACATCTACTATTGGTAAGGATGGAATTTAAGTTGAGATCAACAAAATCCCAAAACCTGATTTCTTAATTACTCTGTAATGCTATTAAGAAAGCATAGTGAAGGGACACAAAAACTGCAGCCCAGGAAGTCTTCATGGAGAAAGCAGCATCCTCAGTCTGAAGGGTGTGAGGAATTGCCCAGGGGTAAGAGATGGCAAATGCCTTCCAAAAATCTAGATCTGGACCTGGCCAGGCTGAAGAGCAAGCTGGTGCCAGGGCCAAGAAGAGCCCAGTGTCAAGGCTAAGAAGATGGAGCTTGGCCTATGAAGCTATGGGAAGCCACTGAATGATTTAAGCAAAGGAATTATATACCTAGATTTTTAAAATAATATTCTATATGTTTTATTTTTTCTTGCCTTAAATTCAACAAAATTAGGTTGTTATAATCAAGTTTTAATATACATTATATTTATGAATACTAATGTCAAATTAGGTAACTTTTTTGCATCAGTGTAGTTAACTTTTTATTCATTTAATTTTAGAGAAATTTAACTCTGCCAAGAGCAACTGAAATTGTTGACAAAAATTCTTTAAGGAATATCTAGATTCAAATATAAACTGTGAATTTTGCATATCATGTTCAAATTTTAGTGAGGTTCCATAGCTTGTTATTATTAGAGAAGTAGTACAATAATTTTATTTCATCACATAAATTGATACTGTTCATATTGCTGTTTACACCATTTCTTTTTTTAATCAAAGTGTAGTTGATATATATACATTGGGTAAGTTACAGATGTACAATACAGTGATTTACAATATTTAAAGGTTGTACTCCACTTATAGTTACTATAAAATAATGGCTATGTTTCCTGTGCTGTACAATACAACCTTGTAGCTAATTTTGTAGCTAATAATCTGTACCTTGTAATCCCCTGCTGCTGTATTGCCCTCACCACACTGCCAACCACTAGTTTCTTCTCTGTGTCTATAAGTCTGCTTCTTTCTGTTGTATTCACTGGTTTATACAAGGAAACCATCAACAAAATGAAAAGACATCCTACAAAATTGGAGAGAGTATTTCAAATGGTATGATCAAAAAGGAATTAATATCTAAAATATATAAACAACTCCAACAATTCAATATCAAAAAACCAAATAAACTAATTAAAAAGTGGGCAGAAGACTTGAATAGACACTTTTCCAAAAAGGGAATGCAAATGGCCAACAGTCCCATGAAAAAGGTGTCTAACAACGTTAATCATCAGGGAAATGCAAATCTAAACAAAACCACAAAGAGGTATCACCTCACACTTTCAAAATGGCTCTCTTCAAAGAGGGCAAAAGTAACAAGTGTTGGCAAGGATGTGGAGAAAAAAGAACCCTCTTACATCGTTGTTGGGAATGAAAATTGGTGCTGCCACTGCAGAAAACAGTGTGGAGGTTTCTCAAAAAACTCTAACCTTATGACCTACCAATCCCACTCTTGGCTATATATCCAATAACAATGGAAAACAAAAGACTAATTTGAAAAGATACATGCACTCCAATATTCAAAGCAGCATTATTTGCAATTTCCAAGATATGGAAGTAACTTGAATGTTCATCAACAAATGAATGGACTAAGAAAATGTGGTTTATACACACACATGATGGAATGCTGCTGCTGCTGCTAAGTCAATGGAATACTACTCAGCCATAAAAAAGAACAAAACTTTGCCATTTGCAGCAACGTGAATGAACTTGGAGGGTACTGAGCTAAATGAAATGTCAGACAGAGAAGGACAAATACTATATGATATCACATGTGGAACCTAAAAAATACAACAAACTGGTTAATTTTGCTTTTATAAAGATCACTCTGGCTGCTCTGTGAAAATGTATCAGAGAGTGGTGAAACTGAATCATGAGAGATATATTGAACTAATAACAATCCCAGTGATGATAGCAGATAGCGGTCAATGTTACAGTGACTCGGAAGGAAAGGATGAGGGCCTGAAAGGCTGTGTAGACTGCAATGGTCATACAGCTAGTAAATGACGGGGTTAGGAAAGGTGACTTCTCTTATTTGAAGAATAACATTTTCTTATTTGGAAATGTCTTTACTAATTTTTGCAGTGTGCTACTATATAGAAATAACTAACCAAAAGCCAACTGAGATTATCTTATTTATTAATAACTCTTTAAATATGAAATAACTGTTTTGTTCAATAATCCTAAAAAAATGGCAAGGGGAAAAAAGATGTCTCAGGTTCATTTAATAATGACAGAATAACACATAAATTCTTTTTCTATAAAATAATCTAGACAGGGAAGAAAATTTCTATTGCTATAAAAGAGAAGCACAGGGGATCTTCATGATGGAATTGTTCTATACCTTTATTGTGGTTATGCAAACCCACACATAATAAAGCTTCAAAGAACTAAATTCACACACATACAAACATACACACACAAATGAATATAAGTAAAATTGGTGAAATCTAAATAAGACTAGTAGATTGCATCAACATCAATTTCCTGGTTGTCATATTGTACTAACGTTATACAAGATGCTGCTATAGAGGGAAATTGAATGAAATTTATACAGGATCCCTGTATATCATTTTCTACTACTCAGCGTGAACCTACAATTGTCTCAAAACAAAATACTATTTGAATAGTCAGTGGTATTCAATTTATTGTGAGTTACACCGATAATCCTGCAAAAACTATAGATTCTTTTCATACAAAATACAGGTAAAAATTTTTCACACAGTTTTATAATATTCATTAAGCCCCTGAAATTCCTCTGTACTTCTTATACAACTCCAGACAGACACCAAGAAAATTGACACTTTGCCATTCCAAGGATAGTGTTGTATTAAGAGCTTTCTCTCCAGAGCAAGACTGGGTTCACATCTTGACTCTAATAGTTCCAGAACTCTACTACTGACTTGAACAAGTTGTTTAACCTCTCTGTGTCTCAGTTTCCTAATCAGTGAGATGAAATTTATCATTTTACATATGCTTAGTAACTAAGTTAGTTAATATAGTAAAACACTCAGAAGAGTACCATACACATAATAACAGTTAACATTTCAGTTCCATTCAATTCACTTCAGAAAAGTTGAATTTGATTTTGCTCTCACACAATAAATACTCAACAACTATTTGTTGAATGACTGAATAAATAAATGCATGAATAAACCTATAATGACAGAAGCTTACAGAGATGCAAGACTTTATAAAAGAAACTGTTCCCCCAACAGAGGGCTGGTTTTCCTCCCTATCGTCAGTTCACAAGAGAAAACAATAACACTCAAAAGGATCCTATACTCCAGTTAGTATTTCCATACCTGTCATGTCAAGTCTTTATCATTGTAAAAGGGATTCTAATTCTCTCACTCTTTGTAAGTTGCACTGGAATACATGAAAAATAATAGAACCATAGACAATCAAAATTCCATTCTGCTTTGGGCCATACCCTTTCATTCCAAACGACACATAAACACACATATACATAAGCACTCTAGCTCACACACAAAAGAACCCAAAAAGAAAATTAAATTTCCTTAAGTTTTTTCAAGATACAGATGCACATCTTATCAATGTTTATTCATCTTCCTACTATACCGATTATCAAGGAAGTAAATGGTATTTAAAGAGAAAAAAGAGCAAGTTGGAAAAATCGAGCCTACCATCAAGCACCCCTCTGTCTCCCAATTCCACCACTAATCTTTCTAGACACTTTGCTCAGTCTCTCCTTCAGTATTCCCTGCTAAGGCATGTTAGCAGAAAGGGCCCCTAGTTGGATTAATTGGATCAACGCTGAAGTTTTCATTTGCTTCGTGAGTTTAACAAATTAATCTGGCATATAATGAAATATTGTGAAACAGTTTCAGAATGGATATTGCAAATACTGCCTTGTTCAATTACTGTCAAAATGTGCATACAGGAAAAATATGAAAATCTGAACATATAATTGCAGACTTAATTACCACTCTGTGCTAACCAGAGGCAATCATATGGAATTTGTCAAAGCATTTAAACTAGTTATAAAGTCTGTATAATTCCAAGAAATGGGAATACATAAACGAACACTAAACAGACTAATTCAATCTTTCTAATTTTCCTTGAGTTGTGAAGATTGTACAAGAAACAGTGGTTAACCAGAGATGGGGGGGAGGGATGGGGGTGAAGGAAATGGGGAGATGTTGATTAAATGGTACAAAGTTGTGGCTGCATAGTATGAATAAGTTGTAGATTTAACATGCACCATGATGACAATTAGTTGTACAGTATTATATACTTGAAATTTACCAAAAGAGTAGGTCTTAAGTACTGTCACCACATACACACAAGAATTAGTATTAATGAAAAAAATTCCTAGACTTTACTCTTAACTAAATGATCATCCCCAAAATTAACTGCAATGCATTCAATAGGCCTGGTTTAGGTCCTAGCTCCAGCTCTATGGCCTTGGGTCGCTCTGAATCTCACTTTTTTCAGCGTTAAGGAGGCACTGAAAATACCTATTTCACAATAGTTCTGTGTGTGTGATAATGACAATAATAGTAACAACAACAGACATAGGTGAGCAGCCAGGAGATGGCCTCACAAACATCCACTCTGGTGAGATAGCTCTGAAGGGACAGACCAGATGCCTGGGTGGATAGAGGTGTCTCTGTCTAACGGGCGACAAACTGCAAGCATACCTAGAAGTGCCTGTGTATTTCTTGAGGTGATGAAAGGATGAACCTGGGGGTGCATGCCTGAAATGGGGGTTCTGTGTAACTCTCTGCACAGCCTCTTCATTGGTAGGGAGAGATCTGATGATGAAATATCTCAGAACAAAGAACCAACTTGGGAGTTCAGTTTGCCAAGCTGGAGTTACAAAACAGACTGGACACTTGAAGATGCCCCCAACAGAAACAAATGCTGTGTACCCTGGCTTGACTTGAGCATGGTATATTTAATTTATGAATTTGGACTGTTGAAAAACCAAAAGCCAGGAAATAAAACCAATACTTGTCAATTACCTACTCTGTGCTGGGAACTCATTATCATATCTTCATCTGTGAAATGGGGAAGACAAGATAGTAACACCAAAATCTCCAGGTTAATTAAAGATTAAAAAAAAAAGATGGTACAAGAATTATCAGTCCAGGATGTTTCAATGGACCACAATTACGAATTAGCTCTTCAGTTCAATTCAGTTCAGTCACTCAGGCGTGTCCAACACTTTGCGATCCCATGGACTGCAGCACTCCAGGCTTCCTGTCCATCACCAACTCCCAGAGTTTACCCAAACTCATGTCCATCGAGTCTGTGATGCCATCTAACCATCTTATCCTCTGTTGTACCCTTCTCCTCCTGCCCTCAATCTTTCCCAGCATCAGGGTCTTTCCAAATTAGTCAGCTCTTCACATCAGGCGGCCAAAGTATGGGAGTTTCAGTTTTAGCATCAGTCCTTCCAACGAACATTCAGGACTGATCTCCTTTAGGATGGACTGGTTGGATCTCCTTGCAGTCCAAGGGACTCTCAAGAGTCTTCTCCAACACCACAGTTCAAAAGCATCAATTCTTCAGCACTCAGCTTTCTTTATAGTTCAACTCTCACATCCATACATGACCACTGGAAAAACCATAGCCTTGACTAGACGGACCTTTGTTGGCAAAGTAATGTCTCTGCTTTTTAATATGCTGCCTAGGTTGGTCATAACTTTCCTCCCAAGGAGTAAGTGTCTTTTAATTGCATTGCTGAAATCACCATCTACAGTGATTTTGGAGCCCAGAAAAATGAAGTTAGCCACTGTTTCCTCATTTATTTGCCATGAAGTGATGGGACCAGATGCCATGATCTAAGTTTTCTGAATGTTGAGTTTTAAGCCAATTTTTTCACTCTTCTTTTTCACTTTCATCAAGAGGTTCTTTAGTTTTTCTTCACTTTCTGCCATAAGTGTGGTATCATCTGCATATCTGAGGTGATTGATATTTCTCCTGGCAATCTTGATTCTAGCTTGTGCTTCATCCAGCCCAGCGTTTCTCATGATGTACACTGCATATAAGTTAAATAAGCAGGTTGACAATATACAGCCTTGACGTACTCCTTTTCCTATTTGGAACCAGTCTGTTGTTCCATGTCCAGTTCTAACTGTTGCTTCCTGACCTGCATACAGGTTTCTCAAGAGGTAGGTCAGGTGGTCTGGTATTCCCATCTCTTTCAGAATTTTCCACAGTTTAATTGTGATCCACATAGTCAAAGGCTTTGGCATAGTCAATAAAGCAGAAATAGATGTTTTTCTGAAACTCTCTTGCTTTTCTGATGATCCAGCGGATGTTGGCAATTTGATCTCTGCTTCCTCTGCCTTTTCTAAAACCAGCTTGAACATCTGGATGTTCACAGTTCACATATTGCTAAAGCCTGGCTTGGAGAATTTTGGGCATTACTTTACTAGTGTGTGAGATGAGTGAAATTGTGTGGTAGTTTGAGCATTCTTTGGCATTGCCTTTCTTTGGAATTGGAATAAAAACTGACCTTTTCCAGTACTGGCCACTGCTGAGTTTTCCAAATTTGCTGACATATTGAGTGCAGCACTTTCACAGCATCATCTTTAGAATTTGATATTTGACAAAGTACATAAATGTACATTATCTCATTTGAATTATCCTTTTTCTTATTGTTTTAATGAATGAAAGTTTCTTTAAATTCTATCTGAAAATGTTAGTCACTCAGTCGTGTCTCTTTGAGATTCCATGGACTGTAGCCCACCAGGCTCTTCTGTCTGTTGTATTCTCCAGGCAAGAATACTGGACTGGGTTGCCATTTCCTTCTCCCAGGCACAGAACCTGCATCTCCTGCATTTCAAGCAGATTCTTTACTATCTGAGCCACCAGGAAAGCTCAAGAAAACTGGAGTGGGTTGCCATGCCCTCCTCCAGGGCATCATCCTAACCCAGGGATTGAACCCACGTCTCTTATGTCTCCTGCATTGGCAGGCAGATTCTTTACCACTAGTGCCACCTTGGAAGCCCTATAAATTCTATAGAGCTTTAACATTTTCAAAAGTTTCACATATGATTTCATAAATCCCATAAAAACTCTTCTTTTAAAACTAAAGCTTTTGATAAAGTTCAACATCCATTTAGGATAAGACCTCTCCAGAAAGTATGCATGAAGCAAACATACCTCAACATAATAAAGGCCACATATGAAAATCCCACAGCTAACATCATACTCAATGATGAAAAGCTGAAAGCATTTTATCTAAGATTAGGAATAAGATAAGAATGTTGACCCTCTGCACTTCTGTTTAACATAGTTTTGAAAGTCCTAGCCATAGCAATCAGAAAAGAAAGAGAAATAAAAGAATTTATATTGGAAAAGAAGAAGTAAAACTGTCACTGTTTGCAGATGACATGATGCTATACATAAAAATCCTAAAGACACTAATTGAAAACTACTAGATCTCATCAATGAATATGGCAGATTTGCTGGATACACAACTAATATATGAAATCTGTTGCATTTATATACACTAACAAATTATCAGAAAGAGAAAGTAAGGGGGAAAATTTCATTTGCCACCTCATTATAAAGAATAAAATACCCAGGAACAAACCTATCTAAATTGGTAAAAGACCTGTATTTGGAAAACTGTAAGACACTGATGAGGAAATTAAAAATAACATAGACAGAAAGATATACCATTTTCTTAATTTAGAAGAATCAGTATTATTAAAATGACCATACTACCTCAGGCAGTCTATAGATTCAATACAATCCCTATCGAAATACCAAAGGCATTTTTCACAGAACTAGAGCAAATATTTCTTGAATTTGTGGAAAAATGTACTAGACTCTGAATAGCCAAAACGATCTTGAAAAAGAATAGAGCTAAGGAATCACACTCTTTGACTTTGGACAGTACTACAAAGCTATAGTAATCAAAATGGTATGGTACTGGCACAAAGACATTGATTAATGGAACAGAATAGAGAGCCCAGAGGTAAACCCACACACTTATAGTCATCTATTCTATGACAAAAGAAGCAAGAATATGCAATGGAGAGAAGACAATCTCTTCAATAAGTAGCATCTGGGAAAACTGGCCAGCTACATGTAAAAGAATGAAATTAAAACATTCTCTAACACCATATGGGGCTTCCCAGGTGGTGCAGTGGTAAAGAATCTGCCAGCCAATGCCAGAGATGCAGGTAATGTGGGTTTGATCCCTGGGTCAGGAAGATCCCCTGGAGGAGGGCGTGGCAACCCACTCCAATATTCTTGCCTGAGGAATCCCATGGACAGAGGAGCCTGGCAGGCTATAGTCCACAGGGTCACAAAAAGTCAGACATGACTAAGCACTCATACATGTACGAATACCATTCACAAAAACAAACATGAAATGGATTAAAGATCTAAATGTAAGACCAGATATTATAAAACTCCTAAAAAAAAACATAGGCAGAACACTTTTTGACCTAAACTGCAATAATAGTTTTTTGGATTCACTTGAGTTATCTTGAGAACTATGATTATATGTGAAATTTAATAGTTCTGTCACTTTCCCTCAATTACAGATAATTCATTTATGAGAGTATTAGTTGAGCACCTACTCTGTGTCAGACACTGTTCTAAGCATGAGAATATAGTTGTGAACAGGACAATGTTTCTCTTCTAAGGAGATTGATATTTCAGCGACAGGTGAAAACACAAACATATGAGCTACACAGTCAAAAAATAATATATCAAACAGAATAACTGTGTCTACTTTAGACTGGGTGTCACCAAGAATTCTCTGAGAAGACAACATTCGAGTACAAGTCCTCAAGCCCCATGTTTGTATGTCTGTTCAATTTAGTCACTCAGTCGTGCCCGACTCTTTGCAACCCCATGAATCGCAGCACACTAGGCCTCCCTGTCCATCATAAACTCCCGGGGTTTACCCAAACCCATGCCCATTGAGTCGGTGATGCCATCCAACCATCTCATCCCCTGTCGTCCCCTTCTCCTCCTGCCCCCAATTCCTCCCAGCATCAGGGTCTTTTCCAATGAGTCAACTCTTCGCATGAGGTGGCCAAAGTATTGGACTTTCAGCTTCAGCATCAGTCCTTCCAATGAACACCCAGGACTCATCTCCTTCAGGATGGACTGGTTGGATCTCCTTGCAGTCCAAGGGACTCTCAAGAGTCTTCTCCAACACCACAGTTCAAAAGCATCAATTTTTCAGTGCTCAGTTTTCTTCACAGTCCAACTCTCACATCCACACATGACCACTGGAAAAACCATAGCCTTGACCAGACGGACCTTTGTTGGCAAAGTATTGTCTCTGCTTTTCAACATGCTATCTAGGTTGGTCATAACTTTCCTTCCAAGGAGTAAGCGTCTTTTAATTTCATGGCTGCAGTCACCATCTGCAATGATGTTAGAGCCCAAAAAAATAAAGTCTGACACTGTTTCCACTGTCTCCCCATTGTATGTCTGAGAAATGTCTTATTCCTACATGCTTTATACTTTCTTGAATTAAACTCCTGGCCTATGCTTTACTCCACAGAGAATAATCAAAATACCTGAGGTGATCATGCATTTCAACCTTCTTCCCACTCACACCTTCACCAGAGCAAGTCCTATATAAACTGCTTAACTAAAAGCAATAATTTGCAGTAAAATATTACTTTCTTGTCTCAGATGTCTTGACATCTGTTTTTCCTCTCATGCTGAGAAAAGGATAGCATTGTCTCTGTTGAGCTAGTAAGGAAGCTATGGCTTGCCTCAGGTCACACAAGTGGGTTATGCAAAACCAAGGTAACTGACTACAATGCCCTTTCCAGAATATACTTCTAGTAGAAAGAGAGGGAAAAAAAATTTCATTTAATTTAATCAACATGTATGAAGTTTCTACAGTTGTTCTGTTCACTGTGAGTTGATGGAAATGATTCAAAGTGGGAAAGACAGGATCTTTGACCTGATCAAGCTCCCAGTCTAATTGGAAAAACATTTAAATTACTAAATATAAAGTCATTAGGAAAGTATAAGACACTGGGGAATAAGGTATAGAGCTTCACAGGACAGTGCGTAACCTGGGCCTTGAAGGATGAATAGGGGTTTACCAAGGAGAGAATGAGGCCAGGAGGGTTAGTCTAAAAGAAACTGATCAAATAGAAATAGAAAGAAAAAGAGTGTGGTGTGTTCAGAAATCAGCCATCAGACTCTTGTCACTGAAGCAGAGGATAAGTCTGTAAACTAAGCAAGAACCAAACTGTCAGTGACACTGGAAGATAGGCTGCGAAATGGGGACTTTGTTTTGTTCAAAATGGAACTCACTGGAGCATTAAGAGCCTGTGAGTAAGAACATACAATCAGTACCTTAGAAAAGGCCCTCTGGAAGTAGAAAATGAGCTGAAGCCAGGCAACAGCTGGTGGCAGGAGAACTGTATAATAGTTAAAACCATCCAAGGAGAAATGCAGAGGTCCAGATCTAGGGCAGTGCCAATTTTTAAGGCAGCTAACCTTCCATCTTGGATGGAGAAATAATGGGCAAAAGAGAAAGCAAGGATCTAGATGGCTTCCCTTTATCCAAGCCCTCCCCAAGTCCCAGCATAGTCCTGAAAGGTGAGTACTATTTTATTTTAATTGGAATTATTATTAAAGAAGGGCTTCCCAGGTAGCACTAGTGGTAAAGAACCGGCCTTCCAATGCAGGAGATGAAAGAGACTCGGGTTTAACCCCTGGGTCAGGAAGATCCCCTGAAGGAGGGCATGGCCACCCACTCCAGTATTCTTTCCTGGATCCCATGGACAGAGGAGCCTGGAGGGCTATGGTCCACAGGGTCAGAAAGAGTTGGACACAACTCAAGCGACTTAGCACACAAGCATTATTAAAGAGTACTGAAGCCCCGAGCTTTAATTCTATTGCTTGAGAGTCCTTATATATGAATACACACAACCCCTGAGAGACTCTTTGATCTCCTTGTTTTGTGGATCATGGTCACTCGTGGCCTGCCTCCATGGTGTTACAGAACACCTCCCACGCCAGGAGTCACCCTGCGGGCACGCGCATGCGCCCTGCAGTCTCCTGCACGTTGAGGAAGAGTGGGAGTCAGACAGGTCCAGATTAGAGGTGCGGTGCTGGGGCTCCAGCCTTTGGCTCTTCTGACACAGACTGAAAGGAACTGCTCACTCCTCTATTTGCATTCTCGCTCCTAAAAAAAGACTGTTTGACAAATGAGGGTAATTGTTGTTTACTTCTGGCTAGTGTCAAAAGCCGTGTTTGGGGTGCATATGTGGTTCAGACACAACCCCACCAGAGGGTGAAGGGTTAGAGACGCCAGCCTTAATAATTGAAGGAAAGGGCTAGAAAATGATTTGGCAAGTACCCATCCTGCACTAGGAATGTGAGTCACTTCCAAGCAGTTTTCACTGAGCTGACACCAGGAGGAGAGCAAAGCTGAGGAATCTGGACGGCTCACTGCTCACCATGTGTCAGCGTAAACTATGCACCAGCAGAGACATCTTCTCAAGCTCTGAAAAACCTCTGTACTGGGTATGGGAACACCCATCAAATCACTGGTGCAAATAAAAAATGGATCAGTGGGGCCTGGTTCAACAAAACATTTAGTCGGTTGTAGAATAAGTCTTAACACCTAAACTAATTTGCTAACCAACATCTACTGTGCAAGTTCTACTGTGACATTTTTTTATACCAAAAAAAAAAAAAAAAAAAAAGCCCTAATCCTTAAAGGATCATGGATTCAAATCCTAGCTCTGCCACTTGCTAGACATATGACTTTAAGAAAGTTACTTAGGGTCTTTAACTTTGTTCCTAAGCAAAATGGTGTTAACAGTAGAAACTATCACCAAAAATGATTTAAAAAATTAGACAACAAAATGCACATAAGTTAGTACAGTGTCTGGCACATAGTACGTGTTCAAAAAATGTTGCTGGTGAATTACCAGCATCACCATCATCTTTATCTTTCTTGCCTTATGCTTCTAGTACGGTGGGTGAAAGCATCAGTGGTGGGAGTGGCATTCTGAGCCCACCTAGCTCATTCATTCAGTGTGTGATTAGTCTTTTTCCTCAATAACAAGATATGGATGTAGATAATAGTACTTAGTCATAAGGGGAAGAATTGAAGAATATAAAATATGCAAATCTATTAGAATATGTCTTGACACATAGTTTATGTTCAATATATGTCACTGTGATTATTATCCTATTTGTCATCGCTAGTTTTAGTCATACCACGATTTAATTGCCAGCACTCCAGTGATATGCACCATAATGTCAGGGGTGTGAATGAGACAACCTAGAGGTATCTGATTTTTCTATAAGTGACACCTTGGGACCCTCTGTCCCTAAGGATGTGAAGAGTTTAGGGCTAAGGTGGAGTTCCTGTACTCAGTTCTGATGCCATCACAGAAAAAGAAACAGACTCTTAGGCATTTAAGCCCACTATCTTAAGCTCAGAAGAACCCTGTAAAAGAATTAGGATAGCAAGAAAGACAATATCAAAGTAACTATTGATGTTTTCTTTAGTATTATGATTTGTGAAAACCAAGGAAAGAATGTCAGGTAGAATATCTCTCTATGGGCAGACTAGAAATAGAACCTTTACAAGGTATTTCACACTTTGCTCAGTGTTTTACATGCAGTATCTCATTATCTCCTTTATTTCTTATCTCAACCCTGAGGGGAGCATACAATTATTAGTCCCATGTGTGACTCAGGCTTGGAGGGATAAGTGACTTGCCCAAGGTCATCCAATTATAAGAGGCAGAGCTAGCATAAGTATCTTCCTCTTGAAAACTATATTCTCTTTTTTTTTTTTTGCATAATTTTGTTCAAGCCATGCATTATCAATAACACAGTCAGATGAAAGTAGTGGTAGATTAATGAATAATGCCTCTTGGACTTTTGTGTTTAGGATTGCAAATATTCATATATTGAATAATATCTGTACTGTCGCTCAAAGCAAGTATCCAAATGACCAACTGATTTAATGTTTCTCTTTCTATGTGTGTGTCTTAGATTCACAAAAAGGGGTTCAGACGGCCCTGTCAACGCTGTCAACTCATGAGCTTACCAGTCATAGAAGTAGCCAAGAATCAGTTGATGGATCCCATGATTGAGGAGATTCTACACTGAGTGGAAATTTGGACTCAAATTTTTTTTAATTTAACCTTCCACTATTTAAGAGTATTTAATACAGTAAGAGGAAATGGCAATGTTAGTTATCATGAACAAAGGTGAAAGAGTTTATGAAAGTGTCAGTCACTCAGCTGTGTCTAACTCTTTGCAGTCCTGTGGACTGTAGCCCACCAGACTCCTCTGTCCATGGGACTGCCCAGGCAACAAAGGTATGCAGTTAGAAAAGAAAATAAACAAATTCAATTTGGGACCTTTGATTCACCCACTCGCACTTATGTGTGGTAAGACTTTTACACTAAACACACTTATAGTCAAGACAGGAAGAGGCAAGCACTTCTCAGATTGTGTTCCATGGTGGACAAGCACCAGTTCTTCAAACGTGTTTCCTGAGAAACACAGGAAATTGCTATTTTATGACAACAAATAGGAAAAGAAAAACTAAGTAAACATACTTTTAGCAGTCTCTTAATCATCTGATTTTGCTGAGCACTTTCCCTATTAACCAGTATTGTGACTCTGAGGAGTGACAAGAGCATGCACCATGAACCCAAATTATTTGATCCCAGTACATTTCTGCAGAATTCAGTTTGGGAAAACACTGATGCACCACGAAGTTCACAGGCCATGGTGTAAGGCTGGCTGAACCTGGTCCCCCTGTCACCAATTCACTGCTAAACTTCAGTCCTCATTTGCTCATGTGCAAAGTGACAGATAATTAAACGAACCAAATGACTTTGACTAAACAAGATATTAAGAGCCCATCATGGTAGTTGCCTGAGAAATGTTAGTTTCTTTCTTTGGCTGATAGAGTTGAGATGACCAAACCAACAGATACTGTGGAGTGCTTGAGCATCCCACACCCTATCATTTTAACTACAGAGAAAGCTTCTGTAATGTGACAAAATATCTCCAACCTGTAACTGGAGCCAGCTCATTATGTGAGGTCACTTTAAAAGACTTTCTCCCTGTAAGAAATGTCATTCCATCAGTATTTTGCTATTTCCCCAATCCAAGACTAATATTTGATATTTTTCTAAGATATTATTTGTCAGACACAGTTTCCAGACCTCCTTCGATGTAAGACCTTTTCTCAGGGCAGCACTTAGCAAGTTCATCTCTTTCATTCTACAGAATTATAGACCATGGATGGCTACAGGACTCCCAGAAGAGGTCTTATTTCTAATATAGACACATGTACCATTCCCACCCACCACTCCTGCCTGCCACATATCTCTAAAAGCAATTGATTCAATCATACTTGAACTTGCTAACATTTCACTCTTAAATGGCTCTCTCTGAATATCAGTTTTATCTTTTTTATTTACACCTTATGCTTTCAAAGAAGTTTCGGTGATCATGTCCTTAGTCACTCCCCTCATATGTGGTAGATACTTTTAATCATTATCTTACCATAGCCCAAAGAGTTTAAGTGACTTGCCCAGGGTCACACAGCTAGTTAAGAACACAGTGAGACTCAAGTCCATGTCTTCCCAGCCTAATAATGTCTCCAGTCATCAGAAGAACTCAATTCAACTCAATAAATATTGATTTAGTACCTCATCTAGATTACTGTTCTGTGGCTAGAGTTTATTGCTCTCTCCAATATAAGGAGATTTTTTTATTATTATTATTTTTCAAAGGGCAAGTCCTGAACTCATTTGCAAAAAGCTGCTCTCACAATTGTTTAATTTCAAGGAAAAGCAGTCTTCCGGGGCATGAGAAGAAGTGGGGTGGAAGGAACAATGAAGCATGTGCATAATTCCATAGCTGCCAATGTCCTACAGATCTCAATTTGGCTCTGACTTTCACAGGAAAGATTTACTCTAAAGATGAACCAATTGGCCTCATCCATTCATCACATCCAATTGTTTCAGTCAGTTCTACCAGAACAAGAGTTTATTTCATTGCTTCCCCCTTTAATTCTGACATGTGACATAGCAGAATCTAAGAATGGGCAGAGTTATGTTCACATCCATATGCCTGCATGGTATTTAAAGGTTTGATATTTAAAGGGCTTGACATTTCCATTACAACCAATTCCTCTGAAACCAATTTTAGGGGCTAAGATGGCAGACCAGCCCCCCGCCTTACATCTAATCAAGGTTAGTTAGATGTGCAGTGAAAAAACACTACAAAGTTTGTGTTGGCCTTGTTTCCACAGCGTATGTCTCATTGACTGAAACAAAGCTCTTTAAAAATGAGGACAAGAAAAAGACCCATGGTTCTCTCCACTGCTCTGTTAAGGGAGGCTGAGGGTTGGCTCCACAAAAGGAAATGGATTCAAAAATTGCTGATGCATCCTTTATCACCGCAATTTCCACAAGGTTATAAAAGTCATGCTTGGATAAAATCTTGAAAGTGCCAAAGCAATGATCTAAGAAATGAATGCAGATAAGCCTTCTCCATTTTAAATTATGAGCAGGGGAACCGAAATAGAGATGATCATTGCTGAAGAATCTAAAATTAAGTATGTGATTTTGCTCATTTGTATACAACAGGACAGTAAATCATTTTATGGACCCAATGAGTTTGAAATGCAGCTGCCAAGAACTCTCAACCTTGCTGTTGTTGGCTGGCACTGCTGAGTATTACTTCTTCATGATTTTGCAAAATATTGTAAGGTACCCACTGTTCTCTGTAAGGCACTTTCTTGTTAATTTCATGGGGAGGCTGAGGGGTTGGGGGCGGGGAGGGGGGAGCTGGAGTTTGTGTCCTGTGTCTTTAAAAGACCAGGAAAGGGAAGAAAAGATTCAGCGTGCTCTGTCTTAGAGTCCACAGGGAACAGGCTTTTTCTGTGGAGTTCAAGGCAATTAACTTGGTCCTGGCCTCTTAGTAACTATAATGAAATGTCTGCTTTAATGCCCACAGGAAAATAAGGACACCTCTAATTTCTCAAAGCCTAAAAGATGACAAAGTGATTCAAAGGGTGAATAAAAGAAAATTTAATATACTTTGTATCTCTTTCTAGTTCTGTTTGGTTTCTGTTTCATAAGCACCTGGTTCATGAAGGACACCTGAGAGTATGCACATAAAGGCTTGATGAAAAAGAAAGTCAAAGTTCTAGTAACTTTGCTGGGGACAGGGAGAGTTAATTTTTTTTTAATTTTTTTAACTTAAATTTTTTAAATTATGAAATAACACTGGTATTACTACAGAAAATGATAAAAGAAAAAAAAAGAGAAACAACTGAAATCCCATCTCTTAGAGATAACTGCTGGAGAAGGCAATGGCAGCCCACTCCAGTACTCTTGCCTGGAAAATCCCATGGACGGAGGAGCCTGGTAGGCTGCAGTCCATGGGGTTGCTAAGAGTCGGACACCACTGAGCGTCTTCACTTTCACTTTCCTACATTGGAGAAGGAAATGGCAGCCCACTCCAGTATTCTTGCCTGGAGAATCCCAGGGACAGAGGAGCCTAGTGGGCTGCCGTCTATGGGGTCACACAGAGTCAAACACGACTGAAGCCACTTAGCAGCAGCAGCTGCTGCAGAGAAAACTACTGGTCCCTTTGTAAAAGAACATTTTCGATGCATGGTTTTTACTTAACAAAATTGAATGAGCCCATCCATATGGTTCTGTGATCTGTGTGTTTCATTCAATAATATGTGTTGATCCTAGAGGAATAGAGAAGCTAAAAGTTCTGAAGGGAGCATGGGACAGGGAGAAGGAAGAAAGGAAACCAGGAAGTGTGCATTCTACAGACTAAGATTTATTAAATGGAAAGCCTTGATTATAACACAGGGAACTCTGCTCAGGGTTACATGGCAGCCTGGATGGGAGAGCAGCTTGGTGGAGAACGGATAAATGTATATTCATGGCTGAGTCCCTTGCTGCCACCTGAAACTGTCACATTATTAAGAGGCTATAATCCAACATAACTACAAAGTTTAAAATATAAAAAGAATGATTTGGAAGCATCTTTTGGACTTACAACTACTTAACTGCAATTGTGATAGTTTCTTCAACTTTGGGTGGGGGGCATGATTAGAGGAGAGAGGAGTTACATATACAAATAAATAAACAACATTTATTTTAAAAACTCAATCTAGTGGATGTTTTCTCTAATTTAATTCAAAGCTGTGAGGATTGTCCACTGAATAGCTTACAGGTACACTTCCCAATATGGTATTTGCTTCCCAGGTGGCTCAGTGGTAAAGAACCTGCCTGCCAATGCAGGAGATGCAGGAGACACAGGTTCGATACCAGAGTCGGAAAGATCCCCTGGAGGAGGAAATGGCAACCCACTCCAGTATTCTTGCCTGGGAAATCCCATGGGCAGACGAGCCTGGCTGGCCACAATTCATGGGGTCACAAAGAATTAGACATGACTTAGCAACTGAGCACATTGCAACCTCATGTAGCTATTTACATTTCAATGTATTGAAATTAAATTAAACTTCAGTTCTAAGTCATACAATTTAGTCTTTCAAGAGCTCAATAGCCACATCTGGCAAGTGGCTACAGCTTTGGTCAGGACTGATTACAGAATATTTCCATCAGCACAGAAGGCTCTATTATTCAACACTAGTTTAAAGCATTCAGCTACTGAAATGCCTGGAGGACCAGAAAAGGGTGTCTAGTCATGTATGTTACCCTGTCTGCCATCATTCACAAGACTTTTTCATTCTGGAAATAGTTGGTGTTGGATGATTCCTTCTTTCATTTATCCCTGCTTATAATTCACAGAGTTACCTGAGAAATATGAAAGCCTCCTTGCCTGGATGGATGCATTGTCCTGAGCTCAGTGGCATCCAGAGACAGAGGAGTGCTTCGAGCAACCAATCTTTCCTGGGCAACAGTTTATTGATATGAGGACGCAGTTATGGGCTTCAACGAATGAAGCAAATTTTTGAAGCCCTTGTTAAAGAAAAGATTTATAAAGGCCATTTCCTGCTCAAAAGCACATACTCCATCAGCAGAGAACCTCACTGCATAACTCAGAATATGTGACAACATCACCACAAATCATCTTGACCAATCATGTATGAGGCCGCCAGGGTGCCAAATGGCAAATCTTACCCACAGGAATCAAAAAAGCTGAATGCTGGACTTCCAACGGATGTAGAGGCAATGCAGAAAAAAACCAGAGACAGCGAGTGAGCAGTCACCCATGTAGAAAGGACAGTCATGCCAACTGCCTCTTTCTAAAAAGAGAGGGGGCTTCCTGCAACCCTCTCTCCATGGGAGTAGGGCAACTTGACGCTAATAGGGCTCTCCAAACCCCCTGATATTTGCTCCTCTGCCAACTAAAAAAGAAGCCATCTTTCAGGCAGAGATTAGCACCTTGCCTTTCGCCAAAAGTCAGCAGTGTGTTATAGTGGGTGAGGTCTGCGTGGTTAACAGAGCTGGGCTATTAGTTATGGAGGACTCATTACCAGTCCTAACCAGTTTCATTTTGAGGATGCACACGCAGCCGAGGCTCACCGGCACGTTAGTGTGTGAAGTACTGACTAGGGCATCTTTTCCCCAAGAGTGTGCCACAAAACGCTCATGTCAGAAACATCCACAGATCTGTTTAAAAGCAAAATCATGGGGCGAATTGGGAGAGTAGCACTGTCATATACACACTACGATATGTTAAATAGACAGCTAGTAGGAAGCAGCTGAATAGTGCAGGGAGCTCAACTCCATGCTCCGCGATGACCTAGAGGAGTAGGATTGGGCAGGTGGTGCGAGGGAGGCAAGAGGCTGGGGATACACACACACACACACACACATAAAATATTATGGTGGAGTCACGTTGTTGTATAGCAGAAACTGTCACAACATTGTAAGGCAATTATACTCCAATTAAAGAAAAAATCAGGCTTATCCTCCCAACCAGACTTGTTACGTCAGCATCTGGGGGTGGAGTCAAGACTCTGTGATTTATAAACATCCAAGGTGACTGGTACACACAATGAAACCTGAGGACGGCTGGACCAGATAAACTTGCTCCCTCCTACTCCAGCCCATCCTGCCTTTCTTCCTATTCTACCTCTTTTTCTTCTTCCCCTTTCTTGGATTATGAACAGACTCCAAAACACAGGAAATTTTACATCTGGTTCAAATACACTGTAACAACTAAAGCATTCACAAACATTTGCTGAATCATAATTCTGTGCACAAAAAATGTTTGTAATACTGGATCTCTAGCAAATCATAAATACCTCATCATCATCATATATGGCAAATCGTCACAAACACACTCTGTGGTCTTACATGCCTTGATTAAATATTATGTTTGTAGAAAGTTCATAATAATGAGGGAGAATGTATACTGTGAAGTGAAAGAACATTTTACTGTATTATATGTTCACAACTATGAAAAATTTTAATATTATATGAAAAAATGGTACAAAGAATAAACCAAAATAGTAATAAAAGCAGTTGCCTCCAAGTAATGAAATTATGGGATTTTTTTCTACTTTTCTCTAATTCAAATTATTCAACTAGCATGTAAAAAATTATAACTAGAAAAAAAGTAAATGAAAATAATACCACTTTGAGAATCTACAGTGCTTTCTCTTTTATTGTATTGTACATTTGGATCAGACTAACTTGCATCTCACTCTTAACTTGTATCCACATAACTTTACATGTTTTCTACTTGGAATTGTTGGCAAGATACTCCTAGCTTTAATATTCTGCAAGCTGGGTTCTACTCATTGCTTGTTCAGCTGAGTTTACCTATATTCTCCTCCATCCGATCATAAATAATAAAAAAAAAAAAAGAATTAGAAACTTAATAAGGGGAAGAGGCCTCTCACACTGATGACTTATAAACAGTATCTGCAGTCCACCATTTGACACAGATTTTCCACTTCCAGTGATACACAAGTGTACAAAGACATCTTGTCACAGCAGGTCCTCATGGCACTGTCCACCGAGCAACAACTAAATGAAACATGTCACATATACCCAAAGGAACTCCCTGGGATGTTTAGAAAGATGAGTCTTATGATGGGTCAGCAAAAATATGACACCTAGGAAGTACAAGTAAATAAGAATTTAGATCTCACTACCTAGTCACAGGAAATATGAGAAATATAAAAACAAGTGAAATGACACCATGAGAGAGCAATTAGCCAATTGCAAAACATGGGACATTAAATAAGACCCTGCTACTCCAGGAAGTTGATGGCAAAAACACAAGGAGGGTAAGAGAGACCACAGACCATTTGGGGGCAAATAGAGAATAAAAAGCATAACAACCAAATGCAATGTATCAATGTGTCTGAAATCTAATTTGAATAAACTTACTGAAAAAAAAAAAAAAAAAAAAGAACAAAATTGTTTGAACCAGTCAGAAAAATCTGAATCTGGACAAGATTTTAGAAAATATGAAGAGGTCAGTTATGATAATGACATAGAAGTTTTGTTTTTAAAATTTATCTCAGTTTTAAACTGTGAAGTATTTACAAGTAAAATGGAAGAATACTTGGTATAAGTGTTAAACCATTTCATTTAAAATGTAGAGAAGATAGATGAAATAAATTTGCAAAAGTGTTGATAATTTTTGAAGCTGGGTGACAGACGTGAAGATTTTTCATCCTCTTTTCTGCATTTTTGTTTGTTTAAAACTTATCATAACACAAATTTTAAGCAAAATAAAAAAGGATGATATAGATCTCTACATGTTGTCATAAGAATAAAAATAGTATTATCCTTTTTTTTTTCCCCTGCTGTCCACCTGAAACTATCACAACACTGTTAATTGGCTCTGGTCCAGTATAAAATAAAAAGTTTAATAAAAAATAGCATTACCCAGCGTAATGAAATGATGTAATTGTACATGCTGGTACAAAGGTAGCTGCTACTGCACATACTTCACTGTGTACAAAGTACTGTTGTAATTATACTTTGTAGCTTAACTCAGTCCTCACAGAACATTATAAGGGAGGTCCTTTACATGCTCATTTTGGAGATAGGGAAACTGAGGCCCTCACTGTTGTTGTGTCAGTCACTCAGTCACCTCCGACTCTTTGCAACTTCATGGACTGTAGCCTGCCAGGCTCCTCTGTCCGTGGAATTCTCCAAGCTTGAATACTGGAATGGGTTGCCATGACCTTCTCCGGGGGATCTTCCTGACCCAGGGATCAAACCTGGGTCTCCTGAATTGCAGGCAGATTCTTTACCGTCTGAGCCACCAGGGAAGGCAAAACCCTCACTGGTTAAACAAATAACCTAACATCATAGAGCCATTAAGTAGGAGAGCTGGGATTTAAACCCAGACTACATAGAACTAAACCACTATACCCATTGTACACCCACCGGTACTCACAAGCTTGCAAAATGATTCCAGGACATTTTATTAAGGGAAATAATCAGCATGCAGGTTACTAGACAGGGTATGCTCCTCTCTTTGCTCTGTGTGTATCATATACACCTTATGAGGCATTTTATGTAAACATGCACAAGAAATTATAAAGGCAATTTGCTTCGGAAAGAGAACCTGGAGGTGGCAGACCTTAAATTTTTTATGAATTCCTGTCCTTATTTTTTGGGGTTTTATTTTTTTTCACCAAGTATATACACGACTTTTTTATACCAAGAAGGATAATTTAGGTTTTGACACAGTGGGCCATTTCTGTTATCTTGCTTATAATTCTCTCAATAAAAAAGAAAAGAAAAAACATGGAAACATTATCACAATATTCATAAGAAAATAAAATTTTCAAATTCGATGCAAAAATACATCAGTTGGAAAAAATGAGAAAGATCTGTATATGTTTTTGTTGTGTTTTAGAAACTAATACACGGTACAAAAGTGAAATGTTTGTGTTTTTGTTTCATGACCTTTTAGGATACACAGCAAATGGGTAATGGTGTTTACTTCTGACAGCACCCATCCTTGCTTTGGTGGCCCTAAGCTGTTCGCTTCAGTCCTACCCCAACCAAACTAAGCCCACCTTTTGGTCTGTTTGCCCTGTATTCTCTGCCATCCTTTCCCAACACAGCACCCCAGTGTGACCAGCCTTACTGCAAAGCCCTCCCAGTAGATGTCTACACCATAGGCCGAAATTAAGTGCTCCACAGTGGCAGTTAGGAAGGGATGGGATGTTCCCAGGTACAATTCTATTTCCAGTTTAAGAGTGCAAATATGGCAAGGATCCAAATGTTGAAAATGGGGTTTCCTTTAAGTTTTGCATATTTTTTTTCATCAACTATTGAGGCACTTGACAGTCACAGGGGCTCTAAGAGTGAATGCATGTGACCTGGCTCCTGTCCTCATGGTGCTCTCAACTCCACTGCTATAAGAAGCAATGATTCCTCAATCCCCAAGTCTTTGGAAACCAGGACACAAATAAAGATGTGGGTAGTTGTGCCAAAGGAACCTATGAAGAATGAAAGCAGCATGCTGGGTAGCTTTGCTTTCCTGACACTGGCCTCCTGCAACACTTCATAAACCACTTTCCCCCTCTTCCACCAAAAACTCTTATTACAGAAATGGTAAATACACATTGCAAGTCCTCTTTTTTCTCTTTTCACCTTACTATTTTTCATTCTCCTTTGCACATGGTACACTTGTGTTTAGGCATGTTTATGTGACTCTTGTGTCAGTGGTGCAAATCCTACCAGACTGAGTAAGGTCTCTGACCACCAATCCTAGTCACCTGCCTTTAGATCCTTGAAATCACTTTTGCTTGCCAAGTGGGCTCTGCAGAAGCTGTTCACTTTCCCTTCCTGCTCTACACTGTTCTATTCACATTTTATGTCTTTGCTCACGTGTCATTTCCTTGGGGAGAGTGTTCCATGACATTTTTCTTCAGATCAAATATTCCTGCTAAACACTCACCTAGTATCATGGCTGCCCCCCTCCTAATATGTATCCCATTTGAAATATCACATTGCTCACGGGATCACTTGAATACTGTGTGACTTCCCCTAGGCTGTGCTCTCCATGAAGACAAGTCGATTTTTGCTCACCACTGTCTCTCCAGTGACTACCACAATGTAGGCACTTAATAAATGAACCTTGAATAACACAGAGAGGTTAGGGGCACCGAGCCTGGAGCAGTCAGAAACCCCAGTATGACTGAACAGTCAACCCTCCATATCCGCTTTCTTTTCCATGGATTGACCCATCATGTGGTATTCAGTGGGCTCCCCTGATGGCTCTGACTTAATATGTACTTAGAGAAAAAATCCAGGTATAAGTGGACCCCCAGTTCAAACTCAAGTTGTTCAAGGGTCAATATACTAGATACACATCTCTTGAATGTATGAAGATGATGAGGGCATTTATTTTAATGATCGGTACCTTTTTTACCTGAATTTCAGAGCTTTCTGTCTGGACCTAAGAGAAATTTATCAATTACAATATTTTTCCTGGACTTTCAATTGTGGTGCTTTATCCCTTCGGTATAATTTCTGCCAAGCAGGTCTTTGATTCCTGAATGTTTAGGGTGGTTGTTTACTTGCTGGTCAATAATTTTAATTTCCTTATTCAGATGTAAGTGATTTGCTAAGATAACCTAAGAGAACTGAAGCTTTTATCTCCTTCTCAAACTTTCTTTCTCTCTGAAAGAATAGTAGCCAGTAAAACTCCAATTTAGAGTGCCAACAGCTTCATGTAGCATCCACAGGAAACATGGAGAGATTAATGACGTCTTGAGAACAAGTCATTGAGTTGAAATTGGTGTTTTTTTATTCCCCCTTCCAAAAACCCTTCTCTATGAAACCTTGACTATCAGTAATTGTCACGTTTAGAGGTCATCAAGAAAGAAATGGGGCTCTAAGGTTTCACTTTTCTCCCAGAAGTCAAACAGTTCATAAAGTTGGTCATTGGATTCTTTTTTATGAGATAAGAATTTTCTTTCAGTCAACTTTTCTTTCTTAGAATTGGAAGGGCAGTGAAACTTCAATCTGAAGTTTAAGTCTACAGGAGGGTGACACTGAGATGCACTCCAAAAACCAGGAAATAAGGAAGATGGGATTTTCTACCACAATTTAAAATCTACAAGAAGAATAGAATTAAGGAGAGCAAAATTTTACAGAAAGTGAAACTCAGTGTAAGAAAGGTATCAAAATCAGGCTAGTAAATTTCAGAGTGAGACTCTGGCCCCAGGCAGTCCGTATGCCAAGTTCACACCCATTACCACTATGATAAGGACCCATGTAAGTCCATGAAGCCAGCCCACTATGTGCCTATAGATGGATGCATCATACTGTCCTATTTTAGTGTCCTGGAAACTCTCAAGGTCATCCAAATTAATTTCCTGCTCAAACCCCACGCTCACCAAGCAAACTGTGGATAATAATTTTGTTTCTTCTACAAATTTATATGGTGAGGTAAAAAGTACAAAGATATACATACTTAGCCTCCTTATGATTATAAGATAAGATGTTATCTTATACATCAGTAACTTGTGAACTTAGTTTAATAGGGTCCATTCTAGAGACTGGAGTCTCACTGAAACCTGGCTTTTAGGACCACTGTCACTTATTACCACCCTCTGGAGATGTGTCTGAGGGACCAGGTGGCTTCTTGAAAATGAAGCAACCTTATGTGATGATTTTTACCTCTTCTGCTCCCCACAAAATTTAATAGAGTTCATGTTAAGTTCACTGGGTGTACACTGGAACCTTAGTGAGGCCTTCTTATGGAAAATAACTAAATTCAAATTGCTTAATATTTTTGTCAAATCATCTTTCTAAGAGCAAAGAGGTCAAAACATGTCCAATTTGGAGGAATCATTAGTGACCAATGAGTTCACAGAGAGGTGATATGAGATACAGAAAGATCAATACATTTAATGAGGGTGACAAAGTGCTCTCAACAAACTTTAGCTGCATTCAATTCCAATATGGGTGTTCAAGTCCAGTTGAATTTCTTTTCTTCAACCCCACATGCTGATAACTTTTCACAAGTAAGGTTCAATTTCAGGCCAACAAATTCATACAGAGCTCAAAGTGAGCTTAGAGAATCACAAAATCCTTTGCAAATCAGGTCAATAAATTTAGCACTGGATTGCTTACGTCAAAATGACAGTCATCTTTTAGGTGAGTATTTTTTTTTTTTCCTTTAGAACACTCTCCTACTTCCGAGATGTCAGAGAACATCTGATTTGGAGGTAGAGGTCAGTGCATTAGGTGGCATACTTACTTAAAGAATGTTTTTAGATCATAGAATCAGAGAACTGGAAGGAATCCTTGGGATCATCTACTCTATTCTTAAACTCAGGTATAGAACCCCTGAGATGTGAGGCAGCAGGAAGGGAAGCCATGGGTATTTCAGTTTTACTCAGTGGTGTTTAATTTTAAACATTGCTTTTACACTGAAAGGAGCACACATATATAATGGAATAGAGGGCATTAAAAAAAAATCTTATTTTTTAAAGTAAGACATATTGCTTCTAAGAAATGTTAGTCATTAGTACCCTACTTCCAGCTGTGGTCTAAGCTCTTTGAAGACCTGAACAAAACCCTCCGCTCTGTGTTGGCAGAAGAGTCTAACAAACACTGATCCAGTCCCAATCTAAAATGTGAAAACAGGCCCAGAGAGGAACGGGACCTTGGCCAAGGTCACACAGCCAGCATGAGTATTGGATTCAGGACTAGAACCTGCCTGTCCAATGTGCTTTTATGCAACCCAGCTGACTGCCTCTGAATTTCAGTAGCTATTCTGCACTTGCCCAGTTTCCACATCCAAAAAGCACCTTTCTGCAGATGACTGGTTGTTTTTAGAGGAATTGAATAAACTTCAGTGTCATGATAAATAACTTTCACTCTATGCACTCAATGGTTCTCCCATTTCTTAAAGTTGTTAAGGCTATTCGTGTGCAGAAAAGTAAAAACATGGCTGGTTCGGAGAAAAAGAGGAAACTGCTCATCCGTGAAACAGAAATATGGCCCCTTAGAGCAGTGTTTCCCAACATATCCTCCCTGATCTGGATCAGAACGACGTGTGACTTCAGTAAATATGCAGACTACTGGAACTCACCCTACTTACTGATTCAGAACCTCTGAGGACACAGTCCAGGAGTCTTCATGTTTAACAAGTTCCCTTAAGTGATTCTCATACGCTCTGAGATCGTTTTAAAACAATCATAGATGCATAAGGAGAAGAAAGGGCAGGAATGGGCAAGTGACATCCTAACATCTCATAAGGTTCATATGGAAAAGCTCCTCCACATTCAAGATCTCTTTGCTTAGTTAGCTACCTGTGCTACCCAATAGCTATTTTACACACAGTAGCAATTATACTCAAATTAAAAAAAAAAAAAAAAGATGATATATATATAAAAAGAAAACTATCTCTGATAGGTAGAGTGAGGGAAACTATCTTGATTTGCAAATGAAAAAATTGAAGGCCAGCTAATCAGATGGGTTTTAACTAAACATGAAAATAGAGAAAGAAAAAGCATCCAGACTGATACCCATAAAACAACATGGCAAGTATAAAAGTAAGAAGGAAAATGTGCCAGATGGATGTAAAGACAGGGATAAAACATCATGTCTCTGCCAATCCCATTCAGTGTATTTTTCCCTATATATATTGAATAACTTAGGGATAAAACTGCTTCAATTTCTTTTTAAAAAAAGGGGGGGGAGTGCTTCACAAAATACAAAAGTAAATAGTATAAGTGAATGATACTATTGTTATCATTATACTTTCAATTTTCCGAGGCATTCTTTAACTGTTGTGAGTTAGCAAGATATTAAGGAAATTACATAGGAGCAGAAAAAAAATTGATTTCTATAAGAAACTAAATGGGAAACAACAAAGAATGAACGGAGAAGAATTATTTTGACACTTAATATCTTTAACACATGGGAATAAAAAGAGTCACTCATCAGCAAAATCTCAAAATTAAAGCAAAGGCGAGTAAACATGATCTCCAAATTTTAAACAAGATTTGGAGGAAGGACAATGTAGACAGTAGAGTGGAGATGAAAGGGTATGTATGTCTCCTTCCAAGACAGACTTATGCGGAGGGACCCAAGAATCGCCACTGTGGAAATCATGCCCTTGAAACAGAATCGCACGGGACAGCAAGTGCAGGGAGGAGGATTTGTTATCGAAGCACATGTAGTGCATGCCCAGAGAGGCAAAATGAGTCGTCCCTCATGTGGCTCAGCCTCAGGCAGAGCCCAGGTGAAGGGTCTCACCTCCCTCCCCACCACCATGATTCTCTGGACTGCTGGATCTCTCAATGGTGTTGTCTAGGTGTCCAGGAAGTGCACGCTTCTTCATCTCAGCTATTTCCCCCTGAATCCTGAAGAAATAAATGCCTGTTCTAATTTAGATGAGATGGAGCCATGCTCATGCTGGAAAAGAGAAACAGCTTGGTCTCGTGGTGAAGTGGACAAGTTTGTGACGTGGAACGAGTTCATTTCTCTGTATTAGAATTTTCATTTAGTTAAAGAGGGATTAATACCTATCTTGTGGGCTTTCCATGAGAATGAAATAAAACACATGTGAAATACTTAGCACAATGTCTGACACGCAGCAAATGTTGTATCGCTGGCAGTGTGCTTTTCAGACCTCAGGAAGGAGATTTCTTAAATAAGAATACATTTTGCTTTCCTCTGGATTCTCAAAATTTGACAACAATGTCCACTTATTATAGCCACTAAGAAAACTGGAGAAGACACCTTTATGACCTAAGTTTCTTATCCTTATGAACAAGTCCACACAGGGATATTGACATTGCTTTTCTGCTATAGATCCAAAAAAATCTCTCAATGTAAGACACCCAGGCCAGTCAACAGTGCCCCTTTTATCTCCTGTAGCTTTGGACTCAAATGTCATTCATAGCGATCAGGCCTTTCCTCAGACAAATTTAGGTGAAAACATTGACTTCTATTTTCTGCTATCTCTATAGTAAACTCACATCAACTGCGCAATAAAAAGTTGATTTAAAAGTAATATAAGAAAAGACATAAAATTGGCTTCAAATAAAAAAAGTATTTCTTTTTCTATCCGTGTTTTCCTCAAAGAAGAGTTGAGTGAACTTTAAAAAATGGGTACCAGGTATGTCTGATAAGATTTTTGTACTTATTTGCAGGGTTGCAAGAGATGAAAGTGAAACCACCTAACAAAGCGGATATAATTATACACTCAAATCACTATCTGTGCTCTGTGGCAAATTCTGCTCAGTCTTTTCCCTTTGGTGCCTATGTTGGTTTGGTTTTATCACCGCTTATAAAACTTTATCTGAATAAATTAAGGGAATCAGACAACCTTTCATCAGAGTATAATCAGGCATAGATCATCCACCAAATGCAATGTTCCTTCCTTCCTTGAGACCCTAGAAACATTTTCACCATTTGACATGCAAGAATCTTTAATAATCAGCGCAGAGAGAATGCATCATAATCAAGGAAAATGCCTACCAAATTGACTCCCTCCTAAAAGCCATCTGTGTTCAACGACTCCCTGTAGCAACTGTAAAGTTATAAGCAATTGGGAGAGTTGCTCGAGCTAAGAAAAAATGCAACATACAGAATTGAGAATTATAGGACAATAAAGTCAGTCTGGCCACAGAAGATCTAAAATCATCCAAGTTATAAAATGTGGAATGACAAATTCTATGTTCCTTCATGGTTATGAAAGCTAACATATTTACCAGCTTATGCCACCTCCCCACTGCTTTTCTTTTGTTTTGATTTAAATACTAAGCAATAGAAACATTTTCTGTTTCCTGAGCTTAACTGGGAAGTAAAGGCTAGATTGGTTAGGTGCCTCAATAGCAGGAGGAAAAGGAAGATATTCAGAGAATCCCTCCACAGTTCCCAAATTGCTCTGTCTCTGACCACAGGAAGACAAACAAGATGGCCACAGAACTTTGTTGTTGTGAGTCTAAGCCTCTCATTTGCCACTAGGAAAGCAAACTTCTCATATCCTCCTCCTCATCTTTCCAAGCTAAACCTACTCACACAGCCATGTTCCCTATTTCAGGAAGAGCATTGCTGACACCAGAGATCTGAGCATCGTTTCTGTTGAGTTCATCTCTAAATATCTCTGCACTATGTCTATTGCCACCTAGCTCCGCAGTCTCTGCCTGTGCCACATCTTCATCATCTCTCCCCTGCTTGACTGCATGTGACCTCTGGCTTTGCCTCCAGACTTTCCCTCCTACCTAACCAGTGACCCCATTCTCACCACTCCCATGTTACATTCTGTAGTAATTTCTTATCACACTCTAAACAATGGCTAAGATTCATAAGAGATTCACAAGACCCCTCATAACCTCTCCAACTATTTCTCTTCCATGCTTCCCACCCTTCTTGTATGCACTACATCAAATTTCTTTTAATACCTCAAAGATAACATGCTCCCCCTCTCTCTCTCACTTTCCTACCCACTGTTTCTTCTACCCAAAATACTCTCCTCCCTCCTCTTCTCCAGGCTAATGCCTACTCATCATAAGGTTGCAACTGAACTATCATATTCTCTAGGAAAACTTCTTGGCCACTCCTTTAGATACAGCTCAGTGCTCTAATAACACACTCTCAAAACTCTGCTTCTGTAACAAAGCACAAGTTCTGCTTTATCACTACTGTATGTTAGGTGTTTGTCTTCTGAGCCAGATTACAAACATCATGAAAATAGGCCCAAGTCAATCATGCTAATTCTTATATCCCTGGATCATAGGACAGTTTTTGGAACTTAAAAGATATTTACATTGTATTCCTTAAATGAATGAATGAATAAAGTAGTTGTTCAAGTTCTTAGTGAACTGGCAATATATTTAGGACTAGATACCAGGTTACTCTTTTGACTCTACTAAATCTGGGGGATATTTTATTACTCATTTCAGTCTATATATTCACTCAGTGAATATTACATTAAGTGTTAGGGTACAGTAAGCCATTGACAAAGCAACAATTAGAACCAAACATGGACAGTGGGCAGGTTCAAAATTGGGAAAGGAGTACATCAAGGCTGTATATTGTCACCCTGATTATTTAACTTATACGCAGAGTACATCATGTGAAATGTTGGGCTGGATGAATCACAGGCTGGAATAAAGACTGCTGGGAGAAATATCAATAACCTCAGATATGCAGATGATACCACTCTAATGGCAGAAAGCAAAGAAGAAATAAATAAGGATGGAAGGGGAGAGTGAGAAAGATGGCTAAAAACTCAGCATTCAAAAAAGTAAAGGTCATGATATCTGATACTATCACTTCATGGCAAATAGATGGAGAAAAAGTAGAAACAGTGACAAATTTTATTTTCTTGGGCTCCAAAATCACTGCAGATGATTACTGCAGCCATGAAATTAAAAGACACTTGTCCCTTGTAAGAAAAACTATGACAAATGTAAACAGTATATTAAAAGGCAGAGACATCACGTTGCAGACAAAGGTCTTTATAGTCAAAGCTATGCTTTTTCCAGTAGTCATGTATGGATGTCAGAGTTGGACCAAAAAGTAGGCTGAGCACTATAGAATTGATGTTTTTGAACTATGGTACTGGGGAAGACTCTTGAGAGTTCCTTGAACTGCAAGGAGATCAAACCAGTCAAACCTAAAGGAAATCAGCCCTGAATATTCACTGGAAGGACTGATGGTGAAGCACCAATACTTTGGTCACCTGATGTGAAAAGCAAACTCATTAGAAAAGACCCTAAAGCTGGAAAAGATTAAGGGCGGGAGGCAAAGAGGACAACAGAGGATGTGATGGTTGGATAGCTTCACTGACTCAATGGACACGAGTTTGAGCAAACTGCATGAGATGGTGAAGGACAGGGGAACCTGGCAAGCTGCACTCCAGGGGTTCGCAGAGTCTGACATGACATAGTGACTAAGCAACAACAATGATTAGTTTATAGTAAAAAGTACAAAGCTTGTCATTGCTTAATTTTGAAACCTACCCTGAAAGTAGGCAATTTTTACAGTCTCATATTAAAAAATGAAGTCATTTTCCTCCTTTCCTTTGCTCCTTCCTTCCAACTCAGTCACAAAATACCATTATCAGAGGGCAATGGGGGTAATCCAACAGACTTGGAATTGTACAAGGAGGGATTACAGATGAGACAGCAGGGCCATGGGAGTAAGGGATTCGTCTGAGAAGTCAGGAAATTAAACAATCAAATATATTAAGGATAATGGAAGCTAAATTTCTCAGTGTTGAAGAAGGAGGTGGCGCTAGTGGTAAAGAACTGCCTGCCAACGCAGGAAACCTAAGAGACTCCGGTTCAGTCATTGGGTCAGAAAGATCCCCTGGAGGAGGAAATGGGAACTCACTCCAGTATTCTTGCCTGGAGAATCCTATGGACAGAGGAGCCTGGTGGGCTACAGTCCATAGGGTCACACAGAGTCAGACATTAACTGAAGCAACTTGGCAAGCATACATGCACAAATATGGGAAAAGGGGAGGGGATTCTAATGAACCTGGCAGTGTGAATTGGCATTAAAAATAACAGTGTAACCTCATGGTTTGCAATCTAAGACCTTCAGACAGAAACTACTTCAATAACTGAGGAATAACAGGAGTGCCTTTGCAGCTAGAAGGTAATGAACAAGGGACAAAATTAGGAAGAAATAAAAAAGTGAAGTCTGGGACTTACCAGGACCTATTAAAAGTCTTAAAAAGTGAGAATCTTAAAAAATGAGACCCAAGAATCTTTCCACAAATTTTTTAAGTGTTCAGAAATTTAAATTTCCCTACACTGAAAAAAGGACTCTAATATATTGACATAGTCACACTTACAAACCTTAATGACATCAGGCATATATCCAAATAAGAAACTGGCAGACAGAGGAACAAAATTCAATCCAGTTGGCACTGAATAAAATGGCCCCCACTAATGAATCTAACCCATTGGTATCTTCACTTCTAGAGTCATTATCTAAAGCTTGAATCCCAGTATAAAAAAAAGTATTACTGTTTTTCCTAGAAAGGATTTTAACATGATTTTAGGTAATCTGCTCTTAGACTTGCCATTTATATTATGATATAGATACAAGGTGATGGAATTCCAGCTGAGCTATTTCACATCCTAAAAGATTATGCTGTGAAAGTGCTGTACTCATAAACCAGCAAATTTGGAAAACTCAGCAGTGGCCACAGGACTGGAAAAGGTCAGTTTTCATTTCAGTACTGAAGAATGTTCAAACTGTCACAGAACTGCACTCATTTCACATGCTAGCAAAGTAATGCTCAAAATTCTCTAAACTAGGATTTGATAGTACATGAATCAAGAACTTCCAGATGTTCAAGCTGGATTTAGAAAAGGCAGAGGAACCAAAGATCAAGTTACCAACATCCATTGCATCATAGAAAATGCAAGAGAATTTCAGAAAAACATCTACTTCTGCTTCCTTCCCTGACTATGCTAAAGCCTTTGACTGTGTGGATCACAACAAATTGTGGAAAATTCTTAAAGAGATGGGAATACCAGACCACCTTACCTAAGAAACCCGTATGCAGGAACAATGGACTGGTTCCAAATTGGGAAAGGAGTCCATCAAGACTGTATATTGTCACCCTGTTTATTTAACTTATATGCAGAGTACATCATGAGAAATGCTGGGCTGGATGAAGCACAACCTGGAATCAGGGTTGCTGGGAGAAATATCAATAACCTCAGGTATGCAGATGACACCACCCGAATGGCAGAAAGTGAAGAGGAATTAAACAACCTCTTGATAAAAGTAAACAGGTGAGTGAAAAAGCTGGCTTAAAACTCAACATTCCAAAAACAAAGATCATGGCATCCAGTTCCATCACTCCATGGCAAATAGATGGGGAGACAGTGACAGACTTTATTTTCTTGGGCTCCAAAGTAACAGCAGATGATGACTGAAGTCATGAATTTTAATGATGCTTGCTCCTTGAAAGAAAAGCTATGACAAACCTAGATAGCATATAAAAAGCAGAGACATTACTTTGCCAACAAAGGTCTGTATAGTCAAAGTTATGGTTTTTCCAGTAATCATGTATGGATGTGAGAGTTAGACTATAAAGAAGGTTGAGAGCTGAAGAATTTATGCTTTTGAACTGTGGTGTTGGAGAAGACTACTGAGAGTCCCTTGGACTGCAAGGAGATCCAACGAGTCAATCCTAAAGGAAATCAATCCTGAATATTCATTGGAAAGACTGATGCTGAAGCCGAAGCTCCAGTACTTAGGCCACCTGATGTGAAGAACTGACTAACTGGGAAAGACCCTGATGCTGGGAAAGATTGAAAGCAGGAGAAGGGGATGACAGAGGATGAGATGATTGGATGGTATCAAGGACCCAATAAACATGAATCTGAGCAAGTGCTAGGAGATGGTGATGGACAGGGAAACCTGGTGTGCTGCAATCCTTGGGGTCACAAAGAGTCAGACACAACTGAGCAACAATAGATAGGAAATTTTGATTTGAATGGCAAAGACAATTGTCATAACTATCAAACTATATAAATATTCTTTCTTTGTGGTTGTGATGCTGGTTTAGTCACTAAGTTGTGTCTGACTCCCTATGGCCCAATGGACTGTAGCCCACCAGGCTCTTCTGTCCATGGGATTTCCCAGGCAAGATTACTGGAGTGGGTTGCCATTTCCTTCTCCAGGGATCCTCCTTTAGTACTTAAAAGCTGCACTAATACTATTGAGAATCAGTATTCCTGCTAAAATCATATAAAACACAAAAATATTAAATACTAAATTAAATTTGCATGTCTATTATTTTTTGGTGAATGAGTCTAGAAAAATCTTGTCCAATTTGCAAGTGTACCTGAAAACTGAAAGGAGGTACCTCCTTAACAACTGTTATAAAAATTCTATGCCCTGCTGGGGCTGGAGTGGCCAGTGGCAGTGGTGTCGAGGGGTTCCTGTTCTGCCAGGATGTCCGTCTGCTGGACAGCTGCTTCATAGAGAATGTGCTGCAAGTCGCAAATTGAGTTTCCTTAAAATAGCTATTTCAGAAAGAACAAGATGGCAGAGGAGTAGGTGGATGTGGAATACATCTCTCCCCACAGATACATCAAGAATATACTGATGTGCATGCAGACACCATGCACATCAGACACAGAAGTGCATGCAGAACACCAGTTGAGAGCAGACAGGAGTACCTGACCAGCAGAAAAGAATATATAGACCCATCAAAACTCGAGATCAAGCCCTGAGCCTTTGGGGTGGGAGTACTGAATCCAAGACTCTAGACTACCAGGGAACTAACCCTAGAGGGTATCAAATAGTGAGAACTCACACAAAGGAGACCACTGTAATACAAGACTGAGCATCACCCAACCACCAACAGCACCCTGGGCAAGACGCCTCATCTAAACAACAAACAAAACAAAAATACAAACCAAATCATCAGCAGACAGGATTAGCACCTCACTCAGCCTTGCCCATCAGAGGAAAAACAAGCAAACAAAAATTCAGCACAAATCTCACCCTATAAGAAGCTTACACAAACAAATGGACCAGAAGGAAGAAAGAATTCAACCTTGAATCCTGGTAAAAGGAGACCTTAAACACAATAAGTTAAAAAATAATAATAATAATGAAAAGGCAGAGAAATACTACACAAATGAAGGAACAAACTAGAAACACAGAAGTTCAAATAAATGAAGAGAAAACAGGCAAACTACCTGAAAAAGAATTCAGAATAATGATAGTAAAGATGATCAAACACCGTAAAAGCAAAATGGAAAAGATGCAATAATCAAATAACAAAGACCTAGAAGAATTAAAATATAAACATGCAGAGACAAATTACTGAAATTAAAACGCAATTACTGAAGTTAAAAATACTCTAAAAGGAATCAATAGCAGAATATCTGAAGCAGAAGAATGAATCAGTGAGCTGGAAAATAAAATGGTGGAAATAACTTCTGAAGAGCAAAATAATGTAAAAAGGATGAAAATAACCTGAGGATAGTCTCACAGACCTCTGGGACAATATCAAACACACCAGCATTTGAATAATAGGGGATACAGAAGAAGAAGAGAAAAAGAAAGGGTATAAGATAATTTTTGAAGAGATTATAGTTGAAAATTTCCCCAACATGGAAAAGAAAATAGTCAATCAAGTCCAAGAGGCACAGAGAGTCCCATACAGGATAAACTCAAGGAGAAACATGCCAAGGCACATACTAATCAAACTAATAAAGACTAAACACAAAGCAAGAAAATTAAAAGCAGCAAGGGAGAAGCAACAAGTAACACACAAGGGAAACCCCATATGCTTAACAGTAGATCTTTCAGCAGAAACTCTGCAGGCCATAAGGGAAGGGCAGGATATATTTAAAGTACTGAAAGGGAAAATTCTGCAATCAAGATTACTGTACCCAGCAAGGATCTCATTCAAAATTGATGGAGAAATCAAAAACTTTTCAGACAAGCAAAAGTTAAGAGAATTCAGTACCACCAAACCAGCTTTACAACAAATGTTAAACAGAAAAACAAGAGAAGAAAAAACGTTTACAAAGTCAACCCCAAACAATTAAGAGAGTGGCAATAGGAACATATATATCAATAATTACTTTAAATTTAAATGGATTAAATGCTCCAACCAAAAGACACAGACTGGCTGAATGGATATAAAAGCAAGACCCACACATATATATATATATATGCTGTCTACTAGAAACCCACTCCAGACTTCACAACACATATAGACTGAAAGTGAGAGGATGAAAAAATACATTCCATGCAAATGGGGAGCAAAAGAAAGCTGGAGTATCAATCCTCATATCAAACACAATAGACTTTAAACTAAAGAAGATTACAAAAGGTAAGGAAAGACACTACATAATGATCAAGGGATCAGTCAAAGAGGAAGACATAAGAATTGTAAATATCTATGCACCCAAAATAGGAGCACCTCAATACATAAGACGAACACTAACAGACTTAAAAGGAGAAATTGACAGTAACAAAATAATAGTAGGAGATTTTAACACCCCACTCACACCAATGGACAGATCATCAAAACAGAAAATTAGTAAGGAAACACGAGTCTTAAATGATACATTAGATCATTAGATGAGATGAGATGGATCTTGCTGATACCTTTAGGACATTCCAACCAAATGCAGAAGAATACACCTTCTTCTCAAGTTAACATGGATCATTCTCCAGGGTAGACCACATCCTGGGTCACAAATCAAACCTCAGTAAATTTAAGAAAATAGAAATCATATCAAGCATCTTTTCCAACCACAATGCTATGAAACTGGATATCAATTACAAGAAAAAACTGTAAGAAACACAAACACATGGAGATTAAACAACACATTTCTAAATAACCAACAGATTACTGAAGAAATCAAAAGGAAAATCAAAAAGTTTCTAGAAACAAATGACAATGAAAACACGACAACCCCAAACCTATGGGATGTTACAAAAGCAGTTCTAAGAGGGCAGTTTATAGCAATACAATCCTAACTCAAGAAACAAGAAAAACATCAAATAGACAGCCTAACTTTACACCTAAAACAATTGGAAAAAGAAGAACAAGAAAAACCCAAAATTAGGAGAAGGAAAGAAATCATAAAGATCCAAACAGAAATAAATAAAAAAGAAATGAAAGAAACAATAGTAAAGATTAATAAAACTAAAAGCTGTTTCTTTGAGAAGATAAACAAAATTGACAAAACTTTAGCCAGACTCATCAAGAAAAAAAGAGAAGAATCAAATCAACAAAATTAGAAATGAAAAAGGAGAGGTTACAACAGACAATGCAGAAATACAAAGGATTATAAAAGACTATTATGAACAACTATATGGCAATAAAATGGATAACCTGGACGAAATGGACAGGTTCTCAGAAAAGTTCAATCTTCTAAGACTGAACCAGGAAGAAATAGAAATTATGAACAACCCAATTACAAGCACTGAAATTGAAGCTGTGATCAAAATTCTCCCAAAAAACAAAAGCCCAGGACGAGATGGCTTTACAGGAGAATTCTACCAAACACTCAGAGAAGAGCTAAAGCCTATCCTTCTAAAACTCTTACAAAAAATTGCACACTTCCAAATTCATTCTATGAGCCTACCATTGGCCTGATACCAAAACCAGACAAAGACAACACACAGAAAAGAAAACTACAGGCCAATATCACTGATGAACGTGGATGCAAAAATCCTCAACAAAATTTTAGCAAACAGAATTCATCAACCCATCAAAAAGCTCATACATCATAATCAAGTTGAGTTTATTCCAGGATGCAAGGATTCTTCAGCATATGCAAATCAATCAATGTGATACACCATATTAACAAATTGAAAGACAAAACCATATGATCATCTCAGTAGATGCAGAATATGCCTTTGACAAGATTCAGCAGCCATTTATGATTAAAACTCTTCAAAAAATGGGCATAGAAGGAACCTACCTCAACATAGTAAAGACCATGTATGATAAGCCTACAGCAAACATTATTCTCAATGGTGAGAAACTGAAAGCATTCCCCCTAAATCAGGATCAAGACAAGGGTGTCCACTTTCACCACTATTATTCAACATAGTTCTGGAAGTCCTAGCTATAGCAATCAGACAAGAAAAAGAAATAAAAGGAATCCAGAATGGAAAAGAAGTTAAGTTCTCACTGTTTGCAGATGACAGGACACTATACAGAAAAAACCCTAAAGATAGTATTAGAAAATTACTAGAGCTAATCAGTGAATTTAGCAAAGTTGCAGGATACAAAATCAATACACAGAAATCACTTACATTTCTGTATACTAACAATAAAATATCAGAAAGAGAAATTAAAGAATCAACCCCATTAACCATTGCAACAAAAAGAATTAAATATCTAGGAATAAACTTACCTAAGGAGACAAAAGAACTGTACACAGTTATAAGACATTGATGAAAGAGATCAAAGATGACATAAACAGATGGAGAGATAATCCATGTTCCTGGGCAGGAAGAATCAATATTGTGAAAATGACTATACTACCAAAGGCAATCTACAGATCCAATGTGATCCCTATCAAATTACTGATGGAATTTTTCACAGAACTAGAAGAAAAAATTTCACAATTCATATACAAATACTAAAGACCCTAAATCACCAAAGCAGTCTTGTGAAAGAAGAATGGAGCTGTAGGAATCAACCTTCCTGACTTCAGATTATACTACAAAGCTACAGTCATCAAGATAGTATGGTACTGGCACAAAAACAGAAATGTAGACTAATGGAACAAGATAGAAAGCCCAGAAATAAACCCATGCACCTATGGGTACCTTCTTTTTAACAAAGAGGCAAAACTATACAATGGTACAAAAACAGCCTTTTCAATAAATGACGCCAGGAAAACTGGACAGCTACATGTAAAAGAATGAAATGAGAACACTTCCTAACACCATACACAAGATAAACTCAAAATGGATTAAAGACCTAAATCTAAGACCAGAAACTATAAAACTCTTAGAGGAAAACTTAAGCAGAACACTCAATGACATAAATCAAAGCAAGATCCTCCATGATCCACCTCCTAGAGTAATGGAAATAAAAACAAAAGTAAACAAATGGGACCTGATGAAATGTAAACGCTTTTGCACATCAAAGGAAACTATGAGCAAAGTGAGAAGACAACCCTCAGAATGGGAGAAAATAATAGCAAATGAAACAACTGACAAAGGGTTAATTTCCAAAATACACAAGCAGCTCATACAACTCAATACCAGAAGAACAAACAACCCAATCAAAAAGTGGGAAAAAGACCTAAACAGCCATTTCTCCAAAGAAGACATACAGATGGCTAACAAACACATGGAAAGATGCTCAACATCACTCATTATTAGAGAAATGCAAATCAAAACCACAATGAGATATCACCTCACACCGGTCAGAATGGTCCTCATCAAAAAGTCAACAACAATAAATACTGGAGAAAAGGGAACACTCTTGCACTGTTGGTAGGAATGTAAATTGATACAGCCACTATAGAAGATGGTATGGAGATTCCTTTAAAAACTAGAAATAAAACTACCATATGACTCAGCAATCTCACTCCGAGGCATATACCCTGAGGAAACCAGGGTTGAAAAGGACACGTGTATCCCATTGTTCATTGCAGCACTATTTACAATAGCTAGAACATGGAAGAAACCCAGATGCCCATTGACGGATGAATGGATAAAGAAGTTGTGGTACGTATACACAATGAAATATTACTCAGCCATAAAAAGGAATGCATTTGAGTCAGCTTTGATGGGGTGGATGAAACTAGAACCTATTATACAGAATGAAGTGAGTCAGAAAGAGAACGATAAATATTGTATTCTAATGCACATATACAAAATCTAGAAAAATGGTCCTGAAGAATTTATTTACAGGGCAGCAATGGAGAAACAGACATAGAGAATAGACTTATGGACATGGGGAGAGGGTGAGATGTATGGAAGAAGTAACATGGAAACTTACATTACCATACGTAAAATAGATAGCCAATGGGAATTTGCTGTATGACTCAGGAAATTCAAACAGGCTCTGTGTCAACCTAGAGGGGTGGGATTAGGAGGGAGATGGGAGGGAGGTTCAGAAGGTAGGAGATATATGTATACCTATGGCTGATTCATGTTGAGGTTTGACAGAAAACAACAAAGTTTTGTAAAGCAATTATCCTTCAATGAATTAATAAATTAAAAAAAAAAAAAAAATCTATGCCCTCTGGCTAATGCTTTTGTCCTCAAGTTGCAAATCCTTTAACTTTCTGACTGAATCACAAATGATCCAAGTTGACTGGGGAAGCTTTGCTTTCTTCCAATTAAAGAAAATTTACCTTTGGCTGATAGCATGATCATTCTATTTTGGAAAAGTTGTTACTGGAGTAATTGAAAATATGTTAGAAGAGAGATGATTACCCACTGTAACGGTAAGGATCTTGGCAGAAAACAGATGGCATATCCAACTGGGTGATTTGAGACAAGTTTAATAAAAAGAATCTTTACAAAGGTGTAGGCAGAGTTTAGAGAACTCAGCAAGCAGAACCCCAGGAATAGCAACAGAATGAAGATGAAGAAAGGCAAAGAATGGTTTGGAATCCCAAGAAAGAAAGGATGTAGAGAAGGGGCTGCTTAGCAGGAGCAGCAGCAGGAATACAGTCAGCCCACAGCCTCACAGGGAGAGAGTCAGAGGAATAAATACCCCGATGACACCCTCCTCCTGCCGTCTGGTCTGCCCAGTGGCCAAATTCTGCAGAATCTGGAGCTGATGCAAACCATGCAAGTCAGCACTCCCTGGCAGAGAGCAGGTAATATACAGCATATCTCCCTTTCCAAGTATCAGATCATGTAGGAAAGTGGTGCATTACGGTGTTCCCTCCTCTTCCACAGAAACAAGACCAAGCTGTGTCTTTTGTGGAAGGCATGGCCATCACAGTCACATCACATGTTCCCCTGTCTTTTGGATCCACTTAAAGGGCATTTCACTGGTTTTCACAGTCCAGCATCCATTTTGCCCTCCACTGGTGTCAGCACTCAGGCTCTCCTACTGCAGCCCATTTGTTTAAGAAAATCTGGTACCATTCCAGACTTAAGGATGGGTATGTCAGAGGACTATCAGACTGTGTAATCATATCCCTCAATTATGGCTGATATTAGAGAAGGGTGTTACCTAAATGGGACTTTGCCAGTGGCTCGGTGGTAAAGAATCTGCCTGCAATGCAGGAGCCACAGGAGGGCATGGCAACCCACTCCAGTATTCTTGCCTGGAGAATCCCATGGACAGAGGAGCCTGGCAGGCTACAGTTCATGGGATTACAAAGAGTCAGACACAACTGAAGTGACTTTGCAGGCACATGTGAAATAAATTGATCCAAACAAGCTGAATCCTGTTGATTAGTGGGGCAAGAGAAACATTCCTCTCCCAATGTTTGAATAGGCAGGCATGTCACCTGTAGGGCCACAACAGAGAAGTTTGCTGAAAATGGAAGCAACAACCAAAAAAGGAAACCACATCTTACTCTCACCAGATCAAGTTTCATCATGCCACTCTTCTTCTCTATGATAAGACAATAAATGCCCTTTATTGTTTGAGTCGGGTTTTCTGTGGTTTACAGATGAGAGGTACCTCATCATATGATTGTGTGTATCATATGGTTGGTTGATTCTATCAGGGCTCTGGGTGCTTCAAGCAGAAGTAACTACTTCCTAAGTTGGTCTCAATTAATGCTCTTGAAAATACCTGCTCACAGCACATCATGAATAAACTCTGAGCAGCCTACTGAGAAATATTTAACCTTATATGTTAATACCTAAAACTATTTTGGAGAAGGAAATGGCAACCCACTCCAGTATCCTTGCCTGGAAAATCCCATGGGAGGAGCCTGGTGGGCTACAGTCCATGGGGTCGCAAAGAGTGAGACACGACTGAGAGACTTTACTTACTAAAACTATTTTAATTAGAAGAAATGTTTAGATGATTCAATAACAATTGAATGGATTATAAAAACACTCCTCCTTCTGAACATCCTAAAGATATTTACTGAGTATTTACTGTGTACTAGACTTTGGGGACCTAAAAATAACTAAGACGCAACATCACCAAAGAGTTCACTTAAATTTAGCACTTGGCAAGTGGCAATCATTTTTTAACCCCAGAGAGAGAAGTCTGAGGGAGGTAACAGCAGCAGAAGCCAGACTGCATTGGCCACGGCCAAGAAGGGATAGGACGTGAACCAGGTGGAAGAGCCCACTCTTTCAAGGAGCTGGCTGGCAGCTCTTCCAGGTTTCCCTCACTTTGAAATTCTCTGACCTTAGAGCCAGACTCCATTGTCACATATCAATGAGTGTATTGGGGCCGTCTTGTTGGTTGGCACTCCTCAAAATGGATCTTTTGTGATCAGAAAGTCTTGTTTTTAAAAAAGCAGGCAGTTACACACAGCGTTTTGTCTGACTTTCCAAGATCTTTCCTCTATTCCCCCTGTAAGAACTGCACTCAGGAAAAGCAGCAGTAATTCAAGAGTTACATTTCCAGTTCCTAAAAGCAGACAATAAAACACTGATGAGGCCTTATTCATTCTTGGGTCATCATCAGGAAACAGTGAACAGCTAAGAAGAATGTGATGTAATTCAAACAATACAGAAGCTATTCAGATATATATTAACACCATCTTTCATATTTATAACTCCATGAAAGGGAGGTCAAAGTTTATTTCCAAAGTTTTCTTATTAACCTTCAACTTCACTCTTGAATATAAGAAAGAAATAGTTGGCCCATTATATAAATAGAGAAACAGAGGTCCAAGATCCAAAATGAAGTCAGTGTCCAGTGCTTACAATAGAGATTTCTGGCCGTGATTCATCAAGTTCAAAAAATGGTGCGTTGTCCATGGACCATTTGCATCAAATTTATGTTGGGCAGTTTTTTCAGAAATGCATACTCCGGGGGCCCTCTTCAGACCTATTGATCTATTCCTCTAAAGGTGGACTTTGATCTCTGACTTTTCAAAAATGCCATGGGAGATTCTTAACGTATTCCAACTTTTCAAAAATATTGAAAGATCACCAATGACTCAATAAGCACAATATTTATTGAGCAACAACTAGATGCAAATTATTTGCTGTTCTCTACAAAAATCACAAAAAAGCGTAACATTTTTCTTGCCTTCAAGGAGTTTTACCAGATTTGTATACCACTGGCTTCCCTATTCACAGACTCTAGATTTGGGGTGGCAGTAACTATGGGCTTCCCTGGTGGCTCAGATGGTAAAGAATCGACCTGAAATTCAGGAGACTATCTGCAATGCAGGAGAAGGGCTCAATCCCTGGGTTGGGAAGATCCCCTGGAGAAGGAAATGGCAACCCACTCCAGTATTCTTTCCTGGGAATTCCCATGAACAGAGGAGCCTGCAAGGCTACAGTCTATGGGGTTGTAAGAGTTGAACATGACTTAGCTACTAAACCACCACCAACTATGATGCATCCCTGTTGACTGGGTCTGGGACACATACCAGACAGCTGACTGACAATTCTCTCTCCATACTTTCTCTACCAATGATGTGAAGGAAGATATGGAAATTATAGGCAGTTAGTGAGGAATGCTACTGCTGATACATTAGGATTAGATTTCAGGGTGGTGGCCATGGTGAGTCATGTGCAAAGAGAGCCAGCAAAAGAATTCAGTCAAGAAAAACAGAAGAGGGCTTCCCTAGGAGCTCAGTGGTAAAGGCTCTATTTTGCAATGCAGGGACACTAGTTCAATCCCTGGTCCAGGAAGATGCCACACGTTACGGGGCAACTAAGCCTGTAAGCGACAACAACCGGGCTCCTGCATGCCCTACAGCCTGTGCTCGGCTACAAGAGCAGCCACCACAATGAGAAGCCCATGCACCACAAGTAGAGAGAGAGCAGCCCCTGCTCCCTGCAACTAGAGAAACCCTGTGTGCAGCACAGAAGACCCAGCATGGCCAAAAATAAAACAACAATAATAAATAAATAAAACTAAATTTGAGAAGAGTAAAGGAGATTCGTGTTTAAACAGAAGCAGAGATGAATGGGCCTTGAGAGCCGAAGAAGTAAGTCATAGCTCATAACTTCTCAGTTTCCCCAAGGCCCTTCTACTACTGCTTCCATGAAATTCCCTATATCCTTATGCAAAAACTTCTACTCAAGCTAGTTTGAGTGGGTTTCTACTCCCAGAGATTTTAAGAACCTTATCTGGAGTAAACAATTTATCATTGAGTAAGCTCAGTGTACTCAAAATTGCATTTTTCTCCCACCCCAGTAAAAAGAATCACCCTCTGGACAGCTGTACAAGCCAGGAAACTTGAGCTCATCCCTCTTTTTCCTATATCATCTCAGATATCACCAAAAATTACTAACTGATCTCTGGTATCTCTCCATACCATTACTTTCTTCCCTTTACAACTGCTATACTAATCAAAGCTACTGACATTTCCTGCCTTGGGTACCTTCTAGCTGCCCTAGCCATGGGCCACTGCTTGTCCTCTCCAGATAGACCTGTGCAAAATGAAAATCTGATCATGTCCCTGCTGCCGTGCTGCCATGCTTATCACCATCTAATAACTTCCCATCACACTTGATATAAAGACCAGAATCCTTAGCATAGTCCATAAGGCCCAGAGGAATCACCCCTGACCTCACTCATCTTGCACCTTTTCCTCTTCTGCTCTCTTTGTTCCAGCCTCATTGACCTCCTTTCAGTAACTTACACTCCCCATGCTCCCTTTCTGCTGTATAAATGCTCTTCTCTCAGCCCTCACCACTTTGTTCTCCCCATTTGCCTAGTTAATTCCCACCCACCCTCTGGATTTTATCTCAGCTTCATGTCCAAAGAAGTCTTTCTTGGCCTTCCTGACAAGGTCAAATACTCCCAGTATACACTGATAATACTGTATCACTCACTTTTACAACATTTATCACAATTGCAACTTTAAACTTGTGTGACTCTTTGATAATCTGATAATTATCTAAAGACTGTAAGTTTTGTGTTTCTCTGGTTTGTTCACATTTGCCTCCCTAGCACCTGACTCTGTGCCTCATACACTGTAGGTCTTCCCTGGTGGCTCAGAGGGTAAAGAATCTGCCTGCAATGCAGGAGACCCGGGTTTGATCCCTGGGTTGGGAAGATTCCCTGGGGAAGGAAATGGCAACCCACCCCAGTATTCTTGCCTGGGAAATCCCATGGAGAGAGGAGTCTGGCAGGCTGTTGTCCATGGGGCCACAAAGAGCCGGACACAACTGAATGACTAACTCTACACTATATAGACAGTAAGTTCTCTGAAGTATTCACTGAATAAAGGTTGATTAACTGGAGTAGGTAAGCAAAAATCTGAAACAATACATGAGAACAAAATTTTTCATTCACAAAGCATAGGTTTGCCCAAACTGAGGAACAGACAAGTCAAAAAGAAGTTGGAAAAATAGGGAATATTTCTGAAAAGTGCTGAGTCAGGGCAGATTGAGACAACAGAGAACTTCAGCTATCAAGAGCTTGGTTAGATACTAGACCAAAATCATTAATTTGAGTTGAAATAGTAGGACAAGAAATCAGGGTCAGGAGCCAAAGCAGGAATATAGGAAGATCACCATCTGAGAGAACTATTTCAGGTAAAGATACAGGTAATTGAGTGACCACAAAGTGGATGAACTGGGTTATCAAGGAGCTGGATAGAACCCCAAGAGGAGATGCTACTGGTGAAACAAAGGGAGAGTCACAAGGGAATCAACTTGGTAATGACATCAATACTGCAAAACCTACTATTTATACTTAGGATGCGCCAAATAGACTCCCAAAAAATGCTTTAATACATTATTTCAGTTTAATTTCAAAACAGTCCAATGAGGTCAGCAAACCTATTGTACCAGTCTTACAGATGAGAAACCTGAGATTTAGTAACTTGCCCAAGGTCAACAATTAGCAAGTGGCAGCACCAGAGTGTGAAACTGGGGAGTCTGACTAAACTTTTAACCAGGATAGTGCACCATTTCTTTATGAGATCTGGGACAGAAATGGCTTGTTAATAAATGTGGCCTCTCCTTGTGTTAGCCACAAGATGAAATCACAAGAGGATTAATCAGTGAGAATCAAAAATAAGATGAAGGAAGCATCTCACCAAATGTATCAGATGTCCCTAAACAGATCATCAAAAGGCATTATTTAATGTCACTTTGATTAATGAGCAGAAAGATATAGTGGTTAACAATGTGGGATTTGGAGTCAAAAGGATATGGTTTTAAATACTGACTCTGTCACAGTCTAGCAGCAAGGCTGTCATTTAAACTCTCTGACACTTGCTTTCTAACTTTAATAGGAATATTAATACCCAGCTCATATAGGTGTTTAAAGGTTAAATAAGAAAATGTATTTGAAAGTCCTTAGTACAGAACTTACATATGCACTCAATAATTAAACAAAAATGGTATTTTGCAGACTGCGACATCAGAGTTGAAGAAGCAGGAATAAAGAACTTCATTGCTGTTACTGTTATAGACCTAGTGTTGGTCACTCAGTCATGTCTGATTTTTTGCGACCATATGAACTGTAGCCTGCCAGGCTCCTCTGTCCATGGGATTTCCCAGGCAAGATTACTGGAGTGGATAGCCATTCCCTTCTCCAGGGGAATCTTCCTGACCCAGGGATTGAACTCAGATCTCTTGCTTTGCAGGCAGATTGTTTATCATCTGAACCACCAGGGAAGCCATTATTATTATACCTGTGAACTAAATGATAGATATACATGTGGCATAGATAACTGTCTTATTAGTTACATGTACTCCTGCAGGAAGACTAAAAATCTCCCAGTGATGACTGTTGAAATGAAGTTAATAACTCTACAGATACATTTTGCCCCTAGAAATGCTGACAGTCAAAGAGAGCTCAACTTCTATGCCACTCAGAATTCTCCAAACTGCTTTAGAGCTGGCTTTAGAAGTGTGAGAAGTCTGAGAGTCAAAAGCTTCAGTGCCTCCTTATCTGAGACATGTCTTGGAGCATACCCATAACAGTTGATCTTCCACAAAGGAAAGAATCTGGCTTTGCAAGACAATGTGCATATCCTTATTAAAAAAAAAAAAAAAAAGAAAGAATTTGCGAATTTTGAAGCAAATTCACGAGTGACACGTAGTTCTTGCATTTAATGACAGAGTTGATGGGGATGTGAAAAACACTCACTCTCAATCCCTTTGTAGAGTAACATGACACATTTTTAGAGGACATTTTGGCAAGGTTTATGCAAAAATAAATATAATGCACATTCTCTATGATCCAGAAAACCAATCTTGAAGATTCCATTCAACAAAAATGTTTAAATAAACATAAGAGACATATGTAAAAAGATTCTCTTGGAAACATTGTAAACCATTCCCATCAATTGAGAAATTGCTTTATATAGAGAACATATCAAATAAAATGCCATGGGGCTCATCAAAAATGAGATAAATGTCTACTGACCTGAAAATTATGCTGTTATATATAAAGTCTGAAAGATTATGAAACTTTAAAATATAGCGTTTTGTTTAAAATATGTTATATGTGTACATGTATGCATGTGCATATATATTACTATACTATTTATATGTTTATGATCTGTAAGTAAGCTACTATTAATGATAGTTACTTTTGGAAAATGGCACTGACACATGGATTGAGGGAATGGGGTGGGGGAACAGGAAGCTTTTATCTACCATGGTATCCTCTTTGGCATTATTTGAATTAAAAGTAATAAACAGTTATATTAATAACTTTTTAAATAAAATGAATATTTTACTAAAAACCATTAAGTTATAAGGAAAATCTCTAATAATACATATTAAAATCTTCTTTCCTCTGACATCTACTTCATTCCCATTGTCCCTTTCCCCCACATAGTTAGGAAAACTTTTATTCTAGCCTGGGTGCTTGTGTGAGTATCTCTTGCCCTTCCCAAACTATCCTCATACTTCTTTGCTGTCTACCTCTTTCCTTTTTCCCAGGTTCATTAACAACAGCAAAGAACCAAATGGAAAGAGAAGACACTGAGTGTCTTTTCTTGTTCCCTCCCTGGCAGCTCGGTCGGTAAAGAATCTGCCTGCAATGCAGGAAACCCAGGTTGGATCCCTGGGTCAGGAAGATGCCCTGGAGAAAGGCATCGCTACCCACACCAGTATTCTTGCGCGGAAAATCCCATGTACAGAGCATCTGGTGGGCTACAGTCCATGGGGTTGCAAAGAGTCACACATGGCTGAGCAACTAACAATCACTTTCCTTGTTAAAACAAAACCAAAAGCCCTCTTATCTGAACAGGAGGAGAAGTCTGAGGACACTAATATACTAAGAAATGTTCTATCATACCTGTTTCTCGCTTTCCCTGTTTCTCTCTAAGCTTCAGTACCCATGACAACAGGCACTGCGGCTTCAGTATTATATATCCTCTGAACCTACCACACGCTCAAAACATAGTAGGTGCTCAACATTGCTTGTTAAATATATGTTGGAATAAGTTATACCCTCAAGCAGCGTATGTCATGTTTGGGAGGCACATAATTTCAGTAATTCCTTCTTAATGTCACATGTGCTGCTGGCTCACTATTACCTGAGAGGCAATAGCAGATTTAAACCACCAGCTGCTGATAACTGAGTATTTGCCTCTGCAAAATCCTGCATGCTAATATAGGCTGTCAGCCCAGAAGCCCAGCAGAGCTGTGCTTAGCAACCAGTCCCTCTGCTATCTATTTTGGTTAGCTATGTCAAAAGTTATTCTAACTTCATTCAATCAATGGCTTCATGTAGTGAAAGACAGATACTGCAAAGAGATGTGAAAACAGAATCAAAGATCTGTATGTTCAGCACCTCTAAAGGCTGTTGTAAATGCCTCTCTTCTTTTCCAATGCAGTCAGGGCTGCACTGCGGTCTTGTTTACAACCCATTTGGGAGGGATCTGCTAAGCAGGAGGAAGGTGTCTTTGACCTTCATCTCCCTGCAAGGAGAAACACAGAACAGCTGTCTGCCATTCTGACCTCATTTCCATGACATGGAACCACTCATTTGGGAACTGTGAAAAATAGGATTGATTCACTTTTTTTTTTCTCTAAGTTGTTCCAGAAGACAATGGACTCTTGGTGAGTTGAAGGATGATTGAAATTGTAGGGCCACAAACGTTCGCTAGGTGGAAATGGAAAGATGCTCAACTTCCAAGTCAGGAATAAATATGGGGCATAATTCATGTATTTTGGCCTTTCTGTGCCATTACTTCTGTGTGGTATTTTTTGGCTCGTAATTTATAGAGAGAAGCCTTTGAATGCAAATAGACATAAACCTCCCCCCAAATAACTAAGGTTAAGTTGAGACCTTGACTGAGAACAGCATTTTTCCTGGATTGGTGCATTCCAGCTTGGTCTGTGCATGTGTGCTAAGTCACTCAGTCATGTCCGACTCTGCGACCCCATGGACTGTAGCCTGCTAGGCTGCTCTGTCCATGGGATTTCCCAGGCAAGGATACTGGAGTGGTAGTCATTCGCTCCTCCAGGGAATCTTTCCAACACAGGGACTGAATCCACATCTCATATGTCTCCTCCATTGGCAGACAGATTCTTTACCACTGTGTCACCTGGGAAGGCTCACCTTGGTCCAACTGAACCCAAACATGACTGAGCCATATCACGTCACCTTCCCAAAATGAGTCCCCAGAAAGGAGCTTTCTTATTTTCACATATCCTGTAAAACCCCAATGAAGATGAAAAGAGACCCTGCTGTTATGATTCAATAAATTGTCTTATGTCTCAAGGCAGTCTTGATCCCAAAATTAACAATGTCTGATGCCAGTTTGAACTGGGAAGGTAACAGAGAAATCATAGAGTACACACCCCCAAAGCAGAGGAAAATTAGCCCTAAAGAGATGGAAGGAGTTATCTAAGGACACAGTTGGGAACAAAACAAAAAGGAAAACTGAAACAGACTTTCTGCTCAGTATTCTTTCCTCTATAGCACACAGCCTCTTCATCTTGCCTTGAATTGAAACAGCAATCAACATAAAGAGGTAGCAATTCAATACATTTCGATCAATGCCTTCTATGACCCAGAATTGGGCTTCTGTGAGAGACAGGCAAAACAAGTGCAGTCTCTGCCACTGCCCTCAAGGAGTGGACAAAACTGATGCATTTCTGAGGGATGAATGGAGAGTGACTGCTAATGAGTACAGATTTTCTTTTTAGAAAATAAAATATTCTGGAACTAGATGGTGGTGGTGGTTATACAACTTTGTAAATTCACTAAAACTAAAACCCACTGAATTGTATATTTTAAGGGGTGGAAGCTATAGTATAGCAATTAGATCTCATTTTCTTGGTAAGGTCATGCAATTCAAGTAATTAATAATTAACCAGAATCGAGTAGCAAAAGATGATTGGTACTAAATGGAAACCAGGGGCAGACTATCAGGTGCCAATATTTCAAGGAAAAGCAAGAGCTTAAAGGAATGCAACATTTTAGTAGGTAGGAGTAAGGAGAACAAAAGTGGGAACATAGGACTAATGGAGAGACTGTGTGAAAGATGAGTTATATTAAAGGGTTGTTTTCACACTCATTGTGGGAAGAGATACTAAAATAGGGAATACATGGTGTATTTTAAAGCATTTTTAAAGTCTGTTAAAATAACTCCAGAAGAGTGCTAAACAATAAGCCCATTGTGATTTTTTCTAGGACTTCAACAAACAATTTTATCTGAAAAACATAAATGAGGAAACAAATTTTGGCTCTGGATCCTTGCACAGCTGGGAAGTTGATGGCTGTGCCAAAACAAAGCTCTTCACACAGTTTTATGAATCACGAAAAAGAATTGCTGGAGATAGTCTAGGTAACTGAGTAAATGGTAACTCAGTTTAGAGACATGGTAACTGAGTTTAGAGACACAGAACTGAAAATGAAGGGCAGAATTGGTGATTATACCATATGTTACACAATGTAAACATATAATTTTAGTCTAAAGTGGGAGTTTTTGGTAGAATCAATGGCTAATAGCAACTAAGAAGAGGTTGTACAGAACTGACTCCCACTGCAGGTTTCTTGAAATTGTTAAAGCCAAAAAAAGGATTCATGGACATGTCTTGTTTGCCTATCCAAAATCCATTCCCTCTTATGTTTTCATGTGGGGAACCATGCCTTCCTTACTCTAGGTTCATATGGTTCAGACTGACTCAAGTGGTGGGCACATGATCCAGGCTTGGCCAATGATCTAATTCCCCACATTTGGACCACCAGTTCAGCCATGGGCACATGACCCAAGTCACTATGCCATCCTGGAACTTTTGGTAACATGATTTAGATGGATATATAACCCTACTAATGATGCTAGTCTGGCCTGCTGGGAACCATCCATAGAAAAGACCTCCTGGCGAGTGAAGCCAATACATAGCCAAGAGATGAAGAATCAGATTCTGGTGAGCTCCTAGATCCAAACGTATCTGAAGATACTACCCTTGGATTATCCAGATAAGTGAACAAATACATTCCTTTATGCCTGTTATTTTGGACTTGGTTTCTATCACTTTCAGTAAAAAGTCATGACAAATGCAACATCCAACCCAAACTTATAATTCTCCAGATGAGGAACTGAGGTCCTACAATGTATAAGAACTTGCTCAAATCTGCTCAGTAATCAGTGACAGAATCTAGGTATAAATGCAGACACCTTAGATCTTAGTCTAATGATTTTTCCCTATTTTGTTATTAAAGATTCATTTTGGAACCAATTAGACATTTGGATGTCATCCATAAGCAAATGTTGTTTGATAGAAGCACTGGTTTAAAAAAAAAAATTCCACGTTTGCTTTCAGAGCATCAAAACCCATCAAGCATCAGCAAACATCCAGTGACTCTTCATTTTATTAGAATGAAATTATAGTTCCTTTCTACAGTCTTCACAGACCTGATGGATCAAACTCCTCGCTCTTTTGCAATGTCATCTCATACCGTACTCTCCTTTATTACCAGTGCCACAGCCACTCTCCCTTTCTTTCAGGCCTTTGGATGTTGCTCACTCTTGTTCCACTCCAACCTTGGCATGTCTTCTTCCCTCTGGCTTGGTTTCTTGCCCTGTACTCTTTGCACAGCTGACCCCTTCTCACCTTCAAGATGGCTTCTCAGCTTCAGAGCCACTACTTACCTTCCAACAAAGCAGATCCTTCTTCCTATAACTCTTTAACTCAAAGCTCTGTTAAAAATGTTTCTATATTATATCATTTTATTCCTTTTTAAATATATTTACTATCTTTCTCTCTCCTGGATAGCATGTGAGCTGAGATGCCTCTCTATAGACCACTGTTCAAGTCCAATGCCCAGCATTTAGAATACATTGGATAAATACTCAAATTGAAGGAAGAAATATTTTGTAAAGTTCCTCTTTCCTAATTTGAGCTCAAAGCTCTCTCTCAAACATGCCTTCATCTTCTTTGTCCCCAGCACTTGAAAGCTGCCTGATGCAGTCTGTTACCTCTCAGAAAATCATTACAAGAGCATTTTTTGCCAATAATACAGCAGTGATTTCCCAAAGTCATTTAAAAAAAAAATCTGAATCGGTTGGCAGTTCAGCTTCATGCAAACCTGTGTCTAGCAAGGGAAAGCAGGTGGCTCAGTGCTCCACTGGCCAGTGGTGATAAGGCCTAAGTCATTAAATTGCACTTCCAAGTGATTTGCCTTTTATTGTTTTGACATGGAACTATTTTATTAATTCTGACATTGGCACTGCTTGCTACATCAGATCAAGTGTCTCTGCTGCCAGCTTGAATAGCTAAATATTATACTTTAGTTCAATTCAATTGTAAATCTCAAAAGCTAAGCCTTCAGAAAAGGTGTGTTTAACCTCTCATGTATTGTAGACAATTGCTAAATCAGTAATGCAGGTATCTATAACCCAAAAATCCTGGTCATGTCTAGTCTGCTGGTGGATATATCAACTCTTTAGCTCACTCAGACATTGTTAGGACCTTTTTAGTTGTAAGAGACAAAAATAAATGGTTCAGGCAAAAATAGAAATTTACTGGGTCACTTAACTAAAAAAAAAAAAAAAAAAAAATGGATCCAGGAGTATAGCTGTCCCTGGATTCAGGATTTCAGATGATGTCATCCTCAACCCTGCACATTCACATACTTCATTGGCAGGCTCCTTGTGGTGGCAAGAGGGCTGACAGCAGATTCAATATGCTAACAGGCCTATGTCTAAGCATGTGTTTCTGTGAGTCCCATTGACTTATACTAGGTCACATGCTCATCCCTGAAACAATCCCTGTGTCCAAGGGAATATAGTGCTTTGAAAGCCCAGACATAATCACATGGTGCATAATCACCTTGGAGCTATGGAGTGGAGTCAACTCCACTTGAATCTTAGGTCAAAGAACAGAGAACAGATTATTTCTCTGCAGAATCAGGGTGCTGTTATAAGAAGAAAGGTAAATGGAAATAAGGCAGGAAAGGCAACAGACATGGCTATATACCTCAAGTCACTAGGTTTCCAAAATATTCTGCCAATAGAGCAACTGCAAAATAACTCTAGTATACCCAGCAAGTCTGGACCAAACAGTTAGATTTAAGAGGCAAGAAACTATAGGACACAGAAAACTTTAAGTGACATATTCTTAATGCTTAACAAACTATCAACTGTTTCTACATAGGTCATTTCTTTCTTAGAATGAAAGGTAAGCTACACACCCACTTAGAATGAAATTACAATTCCTTTTCATAGTCTTCACATTAGGTCATGAAAGAGTTGGACACCTCCCTCTCTACCCAATCCCGGGGGGATCGGGATGGGGAATACATGTAAATCCATGGCTGATTCATGCCAATATATGACAAAACCCACTACAATATTGTAAAGTAATTAGCCTCCAACTAATAAAAATAAATGAAAACAAAAGAGTTGGACACAACTTAGCAAGTAAACAACAGCAATCTCTTCCTCTGGCCAGAGCATATGTATCATTTTTATATATGAAGTTTTTTTATTAACAATAACAGTAACATCATCTCTTTATTTCCCCAACTAAAATTCAGACCCATTTGAAAGATAACCACAAGAGTCAAGACAAGGAAGACTTGTGGACCAGCACAAGCATCAGGATGTCCCAGGCACCATAGCCTGCCGCACTAGTACATAACGCCATGATTATCAATGAGCATCAGTCACAGGACCCCTGAGTCACGTGGCCAACCATGCCAGGACCCAGTCCACTGAAGAAGGGCCAGCAGCCATTAAAAGAGGAGGGGCTGACAGCCCACCAAGCCAGGAGCCAGTCCCACCTACCAGTGTGCCCACACTATTCAGCCTGTTGCAACAGAAGGGCACACACAGCCCACATGAGGGGACCCTCTAGAGTAAATAGCTCTTATGACCAAAGGGAAGTACATTGCTGAAGCCCATAGAACATCTATATAAGACTACTTCTCTAAGATCAGAAAAGATAACTGACCTACCTAATATGAAGAAATAAACACAGAGAATTAGGCAAAATGAGACAGAGGAATACGTTTCAAATGAAGGAATAAGACAAAACCCCAGAAGAAGAAATATGCAAAGTGGGAAAATGCATCTACACAAAAAAAGAAATCAAGGTTATGACCATAAAGATGCTAACAAACTCAGGAAAAGAATGATTGATTACAGTGAGAAGTTTAGAAAATATAAAGAACTAGATGGAGATGAATAAAACAATAATTAGAATTTAAAAAACACTAGAAAATCCCCATTATGCACCACACATGTCTGGAGAACCTGCAGCTAAACCATTTGTACATGACTTGCTTCTGGGTAAGAGTTTTGTATGAAGCAGAGAAGCTCCCTTGCTGTGATCAATTAAAAGTCGGCCCTCTACAAAAGGGTTTGTAGAAAAAATAAAAACTAGAAAGAATCAATAACTGATTAGATGATACAAAGAAAATGAACAGGAAAACACACTAATAGAAATAATCCAAGATAAACTGAAAAAAAAAATTTTTTTACTGATAATACTTTAAGAGACCTCTTAGAGAACAACAAATGCACTAACATTTGCATTATAAGATCCCAGAAATTGGAAAGAGAAAAGGAGGCAGAGAACTTATTTTAAGAAATAATAGCTGAAAAATTTCCTAACCTAGGAAAGGAGCCAAGATGCACAGAGAGTCCCAAAAAATACGAACCCAAAGAGATTCATGTCAAGGATTACTATAACTAAAATGGGAAAAATTAAAGCAAAAGAGAGAACCTGAAAAGCACCAAGGGAAAAGCAACTAGTTATGCATAAGAAAGCTCCCAAAAGACTATCAGCTGACTTTTCAGCAGAAGTTTTGCCAGCCAGGAGGTGTAGCATAATATATTCAAAGTGATGAAAGGAAAAGGTCTACAACCAAGAATACTCTACCTGGCGGGGTTGTCATTCAGGTTTGAAGGAGAGATAAAGAGTATTGGGGATTAGCAAAACCTAGGAGTTCAGTACCACTAAGCTGGTTTTACAAGAAATGTTAAGGAGACTTCTCCAAATAGAAAAGAAAGACCACAACTAAAAATATAAAAATTATGAAAGGAAAAACTTCATTGGGAAAAGCAAACATATAGTAAAGGTAGTAGATAACCCACTTGTAAAACAAGTAGAAAGATTTAAGGACAAAAATGGTAAAATTATCTATATCCACAACAGGTAGTTAAGGAATACACAAAAACCAAAAGATGTAGAATATGATGTCAAAAACATTAAATGTGAGGGAAGTGAAAATGAAGAACTGTTAGGCTGTGTTCAAACTTAAGAGCTCATCATCTTAAAATAATCATTCACAAACCAAAAATCTGAAATAAATATGAGAAAGAGAGAAGAGATTTCCAAACACAACACTAAAGGTAGTTATCAAATCACAAGGGAGGAGAGCAAAAGAAGAAAAAACAAACAAACAAACACAACAAGAAAAACAACAAAATTCAGAAAACAATGAACAAGATGGCAATAGTACATACCTATCAACAATTACTGTAAATGTAAAAGGTCAGACTAAATGCTCTGGTCAGCCCATGCTCTAGAGCCTGCAAGCCACAACTACTGAAGCCCATATACTCTAGAGCCTGTGTGCTGTAACTGCTGAGCCTGTCCATGTGCCCAGAACTCATGTTCCACAGCAAGAGAAGTCACAATGAGAAGCCTGAACACTGAAATGAAGAGTAGCCCCTGTTGGTCCCAACTAGAGAAAGTCTGCATGTAGCAACGAAGACCAGCACAGTCAAAAATAAACAAAATTTTAAAAAATATTTTAAAAATTACAAAGTGGCTGAATGGATAAAAATAAAATCCACATATATGCTGCCTTAAAGAAATTCATTTCCAATCTAAAGACACACGCAGACTGAAAGTGAGGGGATGAAAAACAGTTTCATACAAAGAGAAACAGAATGACAGCTGGAGTAGCAACACTTACATCAGACAAAGCAGACTTTAAAACAAAGACTGTAACAAGAGTCAAAGAAGGACATCACAAAATGATCAAGGGACCAATACAAGAATAGGATATAGCATTTGTGAACATCTATGCACCCAACATAGGAGCAACTAAATATATAAAGCACATATTAAGAGACATAAAGGTAGAATTTGACAGTAACATAGTACGAGCAGGGGACTTTAATACCTCACTTATGTCAATAGATAGATCATTCAGACAGAAAACCAATAAGGGGCCACTGGCCCTTAAATGACACATTAGACCAGGTGAACCTAATAAATACATACACCTTTTCATTCTAAAAGAAGCAGAATACACCTACTTTTCAAGTGAACATAGAATATTTTCCAGGATAGATCACATGGTGGGACATAAAACAAGTTTCAATAAATTTGTAAAATGTTGAAATCATATCAAGCATCCTTGCTAAACACAAAAACATAAGGCTAGAAATCAACTGCTAGAAAAACACTGTAGAGTCTAAACAATCAGTTCAGTTCAGTTCAGTCGCTGAGTCGTGTCCGACTCTTTGCGACCCCATGAACCACAGCACGCCAGGCCCCCCTGTCCATCACCAACTCCTGGAGTTTACTCAAACTCATGCCCATCGAGTTGGTGATGCCACCCAGCTATCTCATCCTCTGTCATCCCCTTCTACTCCTGTCTTCCAATCCCTCCCAGCATCAGGGTCTTTTCCAATGAGTCAACTCTTCACATCAGGTGGCCAAAGTACTGGAGTTTCAGCTTTAGAATCAATCCTTCCAATGAATACCCAGGACTGATCTCCTTTAGGATGGACTGGTTGGATCTCCTTGCAGTCCAAGGGACTCTCAAAAGTCTTCTCCAACACCACAGTTCAAAAGCATTAATTTTTCGACACTCAGCTTTCTTCACAGTCCAACTCTCACATTCATACATGACCACTGGAAAAACCATAGCCTTGACCAGACGGACCTTTGTTGGCAAAGTAATGTAATATGCTACTGAAAAACCAATGGTTCACTCAATACACCAAAGAGGAAATAAAAAACAACTGGATACTAGTGAAAATGGAAAGACAACTTTCCAAAATCTAAGGGATGCAGCAAAAACAGTTCTAAGATGAAAGTTAACAGCAATAAAAACCTACCTCAGGAAACAAACAAATCTCAAATAAACAATCTAACCTTACGCTCATAGGAACTAGAAAAAGTAGAACAGCAAAACCTAAAATTAGCAGGAGGAAAAAAAAAAAAAAATTAGAGCAGAAATAAAATAGAGGCTAAAAAAAAATAGAAAACTCAATAAAACTAAGAGCAAGTTCTTTAAATACATAAACAAAATTGAAAACATTTGGTCAGACTCATCAAGAAAAAGAGAGTGAATGAGTGAGTGAAAGTAGCTCAGTTGTGTCTGACTCTTTGTGACCCCATGGACTATACAATTCATAGAATCATTGAGGCCAGAATACTGGAGTGGGTAGACTTTCCCTTCTCTAGGGGATCTTCCCAACCCAGGGATCAAATCAAGGTCTCCCACATTGCAGGCAAATTCTTTACCAGCTGAGTCACAGAGGAAGCCCAAGAATACTGGAGTGGGTAGCCTATCCCTTCTCCAGCATATCTTCCTGACCCAGGAATCAAACCAGGGTCTCCTGCATCGCAGGCAGATTCTTTACCAACTGAGCTATCAGGGAAGCCCCTAAGAGAAAAGGTCTAAATCAATAAAATCAGAAATGAAAGAGGAGACTTCAACTAATACCAAAGAAATTCACTGAATCATAAGAGATTACTATGAACAATTACATAAGTAAAATAGAAACCCTAGAAGAAGTGGATACATTCCTAGAAACATACAGTCTCCCAACACTGAATCAAGAAGAGAAAGAAAACATTAATAGACCAATCACTGGGTTGAGAAGATCCCTGGCAAAGGGCATGGCAACCCACTCCAGTATTCTTGCCTGGAGAATCCCCATGGATAGAGGAGCCTGGTGGGCTACAGTCCATGGGGTCACAAAGTGTTGGACATGACTGAGTGACTAAGCATAGCAAAGCAATTACCAGTAATGAAATTGAACTGGTAATTTTAACATGCCCAACAAACAAATGTCCAGGATCAGACAGCTTCATAAGCAAATTTTACCAAATATTTAAAGAGCTACCTATCTTTCTCAAACTACTCTAAAGAAAAAAAAAAAAAGAAGAAGAGCAAGAGGAAAGAATGCTTTCAAATTCATTAAGCAACACCAGCACCATCCTTATACCAAAAGCAGACAAAGAGACCACAAAAAAAGAGAAAATTATAGGCCAATATCACTGATAGATTCAAAAATCCTCAATGAAATATTAGCAAGACAAATTTAACAATACACTAAAAGGATCATACACCATGATCAAGTTGGACTTATCCAAAAGATGCAAAGATGGTTCAGTATCCACGAAATAAATCAATGTCATCAGTTCAGTTCAGTTCAGTCAGTCTTGTCCAACTCTTTGGAACTCCATGGACTGCAGCACACCAGGCCTCCCTGTCCATCACCAACTCCCAGAGTTTACCCAAATTCATGTCCACTGAGTCAGTGATACCATCAAACATCTCATCCTCTCCTGTCCCCTTCTCCTCCAGCCTTCAATCTTTCCCTCTTTTCAAATGAGTCAATTCTTTACATCAGGTGACCTAAGTACTGGAGCTTCAGCTTCAACATTAGTCCTCCCAATGAATATTCAAGACTAATTTCCTTTAGGATGGACTGGTTGGATCTCCTTGCTGTCCAAGGGACTCTCAAAGAGTCTTCTCCAACACCACGGTTTAAAAGCATCAATTATTCAGTGTTCAGCTTTCTTTATAGTTCACCTCTCACATTCATACATGACTACTGGAAAAACTATAGCTTTGACCAGATGGATCTTTGTTGGCAAATTAATATATCTGCTTTTTAATATGCTAACTACATTGGTCATAACTTTTCTTCCAAGGAGTAAGCGTCTTTTAATTTCATGGCGGCAGTCACCATCTGCAGTGATTTTGGAGCCCAAAAAAATAAAGTCTCTCACTGCTTCCATTGTTTTCCCATCTATTTGCCATGAAGTGATAGGACCAGATGCCATGATCTTAGTTTTCTGAATGCTGAGTTTTAAGCCAACTTCTTCACTCAATGTGATATACCTTATTAACAAACTCAAGAATAAAAATCATATGATTATCTCAACAGATGCAGGAAATCCTTTTGGAAAAATTAAATATGTGTTTATGATTAAAAACTCTCAACAAAATGAAAAAAAAATAAAAATAAAAACTCTCAACAAAATGGATATAGAGGGAACATACTTTAATATAATTAAGGCCATATACCACAAACCCATAGCAAACATCATCCTCAAGGGTTAAAAGTTGAAAGTATTTCTGCCCAGATCAAGAACAAGACAAAGATGACCTCTTACCGCTTTTATTCAATATAACATTGTAAATTCTAGTCACAGCAATCAGACAGAAGTAAAAGAAATCCAAATTGGAAAAGAACTAAAACTGATGCTATTTGCAGATGACATATTATACATGGAAAAATCCTAAAAATGCCACCAAATAAAAAACTATTAGAACTAATAAATGAATGCAATAAAGTTTAGAATACAAAATTAATATGTAGAAATCTGTTGTGTTTCTAAACAATAACAAACTATCTAAAAAAGAAATTAAGAAAAGAATGCCATTTACAATTGCATCCAAAAGAATAAAATACTTAGGGATAAATCTAACCAAGGAGGTAAAATACTTGGAAAACTGCAAGACATTGGTGAAAAAAACTAAGGAGGACACAAATACATGGAGGCATATACCATGCTTATTGATCAGAAAGACTAATATTGTTAAAATGACCATACTACGTAAAGCAGTTTACAGATTCGATGAAATCCCTATAAAATGCCAAAGAAGTTTTTCACAGAACTGGAACAAGTAACTCTAAAATCTATGTGGAAACCAATCAGCCAAAAAATTCTTGAGAAATAAGAACAAAACTGGAGTTATCACACTCCCCAATTTCAAGCAATGCTACAAACCTACAGGTATTCAAAACAGTATGGTCCAAAAAAAAAAAAAAAAAAAAAAAGATACATAGATCAATGGAACAGAATAGAGAGACCAAAACTAAACCCATATTTATATGGTTGATCTATGACAAAGGAGATAAGAATATACAATGGGGAAGAGACAGCTTCTTCAATACACTGTATGGGAAAATTAGACAGCTACATGTAAAAGAATCAAACTGGCCTACTTTACCATGCCATACACAAAAGTAAACTTAAAATGGATTCAAAACTTAAATGTAAGAACTTACACTGTAAAACTCCTAGAAGAAAACATGCAGTACACTTTTTGGCATTGGTCTTAGTCATATTATTTTTTATGTCTCCTCAGACAAGGGGGTCTTCCCTGGTGGCTCAGATGATAAAGAATCTGCCTGCAGTGTGGGAAACCCAGGTTTGATCCCTGGGTCAGGAAGATCCCCTGGAGAAATTCATAGCAACCCACTCCAGTATTCTTACCTGGAGAATTCTATAAGTAGTGGAGCATGGTGGACTACAGTCTATGGGGTCGCAGAGTTGGACATGACTGAGCAATGAACACTTTCCCTTTCAGACAATGAAACAAAAGCAAAAAATAAACAAATGGAACTACATCAGACTAAACAGTTTTTGCATATTAAAGAAAACTATCAACAAAATGAAAAGGCAGCCTACAAAAATGGGAGAAAATATTTGCAAATGATACACTCAATAAAGGGTTAAATACCCAAAACATACAAAGAACTCACAAAATTCAATACCAAAAAACAAAAGGTGGGCAGAGGATCTTCATAGATATTTTTCCAAAGAAGATATACAGATATCCAACAGACATAAAAGACACTCAACATTACAAATCATCAGGGAAATGCAAATGAAACTGTCAAAATGGCCATTATCAAGCATTTGTGAGAATGTGGAGAAAAAGGAAAGCTCATGTACTGTTGGTAGGAATGTCAACTGATACAGCCACTGTGGAAAACAACATTGAGATTCCTCAAAAAAGTACAAAATAAAACTATGAAACAGTCCAGCATATAGACTTTTGGTTATTTACCCAAGGAAAACAAAAATGCTAATTTGAACAGATATAAGCACCTGTATGTTCATTGCAGCATTATTTACAATAACCAAGATATGAAGGCAACATGGGTGTCTACTGATAGACGGATAAAGATGTAATATACACATAAATAATAGATAATTACTGAACCATTAAAATAAATTAAATCTTGCCATTTGCAAAAACATAGATGACATGGAGAACATAATGCTAAGTGAAATAAGTCAGATAGAGCAAGATAAATAACATATGATTTCAATCACATGGAACCTAAAAAAAAATGAATACACATAACAAAATAGAAATAGATTCAGATACAGAGAACAAACTGATGGTTGTCAGTGGGGACAGGAGTAGGAGGATGAGTGAAATGGTAAGTGAGATTAAGAGGTAAAAACTTCCAATTTTAAAGTAAGTTAGTCATAGGAATTAAGAGCACATAGAGAATATAGTCAATAACACTGTAATAACTTTGTACAGTGACAGATGTTAACTAGATTATGGCGATCATTTTGTAGTGTATAAAAATATCAAATCATTTTGTTGTACATCTGAAACATATGATATTGTAAGTCAATTACACTTACACAACACACACATACACGGAAGTTTTTTTTAATCAGCTTTGATAACAATAAACCTAATAGGGGAGAAATTTCTATCAATTTTGCAAGACAATTGGGCTCACTGATACTTTGCCCCTCATTTAAGGAGATCTGCTCCTGTAGTACCTATAGCATATAAGAGAAGCATGGAAAGAATGCTTCAAGTTGGCACAGTTCCTCCCTAAGACAAAGAAGAGGGTTAAGCCATGGATGCCTCCATACTTCTTCCCACAGTCATCAATCAAATCACTCAATCCCCTGAGAAAGAGTGAGCAATTGAGTGAGAAAGAGGCAACTGTGCACATAGTGGAGATCCATCCACAAGGAACATACACCCAAGAGACAGTACTCTCCCTTTGCCCTAAAATATAATAATAATAATGATAATCTTTTGCACACCTACCATCCTATTGTCATTATATATCAACTATTAGCTCTATCACTGGAATTAAGAGTTTTAAAAAATGTTATTCAAGATTTGGTTACCCAAACCTATTCTCAATGACTAGAAGCCAATAATAAGGAGGAGTTTCTCTAAAACAACCAATTTGATCAGCAGTCATGAAGAATAAACTTGTTTCCACTGGAACTTGTAAAGCCTTCATTATGATTGTGATTTTGTGTCATTTACCATCTATAACATGAAAATGCATATGAAACTGGCTTCTTTCCCCTTTTAGAATTTTCTTTCCAGTCAGCTGTTTTCTTGGGGGAAAGATGGTGTTTGCTATTGCACTTTTAGAGCCTCCTTCTCCCAGGCCTGCCTCATAAATAATGATGAAGCCTCAGCTACTTAGACCTTTGTTGCAGCTGGCTGCTTTTATTTATGAACAACACGGGCAGCCAATCATTCTCGGCATGGCCATACAGTATTACTCTCAAAGAGGAGGCCTCGGGTCACTGAGAAACTGGGGACAGGCTATTACACACCGTGCCTGCCACCCCACCACCATCTCAGAGCTAAGATTTATTCAGCTCACTGGAATTGGCATATATTTTATTGCTGCCATCATAAAGAAACATGGCAGTCTGCTTCTTCTGGTCTATTGCTGTTTGGAACTTTTCCCATTTGCATACTTCCTTCACAAAGCTTCAAAGAAACATTGTAAAGATTTTACAAAGGTTATCAATTACATCATCACCCAGAACATCAAACAGCATCCTCACCAGTTATGACCTATTGAGTGATAAAAAGTGCAGGCTGAAAAACTGTCAAGATCAGCTTGTACCTAAGCAATGAAATTTAATAAAATTAAGTTCAAAATAACTTAGAGCAAACAAATCAAAGTGGCTGAAATGCTTCTCTTACCCTTATGGATGAGTTAATAAAAAGAAAATGATGGAAGGTCATAAGAAAGTGTAATTTTTAGTAAAGCAGCAGTTCTAAACTTAAACTTCTTAACAAGTCTGGGTAGATCCAGCCTTTATCATTTTTAAAGGACTATAATTATGCTGCTCTGATTTTTACTTTGCATTTCTCTACTCTCTATTCTCATTACCTGGGCTTCCCTGGTGGCTTAGGTGGTCAAGAACCTGCCTGCAATGTGGGAGATTCGTGTCTGATCCCTAGGTCAGGAAAATTCCCTGAAGAAGGGAATGGCAACCCACTCAAGTATTCTTGGCTGGACAGAGGAGCCTGGTGGGCTACTGTCCATGGGATCACAAAGGATCGGACACAACTGAGTGACTAACACTTTCATTCTCATTACCATGGTCCATGAGGATAGAGACTTGACTTCGGATTTCCTAAAACTTCTACTGTTATGCTGGATTATAGCACCTTGACATAGTGACTCAGTGGAAGAGAAACCCAGGGGCCAAGAATTGGCAATAGGATCTGACTAGCTGACACTGAAACATCTTTTTCCAATTCTTGTTTCCCCTGAAAGAGCTCAAAATTTCAGTGCTCAAGCTAACTGTTCAGGAGAGAAAGAAAGTAGTATTTGTCAAGTACCTATAATGTTTAAAGTGTCCACATAAACTAGGCATTCTGGTGGTGGTGGTTTAGTGTCTCAGCTGTATCCGATTCTTGCGACCTCATGGACTTGCAAGCCCGCCAAGCTCCTCTGTCCATGGGATTTTTTCAGGCAAGAATATTAGAATGGGTTGTTATTCCCTTCTCCAGTTAGGCATTCTATCAGGCAACAAATGTCTACTGAGGACTTACTGTAGGCTGAAAACTATATTGGGTGTGCAGTGGTAGTACTTCCTTGGTCATCAATCCACAAAGACCTCACATTAGTCTCAACATTATTCATCATTGGCAACCCCCTAATCCTTTCTCCAGCCTTCTATCACAGCTCAATTGTGATTTGAGCATCTTTATTCAGAGACTCTGTATTAGTTTGCTAGGGTTGGCATAACAAAGTACCACAAACTGGGTGACTTAAACAGAAATCTATAGTCTCATAGTTCTGAAGGCTAGAGGTTCAAGATCAAGATGTTGTCAGGGTTGACACCTTCTGGAGGCTATGAGACATTGTCTGTTCCATGCCTCTCTTTGGGCTTCTGGTGGATGGCTGGCAATCTTTGGCATTCCTTGGCCTATGCAACCATCACCCAGATCCCTGCCTTCATGTCCACTTGGTGTTCTCCATGCATGCTCATCTGCATCCAAATTTCCCCCTTTTTTAAGGACACCAATTATGTTGGTTTAGGACTCACCCTAAAGACCTTGTTTTAACTTGATTACCTCTAAAGAGACCCTATCTCCAAGTAAGGTCACACTCTAAGGCACTGAGAATTAGTGCCAATATATCTATTATACACCTATTTTTAGGGACACAATTCATCCCATAGCAGCCCTCCAAAGCAAAGGTTCTCAGCATTTTTTCACTCTGACACATGAAAATGACATTCATATGAAGTATGTTTTAACAAATTCCATTTCCATGTAGTTGCACTCTATCTTTGCCCTCTCTCTTAACAAAAAAATGTTTCAGAAGTATTTTTTTTCAAATACCATAAAATTACATTTCACAAGTATTATAATAATGAGTACAGCACCAATCATTAAAGGCTCTGGTGCCGAAACACTTCAGGTTGTGAGTTATTGTTAGAAATGGTAGTAACTTCATGCTTTTATCCCAGATCTCAGAATCAATCCATCAGTAAACTGTATTAGCCCTACCTTCAAAATATATCCCAAGTCTGTCCATGTCTCATTCTTTCCTTTGCTACCAGTGGTCCAGCTATTACTATTAATATGTCTTTCCTGGACTGTTACCTCCTGACTCTTGGGCTATTATAAACACAAAAGCCAGAATAATGCTTTGAAAAAAAAGTCAAATTATATCATTCCTTTGCTAATATCTTCCCAAAGCTCTCCATCTTACTGAGAGTAAAGCTAAAAGCCTTTCAAAGGCTCTAAGACATCACATAATCTGGCTCATTTCCTCTTTATCTCCTCTGAGTCTCTCTCCTGCTTACAGTGCTCCAGCTGTTCCCTGAACATGCTGGGTTCTTAACACATATTTGTTGAATGAATGAATCAAAAGCACAGAACAAAACTCAAGTGACTGGGAAAAACATTTTTATACTAATTACCCATGGATGTACTCTAATGTTTTAAAAAGTTTAAGCCATTGAAAACATTAATAGTTCAGCGTCATTTCCCAGGGTTCAAATTCCAGTTCTACCATTTCTAACTATGTGATGCTGGGCATATTATTTATCCTCTTTGTGCCTTGAATACCTCATCTGTAAAATGGATATGATGAAATTATATAACTTGTAGAATTTTTTTGAGGATTTACTGAGTTAAACATAAAAGTAGTTTGTGTATCACATCTGAATGCTATGTGTTAGCTAGTATTACAATTATTTTAACTATGAGAAGTCTTAACTTTGGATTGATTCAAACATTAAATAACTATTTTTTCCTAATAATTTCCTTATTCTTTCTAACTATTCCTAGTGCTAAATAGACATTTATGGCTCTTCTGGTTTAGCTTGTAGGAGAAGCACGTAGTCTATTTATTACCTCTGTACTGAAGCCTTTTCCCTGTGATATTGGGAGGAGAGTAGATCTTAACTCTTAGGCAATTTGTCTGAGTAAGGTCCCCCATCACCAAGCTGGTTGTCTGTCTTCTCTAAGGCTATCGGGAAGTTAGCACCTCTGTAGAGAAGGGATTCAAATTCTTGTGGAGGTACATTTTTTTTTTTTAGTTCTGTTTTTAAATGAAATTAAATTTACATAGTATCAATTAGCCATTTTAAAGTGAACAGTCCAGTGGCATTTAGTACAGTCAAAATACTGTACTACCTAGTTCCATCTTCCTAGGTACTGCACATCTACCTAGTTCCAAAATATTTTCATCACCCAAAAGAAACTCCATATCCATTAACAATTACTCCCCATTTATCCCTCCTCCAGTTCCTGGCAACCAACAATCTGATTTTGGTCTCTATAGATTTACATATTCTAGATATTTCTAATATAGAATTATACAACATTGTTACCTACTGCATCTGGCTTCTTTCACTTAGCTTAGACATGGAGGCAGGTCTGGACATCAGAAAAGATGAGGAATTGGGTCCTCACAGAGAACCTCCAGATGGGAACACAGCCCTACTGACACCTTCACTGTAGCCCAGGGAGACAGACTCATGTGACACTTCTGGTCTCCAGAACTGTGAGATGAAATTTTCATGTTGCTTTAAGCCACAGGTTGGTGGTAATTTCTTGCAGAAGCAATAAGAAATCAATACTTCCTGCAAATGCAATGCTTTATCCACCTTGTTATTGCTCTGGGGTTAGTGCACAGGACCAATCTCAGCAGCAGGATGAGAATGTGGCTGTCCTCACCAATAGGCAATTCTCTAAACTTAGAATGTAGGGCCTTTACCGATCTTTGTTCTCAATTGAGAGCTTTCTCCATCAAGCCCAGCACTCTTCACTTAATGCCATCGTACTATACTGGTAATGAGTTATGATACACCTCATGCTTGATGACTGAAACCTCAAACAAATAGGAAATGGTACCAAATCTTCCTGTAGTGATGCTGTTAGCCAGCCATGATCTCTTTCCTGCTGTTGATTGATAATGCCTGGCTTAGGGCAAATGCCTGGTCTATAATTTCAGAATCAAAGCTTGTCTGACTCCAGGGTTCATGTCCCAGGCCCCTACACTTTACTACCTCCTAGGGCCCAGATCAATAAAGCCTTAGGACATGTCTTTTTTCAACAACGTTATATGAACAGGGAGATAAGTGAGGGACTCCATGTTCTGTCCCACTCGAGGCTGCTAATTATTGCTCTAAAACTGACTGAACAGAGGAGCTATGGTTCATGAATTTGGCAAATCATTCTTACATTGTGTGTGGGACACACTTTATGAATAGCTCCATTTCTACATGCTGTCCATCCACTGATTCTGTAAAAAAAAAATAATAATTATAATAACAGATTACAAAGAAAAGCTTATAGGGGAAACTGACTGTAATCTTCTCTTCCAGGGTTTAAGGTCTCTGGCCAGTTTAGGGATCTTTAAAATACAAATCTTATGTCTCGCCTGTGTTCTCTTCATTGCCCTCCAGTAAAATACTTTGAATATCATATGAAGCTGAAGATTATCTGTCCCTGACTATAACTATTCCTACTCATGGGCTCATAGTGCAAACTGAGTTGGATAATACATACATTGCATCTCAGTGGGGTCTGCCCACAGTAAGTGATCATGATGCAGCTCTCTCAGCCCACCTTGTAGCACTCTTCTTCTCCCTCTTAAAGCTCCTGCTGCTCTGACCTTCTTTCTGCTTCTCCTTTACTTCACAGATCTTATTCTATTGGGAACACTCTTCCCCCATCCTCCTAACCATCTTCTACCTAAATAATTCCCAGCCCATCCTGAATAATTCCACTCAAACATCACTTCTTCAGGGCAACCATCTCTGGCTCTGCGCAACAAACCATGCTGCCTTCTGTGCTCTCGTAGGTCTTTTTGTAACTGTAACAGCTTTACTGGGATATCATTCACATACCATTCAGTTCACCCATTTAGAGTATACAGCTCAATGGTTTTTAATATAGTCACATAATTTTGCAACCATTACTACCTTCAATTTTAAAACATCTTCATTACCCCAAGCAGAAACTCTATACTCATTAACAGTCTATCTCTTTCCCTCAACTACTCTAGCCCTCAATTCAGTTCAGTCGCATTCAACTCTTTGCAACCCCATGAACACCATGCCTCCCTGTCCATTACCAACTCCTAGAGCCTACCCAAACTCACGTCCATTGAGTCGGTGATGCCATCCAACCATTTCATCCTCTCCTGTCCCCTTCTCCTCCTGCCCTCAATCTTTCCCAGCATCAGGGTCTCTTCAAATGAGTCAGCTCTTCACATCAGGTAGCCAAAGTATTGGAGCTTCAGCTTCAGCATCAGTCTTTCCAATGAACACCCAGGACTGATCTCCTTTAGGATGGACTTGTTGGATCTCCTTGCCGTCCAAGGGACTCTCAAGAGTCTTCTCCAACACCACAGTTCAAAAGCATCAATTCTTTGGTGCTCAGCTTTCTTTATAGTCCAACTCTCACATCCATACATGACTACTGGAAAAACCATAGCCTTGACTAGATGGACCTATGTTGACAAAGTAATGTCTCTGCTTTTAATATGCTGTCTAGGTTGGTCATAACTTTCCTTCCAAGGAGTAAGCATCTTTTAATTTCATGGCTGCAGTCACCATCTGCAGTGATTTTGGAGCCCAAAAAAATAAAGTCAGTCACTGTTTCTCCCTCTATTTGCCATGAAGTGATGGGACTGGATGCCATGATCTTAGTTTTCTGAATGTTGAGCTTTAAGCCAACTTTTTCACTCTCTTCTTTCACTTTCATCAAGAGGCTCTTTAGTTCCTCTTCACTTTCTGCCATAAGGGTGGTGTCATGTGCATATCTGAGGTTATTGATATTTCTCCTGGCAATCTTGATTCCAGCTTGTGCTTCATCCAGCTCAGCATTTCTCATGATGTACTCTGCCCTAGGCAAACACTAATATACTTCTGTCTCAATGGATTTGCCTATTTCATATAAATGGAATTATATAATATGTTGTCTTGTGTGTCTGACTTCTTCCACATATTAACATGTGTTCAAGGGTTTTCCATATAAGTAGGTATCAGCATTGCTTCATTTTTTGATGAATAATATTTCATTATATGTATGTGTCAGCATTCATCAGTTGAAGAATATTTGGATTCTTTTCCATGGACCTTCAAATTTAGCAAACAGTAACTATATATTTATGTGATTATTTCTTTAAAGTTTGTCTCTCATACTAGGAAATAAGTCTCTCAAAGGCAAGTTTTTCCACTGCTTTTTGCTTACCACTGTGTCCCAATCAACAAATATCAGTTGAATGAAACAATAAATGAATACATAAATAAATGAACTACAGGAGACTGAACACAAATGGGAGTTACCAAAGAGGCATGACTCGTCTTCTCACTATAGGGATCCTCCTCTCAATTTATCCAGGAAACTTTTCTCACTAATTGCTCCAACATCCTGCAATTTCAACTTTGTACATAATACATGTCAGGCACCACATCAGCTTCACCAGACTCTGGACAACTTGACTTTGCTGCTATTAGGAGCCTTCTCCAAAGGGAGCATAATCCTGAAGGTATGTCCCACCGTAACACATACTGAAATCATGTCTACTCCACCTTTACTGACCACAGGTACCTGCAAAGACTCAGACATGCACAGCCACCTGTTCTACCTCCTGCACAACACGTAGTAATGTACCAACTTCCACTTAGGAGATGTATGAGCCCTTTTAAATAAGAGAGTTGGTGGAGCTACAAATGATAGGAGAACAAAGCAAGTACAATTTGAGCTTCAGGCTGCCAGTTTTTCAAGCATGCTCCAGGTAATCTAGCTCTCTTTGGTTTTCTGAAATTAAACGAAAAAGTGGCCAACTTGGAAGAATCACCACAGCCTGCTATGCTGAAAGATACATGAAAAGTGAAACGTTTGCTAGCAGAAAAGGTGACACCAACCATCCTGAGTACTCCCTGGTGGGGACAGCAGTCTGGGTAAATGAGAATCATCAGCTGTCCTGTGCAGACATAGTTTTAAGACAGTAAGCCTCAGTTATTCATTTTATTTGCTGAAGTTGAAATACTTGGTACCTGTAATGCAGACCTCAGCACAACACTGTGTACTGCAGACCAGGTACTAGTCCTGGTGATACCTAACCATGTCTGAGTGCTTACTATGTGGCAGTCAGAGCACTAAGCATTCTACACTGTCCTGGCCAGATCCTCAAAGTGATGCTAAGACGTAGACTTTATAATTAATCCCATCTTATAAATGTGGAAACCAAGGTTATGAGAGGCTATAAACTTTAACACTGTGTGTGTAACTGGTAGTAGTAGGGCTGACACTTGATCTCAGCCAAGTCCATGTTGTTAACTACCATGCTAAAAGTGTGCTCATCAGAAGCCCTGATTCCAGGTCTAGCACTGATACTCACCAGCTGTATGGACATGAGTGTATCATCTCATTGCTCTGTGACTCTGACTTTTCATTTGTAAAATGAGAAAAGTAATGTCTGTTAAGCCTTACAGGAGTATGAGGATCAAGCTGATACAAATGCATTTGAGAGTGCTACGAATAGTGTGAACACTAGAGAAACTGAAGGAAATGTATATAACATGGTTATTATCAGGCATAATGTCTTCACTAATTGATAACCTGCAAACTTACATGAGGGACTGGTTGGGGGGATCAAGAACCACATATCTGATCCATAAATTATTAGTTTGGATGGGGTGCGTTTGCAGTAGTTAAACTTAGGGAGAAGAAAGGGGTGGTACTCATGGGTGCTATATGGTTGTGATTATGTCATCTTAGCTAATCCTTATCACTCCATCCATCAGTTTTATTGCTCTCAGTCAGGGCAGTAATTGTGCAATTGTATTTTCTGGTCCATTGAAGTTTAAGGATACTGTCAAGCCGTGACAAGAGGAGTCAAGTATCAGGTTTACTGAATATATAATTTAACTCTGTGGCCTGCCTTCATTTAAAATCTGACAAAGCAAATAGAGTTGTCTATGAGTCCTGTCTATGGAAGTGAATCACTGACTCACCCACATATTATGTTTTGATGTCGAATAAGTAAAACAAGGACCTTTTAAAGTCTCATATACAGGCATATGTGAAAGAAGCTGAGCCAAATTTTCCTGTCTAAGAAGGAGTGCTGAGCAAGTTTCCTGATGCTTGCCACTCATAAGCTGTTGGGTCCTAGCTGAGGAAAAGGAAAGGAAAATGCACTCACGTTTTAGCAGCATGTCATCTCTCTTATATGATCACCCCTTGGCTCCTATAGCTTTAAGCACAGAGCCTTACGTGGTTCATCTCCAAGCATGCACTGCACTGAGGAGACAGCTCTGCATAGAATAGGTGTTCGATAAATCATTAATAACTGACCAAGTTGGGTGAATACTTTTCAAAATATTAATTGTCCCTATTCTTCTATAGAACTCAATCTGTTGATCAATCCCAAAGCGTTTTTTGGTAGGTTCAGAGTCATTCTGAGATCCTGGGAAACCTTCAGATCAAGACTGTAACACTTCAAGAATCTGTTTTAGTAGCTTGTGTTCCCTTGATTCATTTAAGTGGCAAGGCCCTATGTTCTTGGATAGTGTCACAGTGGACCACAGATAAGCAAAAGCAATCAGGGTATAAGAAGGCTAAATTATAGAATATTCGGTCAGAAGGTCATGTGGTGAACAAGAGCCACTTCCACAACTTAAGGCCCATTAAATCGGTTTATTTACAAGCAGGAGTGAAGTCCACTCCACTATCCATTGGTGGGCATAATCTAAAACATTCAGACAAGAAGTGAGTCTGACTTGACTAAGAGTCTCAACTCTGGACAGCTCATACCTCTGCACAAGTCACTAGGCCATGATTCAGTGTGTATGTGTGTACTCAGTTGTGGCAGACTCTTTGTGACCCCATGGACCATAGCCTTCCAGGCTCCTCTGTCCATGGAGTTTTCCAGGCAGGAATACTGCAGGAATACTGCACCCTGACCTACTGCATTTCCTACTTCAGAGGATCATCCCAACTCAGGGATCGAATCCACCTTCCCTGCATTAACAGACGGATTCTTTACCATTGGGCCACCTGGGAAGCCCAGGACATGTCTCAGAGGGCTATGCACACCTTCTTAGGTCACATTCTATGGCACTGACACTACTGAGTCTAATACTGAGTTGAGTTGAGCCACTTCACACTCATCCATCTTTGATAGAGTAGGGAACACATTTGTAAGACTGCTAACTCAATGGCCCAAGGACTGAGTTAAAAACACCCACACCATACATGAACCAAGCCCTCAGTTTTATTTCTGTCATGTTCTAGTCACCTAAACTAGTCAGATCCCTATGTTCAGAAACATTCTGTGAACCCAGGTGCCATCCTAAGCATGTAGTGTTCTGCAATTACAGAGGTAAAGTCATGCAGGCAGATGATCCAAGAAATCCATCCAAGGATAATTAATGTTGGACTTGAATTAGTGTGGCTAGCTATTAGCATAACCACCAGCTGAAACTGACTTTACAAGATGTCTACTTCAAACCCTTCAGTGACTTCTCATTTCCCTTAGAATAAAACTCCAATATTCTTGGCACAAATTATAAAGCCCTCTATAGCCTGGACCACGCCTCTCTCTCCTGCTTCCTCTCTTATCCTCCTCCCCTGCCCCCAAGTCCTCTTCCCAGTACACACCACAACCACAACAGACTTCAGTCTCCTGGCCTTCACATAGCTCTTCCCTTTGTTTTGTATACACCCCCATTCTCCTGCTTGGCCAACTCATCTTCAGGTTTCATTTTGAGTTTAGACATCCCTTCCTGGGTCTGGCCTTCTCAAGACAACCTCCACTCCTAAGTGCCAGTATAACACCCTGACCTTTTATTTTCTTAGGAGCCAGCATACAATGTCAATGCCATCACACGCTTGCCCATGCCACCTCATAAGCCTTAGGTGGCTAGAAAGCTCTTTATGTCTTCTTTCCCTATATTTTCCTAGTATCTAGAATAAAGCTTTATAGTCTATAAACCCTGCATAAAAATTTTATGCTTATTTGGTACTTGACTTAGATGTGCAGGTCAGTTTTGTCCCAAGTTGACATAACATTTAGGCAAAGAAGAGGGAAAAATGATTGCATCTCCACTCACATGCATAGTAGAGATTGGCATGTAGTCAGACAAGCCTCTTCCATTTTTTCAGTCTCCTACAATCCATTGCATGACCTCTTTATTGCACAATGAATATTTGGTGCCTACCAAGTCCCATCCTTTACTTCCCTGAGTTCACACATTGATAGGTGTTGAAATCTTTCATTCCATCCATGTGAATATCACATTCCAACATTTAGAAAGAAAGTGCTTAATCAAAAGTTGTGTTAATTATTCTGCATGTGTGGAACAGGACCCCTAACCAGATGGAGGAGACTGAGGGTTGTTTGGGAGTAATCCTCCTGTGATTTTACATTAACCTGAGGGTGCCAGGCAAAACTGAGTGCATCACCCATGTTCTGCACAAGATAAATTGAGGGCCAGTCATGCACCACAAAGTCAGGGAAAACATCATTATTCTAGTCATTATTCCAAACAGCAAATGCTCTTGCTCAGCAAGGCATGAGTGTCCTAGTATTATCAGCTATGGTTTTTTATCCCCAAATTGCCTGGTTTCATATTAGCCATATTCAGTGCAATTTAAAAGAGATCACAGAAACCAATCCTGCATACTAGTATTTCTCGACAACGGAGACAGCCCTCTTCATAGGTTGTGATCCGTTGTCAGAGGTGCTACAGATAATTTTTTATTCATACTATTATGGTTAAAAAACAGTCTCTGAGATCATCAAGGCTTAGCATAGATCCCAACTCTATCACTTAAAACCAGAGAAATAGTTGTGCAGGTCCTTTCCTCTCTCAGAGCCTTTTTCCTCATCTAGAAAATGACAGTATATATTTTACAATGCTGTGAAAGAGAAAGTGAAAGTTACTCATTCATGTCCGACTCTTTGCGACCCCATAGACTATACAGCCCATGGAATTCTCCAGGCCAGAATACTGGAGTGGGTAGCCTTTCCCTTCTCCAGGGGATCTTCCCAACCCAAGGATCAAACCCAGATCTCCCACATTGCAGGCGGATTCTTTACCAGCGGAGCCACAAGGGAAGGCCACAATGCTATGGTTAGCACTAAATAAGCTGAAGTATCTAAAATACCTGCTATGGAGCCAGGCACATAGAAAAGATGAGTATAACGGCCCCTGCCTTGCGAGGTTACTGTGACATTTAAGTGACTGAGTTGTCCTACAGTTCTTGGCTTGATGCCTGGCGTATACTAAACACTCGGTAAATGAAATTGATCATTGCTATTAACTACAAATGATTATATTACCCACATTTGCAAGAGAACACTTTTTTTAACTTTTTATTTTATATTGTAGTATAGTCGATTAACAGTGTTGGGATAGTTTCAAGTACACAACAGAGCAACTCAGCCACACACACACATGTACCCATTCTCCCCTCAACTCCCCTCCCAACCAGTCTGCCACATAACATTGAGCAGTGTTCCCTATGATATACAGTAGAACCTTATTTGCTATGCATTTTAAATATAGCAGTGTGTACATGTTGATCTCAAACTCCCTAACTATCCCTTCTCCCCACTTTTCCCCCCGGTAATCATAAGTTTGTTCTCTAAGTCCGTGAGTTCATTTCTGTTTTATAAGTAAGTTAATCTGTATCATTTCTTCTTGGATTCTGCATATAAGGGATATCATATGCTATTTAAGAGAATACTCTTTAATGGAGTGAACTAAGGCAATTCCTAGAACAATGTCATCCCTGATTACTTGCATTCTAATACACATATTTTCTTTGGTGGGAAAGCATGGGGTGGAATGCTACCTCAGGGGCTAAGGACATCACAAAACCCTGGTAGACTCATAAGAAGAGTACACAGCATGTGTGAACTCGTCCCCCCTGGGTATCATCACAGATGAAAGGCTGTGAATTCATGAATCACCACTGTGGTCACACAGTGAATCTTGTTTGAACCTAAAGAAATGCTAGGTTTATCTAGAGATTCCAAGTTCATTGTTCCAGACTCTTGATAACCTCTCTGTAGAACTCTGAAGGAAGAGAAGGGAAAATGAAGAGTAGATTCACAAAAGCAGATTTATTATAAGCAATATCACATTGAAGAAATGCAAAGGGCAGAAGGGTAGACAGAAGCCAAACCCACTGTGCTTATCGTATGTCTTCACTCTGCTCCTGCTGACTCCTGTGCCAGAAATGCACTTTGTCACTGTCCCCTGCCTACTCATCCTCAATATCTCCAACTCTGTAAGTCCTGCTTTCTGCATGAAACTTGCCTGTCAGTGCTGTCCTCCCTAACCTGCCCTCCCCTGACTGCTACATGATCATTAATAGCATTGCTTGAAGAGCCCATAACTCAATGACTAACACATACTTTCATATCTGCTGACAATTATTTTAATCACATACCATCTCAGTTTGTTATTTAATTATTTCCTTCCTCTCTCAAGAGGAATGTAAGCTTCATATGGGCATCCACTGTCTTACACTTCTCTTCCATCTATCCCAAATCACTGAGCATGAGACAGATCACATTCATGACATTTTAGTCAAGAAAGAAAGATAAATCACTAAATCCAACCCTCTAATATTACTGATGAGAAATATCAGATTCAGAGAACTTCAGTTGATCAATTTCAAACATATATATGCTTACAGAGCCAGGACTGTAACCATAACCTTCTGAAACACTACCCAGTGATTCTCAATAACCCTTGTTGTCTGTAATCTATGAGAGAGTTTAGAAAGAGACTATGACAAAGAAATAGAGAAGGAACTAAATACAAAATACACACATACATACATACACACACACACACACACACACACACACTTCAATGGAAGCCACTGAGGAAAGGACAAACCAGTGGGCAAGAGGTTAATGTGTTGAATGACTGATTCAACAGTTTTTGAATTGTTGAATTTTCCACCATCGGGTAATTGTGGTCATAAAATGAACACATAGCATGGAGCCAGGGAAACATAGATGCAGCCACACCATCATTTGTTATCACCAGCAAACAGCTCTGTACTTGACAGGTTAAACTTGGCCTCTCCCTATGGACAAGAAACTTGGAAAGGAGGGTAAAACTATCTACTACTTGGTGTGTGACGTTTTTGTGGAATCACTTCCTCCAATGCTTGGAAAACACAAAGACTTACTTCTATTGTTCTTTGGGGCAACACAGTTTACTTTCCATCCTCAGCCTCCAGCAGCTGGAATGTTATAGTAAACACCAGCAAGCATTAGAAAGAAGGTAATGTCGAGTTGACTTTCTCCTCTTCATGCATCTTCAGTTAACTTCTGCTGACAGAGCATATACCCGTGAAAAGAGAGCCATAAAATTCAACTCTAATTTTGCAGGAGATACTAAAATATATCTTTGGGGGCAATATAGAACCTATCCTTAATGATGTTTACATAGAGGCATGAATAGTAAAATTTGGCTTTTCAGTATCACTTTGAAAAGGGATGATACATTATATTCAATTTTATTAGCTATTCCTTATGGGGTTTTATTACATTATAATAAGGTACCCAAAGCAAACTTTACAAACAGCCCAACATGTCCTTCTTATTCAGCTGCAACCTAATTGTAAAATGTCATTTCCATTTCCTTGGTTTCCTAGTAATTGACTCAGATTCTCCTTGGATGACTCAACTACTCCCTGGATGGAAACAATTTCTGAAGATAAATTAATTTTTTCAGGTCACCTGGGTACCACTGAGTAATTTACTTTGAAGTCAGACAGCACATGAGTAACATGCAAGATTTTGTTTCTGCCATACCAGCAGGCAACAACTTAAAAAGGGAGAGGTAGAAACTTTCTTACACTGATGATTCTTGCCTGGTGTCTGGGTTTTAGGTACAAGAAGCTTCAAATGCCAGAAGGATAAAGAAGAAAATTTTATTTTCCTTCCATCAGCCCCTCTGATGTTTAGTACCTTTCCTTCCTTTGGAACTACCCTTATACTTAGCATCAGTGTTATCAACATCATTATCTCCATCACAACCATTTACTGAATGCTACGGTATGCCAGGCATTTAATATCTAACTTACCCTCACTCTGTCTTACCCTATGAAATAGGCATTTTTCCCATGATAGAAGTAAGGAAACTGAATATTAGTGATGTTAGGAAACTATCCAAAGTGTTCCAGTCCTTGATCCAGAATGCAAGCCCAGGTCTGCATGAAGCTAGAATTTGAGATTCTAACTGCTCCTCCCCACACATTCTCCAGCCACCCAGAATCACAGAGGGTTCATGTCGCCTAAGCCCTACTATACAACACGACTCCAAACAGGCTCCTGTCCACCAAAGAACATCAGTTGCCAAAAGCCCTGCCTTCTCTTGTCCTTGGAAAAAACTCCTATTTCCTCAAATGTATTCAGTCCAATTGCTTTTATCCAAAATCATATTCAAGTGTGGATGATTTGCTGCTGCTACAGTTACTTCACAACCCTACAGAGTGTAGTCCGCCAGGCTCCTCTGTCCATGAGATTCTCCAGACAGGAAAAATGGAGTGGTTTACCATTTCCTCCTCCAAGGAATCTTCCCAACCCAGGGGTCAAACCCAGGTCTCATGTCTCCTGCATCATAGTGCCACCTGGGATGCCATGGATGATTTAACAGACTCTTGATCTACCCAAAGATAGTCATTCTTACATTTATACTCATATCACCAAACAATCTCTAACTAGTATGATTTTAAGCAATGAATTAAGGTGCCATTAAAATAATTTAGGGACTTAAAATTGGACAACTTGGCAGGTATCCCCATGACAGCCAGTCCTGACCCATGCTCCCCTAAAGCACTTCCTCTGCCCAATGTCTACCTGGATTCTCCCTCAAAAATAATAACTGTGACTCCTTCCCATCCTCCCTTGTGGAACAACCCAGCAGGAGCAGGTTTAGAGGGGATATGGAGCCCTCTGATCACTATTAGACATGGACTGGTTCAAATCTACATACCTATGCTTCAAGGAATGCCTTTTAAGATGATAGTCATTTTCTCCTCATGATAAAAGTAATATATGCTCACTGTAAAACATTTGGAAAATACAGAAAATAAGAAAATAAAAGCCATCTATAATCTTACTTCCAGTTTATTACCATGTCAACTGTTGGTTATGTTTTCTTCCGAGAGACATTGAATGAGCTATGGAAAGCTGTATAAACACAAAGTTGGCAATTTTTTGTGTTTTCATGAACTACCTACTGCATAAATAGTTTAGAATCCTGTTTTTTCATGCCTAGCCTTAATCACAAGTATTTCCCCTTATCCTTAAATATCCAAAAAAGGTGTCTTGGCAATTGTTCCGTGACCTACTGCTGTCACCTTCCCCTATTGAGCATTTAGGTTCAGTTCAGTTCAGTTCAGTCACTCAGTCGTGTCCGACTCTTTGCGACCCCATGAATCGCAGCACACCAGGCCTCCCTGTCCATCACAAACTCCCGGAGTTTACTCAAACTCAGGCCCATCGAGTCGGTGATGCCATCCAGCCATCTCATCCTCTGTCGCCCCCTTCTCCTCCTGCCCCCAATCCCTCCCAGCATCAGGGTCTTTTCCAATGAGTCAACTCTTCGCATGAGGTGGCCAAAGTATTGGGGTTTCAGCTTCAGCATCAGTCCTTCCAATGAACACCCAGGACTCATCTCCTTCAGGATGGACTGGTTGGATCTCCTTGCGGTCCAAGGGACTCTCAAGAGTCTTCTCCAACACCACAGTTCAAAAGCATCAATTTTTTGACGCTCAGGTTTCTTCACAGTCCAACTCTCACATCCATACATGACCACTGGAAAAACCATAGCCTTGACCAGATGGACCTTTGTTGGCAAAGTAATGTCTCTGCTTTTTAATATGTTATCTAGGTTGGTCATAACTTTCCTTCCACAGAGTAAGCATCTTTTAATTTCATGGTTGCAGTCACTATCCGCAGTGATTTTGGAGCCCCAAAAAATAGTCTGCCACTGCTTCCACTGTCTCACCATCTATTTCCCACGAGGTGATGGGACCAGATGCCATGATCTTAGTTTTCTGAATGTTGAGCTTTAAGCCAACTTTTTCACTCTCCTCTTTCACTTTCATCAAGAGGATTTTTAGTTCCTCTTCACTTTCTGCCATAAGGGTGGTGTCATCTGTATATCTGAAGTTATTGATATTTCTCCCAGCAATCTTGATTCCAGCTTGTGCTTCTTCCAGCCCAGGATTTCTCATGATGTACTCTGCACATAAGTTAAATAAGCAGGGCGACAATATGCAGCCTTGATGTACTCCTTTTCCTATTTGGAACCAGTCTGTTGTTCCATGTCCAGTTCTAACTGTTGCTTCCTGACCTGCATACACGTTTCTCAAGAGGCAGGGCAGGTGGTCTGGTATTCCCAACTCTTTCAGAATTTTCCACAGTTTATTGTGATCCACACAGTCGAAGCCTTTGGCATAGTCAATAAAGCAGAAATAGATGTCTTTCTGGAACTCACTTGCTTTTTCAAGGATCCAGAGGATATTGGCAATTTGATCTCTGGTTCTTCTGCCTTTTCTAAAACCAGCTTGAACATCTGGAAGTTCACGGTTGACGTATTGCTAAAGCCTGGCATGGAGAATTTTGAGCATTACTTTACTAGTGTGTGAGATGAGTGCAATTGTGCAGTAGTTTGAGCATTCTTTGTGATTGCCTTTCTTAGGGATTGAAATGAAAACTGACCTTTTCCAGTCCTGTGGTCACTGCTGAGTTTTCCAAATTTGCTGACATATTGAGTGCAGCACTTTCACAGCATCATCTTTCAGGATTTGAAATAGTTCAACTGGAATTCCATTATCTCCACTAGCTTTGCCCATAGTGATGATTTCTAAGGCCCATTTGACTTCACATTCCAGGATGTCTGGCTCTAGGTGAGTGATCACACCATTGTGATTAGCTGGGTCATGAAGATCTTTTTTATACAGTTCTTCTGTGTATTCTTGCCACCTCTTCTTAATATTTTCTGCTTCTGTTAGGTCCATACCATTTCTATCCTTTATTGTGACCATATTTGCATGAAATGTTCCCTTGGTATCTCTAATTTTCTTGAAGAGATCTCTAGTCTTTCCCATTCTCTTGTTTTCCTCTATTTCTTTGCATTGATCGCTGAGGAAGGCTTTCTTATCTCTCCTTGCTATTCTTTGGAACTCTGCATTCAAATGGGAATATCTTTCCTTTTCCCCTTTGCTTTTCGCTTCTCTTCGTTTCACAGCTATTTGTAAGGCCTCCTCAGACAACCATTTTGCCTTTTTGCATTTCTTTTCCATGGGGATAGTCTTGATCCCTGTCTCCTGTACAATGTCACGAACTTCCATCCATCTTTCATCAGGCTCTCTGTCTATCAGATCTAGTCCCTTAAATCTATTTCTCACTTCCACTGTATAGTCATAAGGGATTTGATTTAGCTCATATCTGAATGGTCTAGTGGTTTCCTTCACTTTCTTCGTTTTCAGTCTGAATTTGGCAATAAGGAGTTCATGATCTGAGCCATAGTCAGCTCCCTGTCTTGTTTCTGCTGACTGTATAGAGCTTCTCCATCTTTGACTGCAAAGAACATAATCAGTCAGATTTCGGTGTTGACCATCTGGTGATGTCCATGTGTAGAGTCTTCTCTTGTGTTGTTGGAAAAGGGTGTTTGCTATGACCAGTGAGTTCTCTTGGCAAAACTCTATTAGCCTTTGCCCTGCTTCATTCCATACTCCAAGGCCAAATTTGCCTGTTACTCCAGGTGTTTCCTGACTTCCTAATTTTGTTTTCCAGTCCCCTATAATGTAAAGGACATCTTTTTTGGGTGTTAGTTCTAAAAGGTCTTATAGGTCTTCATAGAACCGTTCAACTTTGGCTTCTTCAGCATTACTGGTTGGGGCATAGGCTTGGTTACTGTGATATTGAATGGTTTGCCTTGGAAACGAACAGAGATCGTTCTGTCATTTTTGAGATTGCATCCAAGTACTGCATTTCGGACTCTTTTGTTGACTATGATGGCTACTCCATTTCTTCTAAGGGATTCCTGCCCACAGTAGTAGATATAATGGTCATCTGAGTTAAATTCACCCATTCCAGTCCATTTTAGTTCGCTGATTCCTAGAATGTCAACATTGACTCTTGCCACCTCCTGTTTGACCACTTCCAATTTTCCTTGATTCATGGACCTAATATTCCAGGTTCCTATGCGATATTGCTATTTACAGCATCGGACCTTGCTTCTATCACCAGTCCCAACCACAACTGGGTATTGTTTTTGCTTTGGTTCCATCCATTCATTCTTTCTGGAGTTATTTCTCCACTGATCTCCAGTAGCATTTTGGGCACCTACCGACCTGGGGAGTTCCTCTTTCAGTATCCTATCATTTTGCCTTTTCATACTGTTCATGGGTTTCTCAAGGCAAGAATACTGAAGTGGTTTGCCATTTCCTTCTCCAGTGGACCACATTCTGTCAGACATCTCCACCATGACGCGACCGTCTTGGGTGGCCCCACATGGCCACATGGCTCCAAGGTAAGAAGCAGCAGCTGCGCTTTGCTGGAGCAGCCATGAAGAGATACCCCATGTCCAAGGTAAGAGAAACCCAAGTAAAATTGTAGGTGTTGCCAGAGGACATCAGAGGGCAGATAATCACAGATAATCACACCATAATCACAGAAAACTAGCCAATCTGATCACAGGACCAGAGTTTTTTCTAACTCAGCATTTAGGTTATGACCCATTTTTTTCTTCTTTTAAACCATGCTCTGGCAAATGTCTTCACATTAAGTCTTTATCCTCACCTCTGATTACTCCTTCTAAAAAGAGAGTTGTTATTGTTGTTGTTTAGTCGCTAAGTTGTGTCTGACCCTTTGTGACCCCATGGACTGTAGCCCACCAGGCTCCTCTGTCCATGGGATTTCCCAGGCAAGACTACTGAGCAGGTTGCCATTTCCTTCTCAGGGGATCTTTCCGATCCAGGGATCAGTTCCAGGTCTCCTGCTTGGCAAATGGATCCTTCACCTCTAAGGCACCTGGGAAGCCTTAAAAAGGGAGTAGGCAGATTTTAAGTAGCTCTATCCAAGTTGAATTTTAATTTTAATATTTTTGATACATATTCCTCAAATGTAAATTTAAAATGTGCATGCATGCTCAGTCATGTCCAAATCTTTGCAATCCCATCAACTGTAGCCCACCAGGCTCCTCTGTCCATGAGATTCTCCAGGCAAGAATACTGGAATGGGTTGCCATGCCCTGCTCCAGGGGATCTTCCTGACCCTGGGATGAAATTTTAAAAGAAAGCAACTTACATGGAAAAGAACCTGAATATTTACAAATTACCCAAGTCACAATCATTTATTTTTGACCACTATAACAGACAAAAATCTCATCATTCTGTTTGTTTTCAATAAAATTTGTTTTATTTCTAGTAAGGTTGAATATTTTTATAAATCCAGAGAGTCTTTGTTTATTCTTATGTGGATTGACTCTTTCTCACCATCTTATTAATTTAGATGTCAGTGTTTTCTTGCTTCTTTTATGAGCTTTATATGCATTACTATATTTATTGCAGACATTTTTTTCTAATGTTTTCCTTTGTGATTTCTTTCATTGCTTTTGTATCTTGAAATTTCTTCCCATCTCAAGATCGCATACATATTTATGTTTCCTCCTAGTATTTCATGGTTTCACTTTTCATGTTAAAAATTACAAATCACTTGTAATGTATTTTGTCTATAATTTGATGTAAGAATATAATAGGTTTTGCTCAAATTGTAGATTTATATAACACTGCTTTTTGAATGGCCTATAAGTTCCTCATTGGTTTAAGGTGACTTCCTTAATATATATGAAATTCTGATATATACTGCATATGAATTTTGTACTAGGATCACACTCACTAGAACTCTAAAATCTGACAGGTTATCAGAGAGTTTTTAATCAAAGTATAGTTGGCTTACAGTATATTAATTTCAAGTGTACACTATAGTGATTTTATATTTTTACACATTATGAACCAAGGTTAGTAGAATATTCTTGTCCACATTCACTGTGTCATGCATCTGTTACTCTTTTTTATATCGCTTACTTAATTTAATTTTTATATCTCTTACTTAACTTACTTATATAACTTACTTATTTCATAACTGGTAGTTTGTACCTCAATAACCTTCACCTATTTCACTCATCCTTCCATCCCCCCTCCGCTCTGGAACCACCAGTTTGTTCTCTGTATCTGTAAATCAGTTTCTGTTTCCTTACATTTGTTCACTTGTCTCTTTAGTTGCCACATGTAAGCAAAAATGCAGAACTCTCTCTCAAAGGCCAGCATACCTTCCTACCCAAACCAAAGACATTACCAAAAAAAAGAAAATTACAGGTCAACATCCTTAGTGAATTGAGTTGAATGTGTGCTGAATCATCCTAAAGGAAATCAGTCCTGAATATTCATCGGAAAGACTGATGCTGAAGCTGAAACTCCAATACTTTGGCCACCTGATGCGAAGAACTGACTCATTTGAAAAGACACTGATGATGGGAAAGACTGAGGGCAGGAAGAGAAGGGGACGACAGAGAATGAGATGGTTGGATGGCATCACTGACTCAGTGGACATGAGTTTGAGAAAACTCCAGGAGTTGGTGATGGACAGGGAGGCCTAGTGTGGTGCAGTCAATGGAGTCACAAAGAGTCAGACACAAGTGAGCAACTGAACTGAACTGAACTGACTGATCCCTAGTGAAAACAGAAGCAAAATTCCTCAACAAATATTGGCAAACTGAATTCAACAGTACATTTAAAGGCTCATAAAACACAACCAAGTGGGATTTATACCAAGGATGCAAGGATTTTTCAATATCCACAAATCAATTGGTGTGACATGCCACATTAACAAATTGTAGAATAGAAACCATATGAGCATCTCAATAGATGGCAAAAAAACTTTTGACAAAAACCAACACCCATTTATGATAAAACTGTCTAAATAGCACAGAGGAAACCTAGCTCAACAAATAAAGGCCATATGTGACAAATCTAACATCATACTCAAAGGTGAAAAGCTAAAAGTACTTTTTCTTGTCAGAAATAAAACAAAGATCACTCTCCCCCCTTTTATTCAACAAAGTTTTGGAAGTCCTAGCTATGGTAATCAGAGAGGAAAAAGAAGGAAAAGGGATCCAAGCAGATGACATGATGCCATACATATAAGATCCTAAAGACACTACCAGGAAACAACTAGAGCTCAACAATGAATTCAGTCAAGTTGCAGGATACAAAATTAACACACAGAGATATGTTGCACTTCTGTACACTAACAATGAGAGATCAGAAAGAGAAATTATGGAAACAGGCCCATTTACCATTGCATAAAACATGCCAAGGAATAAACCTAGCTAAGGATCCAAAAAATCTATGCTCTGAAATCTATAAGAGGCTGACAAAAGAAATGAAAGAGGACCAAAAAAAAAAAAAAAAAAAAGGAAAAATATATTATGCTGTTGGATTAGAAAAATGAATACTAGAAAAATAACTACCCAAGGTAATCCACATATTCAATGCAATCCATAGCAAATGACCAATGGCATTTTTCATAGAATTAGAACAAATTTTTTTCCATTTATTTTTATTAGTTGGAGGCTAATTACTTTACAATATTGTAGTGGTTTTTGCCATACATTGACATGAATCAGCCATGGGTGTACATGTGTCCCCCATCCTGAACCTCCCTCCCACCTCCCTCCCCACCCCATCCCCCTGGGTCATCCCAGTGCACCAGCCCCAAGCACTTGTTTCATGCATCCAACCTGGACTGGTGATCTGTTTCACACTTGATAATATACACGTCTTGATGCTGTTCTTTCAGATCATCCCACCCTTGCCTTCTCCCATAGAGTCCAAAACTCTGTTCTATACATCTGTGTCTCTTTTTCTGTCTTGCCTATAGGGTTATTGTTACCATCTTTCTAAATTCCACATATATGTGTTACTATACTGTATTGGTGTTTATCTTTCTGGCTTACTTCACTCTGTATAATGGGCTCCAGTTTCATCCATCTCATTAGAACTGATTCAAATGTATTCTTTTTAATGGCTGAGTAATATTCCATGGTGTATATGTACCACAGCTTCATTATCCATTCGTGTGCTGCTGGGCATCTAGTTTGCTTCCATGTCCTGGCTATTATAAACAGTGCGGTGATGAACATTGGGGTGCACGTGTCTCTTTCAGATCTGGTTTCCTTGGTGTATATGCCCAGGAGTGGGATTGCTGGGTTGTATGGCAGTTCTATTTCCAGTTTTTTAAGGAATCTCCACACTGTTCTCCATAGTGGCTGTACTAGTTTGCATTCCCACCAACAGTGTAAGAGGGTTCCCTTTTCTCCACACCCTCTCCAGCGTCTATTGCTTGTAAACTTTTGGATAGCAGCCATTCTGACTGGCGTGTAATGGTACCTCATTGAGGTTTTGATTTGCATTTCTCTGATAATGAGTAATGTTGAGCATCTTTTCATGTGTTTGTCAGCCATCTGTATGTCTTCTTTGGAGAAATGTCTGTTTAGTTCTTTGGCCCATTTTTTGATTTGGTCATTTATTTTTCTGGAATTGAGCTGTAGGAGTTGCTTGTATATTTTTGAGATTAATCCTTTGTTGCTTCGTTTGCTATTATTTTCTCCCATTCTGAAGGCTGTCTTTTCACCTTGCTTATAGTTTCCTTTGTTGTGCAAAAACTTTTAAATTTCATTAGGTCCCATTTGTTTATTTTTGCTTTTATTTCCAATATTCTGGGAGGTGGGTCATAGAGGATCTTGCTGTGATTTATGTTGGAGAGTGTTTTGCCTATGTTCTCCTCTAGGAGTTTTATAGTTTCTGGTCTTACATTTAGATCTTTAATCCATGTTGAGTTTATTTTTGTGTATGGTGTTAGAAAGTGTTCTAGTTTCATTCTTTTACAAGTGGTTGACCAGTTTTCCCAGCACCACTTTTTAAAGAGGTTGTCTTTTTTTCCATTGTATATTCTTGCCTCCTTTGTCGAAGATAAGGTGTCCATAGGTACGTGAATTTATCTCTGGGCTTTCTATTTTGTTCCATTGATCTATATTTCTCTCTTTGTGCCAGTACCATACTGTCTTGATGACTGTGGCTTTGTAGTAGAGCCTGAAGTCAGGCAGGTTGATTCCTCCAGTTCCATTCTTCTTTCTCAAGATTTTTTTTTTTTAATTTTTATGGAAACACAAAAGAAATCAAATAGTCAAAGCAATCCCAAGAAAACAGTGCCAGAGAAATCAGGCTCCCTGACTTCAGACTATATTACAAAGATATAGTCATCAAAACAATATGGTCCTGGCACAAAAATAGGTCAATGGAACAGCATAGAAAGACCAGAAATGAACCCATGCACCTAAGTCAATTATTCTACGACAAAGGAGATGAGAATATATAATGGAGGAAAGACAATCTCTTCAATAAGTGTGCTGGGAAAACTGGATAGCTACATGTAAAAGAATGAAATTAGAACATTCTCTAGCACCATAATAAAAATAAATTCAAAACGGATTGAAGACCTAAATGTAATACTGGATATTCTAAAACTCTTAGAGGAAAACATAAGCAGAACACTCTTTGACATAAATCTCAGTAATATCTCTTTGGATCCACCACCTAGAGTTATGAAAATAAAAGCAAAAATAAGGACTTTCTTGGTGGTCCAGTGGTTAAGAATTTGCCTGCCAATCCAGGAGACACAGGTTCCATCTCTGGTCTGGGAAGATGCCACATTCTGTAGGACAACCAAGCCTATATGCCACAAGTACTGGAGCCCACACACTCTCGATCCTGTGTGCTGCTCCTACCGAGCCTGTGTGCTACAACTAAAGACTGGGTGCTGTGGAGCTCACGCTCTGCTACAAGAAAAGCCACTGCAATGAGAACACCACACACCACAACTCAAGGGTAGCCCCTACTCACAGCAAACAGAGAAAGCCTGCACAAAGACCCAGCACAGCCAAAAGTGATAAATAAATAAGCAAACACAAATAAAAAACCTGAAGATAAATAAATGGGACCTAACTAAACACATTTGCACAGCAAAGGTGACCATAAACAAAATGAAAAGGCAACCCACAGAAAGGGAGAAAATATTTGCAAACAAAGTAACCAACAAGAAATTTGTCTCCTAATTATAAAGAGTTCATGCAGCTCAATATCAAACAAACAACCTAATCAAAAACTGGGCAGATTATCTAAATAGACATTTCTTCAAAGAAGACATACAGATGGCCAAAACACATGAAAATATGTTCAACATCACTAATTATTAGAGAAATGGAAATCAAAACTATAACGAGATATCACCTCACACCAATCAGAATGGCCATCATCAAAAATCTACAAACAGGAAATACTGGGGAGAATGTGGAGAAAGGAAACATTCTTGCACTGTTGGTGGGACTGTAAATTGATATAGCCACAATGGAGAACAGCATGGAGGTTCCTTAAGAAACGAAAAATGAAACTACCATATGACCCAGCAATCCCACTACTTGGCATATAACATGAGAAAACTATTACTTCAAAAAGATACATGTACTCCAACCTTCATTGTAGCACTATTTACAACAGCCAGAATGTAGAAGCAACCTAAATGTCTATCAACAGATGAATGATTAAAGAAGATGTGGTACATATATGCAATGGAATATTACTCAGTCATAAAAAGGAACCAAACTGAGTCATCTGTAGTGATGTAGATTAACCTAGAATCTGTCATACAGAGTGAAGTAAGTCAGAAAAAAAAACAAATATCATATATTAACACACACACACATATATATATTCTAGAAAAATGATAGTGATTAATCTATTTTCAGGGTAGGAATAAAGACACAGACATACAGAATAGACTTGTGGACACAGCAGGGGAAGAAGAGGGTGGGACAAACGGAGAGAGCAGCATTGACATTCATACATTACCACGTGTAAACTGATCGCCAGGGGGAAGCTGCTGTACCACACAGGAAGCTCAGCTTGGTGCTCTGTGACGACCTAGAGGGGATGGATGGGGCAGGGTGGGGGGAGGCTCAGGAGGGAGGGGATATGTGTGTACATAAGGCTGATTCACATTTCTGTACAGCATAAACCAACACGACATTGTAAAGCAATTATACTACTAATAAAAAAATTTAAGAGGAAAAAAAAACCTACAGTAAGTGATTCACCTCACATTCCAACCACCATCAAAAAGTCTAAAAACAATAAATGCTGGAGAGTATGTGGAAAAAAAGGAAGCCCTTTTACACAGTTGTTGGGAATGTAAATAGGTGTAACCAGTATGGAGGTTCCTCAAAAAAACAAAAATAAACTACCATATTATAATGGGAGAGCAATCCCACTCCTGGGCATATAAATGTATCTATGCACCCCAGTGTTTACTGCAGCTCTATTTATAATATCTAGGACATGGAAGCAACCTAAACATCCGTCAAGAGAAAAATTAAGATGTACAAGTTGGTGATGGACAGGGAGGCCTGGCGTGCTGCAATTCATGGGTTAGCAAAGAGTCAGATACGACTGAGCAACTGAACTGGACAGAACAATGGAATTTTACTCAGACATTAATAAAAACAGTGAAATAATGCCATTTCCAGCAACATGGGTGGACCTAAAGGTTATCATACTAAGTGAAGTTAGCCAGACAGAGAAAGACAAATATCACATGATATTGCTTATATGTGGAATCTAAAAAAAAAATGATACAGATAAACTTATACACAAAAACAGAAATAGACCCACAGACATAGAAAACAAACTTATGGTAGCCAAGGGGAAAGGGTGGGGTAGTGATAAATTAGGAGTTTGGGATTAATATATACAGACTACTATATACAAAATAGATAATTAACAAGGACCAGGGAACTCTACTCAATATTTTGTAATAACCTATATGTTGAAAGAACCTGAAAAAGAATAGATATATGTAGAACTAATTTGCTATACACCTAAAACTAGCACAGTATTGTAAATTAACTATATGCAATATAAAATAAAGACCAAATTTTAAAAAGGATCATATATCATGATCAAGTGGGATTTTTCCGGGGATACAAGGATGGTTGAATATCTGCAAATCAACATGATACACCACATTTACAAAATAAAGGATAAAAATTACATGATTATCTCAACATAAACAGAAAAAGTAGTTGACAAAATTCAATATTTGTTTATGATAAAAATCTCAAGTTTATTCTTACTACTGTCATGTGTTCCAAAAGTCACTTTTACAAGATGTCTTTTCTAATCACCCAATGAAAACCACCCCTCAGGCACTCAGATTTTTTTTATTCTTTTATACTATTTTTCAAAGTATTTATCATAATCTTATACTTGCTTACTAATGTTTTTGCTTGTTTATTGACTATGCCCTACACTACTACAGATACTCAAGGAGAACTGGAACCTTGTCTGTTAGAGATTACTATAGTCTCAGAGCCTAGAACACGGTATATAATCAATCAATATCTGTTAAAAGAATAAATAAGCAATTCCAGGAATTTCATCAATGCCAGTCTACATTTGAATTTTCGCCAGTCTTGCTAAATTACTATGACTCTAAAAAAAAAATCTTAGTTTTTTGGACAAATTCCCCTCTCCTATTTGTTGTCAAAATTATCTTTATTTATTATTCTAGATAATTTTTAGAATCAGTTTGTCAGATTCTTTGCCTCACCTATACTTTGTTTTATATGTGCCCTCCTGAAGAAAACACTTACATTAAATCAAACCATAAATACATTACGGAAGAACTGACACTGTTCAAAATGAGGAGAATATCAAATTGCTCGATGTTCTCATAAGACTGTAGAAAAACATCTGATACTCAAGTCTCTCAAAACATGGATTCTCAAATCTGAAAAGGTCAACTTACTTCTTATCCAAATAAGAATTTGAGACCCACATTGATTTGTCCATAACATCACAGCTAGGACTGATCCTATCAAAAAAACTTATAAATTATTATCTATATCAAAATATAGTGATGAGAATAATAAAGCAGAATTTCAAATATTTTCCTATACTGGAGAAGAGACCATTTCACAGTACAAAGGAGGAAGCAGAATTTCAGCAATTTCCAGGGGAAGTGGACTGTGGAGAGTAATAATCTATGTAATTGTAGTGTTGGAATGAAATCAGTATGTTCATGGCAGTACTGTGGCATTGATTTCAGTGCACTTAAGCTGACAAAGTGCTCAGGCCTCACTGATTACACAGAAGCTCTTGAGAATTTTTTTCCATAGAAAAATCACAAGTATCACATACTAAATCAGAGTCTCTAAGATAAAAAAGCCTGCTATGTGAGGGACCCTCCCAGGAAAACTGTCCTTAACCAGAGTCATTTGGGGTTGGTTTGGGGGATGGGGGTTTCTTTGGCTTTCTTTATTGAAGTATAGTTGATTTATAATATATTAGTTTTGGGGTGTGCAAAATAGTGATTCAAAGTTTTTAAGATTGTACTACATTTACAGTTATTATAAAATGCTGGCTATATTACCAGTAAAAATGCTGGCTATATTACCAATCATTTGGATAAGCCACCAACTCACTTTACTAATGCTCACATGAGCATTTACTCCCACACTCAAAACCTTTCCCTGCATCTCCTTTGCCTCTGAAATAAAGATTGACCTTCTTCAGCTTGACATTAAAGATAATTTGGTATTAAATGCTGCTGAGCTATAGTCTAGATCTGCTACTCCTGTCTCATTGTTTGATACACATACCTGACCTCTATCCCATCCTACATTTGTATGAAAGTGAAAGTGAAAGTCGTTCAGTCATGTCTGACTCTTTGTGACCCCACGGACTATACAGTCCTTGGAATTCTCCAGGCTAGAATACTGGAGAGAGTAGCCCTTCCCTCCTCCAGGGCATCTTCCCAACCCAGGGACAGAACCCAGGTCTCCTGCATTGCAGGTGAATTCTTTACCAACTGAGCCACAAGAAAGCCCAAGAATACTAGAGTAGGTAGCCTATTGCTTCTCCAGGGGATCTTCCGGACCCAGGAACTGAACTTGAGTCTCCTGCATTGCAGGAGGATTCTTTACCAACTGAGCTATCAGGGAAGCCCTACATTCCTATGCTGCTGCTGCTGCTGCTAAGTCAATTCAGTTGTGTCTGACTCTGTGAGACCCCATAGACAGCAGCCTACTAGGCTCCCCTGTCCCTGGGATTCTCCAGGCAAGAATACTGGAGTGGGTTGCCATTTCCTTCTCCAATACTACACACTAAATATTTCTATTACAGGTCATGCTGCATTGATCTATATATAAAAACCACTTTTGAACCAGTTTAAATGTGTGTTTCTCCAGATAGACTTGCTTTCTCTAGAGAAATATCACTCTCTGAGCATGTTTACATTCATTTACTACACACTAAATATACTCAGAGAGTGAAATTTCTCTAGAGGTAACAAGTCTATCTGGAGAAGCACACATTTAAGCTGGTTCAAAAGTGGCTCATATACATAGGTCAGTGCAGCATGACCTGTAATAGAAAAAGACAAGGAACAACCATATCGCCTATCAGCAGAGGACTTACTCAATCCAATATGGAGTACAATACAGCTATTAAAAAGGAATGAGGACTCTATAGTCCTATCTACTATAGGACGAGCTACTGTGAAGTAAATGCCACAGCAAAATATGACATGAAAAACAGCAAGTTGGAGACAAGAATGTAAAGCTTACTACTATTCATCTAATAAAGATGAAATGTAAGTACATCTATACAGTTCTGCTATTCATCTAATAAAGACAAAACATAAGTACATCTACCTAGTTTCTGTATTTTTTAAACTGAAAAATCAAGCCGTGGATTTTTAAATTGGTTCTTATAAAAAGAAGTAAATAGAATTGATGGATAAGAACTGAAGCTAGACTTATTTTACATACCTTGTTTTTAGCTTTGACATTCAAAGCATAACTGGTAATTATAAAATACAATTTAATATAAAAATATAATTTCTAAACTTTGAAAAATTAAACAAATTAAGCTATGTTTTGAGTTGTGGCATAACAATACAGAAAATAACTATTCCCAATGACCTATAAAAACTAGTAATCTGACTGCAACTTCAAAGTGGATATACCCTAAGATAAGAAAGAATTGAAAACAAAATTTATTTATAGTGATCCTATTGTTGACAGCAGTGTCGGTTTTCTTATTCTGAGGCTATGGTGGATGTATTGCATGGTTAAGCAAAAAAGCAATTTGTTTCTGAGAGCTGAGATGCCCAGCATGGGAAAAAGGAAAGAGATATGATTGATAAGATGAAGTAAAAAGTCTATAGTCCCAAATATGGATATCTGTATAAGTATCTGTATAATTTATTATGGTTTCCCAGATGGCTCAGTAGTAAAGAATCCACCTGCCAATGCAGGAGACACAGAAGACAGGGGTTGGATCCCTAGGTCAGGGAGATCCCCTGGAGGAGGAAATGGAAAGCCACTGCCATATTCTTATTTAGAAAATTCCATGGACAGAGGAGCCTGGCAGGCTATAGTTCATCGGGTCACAAAGAGACAGACATGACTAAGCATGCACGCACACATGATTTATGATATATTTTATCTGTTAAAATTTATATTCCTATCTGTGTCTATTGAAAAGATAACAAGGATGAATTCAGCAGCAAAAGAACACCCCTAATACTCAAGCTGGGTCTCTAAATACCACTTCACATTTAAAGGAACTAGGGCTCCATGGTCAGGGGCTTGGGGAGGGGCTTCTCTGATACCTCAGTTGGTAAAGAATCCACCTGCAATGTAGGAAACCTGAGTTCGATTCCTGGATCGGGAAGATCCCCTGGAGAAGGGATAGACTACCCACTCCAGTATACTTGGGTTTCCCTTGTGGCTCAACTGGTAAAGAATCTGCCCACAATGCCTGAGACCTGGGTTCGATACTTGGGTTGGGAAGATCCCCTGAAGAAGAGAAAGGCTACCCACTCCAGTACAGTCCATAGAGTCGCAAAGATTTGGACATGACTGAACGACTTTCACTTTCACTTTTCACTTTCAGGGCTTCCTGGAGAAATGACTAAATATAAGCCCGTGTAGGGCGTCTCTAAGTTGAGCCTGGAACATCTTGTTATCAAATAATCTATGAAAGAGTTCAAGGGTCATTTCAAAAGAACCCAGGAGCTAATTCTAACAGATAACCCTTAGTTAAAATTGGAGTAATTTGAATCATAACTGCAATTAGACTCATAACTGCAATAAGTTAAAACATGAAATAATTTTAATCCATGATAATGAGACAAAAAAGGAAATCATAGGCCATTTTTGGATGCTATGGAATCAACTCAGATTGAAAACTAATTAAAAGGAAAAAGAAGAAAAATTAGTAGAAGAGAAACAAGGGCAGAAAGTAGTAAATATCTTGCCTATATAAGAATTCTACCTCAGAGTAATCTATAAATAGCTAATAACTTGGGTTTGAATCAGCAAAATTCAAAATATGAAAACTGCATAGGAAATAAATACCTGGCTTTTTCAATAGAAAATTTACAAAAAAAAAAGGGAGAGAGAGTGAGAGAGATGGCAGATGAGCTCACTAAGAGAGACAAGACATATTATCTAATTAAAACCTGTAACCTTATTTGAATCCTAATTCAAACAAACTGTGGAACACAAAACAAGGCAATGTTCAACAGTTAATGATATGAAAAAATTATCATTGAAGTATTTAAATTTTATAATGATATTATAATTTTATTTTTTTAACAAATTATTATCTTTCGAATATAATGCTGTAATGCTCATGAATGAAAAGACATATAAGATTTGCTTCAAAACAATCGGGAGTATTGGCTAGTAAGTAAGGGTATAAATGAAAAAAGATTAGGTAGGAGTTTCCAATTTCTGAACCTGGGCAGATGAATCCATAGACATTTACTATGATATTCTCTCTACTTTTGCATGTGTTTGAAATTTTCCAAAATAAAAGTTAAATATATAAATCAGTATAATTTCTAGAAAAATTGTATTACTGTTAGGCCCCACAGAGTATGCGTATGCCCATTTCCCCATATCCATAGTAACAATGAATTATAATACTGATAAGCAGTACTTTGTTTTGAGTCAGTCAGTGTATATCTAGTCCATGATGCATTGATGACAAGTATCATTAACTTTTTCTTACTAATTATTGAAATGCAGCTTACATATGATCACTTTTATGATCTCAAATTGGCTTTGAAGAATTCTGCTGTCTTCAAAAAACTACATGAAAAGGAAATATTTTGAACATGTTCATAAAATATATATTTTTATATACATTATACATACAAAGGTATAATGCATATAAGTGCATATCTTAATAGACTTTCTCCCTATTCCCTTAAATATGCATGTATAAAATATTGAGTTATTGTCTCTCTCTCTCCACATGTATATATGGAGTGTATATATATATATACACTCTTTTAAGTGTATATATATAAAATATTGAATTATTGTCTCTAGGTGATAGGTTTATGATCATTTGAGGTTTTATTTATTGTATTTTCTAAAACAGTGAACATGTTAGTTCTACAAGTACTAAAGTTTAAGAGTCATAAGAGAAACACATAGACACACATATTCAAATTGAAAACCAGAGTCAGTCAAAGGCACATTACATGTCAGCCATGTTATTTTACTGTACCATTTACTCTTTGGGTATAACCTTCCAATGACAAGTTCATTGATAGTGACACCAAGAGAGAAATCAGTCTTTTAAGTCTTTGCATCCAAAAGGGAGAGGTAAACATGGATAGTAGGTTGGAAACAGTAAATCAAAAAGATAAAAGTACTCACAGAGAGCATAAATCAAATTGCAAAGCCTGCAGGGCTCCATCTTTGCCAAATCCATAATTTATCTATCCATCCATTAATTCAACAAACTCTCATTTAACACCTCAAAGTGTGAGGCAACAGACTAGAACACATCATTATTATATATGACACACTCTGGCTCTTAATGAGTTCAGACTGCTAGTTTAAAAAAAAAAAAAAAACTACTTGAGATTATCAAACCCTGCTTAGCTTCAGGTTTCATGAGTTACAGTCCCTACCTTGCTATATGTAGATTATTTATAAATCAGATACATCTAATGTCTCTGCCCTCACTAGAAAAAATGGCATCAAAGTTGTGTTCTGCTTTCAGGATAATTAAAGTATTGTGTTCAGTTCAGTCACTCAGTCATGTCGAACTCTTTGCAACCCCATGGACTGCAGCACTCCAGGCTTCCCTGTCCATCACCAACTCCTGGAGCTTACTCAAACTCAAGTCCATTGAGTCGGTGATGCCATCCAGCCATCTCATCCTGTGTCATCCCCTTCTCCTCCTGCCCCCAATCCCTCCCAGCATCAGGGTCTTTTCCAATGAGTCAACTCTTTGTAGGAAGTGGCCAACGTATTGGAGTTTCAGCTTCAGCATCAGTCCTTCCAATGAATATTCAGGACTGATTTCCTTCAGGATGGACTGGTTGGATCTCCTTGCAGTCCAAGGGACTCTCAAGAGTCTTCTCCAATGCCACAATTCAAAAGCATCAATTCTTCAGCCCTCAGCTTTCTTCACAGTCCAACTCTCACATCCATACATGACTACTGGAATTTATATTTCAATAAGTTTTTTTTAATTTCCCCTATTTTCTAATTTTTACACATCTACTTTCTCATGTTGCCCTGGTTATTCACTAAAAGATTAATTCAGATAAAATGAAACTGATAGTTAGCCTTTCCAAACATTCCTTCTCATCTCTACTCAAATGTCCCTTTGGGCTCTAGAAAACAAAAGAAAGAGAATGAGAAAAAACAGAAAGAAGAAAGGAAGGGAGGATAGAGAAAAGTCAGAATGAAAGTATTTCAAAGATTTCAAATATAATTCTCTGAGTTAATTACTTAATTAATTTAGATGACTCCGACTTTTATATTTGGTGACGTTTACCTGAAGGGAAGTTAACTAGTGCACAGTGGAATTGGTAACACCGTTTTATCTCCTTTAACACACAGGAAGCCTGAGGATACACTAATTAGAGTTGGCATTTATCCTGGAAGGAGGTCTGAGAACCACAGTTCAGGGTGGTTCCACCAGATTAAAGCTCAGCTGAAGTTTTAGAAAATTCTTGCTCTCCTTAACTCTAAAATCCAATTCTTCTCATTTGAAAATCAAGTTTCATGGTTTCTTTCCTGTTCAAATTCTAAAATTAAATCTTTCTACCTGCAATAAATCGCTATGCAGAAGGATTAACAAATGCAAAACATTTCCTCCAGACAAACGCTCAGCCTTCTTAATAAAGACCTCTAAGCAGCCAGAAACTAAACATCAGAATTAGCAGACAGAAAGTCCTGACTTCAAAACAAGTTTTCAAAATGGAGGTTTAAAGAAAATATAGGGCACAGTGTGTTGAACAACTTTTGAATTTGTCTACACACTTAAGTCTTGCTTGAGAAACTAAATGAAAATGTTTCAAACTAAAGAAGCTCTTCATTAGTGACTTGTCCTGGCTTGAGACCTAACATTCAGTGAGAAGTCATTTGTCACTGTTCTGTAATCCATTGAGAAGATGGATGGCAAACACTACATGCAAATTAAGGGCTCCATATGGTAAAAAAAATACTACATAGCAGAAAACACCAGCACATTAGTAGAATCAACCTTGTTGAATATAAATCATTAGAAACTATTACTACCACAAGACCAAATATTGGTATAAAAACTAAACAGTTGAATTTTGATCAAAGATTCCTAGATCTAAGAAAATTGGTGACATCTTATTAACATACAAGGCTCCTAGAAATAACATTTAAATAAACAAATTAACCTATGTGAGTGACTGAAAACAATTTAATATACCACCACTTAGTACCTGAATATTTATTTTCATTTATTCTCCTTAGAAAAGACAGTACTTAGTCCTACATACGTGTGGATTTCAAGCCATGTCTGGTGGTAGCTACACCACCTAACTGATCTGGATATTTACCAACTATTTGATGATGAATGCACACTCAACTAACTCATTGGTATGAATTCTGATGGGGGTGGGGGGGCCACCAAGATTTCCATATGGTAGGAAAAAATTCAGATTGGAATAATCTGTAATTCAAGATCACTAAGGATTAGGTTGAACAATATGAAGTTGCCAACATATGATGATTTTTTTTACCTACAAACAAGGTAATTTCATAGGCTTTTTAAAATTGAAGTATAATTGGCTTACAGTGTTAGTTTCAGACGTACAACAAAATGATTCAGTTATAAATAATACATAAATTAATAAATTCTTTTCCCTTATAAATTATTAAAAATACTAAATAGAGTTCCCTGAGCTACACAGTAGGTCCTTGTTGGTCATCATTTTTTTAAATGTTTACTTTATATTAGAGGATAGCTGATTTACAATGTTGTGCTATTTTAAGGTGTATAGCAAAGCAATTCAGTTTTACATACACACACACACCCACACACACACACACACACACACATGTATCTATTCTTTTACAGATTCTTTCCCTTTTAGATTATTACAAAATAGTAAGTAGAATTCCCCAGTAGGTCCTTGGTGGTTATCTACTTTATAAAGTCGTGTGTATATGTTAATCTCAAACTTCTAATTTATCCCTCTCCCACCCTTTCCCCTTTGGTAACCATAAGTTTGCTTTCTGTCTGTGGGTATATTTCTGTTTTGTTTATAAGCTTATTAGTATCATTTTTTTTAGAGTCCACATATAAGCAATGTCATATGCTATTTGTCTTTCTCCTGGCTGACCTCACTCAGTATGATCATCTCTAGGTCCATCCATGTTGCTGCAAATGGCATTATTTCAGTGTTTTTTATGACTGAGTAAAATTCCATTGCATATATGCTCCACATATTCTTTATTTATTCATCTGTCAGTGGACATTTAGGTTTTTCCATGTCTTGGCTATTGTAAACAGTGCTATAATCACACTGATCATCAGAAAGTTACAAATAATAAATTGTTGGATAGGGTTGACAGGAAAAAGGAAACTTCCTATTCTGTTGATGAGTTCCTTAAAAAAACTAAAAGTAGAGCTACCATATAGTCTTACAATCCCACTCTTGAGCATATATCCAGAGATAAACCACAATTTCATACATTTTCAATGAACTGATGTCATATAGCCTGCCACTTCCTCTGGCCCACCTGGGCAAACTGATACAGTACTCTTCCTGCTGAACCAATCAACATATCCAGTATCAACCAATCACCCTCAGAAGAAGAGATGGAGCTTATTTGACACGTCAGATCTAGATCCCTCTTTTAACACACTGTTCTTATAAGACTTTATTTATTAACCCATTTATTCATTTAGCAATTACTTTTTGAGTATTTGCCCTATGAACAGCACTGAGTAAAGAGCTAGGGGAAACACAGAGAGACCACACCTGGGCATCAGTAAGTTGCTTGTATGTGTAGATTATGTATATTAGAAAATGTATATACCAAGCTCAGGTAATAAACCTAGGATGCTATTGGGGAAAATAAAGGGATATTTGAGCTTTGAGAAATAAGGAGAGAGGAATAATCCTATGGGCTAGATTTATCTGGAAGTCTTCATTAAAAGTTGAATTTTTAGATAGATAGGATTTCAATAGACAGTGAAAAATGGATGATGTATCAGTCAAAAAGAACTGTGTGATCAAGGTGGAATGTTCATGATGTATCTGAAGGGAGCAAAGTGTGGTAGGAGAAGAGAGGTTTAAAGTATGAATGAAGTGGAAATTTCACCAAGAGAGACTGAATGGTAAGATTGGAGAAAATAGTTGAAATGACAGTGCAGGAAGCAGCCTAATGAACATTTTATAGTATTCTCTAAATAACCTGTGGACGATGCTGTTGAGACATGACAGGATAGAATGTTCTAGGAAAAAAACTGGTCTGACATCTCTCTTTAGGATGGATTGCAAGAGAGACGATCAGAAATCTGTTAAGAAGGAACTTCTCTGCTCTAGAGAAGAGTGCAGGTAACGAAAATATGTGTACTAAAGTGCAGTCAAAAAATGTAAAAGGAGGTTACTTATAAAGAGAAATTAATAATTTTGGAATGAATTTGTATTCATTTCACCAGACACTAATTCGGCATTCCACACTGGTGTAGCATTTTAGTACTTCACTTATTCAGCAAATATTTAACAAGCACTCTGTTTCAGACATTTATAGGCTCTGGGGAAGTAAGGATGAACTAAGCAGACACAATCTATTCTCTCAAATAGCTACATTCTAGGGAGAGAGAGAAACAGTAAACAGCTTGGGGTGGGGGAGGGGAATATATATAGTCTCATGTATGAGATGTAATATATCTCATTACAACCTGTGATAAGTGTTAGGAAGGAAACAAACTTACTGCAATGACAGAAAATAAGAAAAGGATTTTCTCCATGATAGTGGTAAGAAAGTGCACTGAAGATGTCCATTAAGCTAAAAGCGGAAAGAATTATTAGAGTCCTAGTCCTACAACAGCAAATAAACTGCAACCATAAATTCAAAGGCAGTATAATTTCCTTTATTTGTCCTTTTCTTCCTCTAGCTCTATGTCAAAGCTTGGTTCAGCCTATAGGTTGTTACCCTTTCCAACTAATGAACCGAAATAGTCATGGGACTGAAAGTGCAGCTGAGGTGGTCATTAACCTACTAGCAGAGAATCAACATGGAGATGATATTTGCTGCCATAAATCCAAACCTTAGTAGTAAATATTTATTGGCAGGAAGTTATATTTCTACCCCTGACGGTTCTATTACTGCACAGTCATTCAAGGTTGAAAGCCATTTTTAGCAGCTATTTAGCAAAGTCTAAAATGACAGAGTATATTGCTATACCCTTGGAATTCCAGGGAATTCAAACATCTGGTTAAATCAACAGAAAACTCTTGTTCTCATCATTGAATCTCTGCTCAACTGACCCCAAGATCTCAGAAAATTCCATTTTTCTATGTTTCTTCTGACCACCCCACCTTTAGGCTTTTAGTCATGAAGGTCTCAGCTTCTTACATTCACTAGCTGTCCTAATGAATTCTGAAGAAATTCCCAGGGTCACTCCCTTCTCAGCACTGGATCCTTTCCGTCTTATGCTTATAATACTGCAAATATCTTATACAAGATATCTGAGTGTACACCTAATCCTATCATATAGACTGTAAACATCTTGAAGATGTTTTATTAATATTATATTCCCCATAGCACTTGGTATGTACCTAATAAATATATTAGGCAAAAAAGAATGAGCAAATGAATGTCTTGATAGATGAATTTCAGGAAAGAACCCTTAAAGTATCTCTCCTTGGCAAAAGCAAAGCAGACGTTTTCTAGATAAATTGCTTCTAAACCTGATTGTATATTAGAATAACCTAGTAGCTTATTCAAAATGTAAGTTCCTGGGCTCCACTTTCCTTGTCCCCCAACACCCAAGAATATGACTGAGCTAATCTGGGCTAGAATTAAGAAATCTGTGTTTTAGAAAGTCCTCCTAGGTATTTCTAATGTGCAGTAGGTTTGAAATCTACTGATTGAGCAATCAATTTCAAAATAGAAAACCACATTTAGTACCAGTAGAATGTGGCCCTATAGTGAATAAGCTAGGAGCTCACAAAAAAGTGTATTTGTAAAATACTGTAAATTTGTAAAATACTGTATTTGTAAAATGCTGTTAACTGTGATATTTTAAGGTTCTTACAAACACTGGCTCTAAATGACCAGAAAAAAATGAATATGAACTCAGATTTATCTTTCTAAATAGCTAGTAAAGTCAAAAATTTTATCCAACAAATATTTTTACCACAGACCCTCAATGCAATATAATTAAATTTCTTTTTAAAAATTGTATTGGAATATAGTTGATTTACAATGCTATACTAGTTTCAGGTGTATAGCAAAGTGAATCAGTTGTACATACACATATGTCCACTTTTTTTTAAGATTCTTTGTGCACATAGGTTATTAGAAAGTATTGAGTAAAATCCCCTGTGCTATACAGTAGGTCCTTACTAGTTTTCTCTTATATATGTAGTAGTGTGTATATGTTAAATAGAGTTTCTGTTTATTCAGTATGCCACATCAGCTACTCTAAAGTTTTTTTGCATGATAAAATAACTAGATCCCTGGCAATATCTCGTTTTTATTACATGGTTAGAATTTTAGAAAATAAGAGAAATCTCCAATAAGAGGGGGAAAGTGTGTGGATAGCAGAGTGGTGAAGAGCAAGTACATCCAAAATACATGGATTGCTTGGAAGAAAAAATTTATATCATAGCTGTGATGGGTAGACTAAGCTTTGACCCAGAAGTAAGGTGTCAAAACTGAATCTAATCAGTGGTGTTGGGAAGAATGGACAGTTCAGTTCAGTTACTCAGTCGTGTCCAACTCTTTGCGACCCCATGAATCGCAGCACGCCAGGCCTCCCTGTCCATCACAAACTCCCGGAGTTTACTCAGACTCATGCCCATTGAGTTGGTGATGCCATCCAGCCATCTCATCCTCAGTTGCCCTCTTCTCCTCCTGCCCCCAATCCCTCCCAGCATCAGGGTCTTTTCCAATGAGTCAACTCTTTGCATGAGGTGGCCAACGTATTGGAGTTTCAGCTTCAGCATCAGTCCTTCCAATGAATATTCAGGACTGATTTCCTTCAGGATGGACTGGTTGGATCTCCTTGCAGTCCAAGGGACTCTCAAGAGTCTTCTCCAACACCACAGTTCAAAAGCATCAATTTTTCGGCGCTCAGCTTTCTTCACAGTCCAACTCTCACATCCATACATGACCACTGGAAAAACCATAGCCTTGACTAGACGGACCTTTGATGGCAAAGTAATGTCTCTGCTTTTCAATATGCTATCTAGGTTGGTCATAACTTTCCTTCCAAGGAGTAAGCGTCTTTTAATTTCATAGCTGCAATCACCATCTGCAGTGATTTTGGAACCCAAAAAAATAAAGTCTGACACTGTTTCCACTGTCTCCCCATCTATTTCCCATGAGATGATGGGACCAGATGCCATGATCTTAGTTTTCTGAATGTTGAGCTTTAAGGCAACTTTTTCACTTTCGTCTTTCACTTTCATCAAGAGGCTTTTTACTTTCTCTTCACTTTCTGCCATAAGGGTGGTGTCATCTGCATATCTGAAGTTATTGATATTTCTCCCGGCAATCTTAACTCCAGCTTGTGCTTCTTCCAGCCCGGCGTTTCTCATGATGTACTCTGCATATAAGTTAAATAAGCAGGGTGACAATATACAGCCTTGATGTACTCCTTTTCCAGTCTGTTGTTCCATGTCCAGTTCTAACTGTTGCTTCCTGACCTGCATACAGGTTTCTCAAGAGGCAGGTCAGGTAGTCTGGTATTCCCATCTCCTTCAGAATTTTCCACAGTTTATTGTGGACAGCTATATGCAAAAGAATCAAGCTGAACGACTTTCTTGTATCATACATAAAAAGAAATTCAAAATGGATTAAAGTCAAGTGAAACCATAAAATTTCTAGAAGACAACTTAGTCAGTAAACTCTAATATAGGTCTTAGCAATATTTTTCAGAGAAGTTCCTTCAGACAAGGGAAACAAAAGCAAAAATAAAGACCACATCAAACTAAAAGCTTATTTTTCTTTGCAAAATTCTGTCAACGAAATGAAAACGCAGCCTACTGAATAGGAGAAGATACTTGCAAACTGTATATCCAATAAGGGGTTTAATACCAAAAAAAAGGTCAAAAAAATAAGCCAAAATCAGAAAAAACAGATTTTAAAATGGGCAGAGAGGAGACTTTCCTGGCAGCCCAGTGGTTAAGACTCTTCTCTTCCACTGCAGGGGCATGGGTGTGATCTTTGGTGACAGAACTAAGATCCTGAATGTTGCAAGTGCAGCCAAAAGAGAAAAACAATTTTTAAAAAAGACCTCATTTAAAAAAAAAATTTAAATTTAAAAAATAAATAAAATGTGCAGAGAATCTGAATAGACATTTTTCCAAAGAAGACATGCAGATGGCTAACAGACATATGAAAAGATGATCAACATCACTAATTATCAAGGAACTGCAAACTGAAACCACAATAAGAAAGATTTTGTTTGTAATCCATCAGAATGGCTATTACCAACAAATCACAAACATTGGTGAGGGTACGGAGAAAAGGAAACCCTCGGGCATTGTTGGTGGGGATGTCAATTGGTACAGCCACTAGAGGAACAGTATGCAGATTCCTCAAAAAGTTAAAAGAGAGGCACCATATGATACAGCAATTCAACTCCTGAGTATTTATCTGAAGAAAATGAAAACACTAATTAGAAAAGATATTATGCACCCTTGTGTATATTGTACCATTTTTACAATACCCAATATATGGAAGCAACTCAAGTGCCCGTCAATAGATGAATGAATAAAGAAGTAGCATAAATAGGAGGGAGGTGGGAGGGGGGTTCCTGATGGGGGGCACATGTACACGCATGGCTGATTCATGTCAGCGTATGGCAAAAACCAGTACAATATTGTAAAGTAATTAGCCTCCAACCAAAATAAATTAATTTTTTTTTAAAAAAAGAAGCACCATAAACAGTGGAATATTAGTCATAAAGAGATAATAAAACATTACCATCTGTGACAACATGGATGGATGCACAGGGTATTATGTTAAGTGGAATGTCACATAAGGAAAAACAAATAATACTTCATGATTTAGTATAATGTGGGGTTTAAAAAATAAAATACATGAACAAATATAACAAAACAGAAACAGAGCTATAGATACAGAAAACAGGTGGTTGACAGAGAGGCAGAGGATGGAGGGAAAAGAGAAATGGTAAGATCAACTAAGAAGTATTAATACAAACCTTCAGTTGTAAAATATATAAGTACGAAATGTACAGTGTGAGGAATGTAGTCAATAACTATATAGTATCTTTGTATAGTGACAGATGGTAACTAGACTTGTGATCATCTTGAAATGTATAGAAATATCAAATCACTATGTTGTGCAACAGGAAGTAACATAGTGTCACAGGTCAATTATACTTCAAAAATAAATAAACACATTCCAAAAGAGATCAGATGTGTGATTATTAGAGGGACTGTAGGGAGAGGGAATGCGATGAAGGCAGTCAGAATATACAAACGTTCAGTTATAAGACAAGTACTAGAGATGTACTATAGAACACAGCAGATATAATTGGCACTGCTATATGTTACATATGAAAGTGGTTAAGAGTAAATCCTAACAGTTCTCATCACAAGGAAGATAACTTTTTCTATTTATTTTTGTATCTTTGTGAGATGATGGATCTTTACTAAACTTGTGATAAATTTCATAATGTATATAAGTTAAATTATTATGTTGTATACCTTAAACTTGGGGATTCCCGGGTGCCTCTCATGGTAAAGAACACGGCTGGCAAAGTAAGAGACACAAGAGTTGTGGGTTTTATCCCTGGGTCAGGAAGATCCCCTGGATGATAGCATGCAACCCACTCCAGTATTCTTGCCTGGAGAACTCCCATGGACAAAGGAGCCTGGCGGGCTACAGTCCATAGGTCGCAAAGAGTTGGACATGACTGAAGTGACTTAGCACACACATGCACGTATAACTGAAATGTATACAGTACTGTATGTCAATTGTATCTCAATAAAGCTAGAAGAAGAAAAAACAAACAAACAAAACTGAACCTGAGACTCACATATAAGGTCAAGGACCCCTGGACTGGGAAAAAAAAAGTGACGCCTATTCAATAGCACTTCCTGACTTTCAGCAGAATCAAAAACAACTTCTCATTGGAGGGAAAAAGTCTCAATTTAGAGTCCAAGTTTACCACAGGTTGCTGCTGCTGCTGCTGCTGCTAAGTCGCTTCAGTCGTGTTCACAACCAAGGACCAACAAGCACACAAGGAAATAAAACATCAGAAGAAACAAACAAAAAAAAAGCCAGACCACCTAGGGTTTCAGATGCTGGACTTACACTATAAATCACTATGTATGAAATGTTTAAAGAAAAGGAATGTAAAAAAAAGGGGGGGCAGAATTATTTGTTTAAAGAAGAAGAAAACACAACTGTTAAATAAAAATTCAGAATATTTTCATGGCAGGTTAGAAACAGCTCATAGAAGAAATGAAAGACTAGAAGATAAAAATATGTGCTTAGTCACTCAGTCATGTCTGACTCTTTGTTACCCCTTGGACTACAGCCCACCAGGCTCCATTTTCAGGAGGTTTTTCAGGCAAGAATACTGGAATGGGTTGATATTTCTTTCTCCAGGAGATCTTCCCAACCCAGGGATTGAACCCATGTCTCCTGCATTGCAGGCAGATTTTTTTTACCCACTGAGCCATCAGGGAAGACCCATACTAGAAGATAGAAGTAAATAAATAAACTGTTCAGATTACAATACGGAGAGAAAAAGAGATGGAAACTATGGAGGAAAGGTTATTCAAGGATACTGAGTAACTATTGAACTATGAAGGAGAGGTTATTCAAGATATTCAAAGTAGAATGAAAAGGTTTGAAATATGTTTAGTTAGGATCCCAAAGAAAAGAATGAAAGAAAAAAAAAGTTTGAAGAGATTAACAGTTGAAGTTGCCACACTTGTCAATGATGGAGATTTGAATGAACTCTCACAAACTTTTTAAATTAATAAAATATTAATGGATAGGTTAAGAAGAACTTCTACATAGTATCAAGGAGTTAACAAGAGAGGAAGAAATGGCTGAACAAGTTCCAGTAGAAACTGTGGATCTAGACAAGTGAATCCAGGACTCAGGTTCACATTCACATTGAGAGAGTTTACTGATCCAGACAAGGCATCTGAGACTGAGGTATACCTGGGCTCAATGACTTTTCATTCCCTGAGACAAAACTGAGTGCAAGTAACTTACTGAGAGTTGATCCTAAAAAACACACATAGGAGAGTGAGGAAGTTAAAGGAATGGCAACAAGTAATGGCACCATTAAATAAGTTCCCACTGTAGGTAACTGAACTTCAGTTCTGCAGCATAACTCTGTCACGTGTAGATCATGGGACTAAAAATTACTTCACACTAGGGAAAAGGGAATTGGATGTTTATACGCCAACTCTCATCAGTCATTGGTTAAGTGTGACTCCAGGGAATTATTCCTTGTCTGGCACTGCTGGCCTATGTGTGGCTACTAGGGAAAGCCCTCAGGCAAAGAGATGCAGATGCTGGCAGCTGGAAGTCAGGCTAGTATGTAATGAGATCTCATTACATATCTCAATATGTAAAGATAAGATAATATAAACACCTACTTTAGGGGATTTCACAGAGCTAGAGGGAAAAAGCCAAAGCTCAGCATGCACCACAGATGGGGATAAAATGTTCTTTACTGTTTCTGAGAACTGAAAGGAATGGATCTTATTAACAGGGAGGAAAATGAAAATCTGCATTGGATAAGAGGCAATATCCTAAAACTTAAGTTATTTCTATATATAAATTTTCAAACATAATTTTCAGAAAACAATGAAGAAAAACAAGATATAAGCGAGAGACATAAAGGAGAGCTAGCAAAAGCAACAGACCCACAACACTTAGGGTAATGAAATTAGCAGACACAGTCCAAGTATGTTTACTATAGTCAAGGAAATAAAAGCCAAGCATTACTATTTCGACAGAAAATTGGAAACTATAAAAACTACTATAACAGAAACTTTAAAAATAAATAAATTGAAGTTCTGTTACTGAAAAATATAAATATGAAATTAAGAACTCAATGGATAGGTTTAAGAGCAGATTAGACAGAAGTGAAATCATAATCAGTAAAGTGAAAGACATTTAGAAAAAAAATCAAAATCAAGAAGAGAGCACCGAAAATGTAAAAATATACAGTGTTAGAGATACAGAGAACACTTTGAGAAGACTTAACATACATACAGTCAGACCAAAAGGAAAAGAGAAAAAGCAAGTGGACAGAGTCAGTATTAGAAGAAATAATGTCTGAATTTACCAGAATTGATGAAATACAGCAAGTCACCTATTCAAGATCAACAAAAACTAAATAGAACAAATAAAAAGAAAAGGACACTAGTTATATCAGAATAAGACTCCCTCCCCCCAAAAAAAACCCAGAGGAAAAAATCTTAAAATTAACTTTTTTAAAAAGTGATAAATACTTTCAAAGAAGTAGAACTTAAACTGGAAGCTAACTTCTCAATAGCAACAATGTTTAGATGATTTCTTCAGTGTGGGAAAGAAAAATGACTGTCAAGTCAGAACACTCTATCAAGCGAACATATACTTTAACTTGGAAGGATCAATAAAATAAAGACTTTTCAGACAAACAAAAACTGACAGTTCACCACCAGAATATGTACCAAATAAGACAATTCTCAAGGGATATCAGACAGAAGAATGATTATTACAAACAGAAAATCTAAGATGCAGAAAAAAAGTGAAGGGAGGATAAAAGATAAATTTATAGGTATACCTAAATAAGCATTGATTCTGTGAAAGAATAAAATAATAAATTGAGGTTTTACACACACACACACACACACACACACTCTTTAGAATTTAATTGGGCAGGGATAAATAAAGTTAGTGTTCCAAGGGGAATTGATTTTGGGGGGAAAGGATAAAGTTGTCATAATTAAAAGATTTTCATAAGTGAAAAATACTAATGATAATTTCTAGAGTAATCCCTAAAAAATAGACAAAGAGTGAATACCCACTAGTCCTACTAGAAGATAAATAAGATAATTAAACAGTAAAGTATTCAATCCAGAAAAGGAAATGAGAGAAATGGTGATATACACAAAGGAAAAATTAAAAATACCTAACAAGATGCAGATTTCAATATCAATAATGATTCTGAATAGAAACAAATTAAATATCTTCAAGTTAAGAGAAAATACTATTAGTTTCCTTAAAACAAAGAAAATGATAATTCAAGAGAATTATCTGGAACATAAGGACACAGAACCACAGCCTGAATCAGAGCCACACTAGTCAATATACAGGCTGTTGAGAGATGCAGACTAACTGTTGAACGATGCTAAGATTTTGTGTTTTCTTGTTACCCATTAAAATCTGGCTGAGACAAAAATTGTAGCACTCCACAACTAGGTGCCAATAATAAAAGCTGAAAATATACCTTATTGGTTTTGAGACTGAGTAGCAGGTGTAGATAAACAACTGTAAAAATAATCAGCTTTCAAAATGGGTATTTTCTCACCTGCTCTTCAGAAGTGTCCAAATCAGAAATAGAAAGATCTTCAGCTTATAAAGTGAAGTCGCTCAGTCGTGTCCAACTTTTTGCTACCCCATGGTCTGTAGCCTACCAGATTTCTCCATTCACGGGATTTTCCAGACAAGAATACTGGAATGGATTGCCATTTCCTTCTCCAGGGGATCTTCCCAACCCAGGGATCAAACCCAGGTCTCCCGCATTGCAGGCAGACGCTTTACCATCTGAGCCACCAGGGAAGCCCTCTGCTTATAAAGGATAGCTATAAAAATATATCCAAAGATCACAGTTAATGAGGAAATGTCAAAATTCTTCTCTCTGAAATCAGCAAGAGACAAGGAAACTACTCTCACCAAATTTATTCAGCAATGGACAAGAGATCCTAGACAGTGTAGTAGAGAAAAAAAAAACCAAGGATTATAAATGAATAAATAAAATTGTCATTGTTTGCAGATAATATGTTTCTACACAGTGAAATCCAAAGACTTTACAGATACATTATTAGAATTAAGCAATGAGTTTAGCAAGGTTGATGGATGCACAGTGAGTTTTTAAAACTCAGTTGCAATTCCTTAACCAACAACAAATTTAAAAGGAAAAAAATTTAATATATAATAACTTCAAAAACACCAATACCTAGGATAAGTCTAGAAAAGTACATGTCATAACTCTATATAAAAAAGTATTATTGAGCTAAACAAGACAACTGAATAGAAGGATATACTATGATTTGATACAGGAAAAATATAACATTTTAAATTAATTTTTACCAAATTGACACATATTTCAAAACAATATCTTTATCATATCCCAGAATATTTTGCTTGTTTTGATTATTTGTTGTGGTAATTAACACACTGATTCTAAAATTAGTATACAATTGCAAAATGCCAAAAATATCCAAGACATACTTGAAGATTAATAAAATACGGTAGAACTTGCTCTATGAAAAATCAAGACATTAAAAAGCTACAATTACTAACAAAGTGTGACAGTGTACAAGCATAAACAAATAGACCAATGGAAGAGATCAGAAAAAAACAGAGCCATGTATGAACAACACTATGCCAAAGATGGGGGCTTTCCTGGTGGCTCAGACAGTAAAGAATCTGCCTCAGATGTGGGAGACTGGGGTTCAATTCCTGGGTCAAGAAGTTCCCCTGGAGAAGGGAATGGCTCCCCATTCCAGTATTCTTGCCTAGAGAATTCCATGGACAGAGGAACCTGGAGGGCTATAGCTCATGGTCAAAAACAGTCAGACACAGCTGAGCGATTAACACTTCCACTTTTCATGCCAAAGATGACAATGCAGAACAAGGGAATCAGACTTTTTATTTGATGATACAAAGACATTACTTTGTCCACAAAGGTCCGTTTTGTCAAGGCTATGGTTTTTCCAGTAGTCATGTATGGATGTGAGAGTTGGACTATAAAGAAAGCTGAGCGCAGAAGAATTGATGCTTTTGAACTGTGGTGTTGGAGAGGACTCTTGAGAGTCCCTTGGACTGCAAGAGGATCCAATCAGTCCATCCTAAAGCAGATCAGTCCTGGGTGTTCATTGGAAGAACTAATGTTGAAGATCTGAAACGCCAATACTTTGGCCACCTGATGTGAAGAACTGACTCATTTGAAAAGACCCTGATACTGGGAAAGATTGAGGGCAGGAGGAGAAGGGGATGACAGAGGATGAGATGTGGTTGGATGGCATTACAGACTCAATGGACATAGGTTTGGGTGGACTCTGGCAGTTGGTGATGGACAGGGAGGTCTGGCGTGCTGCGGTTCATTGGGTCGCAAAGAGTCGGACACGACTGAGTGACTAAACTGAACTGAGGGTAACTAAATATCTTCACGGAAAAAAAAAAGTTTTAATTTGATTCTCACCTCATTCAATATACAAAAATAAACCCTAGGTGGATTATAAACTAAATATATAAAGAAAAATACTATTTAAAAATAAAGCAAAATAATATAAGTGAATATATTTGTGACTTAAAGGAAAATTTTGATTTATCCTAAAGGAAAAAGTGTATACTTTGAAAATATTCACATTTAAAACTTTTTTTATCCAAAAAAACACAAAAGGCAAACCACAGAAGACATTTGAAGCATGTATAATTGACAAAGGAATCATAACTATTATTATAATACATAAAGAAATCCTACAATAAAGTAAGAGATAATTTTTTTAATGGGTAAAATAACTGTATAGACAACTTGCAAAACAGGAAATGAAAATGGTCACTAAGTATATGAAAACTCACTATTAATCTGGGAAAGCAGTAAATATATGAAAACCCATTAGTAAAATAAAAATTCCAATTAAAAACCAAAATGAGGTTATAATACACACCCACCAGATTAGCTAAAATTTAACAATCTGACAATACCAAATATTTGTAAAATGAGAAGCAGTAGAAACTGTCATAAACTACTATAAATCAGTTAAACTCTTTGGAAAATAGCTTGGCATTCTGTAATAAAACTGAAAATATATATACTATATAGCAAAGTTATTCTTCTCCTAGTTATGTATGTAAGTATACTAAAGATATTCCTTATTCAGATAGAAGTAACATGTTCAATACTGAAAAATATAAATAAAAAGAAAGTCACATCTACCAACATCATAGTGAAGAGAAAAACATAACACTAAAGCAAGAAGAATATTTGAAAAGTGTCCACAGGAAAATAATTTACAAAAGAATGATTAGACTGATATCTGATTTATCAAAGGCAACAATGAAAGCCAAAAGACATTGGAATCACATGCTCACAGCAATGAGAAAAAAATAGACTAGAGTTGTGTACCAGAGAACCTAACTTCCAAGAATCAGAGTGACACATCTGTTAAGAGACCTGTAACCAAAATAAAAAATAACTTACAACTCAATAAAAAGAAAAGTAACCTCATGCATCAAAAGGCAGGTACAAAGACATCCACAGCAGCGTTGTTTCTAACAGCAAGAATCTACAAACAACTTAAATGACCATTGCCAGGAAAATTATTTGCTATATATATATTTATACACAGAATTATTATTCAGCAATGAAAATTTAAAAGCTTCAGCTGTATACATCATCACAGGTGAACCTTAAAAACAAAATAATCAATTAAAAAACTAGCCACAGTAGATCACATAGAGCATACACCATTTTTACAAAACTTTCATTTCTTTCCAAAGGTAGGAAAAAACGTCATTTTTTTAAAAATCCCAACAAAAACCCTATGTCTTTTGTTTCTCTAATCAGAATTATTGGAACTGGCTGTGTGCAAAAAAAAAAAAAATCTAGTGGACATAAATGTTATTTTTTTGGTTGGTTAAGCAAATCTTTAGAGTGAGCCAATTAGTGCACTGAAGGAAAAACTCTCTAACACTGTAACTCTGGTATTATCAGAAAATGGAGACTTTTGGTAACCTGAAGTGAAGAATTTAGATAGAGGTACCGTTAAAAGCATATGTGGATTACAAAATTAAAAGGACTATCAAGTTTTAAGTCTTGACTTCCTTCCACCTTCCCAACAACTCTTGCAGGCTCTATCTTCAAAAGGCAAAACCACCCATCTCTCATGACTGCCAACACTACCTCTCTGGTTCAAACCACTGCCATCTCTCAGCTGAACCATAGGAAGCACCCATTAACTGAGCCCCCGCATCAATCCTTGATCTGCTCTTCCCCATATCAAGGTTCTTTTCAGAGTAACAATAACAGTGGTCATGTGAAATTGCAATTTATACCACATCACTCATCTAATCAACCCCTCAATTCCCATCAATGGCTTCTCACTTCACAGTGAAATCCAAGACCTTCATGATCCTCAGCCCAGGCTACTTCATCTTCTAACACTCACTACTCTTGCCAAGCTAGCCTTTTGTTTTGTTTTGTTTTGTTTTCCTGGTCCTTAAAAGCACAAAGCAGGCTTCCACCTTGGAGCCTCAGTATCTATTGTTAAATCACTAAATTTCTAAAGATGGGTCCCAGAAGAACAAATGATAAAAGTGCAGCATGATACAGCATTTATGAATGATCCAATTCTATGCACCTGTGAGTCAATAAATCCAGCCTATCAGGCCTGATGCAGAGGAAGTGATGTCTTCTTTTTGAAGAATTTTTAGAAACATTTTATATGCATGACTTGGAAGCCGTTTACACATTGTGTTTTATTCAGAATTATCTAATTGCCCAAAATATACTGTCTCTACAGGCAATGTGCAGAGGTTCTATTAAGAACACATATGTATCATCCTCTCATACTCCACTCACAACCTACCCGTAATCACCATCACTCCCGCCTGCCTGTGAGGAAATGTGTTTTCTTTATTAAATATTCCTTCTCAGGAAATATGAAAGATTCTCTGGAAATATATTCTTAATGAGATTTTGAATGATCACCTGAACTTGGAGAACTAGCCCCTTTATCAGAGCCAGCTTCTCCCAGTCTTTCAGGAAGAACTATGATCTCTGGTTATTAACTGAACATTTTATGAGCAGAAAATGGAAATGGAAGACAGGAGAACCATAACTTAAGTCATGATCTGACTTCTCAATTAAAGCGATATTAAAAAGCAATATAATCCTTCACCAGCCACACATGTATGAGGGTTACAGAGCAATTGGAATTCCCTCCCAGAAGAGTAAGATAAAGAATACTTTAGCCCAGCCCAGCTTGTAGCACACACAGAAAGTCAAGAGAAAATCAGAAAAGGAGTAGAGAGAAAGGAAGGTGGCTTCAAATTTTGCTTTACTTGTGCTGGCTGGAATTCATTCCTGGTCTCAGAGGAGTAAAAATCAATGCTTCACGTGTCATCTATCAGATCCACTAGGTTGGCTGGACCTTGGGGGCTTTTGCTCAATATGGCTGCTCACACAAGTATGGCTCAGGGTGGCTCCTCCAGGAACTCGGAAAGGGCAGGGCTGTGGTGGGGCCCCAGAGGCCCTTAATTTAAGTGTCAAGAAGAGATTCTAGAGCAGAAAGGTCACACTTGATGAGGATAGTGGTGTGAGTAGTGTAGTGGGCTGTCTTCCAGCCCAAAGGCAAGTTCATCCAAGTCCTTTTTACTTTTAAGGGACATCCTGACATTTTGTCAGTACTACTGTTTTTTGTTTGTTCGCTTTCTTGTCTTTTTTTAATAACAGATGAAGACAGCTGGGCCCTGATCATTGATGTGAAGAGTGTGCCTGCCTCTAGGAATGTGGAGGCAGAGGAACCATTCAACAGGCAGACCTGTGACAGGTAGATCTAGACACTCACTATGTGATGTTGATTACAGTGGTAACAATTACAACAATTGTGTCAATTTAATATATGCCAGGCATTTTACTAAGTTCTTTATAGGGTTCATCTAGATTAGATCCTTATCACACTCTCTGGGATAAATATTGCTGTACTATTATCATCCCCATTTTACAGAGGAGAAAACTGAGACTTAGAGAAGTTAATGATTTGTACACACTACAGCCTTCCTAAAAAGGATAAAAAGCTATCTGGCTCTACTCTTTTAAAAATGGCTACTTCCTGATGTTTTTCTATGTATTTACATTATATAAACCCTTTGAATTGAAAACCCTCATTAATTATAGACAGGACTTCCCAGGTGGCTCAGTGGGTAGAGAATCCACCTGCAATTCAGGAGGCACAGGTTCAATCACTGGGTCAGGAAGATATCCTGGAGGAGAAAATGGCAACCACTCCAGTATTCTTGCCTGGAAAATCCTGTGGACAGAGGAGCCTGGTGGGCAATAGTCCATGGGGTCAGGAAAAGTCAGACGTGACTGAGCATTGAGCACAAGATTAACTACAGATATTATCTAGAAAGCAGAGCATATAATCAGCCATTAAAATTTTAACATAAATTGTTTTCTCAGACCAGCTAGCAGAAAGAAGAGACCTAATTAAGAGAGACATAAGGCATTTAAGCTTTAATAGGGATGGAAGATTCAAGACATTACTGAAAAATGTCTGCTCTTTGAGGTCAAGGACTGTAACTTCTGTCTCAGCATATCCAGACTCTATCATAGTACCATGTACAGAGTAAGTATTCAAAAAAATAGTGGATGTATGGATGAATGAATTGTTCTCACTGTTCTCCCCATGAACAGTCAGTGGGCAAACTGAAGGCAATGGAGCTAAGAGAGTGGTCCTCAAATTGGGGAAAAACAAAACCGATTACCTGGGAGCTAGATGACTGGGAAGGGAGATCTGAAAAAGTCTCCCTTTTTACCATCTACCCTTTTGTGCCTTTCACATTTTGTGACTTTGTGTATCTTATCCATTCCAAAATTAAATTAATTTGTTTTAAGCTGATACATAAAAGAGCAAGGAAGAGCCCACAAGACCAATATTCTTATTTCACAATTCTTCCTTGAGTGGGTCTAAGTCAACTAAACCAACACATCATGTTACCTATAAAGGTTATTTTCCATTTCCCTAGTAACCAGTTCTTTCTTTGTTGTGTTAGCTTAGATAAGAGAAGCTGCTTCCATCTAAAAGAGTTGGATGAAGGAGAGGAGATCCTATCCCTAAAGAATCACCCTGAGTCCATGGGGAAGGTCTGGGCAATATATCATTAGTTGCCTAATTTTAAAAATTCATCTAAGATTGCAAAACAGAACTTCAATATTAATATTTTAGGTCAATATACACTTGGTATACACATAGTTCTACCATAATTATCTTACTATTCCTGTGATTGAAAGTGAAAGTGAAGTTGATCAGTTGTGTCTGACTCTTTGCAACTGCATGGACTGTACCCTGCCAGATTCCCTGACCATGGGATTTTCCAGGCAAGAATGCTGGAATGGGTTGCCATTTACTTCTCCAGGAGATCTTCCCAAACCAGGTTTCCAGGGGATCAAACCCAGGCCTCCAGGGAATCAAATCCAGGTCTCCACATTGCACAGTTTTCTCACTCTTCCTGTGATTACTAGAATTTTATAGTTCAACAGATTTTCAAAAAAGAAAAGCATACAAAGAAAACACAAACTTAGGGTTTTACCTCTCTCCATCATGACATTGTGCCAGTGATTAAACATGAAGTCTGAGCCAGCTCACTTAGCTTCTCTATAACTCAATTTTCCTCATCTGGGAAATGGAGATAAGAATCAATTCTGCTTTCTCTCAAGATCATGGCAATAAGTGACAAGAAATGACTACAGATATGTTTTGTAAATGAAACTCCACACAAGTGTAGTGTAAGCAAGTGTAAGCACACAATTATTCCTTTCTCGTTATCCACCCATTACAGGACTTCTCGAGAAGATTCTTAGTCCAATACTCCTCCCACTACTGCCTATGGATAATTATTATACCATAAAGTTTCCTCCAAGAAAGTAAAATGTTTGAAAGATCTTAGGCATACCAGTTGATAAGTCACAGTATCATGACATCACTCAATTATTGGTGGGTAACCCAAGAATCTAGTGACTCTGTACCTGCCTGGTTCCCAAGAATACCAAATATCAGGTCCTGCAACTCTCCCCTCTACGCACCACATGGCCTTGGATAAATCCTACAGTCAATCTGATCCTCAATTTCACATTTAGAAAATGCAAATAATACTTCCCTTTATTATTCCACAGGCTTTACAGAATGTGGATCAAAGGCAATATATCAAGATATTTCAAAAACACTAAGACTAAAGTCTTTACCATGGCATATAATGTCTCCCTCTATAAAAATGTAAGTACCATGAGGAGAGGAGGTTTGGGCTGTTTAATTCACTTATGTATCCTCTGCATCTAGAATAGTGCTTGGCACATAATACGCATGCAGTAAATACCTGTCAACGAATGAATGACTAGCAAAGTAAGAACTCCCCATTATCACCAGTATTATTCCTCCAAATGTGCACAAAGAATTTAAGGCCTGAAACTCAAGTACTGTTTTTATATACATATTAATTTATGAGTAAACTAACCCCACAATGTACATACTATAGAAGCAGTTTTTCTCTTAAATACACAAAGAAGCAGAACATAGAAAATCATGCCCTACAATCTATAGGTTCAATTCAACCCGTATGAACAGGCCAATGGCACTTTAACAGAACCAAGACAAATTGGAAAGATAATTTCCAAGATAATTGGAAAACTTGTGTGAAAACACAAAAGACAGCAAATGGCCAAAACAATCTTGAGGACACAGAATAGAGCTGGAGCAATCATGACTTCAGACTCCCTGATTTCAGACTATAATATAAAGCTGCAGTCATGAAAATAATATGGTACTGGCACAAACACAGACATATAGATCAATGAAACACAATAGAGAGCCCAGAAATAAGCCCATGCACTTACAGTCAATTAATCTTACACAAAAAAAAGGGGGGGGGGGTATATACAACAGAAAAAAAGTGTTTTCAATAAGTGATACTGGGATAACTAGACAACTACATGTAAAAGAATGAAATTAGAACACTCTCTAACACATATACAAAAATAAACTCAAAGTGGATTAAAAACCTAAATATCTCCATCATACCATACAGATACCATAAAATTCCTAGAGGAAAACATAGTCAGAACAATCTTTGACACAAATCATAGCACAAATTTTTTTTTTATTCCACTCCTAAAACAAAGGAAATAAAAGCAAAAATAAACAAAGGAATCAATAATTAAAAGCTTTTGAATACCAAAGAAACCATCAACAGAGTGAAAAGACAACCTACTAAATGGGAAAACATACAAGTAAATTACATAACTGATAAGGGGTTAATATCCAACATATACAAACATCTTATACAACTTAACATCAAAAACTAAACAGCCCAATTAAAAATGGGCAGAACTGAATAGACATTTTTCCCAAGAGGAGATGCAGATGGTCAAGAGCCACATGAAAAGGTGCAAAGCATCACTAATAACCCAGGAAATTCAAATCAAAACTACAATAAGATACTACCTCATACCTGTCGGAATGACTACCATCAAAAAGACCACAGATAAAAAATGTTGGCAAAGATGTAAAAGAGAACCCTTGTACACTTGGTGGGAAAGTAAATTGATGCAGCCACTGTGGAAAATCCTATGGAGGTTTCTCAAAAAACTAAAAATAGAACTATCATAGGACCCAGCAATTCTACTCCTGGGTATATATCTGATAAAACAAAAACACTAATTTCAAAAAGACACAAGCACTGCAATGTCAAAAGGAACATTATTTACAATTGCTAAGATAGAGAATCAACCTAATTGTCCATTACCAGATGAATGGATAAAGATGTGGTATCTATATACAATGGAATTTCATACAAGAATGAAATTTTTTCTTTTGCAGCAATATGTCTGAACTTGGAGGGTATTATGCTAAGTGAAATAAATCAGACTGACCAAAAAAAGAAGAAAATACTGTATAATATTTCCTATATGTAGGATTTGAAAAATACAACAAACTAGTAAATGGTAGCAAAAAAGCAGCAAACTCACAGATACAGAGAAACATTAGTGGTTGCCAGTGGGAAGAGGGAAACAGGGAGGAGCAATAAGAGGTAGAACAGACTGGTTCCAAATCAGGAATGGGATACATCAAGGCCGTATATTGTCTCTCTGCTTATTTAACTTATATGCAGAGTACATCATGCGAAATACTGAGCTGAATGAAGCACAAGCTAGAATCAAGATTTCAGGGAGAAATATCAATAACCTCAGATACACAGATGACACCACCCTTATGGCAGAAAGCAAAGAACTAAAAATCCTCTTCATGAAAATGAAAGAGCAGAGTGAAAAAACTAGCTTAAAACTCAACATTCAGAAAATGAAGATCATGACATCCGGTCCCATCACTGCAAGGCAAATAAATGCAGAAAAAATGGAAACTGAGATTTATTTTGGGGGGCTCCAGAATCACTGCAGATGGTGACTGCAACCATGAAATTAAAAGACACTTGCTCCTTGGAAGAAAAACTATGACCAACCTAGATAGCATATTAAAAAGCAGAGGCATTACTTTGCCAACAAAGGTCCATCTAATCAAAGCTATGGTTTACCTAGTAGTCATGTATGTATGTGAGAGTTGGACTCTAAAGAAAGCTGAGCACTGAAAAATGGATGCTTCTGAACTGTGGTGTTGCAGAAGACTCTTGAGAGTCCCTTGGACAGCAAGGAGAGTCAGCCAGTCATTCCTAAAGGAAATCAGTCCTGAATATTCATCGGAAGGACTGATGCTGAAGCTGAAACTCCAATACTTTGGCCACCTGATGAGAAGAACTGACTCATTTGAAAAGACCCTGATGCTAGGAAAGATTGAAGGCAGAAGAAGAAGGGACGACAGAGGATGAGATGGTTGGATGGCATCACCAAACCAATGGACATGAGTTTGAGTAAGCTCCAGGAGTTGGTGATGGACAGGAAAGCCTGGCATGCTGCAGTCCATAGGGTCGCAGAGTCGAACATGACTGAGTGACTGAACTGACTGACTGAATGAGAGGCAGGGGATAAGAGATATAAGCTCAGTTCAGTTCAGTTGCTCAATCTTGTCCAATTAAGCCAACTTTTTCACTCTCTTTCACTTTCATCAAGAGGCTCTTTAGTTCTTTGCTTTCTGCCATAAGGTTGGTGTCATCTGTGTATCTGAGGTTATTGATATTTCTCCCGGCAATCTTGATTCCAGCTTGTGCTTCATCCAGCCCAGTGTTTCTCATGATGTACTCTGCATATAAGTTAAGTAAGCAGGGTGACAATATACAGCCTCAACATACTCCTTACCCAATTTTGAACCAGTCTGTTGTTCCATGTCCAATTCTAACTGTAGCTTCCTGATCTGCATACAGATTTCTCAGGAGAAAGGTAAGGTGGTCTGGTATTCCCATCTCTTTCAGAATTTTCCACAGTTTATTGTGATCCACACAGTCAAAGGCTTTGGCAGAGTCAATAAAGCAGAAGTAGATGTTTTTATAGAACTCTCTTGCCTTTTCAGTGATCCAGCAGATGTTAGCAATTTGATCTCTGGTTCCTCTGCCTTTTCTAAATCCAGCTTGAACATCTAGAAGTTCATGGTTCATGTACTGTTGAAGCCTGGCTTGGGGAATTTTAAGCTTTATTTTGCTAGCATGTGAGATGAGTGCAATTGTACAGTAGTTTGAGCATTCTTTGGGATTGCCTTCCTTTGGGATTGGAATGAAAACTGACCTTTTCCAGTCCTGGGGCCACTGCTGAGTTTTCCAAATTTGCTGGCATACTGAGTGCAGCACTTTCACAGCATCATCTTTTAGAATTTCAAATAGCTCAACTGGAATTCCATCACCTCCACTAGCTTTGTTCATAGTGATGCTTCCTAAGGCCCACTTGACTTCACTTTCCAGAATGTCTGGCTCTAGGTGAGTGATCACACCATCATGATTATCTGGGTCATGAAGATCTTTTTTGTATAGTTCTTCTGTGTATTCTTGCCACCTCTTCTTAATATCTTCTGTTTCTGTTAGATGCATACCATTTCTGTCCTTTATTGTACCCATATTTGCATGAAATGTTCCTTTGGTATCTCTCATTTTCTTGAACAGATCTTGCCTTTCCCATTCTACTGTTTCCCTCTATTTCTTTGCTCTGATCACTGAGGAAGGCTTTCTTGTCTCTCCTTGCTATTCTTTGGAACTCTGCATTCAAGTGGGTATATCTTTCCTTTTCTCCTTTGCCTTTCACTTCTCTTCTTTTCATAGCTGTGTATAAGGCCTCCTCAGACAAACATTTTGCCTTTTTGCATTTATTTTTCTTGGCAATGGTCTTGATTACTGCCTCCTGTAAAATGTCACAAACCTCTGTCTGTAGTTCTTCAGGCACTCTGTCTATCAGGTCTAGTCCCTTGAATTTACTTGTCACTTCCACTGTATAGTCATAAGGGATTTGATTTAGGTCATACCTGAATGGTCTAGTGGTTTTCCCTACTTTCTTCAATTTAAGTCTGAATTTGGCATTAAGGAGTTCATGATCTGAGCCACAGTCAGATCCTGGCCTTGTTTTTGCTGCCTATATAGAGCTTCTCCATCTTTGACTGCAAAGAATATAATCAATCTGACTTCAGCATTGACCACCTGGTGATGTCCATGCGTATGTCCATGTCCAACACAAGTCTTCTCTTGTGTTGCTGGAAGAGGGTGTTTGCTATGACCAGTGCATTCTCTTGGCAAAACTCTGTTAGCCTTTGTCCCACTTCATTCTGTACTCCAAGGCCAAATTTCCCCATCACTCCAGGTATTTTTTAACTTCCTGCTTTTGCATTCCAGTCCCCTATAATGAAAAGGACATCTTTTTTGGGTGTTAGTTCTTGTAGGTGTTGTAGGTATTCAAAGAATCGTTCAACTTCAGCTTCTTCAGCATTATTGGTCGAGGCATAGACTTGGATTACTGTGATATTGAATGGTTTGCCTTGGAAATGAACAGAGATCATTCTGTCGTTTTTGAGATTGCATCCAAGTACTGCACTTTAGACTCTTCTGTTGACAAAGATGGCTACTCCATTTTTCCAAAGGATTCTGGGTATAAAATAAGCTGCAAGGATATACTGTGCAACACAGGGAATAAAGCCAATATTTTATAACTGTAAATGGAATATAACTTTTAAAATTTTAATCACCACATTGTATACCTATAACTTACATAATATTATCTATCAATTATACTTAAATTTAAAAAAAAACAGAAAACCATGCCCTTGACTCTACAATGACCATGGCTGCAAACAAGAAAGTCACTCTGAAAAGCCACTCTTGTCCCTAGATGTGTTCAGAGCTAATTAACTCATTGCACTGTTTTAAAGTAACATTTAATCAATAATAAGGGGAATGCTAAAATAAAAGAAATTAGAAGCTACTGTAAAGGGTCAGACATGACTTAGCAACTAAAAAACAATACAAACACTTAACAAAGCAAGAATTGAGATGTCAGGTCTTTGGAGAGTTGTTTAATGGTAGGAGTCAAATCCCGTGTCCTGCTTCATCCCTTTCAGAGAGGCCACTCTCTCTCACCCTTGAGTAAACACAGTCCCAGACCCCTGAAACTTTCTCTTATACAAGGTAAACTGTGAAAACTTAGAAATGGTCATCACTGACACCCTTCTTAAACTCTAATTTTGCAATATCTATCAAAGTCAAATAAACCTTAAAATTGTGCCCCTTGACCCTATTAATTAAAAAAATTATAAATCATTTAAATGTATGACAATAAAACAGTGATAATTTTTAAAACAAAAAATTTTTAAAACATGTTATTACTTTTAAATGGTGACCTCTAGAAAAAAAACTCACATCCAGAAGCCTCCTTGACTCCAAGGTTACAGTCTTTCATGTACACACGGCACTTAATTTTCCAACCACAAATGTCGTATCACCTGAGAGTCAACCTGATCAAGAATAGACTGAGAATACACCTGTTTGCAAAGTAGAAAATATTCTCCATAGGTTTGGGAGAGCTGCCTATAAATAAAAGCTGGTAGGCAGTTGTGGCTAAATGCTAAGATAACCCCAAGATTCCCACTTCCTGGTATACATGTCCTGAACAATCCCCTTCCCTTGAATGCAAGCCCAACTTGTGAATATGATAGGATATCAATCCATGGTTATGTTATGTTATATAGCAGGAGAGAGTTAAGATCCCTAATCAGTTGACTTTACATTAAGCAAAAGGGGGATTATCCTGGGTGGGCCTGACCTAATCAGGTGAGCCCATAAAAAAAGACTGAGAAATTCAAAGAGAGACATTCAGCTCCTGGCCATGTAGTGGCCAACTCATGGTGCAGAAGGGAGGGCCATGTGGCATAGTATGATGGGTGGCCTCTAGAAGCTAAGATCAACCCGCACTTGGCAGCCATAAAGAAAACAGAGGCCTCAGCCCTGTATCTGCAAGAAAATTAACTCTGTCAACAACCTCCTTGATTGAAGGAGTTTGCAATCAAGTTTTTCCCTAGTTGATCCTCCAGATGAGAACACAGCTGACCAAGACCTTGCTTTCAACATTGTGAAATCCTGAGCAGAGGAACAACTAATGCATGCTGAATTCCTAACCCACAGATACTTTGAGATAATATGTTTGTGTTCTTCATCTTTTTTTGGCTATGCCACAAGGCTTGCAAGATCTTAGTTCCCTGACCAGGGATATAACCCACATACTTGGCAATGAAACTACATAGTACTAACCACTGGACCACCAGGGATTTCCCTCAATTTGTGTTCTTTTAAGTGATTAAGTGTGTGGTCATTTGTTCTGCAGAAATAAGAAAGACTTAACATAGTAATGAAACAGGTTCTAGAATCAAGTCACATACAAGCTAGTAACTGATTTTCAGACCCTATGTGCTTCATGCCTGCTCCCAGGTCTTATATCTGAGTCAGTCTTAGCATGAATAGCAAACCATCGTTCACATTTTCCCCTCCCCCTCTCTTCAGCCATAGCAGAAGCAAACAGCCAGCAACAGAGAAGATAAACTACACATCCACCAGATCAAGAAAAGCAGCTCTGATCATCTCTCACAACTCTATAAGACTGATCCATCTGACAAGGGGATCAGACAAGCTCTGATTTGGAAAGCTTTGCATCAACATACTTTAGTACTATGTTTGCTATTCTGATTTCCTAGGAGAAAAAAATGTCCACAAGTGCAATCAATCACTGTCAAATCAGCCACCCTACTTGTATCTCTTTAGAGTAGATGCTGCTGGTTTGGGGTGTCATTAGAGTAAATGGGCACTGTTTTTTCCGGCTTGTCACTCTTGTAGACAAATGGGGGTCTCTTGGAGAGTGATGTAACCACTTCTAGAATACTTCTGTGAGATGGTTTCTGATTGCCAGGAAACATTGCCCTAGTATGCAAAGGCCACGTTCCCAACGTCCCCATAGCAGAAGATAGGATGCCTTTCCTGGCAGATCACAGACGGCTCAGTTCCTCTCAACAATTGCTAGAAATATTGCATAATATTATAAAAATCATGAGACCCCTCCCCTCCCCATGCAATCAACTACATTATGCACATCAGCAGAGTGAGGATATGAATCCAGGGAAATGGATTGCCTTCCTTTCTCTCATATTCTGCTGAATTTGGGGAAAGGTAAACACAGACATTTGCCTGGATGACTTCAAGAACCTTAAAGTCGGTCTTCTCACTTCCAGTCTTCCTTCATCCAATTCCTATTCTTCAATCAGCTGAGAGTTAGCTTTCTAAAATACATGCTGTCCTCAGGTCAAGTGCACACTCTGCCTCTGCACATACAACGCAAACATTGTTCAAAATTATTCTGGGGTCTCTAAGTAAAACCCAGATTTTTCAGCATGATTTGCAAAGATTCTAGGATTCCTATATCCCTGCAAACTCTACCATCTCGCACCAATTTTGAACAAATATGAAGTTCGTGAGACCCACTTACAATCTGTATCACCTCTACATTATAAAAGATGCTATTTCTTCTGCTCAGAATGTTCTTCCTCTACCTCCCTCACCTTATTAACTCTGATTTATTCCCTTGGATCACAGCTTAGAGTGTTTTCCCCGAAAAGCACCCCCTGATCCCTTAATTGTGAGCTAGGACAAACTTGAAACATGCTGCGCCTCCTCCCTGGCTATGGAAGCACTCAGCACACCCTAATGGAATCAGTTATTCATGGCTCTCACACACACACACACACACACACACACGTGAAGTTACCTTTATCCAGTTCACAGCTTTACCTTCATAATAGTATCTGGCAGTGAGTAGGTGGTGGTGTTTATTTTTTAATGGTGCTGAATAAAGAAAGGAACAAGTGAATGAAGTCATTCGTTTCAAAGATATTTTTGCAAAAATTGTACTTGCATACTCAAAGCCCTTCAGGATCAAACCTCAAGCCAGTTTCCCAACCTCTTCTACAGTATCCCTGCAGACTAAACCATCCATTATGCCCCACCCACACCCCACACAGTCCTACCTCTGAGCCTTTGTTCACACTGTCCCTCTCACCAGAATCTTACTATCAAGACCTTTCCTCCATAAACTTACTTGGTTTTCTCAACACAGGATTAGATTATGGTTCCTCCTTTTGCCTCCTGCTTAGCACTCTGGAGTTTTTGTCTTGGGTGTTTGTGTGTCTGTCTCTTTTCAACTGAAATACAAATTCCTCAAGGATAGCAACAATGTTTTAGTCATCACAGAGCCACAAATGGTTCTCAATAAATATTTATAATTTTATGTAATACATAGTCCCTTTATGTAAGATGACTGTGTGGTTTAATGTGGTTTTAGAATTAAAGGGTATGTAAATGGGAAGGAAATCCAAAAAAGAGGGGATATATATATATATATATTTACACATACACATAGCTGTTCCACTTTTCTGTACAGTGGCAATTAACACAACATTGTAAAACAACTATACACCAATAAAAAATTTTTTAAAGAATTAAAAGGTGTAATGGTGACTTCCCTGGTGGCTCAGTTGGTAAGAATCCACCTGCAATGTGGGAGACCTGGGTTTGATCGCTGGTTTGGGAAGATCCCCTGGAGGAAGAAACGGTAACCTACTCCAGTATTCTTGCCTGGAGAATCCCCGCGGATAGAGGAGCCTGGGGGCTACAGTCCATGGGGTCACAAAGAGTCAGACATGGCTGAGTGACTAAGCACAGCACAAAGGATATAATAGCAATAATAATAATATAATATCTACTAGATATTAACTGCATACCATACACCAAGAAATGCTTCATATTCATTCCTTGTAATCTACTCACACTTGCATGGTAGGTTAGTATTCCTACCTTACAGATGAGGAAACTGAAAATTAATTCACATAAACTGGCAGAGATTACATAGTAAATGGCAGATGCAAGATCTGAACTCACATCTGTTTGGACCCTGTGCTAAGTCGCTTCAGTCACTCTGACTCTTAGCGACACCATGGACTGTAGCCCGCCAGGCTCCTCTGTCCATGGAATTTTCCAGGCATGAATACTGAAGTGGGTTGCCATTTCCTTCTTGAGGGGATCTTCCTGATGCAGGGATCGAACCAGCATCTCTTATATCTCCTACATTGCCAGGTGGGTTCTTTACCTCTAATGCCACCTGGGAAGCCCTTCTGGGCCCAATACCTGACCTTTTTCCACTAATACTGTATTTTCACTCCCAATGTACCATACAACTAAAATTCCACATCATCTCAACAGCATAAGCCTCCATAGTGAAGGCTGGTATTACTTTTTCCATGGGGTCTTATTGTGCTTGTGACAAACCAGGCCTACAAAGTTTCACAAAACTTTTTCTGGAGTCAGGGTCATATCTACTCCAGCTCACAGGCCTTATGCCATCAATCATCTATTAGGAGTAGATTTGTTCCATCCACACATGTGTACATCAGTGACACCCATTAAGTGAGAAACATTAGTTTCTACCTGATCAAAAATCCAGCATCCAGCTTACACATGTCTGAATCCACATATAAGAGGTAAAACAAACACCCCGCCCTCCACATATGGCAACTAAACCATGAGTGTGTCCTCTTTGCAAGGGAATTTCAAGGACTGGGAAGAGGAGCCATATCAAGACACGTGACAGCCCTTAAGGAGTAGGCTTAGCATTTTTATCACATTCCGCTATTTTTCCAAGTATCCAGCCCTGCGCTAAATACTTTATATTCATCATCTTATACCCAATGTAGAACTGAAAAATACTGACAGTGAGTAGTTAATATTGCTTAAGGTACTCAGCTAAGAAGTAGAGAGGCGGAAATCAAACCCAGGTCTAACTCCATTGCCTATACCGATGATCACTTCTATACAATGCTTCCAATGTCATCTATCTCTGTTCGTAACTTACACCAACAACCAGCATCACCCAACCTCAGCACCTAAAGAGCACTATCAGAATTGCTCTCTTTCTGCATAAGTACTCAGAACAAAACAAAGAGAGCCCCGAGGCACACCAACAAATAACTTTTTCACTCCAGGGGCATTCAAATCCCAAAGCTACTTTTCCAGGCATCTGGGTGTTTGTCCCACATCCTGACCTATTTCCAACTTGTGTAATTATATTGTTTTTCTAATTGCCCTTGGCTGTTCCACTGGGTGAAACCATCGCCTAGACTGTCCTCAGCCACTGAGCAATGTTGCTAGACAGCCATTAGGCAGCTGTTTCTATCCACCAGCAGAGGTAGATTCATATCTAAAGGGAACGGAAATATTCGTTCAGAGTTACACAGCTTAAACAGAAAACTCCCCAGGAGTTCTTTTGAGGGCAAAGATTCCAAACTTTGAAGAATTAACCTTATGATCAAGCTGTAGCCTTTGGAGAAATATTATTGAATTACTATATTCTTTTAATGTGAATAATTCCTTCGGAGATGAGATAATCACTCGTTTTCCCTTTTCAAGTTATCCACTATTTTTAAATACTATCTTCTCATCCAAACTATTCTATTAACGGAAGGAGGAAGTGAACTGCTCAAAGTAGGAGATAATTAAGCAGAAAAAAAAGTCTCCATTATTTATGGGGTCTGAACAAAGGTCACTAATCTGAGGCTTAGACCCAAAGACTTCCAGGTTGAATTATTTCACATTTGATTCAGATCAGAAAGTGATTGTGAAAAGATATTCAGACACTGAAGGTCTTCAGAGACACTGAAATAATGATAATAATAGCAACTAACACTTATTGAGAACTACAAAACAGACATTTTACATTTATTATTCCATATAAACCTTATAAAAACCCAATGTAGTAGATCCTACCATTGCCAGCATCTTACAAATAAGTAAATGAAATGTCAAAAAGGTCAAGCTATTTGTCCAGTGACTCACACCTGACAAATGGTGTAACCAGGACTCACATCCAAGCCTCTCAGATTCTGAAACCTAACGTCCTCATTTCTGCTTGCATCATGTCTATACATTTCCAATACTGTGTTAGCTCTTTGGCAAAGTCTGAAGGACCTGTCCAGAACTGGGATGTCTCTCTGCCAGAGAAAGCACTTCTCAGAACTGATTCACACACTTACCTGTTAGAAGAAAACTTGATGAAGATGAAATGAATAATGAATAACCAATTAGAAGGAAACCCAATAGAAGAAAGGGATGGCACATAGGACTTCAGAGGATTTATTGCTCTTTCTTTTCGAAAAAGAGTGGAAGGACCCTCAGACATCATCTGTTCCAATGCCCTCTTGGAACAGATAAGAAGGAGAAAAGTGACTCTTTCAAAGTCTCAACGTTCCTTTCCTGGTACAGATATGAAAGCACTGGTAATGTACTTCACAATAGCCATATTGCCATTTCTAGCATTAGTCTTACTATTAGTGTTATTACTGCTGCTACTAGATGATTAGGAGACTACAGCAATATTATTAGAGAGCCAAAGAGATACTTGACTCGAGCTGTTCCAGGCTGTGTTCACCACTAAATGGGCACTAGGCAATCCTCCAGCACTTGTGTTTTATGTACACGATGATGGTACACACCACCATGGCATATTCAAAGCAGCCTTTATCCAAAAATGTCATGCTCTTCCTTATCCTACCGCATACATACACACACACACACACACACACACACACACACACACACACACACCCTCTACCCCATTCTTTCATTGAATTTCCTTTCAAGTACTGAGCACTACCTAAAAAGATATTTGTTGGTTTATTTGTTTGTTTACTGCCAGTCCGCTACCCTTGACCTATAATGTGAACTCTAGGAGAGCATGAATTATACTTGTCTGGGATGTCACTTATCCCCAGAGCCTTGAATTAAGTATTTAGTGATTGAATGGAGATACCATTGACTTGAGGCAATGCAACGTGTTTCCTTGTATTCCTTTTATGCATTTTCCTTCAGAATGTCTGAAGCAAGATGGGGGTCTGTGGATGAATGAATGAACATATAAATAAAGCTTGTAAATGCATAAATCCTTTTTAGTACCTAGGAATCAGAGAAGAGAAAAGCCTTCATCTGTTATTCTATTTTGGTTTTGTTTGCTTTGCTTTTTTTTTTTTTCTGTAATGAAAATAGATGTAGCTATTTTTCAATACCTGTTAATTCTTGGCACATGAGTCCAGGCCAGGCCAAGTTGAAGCCAGTTTAAACCAGGCTAAGATAATATGTTATATATTAGATTATGGTTTAGAACTGGATTAGTGGTGCTTTAGTCCTAAGAATCTATATTCTTCAAGAGAAATCAGTCATCAAATGAACAACAAAATGATTAAGAAATAGATTGGTCTTTCCAAAAAACATGTAACTCTGACTTTGAAAGACTACTCACAAAGGTCTCTACATAACAGATTTGAAATTGTACCTGTTAGAAGGAAAACTAGTCTCTCCTATATAAAATTCTAAGAAGACAGCTTTGTGTCATATTACACTGCTAGGATACAATCTTAGTGTCATATTACATTGCTAGGATACAATCTTAGAAATATAAACATTGTACATGGAATATGGTAGGAACATGGAAAAGTGACTTAATTACTACAAAATCAATTTTTAAGAAAACAAAGCCCATCTTAAAAACCAGAGGGAGAAGTGCAAAGTTGTAGTGGGTTATAATGCTATGAGCAGAGGTAGAATATATTGCTTCTGCCATCTTGTTAAAATACCCCATGCCAAATTCTTTGAGAACTGTCTCAAACATTCAGAGCCGATAGATTTGTCATTGTAATAACTGTTTTGGGATCATGGGACCATACCCTAGATCCACTGAGGTTACAAATATAGTACCTAATGCCTCACCATGGTTCCAAGATTCCTGACCTCAAATTTTAGTCTTCTATACTCCTTTTTCCTGCTTAAAGTGATCCAAAAACTACTTAAATCTTATGTCAGGAAAGTGATTGGGATTTGCCCTCAGAGATGTTTTCTTCAGCTCATACAAGTTTATAAAAAATTAAACCAATATTTAATAAACTGAAAATTCCATATTGCAAGAAAAAAGTCAGCTTTTCAGATTCTCTTGAATTTCCTTTCTTTTTGGCACTGAGTCTATAGTCCCAGGTGACAAAAGTCAGTTGAAGCTGAAGAGAATCTGCCCCTTTTGGACAGGGCATGTGCTCTCCAATTTTCCACAGTCTCCACCAGTTTTTATTGTATTCAACTTTAAGGTCTGTGCTTATTGGCATTTATCATTGCACTCACATTTTTTAATAGTGTGCAATTATTTCTTGGAATCATTATCTATCAAAAAAACAGAAATCAAAAAACAAAGAGAACTGTATTTTTCAAGATGAATCATAAATTCACTTGGAAAAGGCAAACCCAGGAGTATTCAAGACAATGTTCAAGAGTAAGTTAAAGGATTTACCACCCAGATAACAAAGTTACAGTACTTAAGACAGTGTGATATTGGCACATGGAAAACAATCAATAGTCTAGAATCCAGGAATACTTAAACAGAAGATTGATTGATGATAGATGGTGACATGATACACAGCATTGCTATTCAAGAAAAAAAGATGACTTATTCAATATAGTGGATATCAATATTGCAAAATAAATTAAGATTTTATATTGCTTTATGCCAGTATCTCCTGTGTTAGAGCCCTATATACAAAGACAAAATTCTGAAACTTGAGAAAATATAGAATAATACATTTATCATATTGAGTTAGGAAAGGTTTGCTTAAGTAATGTATATAAAGTACAAGCCATAGGAAAAAGATAAATTTGACTTTCTAAAATATAATAGTTTTTCTCAACAAAAAGACACCATAAGTAAGTTAAAATGTAGGCCACAATCTGGGAGAAGATATTGGCAAAACATATATCTAGCAAATGAATAAGTTCAACAATACCAAATATTGGTTCTAATGTAAAGGAAAGGGGACTTCCATATACTACAAGGGGAACTAGAAATTGTTTCACTACCTACTTTGGTAATTAACTGGGTGAAACTATTAAAGTTAAAAATGTGTATACATTTTTTTAAAATGTTGTGGTAAAGAAGATGTGTATACATGTTAGTTCAGTAAGTTCACTTACAGTTGTATCCGGAGACTCTTGTATACATGCTAAGAAGATGTGTTCAAGAATGAGCTAGTACTTCATAAACAACATGAATGCATCCCAAAATATAATGTTGGGGCTTTAAAAGGTGTACTGAAATATCATTTAAGAGTTAAACACTAAATAAAGTTTGTAAGTATTCAAACAATACTATATTTGTAGTAGACCCATGCATATATGGTAAAAGCTTTTCTGTAGTCATGAAAATTCTTCAAGATAATGATTGTCTTCAGTAAGGGAAGATGACTACAATTGAAACTTTCCACTGTTTTTACAAAAGAGTCAGCTGTCAATTTTATTGTTGATTCTTTGAAGGCAATCTTTTCTTTCTGCTTTTAATATTTTCTCTTTGTCCTTGGCTCACCTTAATTTTATTATGATGATTCTAGGTACAATCTTCTTCCTATACTCCTGCCTAGAGTTTCTATAGCTATCTATCAATTACTTGAATCGATAACTTCAAAAGTTTTGACAATTTACAAAAATGCTTGATCAATCATTGTATCTTCAAATACTACTTCTGCAATATCCTTTACTTTTTTTCTGGTCTGTCCATTACATTTTTTTACATATTTTACCACATTTCATTTGTCTCCTACACTCTCTTGTGTATTATTCATGCTTTTCTTTCTTCATGGTTAAGTTTGGATATTTTCTTCCTCTTATCCTCCAGTTCAAAAATTCTCTCATCAGCAGTATCTAACCTGCAGTTTAACCTTAAATTCTTCATTTCAGTTACTGTATCTTTTCGTTCCAAATTTGCTATTAGATTCTCTTTTGTAATAGTTTTCAAATTTTTCCATCTTGTCCTACTTCCTTGAACATATTAATTGCAATTGCTTTAGCTATAATATTTAGATCTCCTAGGGAATGGTTTACACTATTTGTTTTTATCTCTTGCTTGTTTGCTTACTGTTGTTTTGCTCAAATCTCACTTCTACTACTGAAATTTTTATTGAACATTTTATATATATATATATAAAACAGAGATATCTGAGACTGAATGATGACTGTCTTCCTAACGGTATGCCAAATAATAGTGATCTAAGATCCTTACTCAAACCTTATGATTTTACCAGGGACTTTCTTCCTTGGCAAGATCTGAACTCCAGTTTTTACCCCTCATCCTGATTAGTATTCCAAACACAGCATTCAGCTTAACTTTTCAGCCACTGCTTTTGAAATCAACAATCACCCCCGAAGAAAGCAGCAGCACTGAATGCCATGATCACCATTAAGAGATTCTCTTCTCTCTTAGAACTTTGTCCTTCAAATCTTCACTTTCTTGGTGGCTCTCTGATGCCTTCAGCTAGAATTTTTAAATATACTATTCAGCTTTTTTAATTGTCCTCATGCAGAGTTTCAGTCATAAGTAGCATAACCTGGCATTATCAGAAGCAGAATGCCTCTAAGATGAATTTTGAGCATGTCAGATAGCCTGGGTTTATATTTTCATAGACCCAAACATATTCATTGAATTTGGTTAAAATTCATTCAGCCATTTCATACAGCCACATCATGCAACAACAGGCCAACAGAAAGAAATGTATTATTTATGTTAGCATAGATGGTTCTCCCAGGAAAAAGTACAGAGTTTTAAACCTACCCTGACTTGGCTTTAACTCATTTGTTCTGATACCCCAGGAAAACAACACAAATTCTCTGTTCTTAGTCTTCTTGTATGTAATACAGGGATAAGAAGAGTACTACCTTAACTACCTCACAGGTTTATTTGGAGGATTAATTAGAACAAATAGACAAAAGTACCTAGTACAGTGCCTGGCCCATGGTAGTTCAGTTCAGTTCAGTCGCTCAGTCATGTCCAACTCTTTGTGACCCCATGGACTGGAGCACGCCAGGCCTCCCTGTCCACCACCAACTCCTGGAGTTTACTCAAACTCATGTCCATTGAATCGGTGATGTCATCCAACCATCTCATCCTCTATCACCTTCTTCTCCTGCCTTCACCAGCATCAGGGTTTTTTCCAATGAGTCAGTTCTTTGCATCAGGTGGCCAAAGTATTAGAGTTTCAGTTTCAGCTTCAGTCCATGGCAGGTATTCAACAAAAACTAATTTAATCAAAATGAGATTATTTATCATTCCTCTTACTATTCAAAGGTTATTGCTTTAAGGAAAGAAGTCTAATACACAACAATTATAGTTGTCTATCCTACTGAAGGTCCAGCATGCAAGTGAGACAGTCAATTCCCAGGTAGGTTGATAAGAAGTCCGGGGTCCCCAGGGAGGAGAGAAGGATCTGGGGTTCTCAAAGAGGAGATGGGGTCCGGAGTTCTCAAGGAGGAGAAAAGGACAAATTTTTTTTCTACATTCCTTAGCCTTAGTCATATAAAACATTTTTTTTCCTTTAAACCCAGAGCTGATGATTACACAACAAAACAACTCAGCTTAAACTCTGCACTAAGGATTATATAACAGCAATGCGTCCTGTTTGAGGACAGTTTCTCCTTCCTGAAAACCTTCTGACTAATCCTGCTATCTTAAACTGTAAATTATGGGAGTGGGTCTGGTAAGATCTTCCTATTGTTAGTTCTAATCCTGTTATCTTAAAATGTAAATTGTGGGAGTGGGTCTGGTAAGATCTTTACAACCTTGAGACATTCTTTCCATTTACTGTAATAACCAATTGAAGAAGTGTATAGCTCCCTTGCTAAGACTAGCAAGGGGGACACTCTTTGTCCATTTTCTGATATCTATGTCAGAAGATCTCTCTATCCCTTTTTACACTTTAATAAAACTCTGCTATACAACAGCTCTTGAGTGATCAAGCCTTGTCCCTGATCCTGAAGCTAAGGCTTCTTTGGAGATCACGAATCCAACACTGTTAATGGTAAGCTATCACAAGCAAGGATTTGGTGTTAGCTGGAGGATTCTGACACATAACTATGCTATCCTTTCCCTTAAAATGGATCCAATTGTAAATTTTGTTAAAATAGGCAATCATTGTAGAAAAGGAAAGCTTTCAAATTTAAAAGAAGGACAAACTCAGACCAGGCAATTACTAGGTTACTCTACACTCTGGCCTCATCAAGGATACATTAGCTGAAAATGAAGAGAGCTCTTGAGTGCTGACAGATGCATCAGGCACAAACTGGACTCCCTGAATGCTGACTGTGCCTCAGGGGCAGAGCATCTAAGGTTACTTCTCCAAAAGAGAGACAGAGGCTCACAAGGTCCCCTTTTGCTTATGACATTTCCATTCTGCCATCCATGGTATGTTAAGCACTTCCTTCTGCCTTCTCTGGGTAAATGAGGTGCCATTATTTCCCCCCTCCTTTCCATGAAAGAATGTTAAAGTGTTAGTCACTCAGTCATGTCCAACTCTTTGCGACCCCATGGACTGTAGCCCATCAGGCTCCTCTGTCGATGGGGATTCTCCAGGCAAGAATACTGGAATGGGTTGTCATTTCCTTCTCTAGGGGATCTTCCCAACCCAGGGATCAAACCCAGGTCTCCTGCATTGCAGGCAGATTCTTTACCATTTGAGCTTCCCAGGAAGCCCCCATAGGGTCGATAAACTGATGCTTGAAGAAGTCATATAACATGCCAAAGTCACACAGCCAGTATGTGGCAGACAATACAAGTGACATTCATTGAGTAACCTGTCATGCGTTGGGCAATGTGCTAGTGAAGAAGGAATTCATAGGGCCTGGACTCCATCTCAGGCCTGTCCGTGCTGATCGTGCTAGGCCACCTCTCCAATGGACTCTGAACTCTGTACTTAGCGCTTGTGGGAATGACAATGGAAGGATAAGACCCCCTCTGGGCAGGGGAATCTTGAAGATCACATCCAGGTTACTCATTGCCTAAGAGAAAACAGACACTAATCACCCCTGCCTCCGGACAGTATCTATCAGAATGTAACCACAGGCTTATCGGTTATTAACTGGTTGGAATGTAACCGTGGGCTTATTGATTATTAACTGTTTGAACACATAACACATGAATGATGGGATTATTGTGATTGTATTTACCCTTCCTTTGTAAGCCTCAAGGGATTTGGGCTGGTGGGTTTGGACAGTACACATGGGGTATAAAGGATTTTCACAAATGCTGGTCGGGGTCCTTGGCTAAGAGGAGACTCTGCCTTGGGCCTGCCGGTGTAATCAACTGCACTCCACTATCTGCATTGTCCTTCTGAGTGAGGTTGTTTCCTGGAAAGCATGGCTGTAACACTAGCAACTGAGGAGACAATGAATGAAAAAACGCCCCTGCTAAGATTCTAAGTTAAGGAAGGAAACAAGAAGACAATCCTGAGCACGTGCTCTAAAAACAGCTTCTTTTGTATTAAGCAGTCAATGGGACAAGTGTCAGGACTGTCGAGAAAAGATGTCAGAGGAAGAAGAGTGAAAGCAAAACCACAGGGAAGCTAGACATGGTGGTCAAAGCGTGGCTGTGTAACCCACTCAGTCCCAGCCCCGGACTCCTCCTGGAATTAGTACCCAGCTCCACACAGCAGGGACTTACATTTTCATGGGAGTGAGGGCAGAACACGTAAAGCAATAAAGAAGCAAGACAGTTATAGGTTAAATTCTAAAAAAGAACTAGAACAGGGTAATGGGAGAAAGGACAACTGGGAGAGTTCTTTGGTAGAGTATTGCAGAAAAGACTCCACGCAGATGTGATGTGTAAGCAGAGAGCAGAAAGGGAGGAAGTTAGAGGCAGATGCACTGGGAGTTGAGGCAGGAAGAGCTCAGCATTTTGAACTGTGTCTGAAGTCATGGAGGAAAAGTGGAGGCCAACATGAGCTGAGTGCAGTCGGGAAAGGCCAGATCACACAGGAAATGCGAGGGTCATGGCACAGACTGAGATGGAGCCTGTACACATTTCACTTCCCAAGTGGCAATAACGTACTGTTACTCCTGGGATCGCATAGAGCAGTCACCAACAGGTGATTAAGCCCAGCAGCATCATGTCATGGTTTCCATCTGGACCTTTACATCTGATTCTGTTCAGCCTCAGTTCACAGTGAGAAACCTCCTTATTCAGTTCACTGAACACAGACAGTAATATTGTACTAGAAGTATGTAATGTGATAAATATCATTACAACAGCAACCATATCACCATATATAAATGTATCCAAGGAACATAATGTACATCTTAAATTTATAGGTACACATGTCATGTTTATCTAATGTAAATATGTGTGTACATACATGCTTACATACATACATACCAGGATAAGCCAAAAAAAAAAGAAGGAAAGAAACCTCCTTGTTCCTATTTCACCTCCTTGTACTTTATGCATGAACTTTTCTCGACCTACTAGAGTATAATTTTGTTTTAAGGCAGAGTCTACAGAAATTATCCCAATGCTTTGCACATAGCAAGCACTCGAGGGCTTCCCAGGTGGCTCAGTGATAAAGAATCCACCTGCCAATGCAGGAGACATGGGTTCAATCCCTGAGTCAGGAAGATCCTCTGGAGGAGGAAATGGCAACCCACTCCAGTATTCTCACTTGGAGAATCCCAGGGACAGAGGAACCTGGTGGGCTACAGTCAGTGGGGTCACAAAGAGTCAGATATGACTGAGTGAGCACACACATACACAGCAAATGCTAGTTAGCTGATCTTCAAAAGCAGGCCCAGACCTCACACTAGAAAGTTTGAGCATTCATCACTGAAGTCTGGCAGGAGTCAAGAAGAAAAGGATTCTCCTAGCTCAGAATGAGGGGGATGGAGGGCATGGCAAGAAAGGAAGCCACCAGCCAGCCTCTCGCATCCCTCCTTTAAACTGCTGCTCCAGCCACTGGCACTTAACCTTTGGGTGGAGACACACAGACTTCAGAGAGTGGCCTCTGAGAACCCAGCCTCATGGAAACGCACTATTGATTTTTCCAGGCAGTGCAATTCAAAGGAAAAGAAAAAGGTGTTTTTAAATTATGCTTTTCAGCTGGGACAAGAAAATAATAGTTGCCATATTTTTGGATAATGCCACACTGATGTCTCCGGGCCTCTGCCAGCATCTCTATCAATTACACGTCCTGAGTGAGAGCAGTGAGACACTGCTGATTGGAGCTCCAATGACCAGCTTTTACCAATACCTATAATAATTTAGTGCTTCTGTCAGGAGCTGGGCTCATTTGCTCAGACAAGGAAGATAAAAGAATTTGGGCTTTGAGATGTCCTGCTACTGCACTGCAGGAAAGAAAATGCCCCTTTTTCTTCTGTTTTGAGTCAAACTGCCAAGTATTTGTCAGTATTTGGATGATATTTTTTTGCTATGTTCTGCGTTTGAATTAACACACACACAAACACACGCACACATACCATCTCACCATGTTCTTACCATTCAGAACATCACTACCTCAGTTTGGCATGAATAGGGCAGCTTCCTAAAAAAGATATCACTTGATCTCAGTCATAAAGAATCAACAAGAGTTCTGGTAAAGGAAAGTGAGCTGTTGTGAATAATGGAAAATAATTTCATTTAACACTGTAAATGAACTGTTTTTTTTTTTTAAATTTTCATATATGTTCAGTATCAAAGTATAATGGATTCATGTAGGAAGAAATTGCTTTTTTTTTGGTCACAACACATGGCATCGGAATTTTAGTTCCTCAATCAGGGTTCAACCCTGCAGTGGAAGCACAGAGTCCTAACCACTGGATATCCAAGGAATTCTCTAGTGGGAAGGGATTGGAAAAGGGGAGCAGGAGTGCATTTTATAACTAGAAAAAGACCTAAAAATAATAACTCTAGTGGGAGGAGGAGGAGGAGCTACTGTCTGTTGAGCTACTGTGTCAGAAATAGTGATGAGCATTTTCCATATAATTTCATCTCTGCTCACAAAATCACCATGGGGATTATTATCCCATTTTGAAGATAATAAAGCTTGGGTTCACAGAAGCTAAGTCTCTAGCCTAAGGGTTCATAGTTAATAACAAGCAAGACCAAGAATCACACAGATTCCTCTGGAGGAAAGAGAACCATGTTAAGAGTATGAGCTTTGAAGAAAATTTTTAAAAAAGAACCAAATTCTGGGACGCAAGCCTCCCCAAGTGTGTTCCTTTTCTAAATTGTGAGAGTGTTGAATTCTATCATCTCCACCACATCTTCTAGCTCTGTGCCCCACAGTCTAAACAACCCAGCCCAAGGCTGGACTGTGCCCCCACAGTTTGCTTCCCTGTCTGATCTTCCTACACCAGCTCCCAGCCCCTCCTCCTAATTCTCCAGACAGAATAGAGCCCCAAAGTGAATCCAACAAGAAAACTTCTGGTTAGATTCTATGACTGATGGGGAAGACCAAGAAAAAATTATGCTCACTGGATGTCTCCAGCACTAACAGCAGTGCTTTCTAAACCACCAAAAGGAGTCTTGAAATAAAGAATCAATGGATTCCAGAACTAGCATTACACTGATGGGTGACAAAGGGATTGAACATAATTTAGTGTTATACTGCTGACTGTGAAATATCTCTGGGCCAACAGCCTAAGTTTCCTTTGAACAATGTGAGTCATCAGAAGGTATAAGAGTAGGAAAAGAAGTAACAATGCCAAACACACTAATATCAAAAATGCATCTGAAGAGTTTGAATAAAATGGTCTCAACAAATTTAAAGGTGAAAAAAAAAGAAGTACTTCTACATTAATGTTACCTCCTGACTTATGTATGTGTAATGATCTAAATGGGCTTCTCTGGTTGTTCAGATGGTAAAGAATCTGCCTGAAATGCAGGAAACCTGGGTTTGATCCCTGGGGTCAGGAAGATGCCCTGGAGAAGGGCATGGCTACCCACTCCAGTAGTCTTGCCTAGAGAATTCCATGGGCAGAGGAGCCTGGTGGGCTATAGTCAATGGGCTCACAGAGTCGGACGCAACTAAGAGCTAACACTTTCACTACAATGACCTTAATAACATAATATTATTTGCAGATCAGTAACTATTTCACCTCTAGACTTAGAAGCAAGTGTGCTCAATTGGACCAAAAATCGTTTCTTTAATCATATGCTTTTTGAAGAAAATGCAGGATTACCAAGTATTCAAGATTACTGCATAACACTATACAAAATAGGTGATTAGAACCTACTATATAGCACAGGGAACTCTATTCAATACTGTGTAATGATTTATATGGGAATAGAATCTAGAAACGAGTGAATATTTCGCCCCTGCTGGGCAACGAGAAGCCTGTGCACAGCAACTAGAGAGTAGCCCCTACTCTCCACAACTAAAGAAAATCCCTCACAGCAACAAAGACCCAGCACGGTCAAAACTTAATTTTTTAAAAAAGGAATGCAGTTTAAAAGAAAAGATTATCATATAGATGAATCTGTGCGTGTAACTAGCAGAAAGTAACTTCAGTCTTACTCCTTAGATTACAAAGCCGCTCAAGTGGCTTCCTAATGCCAGGCATCAAGCTAGTTTCTAGAAGTACAGGAAGGTATTGTACATCATGCTCTGGGAAATGGCTTTCAACAGGTTGTTTGAGGGAAACCACTTACTGCCTTCACTCCACCTTTCACATACGCACACAGGGTCATTTTTCTATGTGTTTCAGTAAACACACAGCCCCTTTCAGCACCAGCTCAATGGTATATATTATGTGTCTTTTCTTTTCTTAGCACCTCGTCATACTCAATTCTCTGCAGCAGTGCATGACCTGCTTAACTCTACAATCCAACAGCCATGACTTTAACCATAGGAAAAAAATCAACTCAAGCATCATTATTCATCATTTGATAGCCCACTTCAGCTAGGGTTGCTGGTTGAGCATTCAGAATGAAAGAGCTGCTTCACTATCTGATTCAATGGAAGCCTCTAGATCCTAAAGTACCTCCTCATTTGGTGTGTCACACTGCCTGAGAGTCAAGATTCATATTCAACCAGGAACATGACTCCCCGTCCTTCAAAACAAGCAAACCATCAAAAAAACAAAGAATTATGCTTAAAAGCACCACTGAGAAGGGAAAATGCATGAACTATCTTAGAATAACTTATTCTAAATTGCATATAGTCATCAAGTTAAAAACACAGACTTTGAAGAAATATGACCCAGCATGTTGGGTGAGTTTGCAAAAGAGGAAATAATGTTATTGGGAGGAATATATTATATTTTCCTCAGGAAAGAGGGCACTTCCCTGAGGATAATAAACATCTCAGGAGAGCAAAGAGAACAGGTAGAGCAGAGACAAGGGAGAGATGAGCGGAGTCTTCACAATTGGTTCAGGGAGTGTGCCTAAACTAAATGAATATGCAGGATTCCTTGCACACATCATTTTTACTCCAGTTATGATGTGATGTCTGGGTCTGGTGCAGGCTCTTGTCTAGATCAGCATCCCACTGTGAACAGATCTGGCAGCTACTGTTCTTCATCCTACCATGCTATGATGAAATCTCACGGACAAACAACCAGCAAAACCACCATTCCTGCCTGCTGACCATCTCCTCTTGGAAAGACAGAATGAAATCATAGAGAAAACCAGGGATGTTAGATCATAGAAAAATGATTAACCATGACTCACTTCACAAATAGGAAAAACTGTCTCCCAGTGTTTCTGTGCAAGTGTGTTTTAGCCTAAAGGCATTGCTTTTCTGATCCATTCTTTCCCTGGCTCTTCCCTCCCACCCCTATCCTTAAACCTTGTCTTCAGTGTAGGGAGAAAGAAAGGGAAGTTGCTGTCTGAGAAGCAGCACTCTGGGCTTCCCTGGTGGCTCAGATGGTAAAGAATCTGCCTGCGATGCAGGAGACCGGGTCCGACCTCTGGTTTGGGAAGATCCCCTGGAGATGGGAATGGCTACCCACTGCAGTATTCTTGCCTAGAGAATTCCACGGACAGAGGAGCCTGGTGAACTGCAGTCCATGGGGTTGCAGAGTCGGACACAAGTGAGCCACTAACACTCACTTTTTTTCCCAGGTGGTGCTAGTGGTAAAGAACCCACCAGTCAATGCAGGAGATAGTTTAATCTCTGGGTCAGGAAGATCCCCTAGAGGAGGGCATGGCTATCCACTCTAGTATTCTTGCCTGGAGAATCCCAAGGACAAAGGAGCCTGGTGGGCTACAGCCCATGGGCTCACAATGAGCAGACACAACTAAAGCAACTTAGCACACACACATGCTAGCAGCTGCCTTGTCTTCAAACCACAAGTGCAGATTCTATACCTGCTGTCTATAGTGAAATTGAACATAGTGAATTTTGATTTTCATTGAACTCCAGATTCAGTCTTCAGGGGAAATGAGAAACAGTATTAGTGAACATGCCACACTCTCAGAGAAGCACAATGCATGAAGCAGCCATGGATCATTTCCTCAGAGAGCCACCATCTAGTTGGAGAATCAAGAATCAGGGATGACAAACGTGGGGCGCATTTGCTTCTTCTCACCTAACCTGCCCCACGACAGACATTACTAATCCATCCTGGTGTCCTTTTCTACCAATCTCACATACACATTCTCAAAATCCCCTCTGACCTACCTCCTAGAGTAATGGAAATAAAAACAAAAAAAAAACAAATGAGACCTAATGAAACTTAAAAATCCTATCCAAGGCAGCCTGTCATTAGCCGCTATCCAAGTTCCAGAGTTTGTACATGATCTGAAATATATTTGTCATTTCTAGTCACAACAGAGTAACAATAACAGCCCATTATCTTCCCAAACCAGGGATCAAACCCAGGTTTCCCACATTGCAGGTGGATTCTCTACTGTCTGAGCCACTCAGAAAACCCAAAAATACTGGAGGAGGCAGCCTACCCCTTCTCCAGGGGAATTTCCCAACCCAGGATTTGAACCAGGGTCTCCTGCACTGCAGGTGGGTTCTTTACCAGCTGAGTTACCTGGGAAGCCCCATTACCAAATAGTACTGTTGAAAGCCAAGTTTGGGGGTTCAGACAGTTAAGGCAGTAGGGATTCCAAGGAAAACTTCCTAGAGGAGGATGGACTTAAATGGACTGTAGATATTCGAGTCTAATTCAAAATGTGAAATAAACTAAACATGGACACCCACCCACAGGATGGAATAGTCAGTTGACCAAGGCAAAGAGCTAATGGGAAGATCTGCATTTTCTTTCAAGAACTCCCAGGCAATGGGGCTTCTCTTAACTCTAGGGAGGCACTCCCCTCCCTGAGATAGGACCGGTAGCCCCACACTGCACTGCATCTCCCACTCCTCAGCTAACAGCATGCTCAGTCACCCCTGAAACCCAGCTTAGCACACTGCAGTGATCCCCAAACCTCAGTTTTTCACAAACCACCTTGCCCATTTTTTTACCACCTCCCTATGCCACTTTATTATTCACATAATATTTTATGTAAATCAACTCACTTTTTAATTTAAATAAATCCATTTAAAATAGAAATACTGTAGCCCTGCCACTGGAAAAGGCAGTCTCATGTGCATTAATTTAGTTAAGAAGTAACTACTTTTAAGCTATTTGTTTATATGCCCCCTAAGATAATCTCATGTGTATCTATTAATACCACATCAGCGTCAGTAGTTAAGAGTAAGTGCTTTGAGATACAAAATATTCCATATAAAATAAACAAGGTCCTATTGTAAAGCACAGGGAACTATATTCAATATTTTGTCATAAACTATAATGGAAAAGAATCTGAAAAAAGAATACACATGTACATGGAATCTCCTTGCAAGGATGTCCAATCAGTCAATCCTAAAGGAAATCAGTTCCGGATATTCATTGGAAGGACTCATGTTGAAGCTGAAACTACAATACTTTGGCCACCTGATACGAAGAGCTGACTCATTTGAAAAGACCCTGATGCTGGGAAAGACTGAAGGTGGGAGGAGACAGGGATGACAGAGGATGAGATGGTTGGATGACATCACTGACTTAATGGACATGAATTTGAGTAAGCTCTGGGAGTTGGTGACGGACAGGTAGGCCTGGTGTGCTGCAGTCCATGTGGTTGCAAAGAGTTGGTCATGACTCAGTGACTGCACTGAACTGATACATGGAATCTAAAATATGACACAAATGAAGCTAATTATAGAAATTGAAACAGACTCATGGACACAGAAAACAGACTTAATCTTGCCAAAAGGGAGTGTGTTGGGGGAGCCATGGATTGAAAGGTTGGAATTAGCAGATGTAATTTATTATATATAGAATGGATAAACAACAAGGTCCTACTGTATCGCACAGGAAACTATATTCAATATCCTATGATAAACCATAGTAGAAAGAAAAAGTTTAAAAACCAATGTGTGTGTGTGTGTGTACATAAAATCGAATCACTCTGCTTTATACCAAAAACTAACACAATATTGTAAATCAATTAAACTTCCATCAAAAAAAATTGAATATACACTTTGGAGTAAAGTGGATGGGAATTCTAAGCCCAGCTCCATCACTTATTATCTGAAAGGCCTTGGAAAATTACTAGAGTCTCTAAATTTCCTCACCAGTAGAAGGGGTAAGTAACAGTAATAGCAATGCATACTCTTATTCAGAGAATTCATTAAGGGAAGGCCTGTAATGTGCTCAGCAGAGTGTCTAGTACCCAGTCTTTTTAGGCACTTACATCATTCCATTTCATCCTGGTTAGGGATATCTGTTCCAACTCCAGCTATTTTCTATCCCAAGGTTATAAAGTAGAGTGAAACAGCAGAGAGATGTTTGATTAAATCCAGCCTTCATCACTTCAAGAGGGTAGCCTAGTTATGTTACTTCTTTAAACTCTCAGTTACTTCATTTGCAAAATTAAGGAAATAGTGGTAAGTACTTCTCACAGCTAAGGAATGTAATAAATGAGGTCATATATAGAGAGCGCTGGTCTGCTGCTCTTGCTTGGTAAATGGTAATTCTTTTTATATATATTACACAGAGGTATCCTTTGAATTTCTGAAAACACAGATACTGTTGGGTTTTTGAAATCCCCAACCATTCCTCTGCTTTGGATCCACTTTCCTATATTGAAAAACACTGGATTCTCCAAAAATAATTGTGTATTCTCCTGTGCACATGAGCAGCCACAACAAGCCTATCCTAAGAAGCAGAATGAAGGAAGACTCCCAAAAGTTCAAACCTTTGCACCTAAGACGCAGATTCCTTCTTACATGGCCTTTAGCTCTGTCAAAATGAGCAATTTCTCTTCTGTCATTAGAATGTAAACAGTGTGAGTACAAAGATCCTTACCTGATGGATCAGAGCCTCTCTGGCATCTGTTGGCCAAGCCATTTCTCTTAACTACAAACCATTCAGGTTTCTGCTTTGTGAACTGATGTCTTTGAGCCAAAGAAAGAAGAGCCCGCCTGCACTGCCTGGCACAGTGCTTTCTCCAGTGAAAACTCTCACTGTGGCCTTTAACCCAAGGGGCCTGGAGGTGGCTGTGAGAAAACCTCTTTGACGAGTGAATGGAGCAGCTCTGTCTCCATTTATTCGTTGGCCTTTCAGTTTAGCACTCCCTCTCCGACAGTAACTCCAGAACGGCTTTGCTCAAGTGGACTCATACTACTAGAAATGGTCCAGAGACCCATAACTCATTTCACAGCGGCTGCCAGGGAGCTGTCAGACAGTGGTTCTTTCGGCCACAGGTCAGATTTAAAGCTGTGACCTCAAGGAAATGCACATGCTTCCCATCCCATTAAGAGTAGCTGGAGACAGACAGTGGCCCCCATGGAGACCATCAACTTTGTTTTGTTACTAGGCCAGAACTGTTGTCTGCATTCAGAGAAGAAAAGTTGCAGTTGCAGCCTCCCTTAAAGGCCGAAATTCACTCCAAATATTTTTCCTCCTGGACAAACACTCCTCCACTTACTTTTACAAGCCAAGGAAGAATTATTCTAGTTCTAGTTCTATGATACAACCCAAAGAACCTAAAGCAAGAGTCAGCCCAAGAGAATTCCCATCTTATTACAGCATCCATATCAACCATGCCTGCCAGGTGGTCTGGAATAGCATGCAGGTTTCTAATTGAATGGCAGTATCAATAAATGATTGGGAATGACTGTCTGCGACATTGTGCTGAGAACACTAAACTGGGAAGGAGGAGGTGGTCAATTAGCAATGTCTGCCTTACACAGGGGATTTGGAAAGGACAGCATTATGCCATGTATTTACTAACTTTAGCTATGACTATTTTCTTTCTTTCCTGAGCTGTTGTCATAGTCTCCAAATCAGCTTTCCTGCCTCCAGGTCTCCACACACCAGTGCACAGCCCCCGTCCTGCCACCGCAGTCAGTAATCTGCATCTAACGCCTCCTTCCTCCTATGACTCACATGGTCCAAGGTCTCAGCACAGTGTGAAACTCCCTCGGCATCGAGCTCCAGCCCAGTCTCTGTAGCCGCTCCTCTCATCACGCCTCACCACAATTACTTCTCACATTCCTTGAGATGTCCTTTCTCTGGCTCATGTTACTCTTTATATTACATATTCTTCAAAGCTCAATTCAAACATCACTCCTTAGTCTCTTCCTCCAGGATGCCCAAGACCTTTTCTTCATATGACTATGATGGTGCTTTTTATATCACAGTCTTATTAATGAGTACTCTTTCATTGCAAGTGATAGAAGCCAATTCAAACTGGCTTAATAAATAACAAAAATACCAAATTAATAGCTTTAAAGTAGGAATGTACTATTATTCCCATGTGTGTGTGTGTGTGTTCAGTCATGTCCAACTCTTGGTGACACCGTGGACTGTAGCCAACCTGTTCCTCTGTACATGGAATTCTCCAGGCAAGAATACTGAAGTGGGTTGCCATTTCCTACTCCAGGGGATCTTCCTGATCCAGGGATTAAACCCATGTCTCTCACATTTCCTACATTGGCAAGCAGATTCTTTACCATTGCACTGCCAGGGAAGCTCAATTCATTAATGAAAATTTTGGTGACAGTCTTCTGACAGGACTGGATCAAGATGCTTAGTGATGTCTTTACAGATGATTCCTTCATTTCCAGACATTTTTTTCTCTGAGTTGCCTCCATTTCAAGCAGTTGGAGAATCAACAGGGAGTTTTCTCCCCTAATAGTTCCAAGAGAAGGCCCAGAATTGAGTTTCATTGACCTGTCTTAGATCATCTGCCCGGCTCTGGACCATGCATTGTGGGCACAAATACAGAATTTGCTGACTGTCCAGGTCTGAGTTAGATGCTGTGAACCAACTCCACCCAAACCATATGGACTACAAGTGGGGAAGACTGAGTTCATCAAAGGAAAATAGAGGTGTTATTTCCAGAAAAATGAAACATCTATCCCAAGAAGGGGAAATACACCACTCACACACACACTTAAAATGATGAATTTGGAGCTTATATATCTCTTTTCTCCATCAAACTGAGCCCATTGCATCTCTTCATGGTGCCCAGTGGTGGAGTTTTAAAGGGCAGTATAAGAACAAGCACTTTTCCTTAACTCTTTGAAAGTGTATAGGAGCTTCATTTCACTCTCTTGGGAACATGGTTATTAATTGTCTGTGTTTACTAAATATTTCCTCATCCTGTGAAGCAATTTATGAGTCTTGGTACAGCTTGCAGAGACAAGCATTTCTCGAGTCATTGCTTGACAAGTACAGAAGGGAATTTATGTGAAGTGTTCTGTGATACGCATTATGTTTACTTGCTAATGAAATTTATTCTGGTTTTTGTGCTTATTTATAGCACACTGTTTCAGAAGTGACGCAGCCATTTAAAAATGGCTTATATGTGACCACTTTAAAATATTTTAAATATCTTATTGTAACAACAAAAGATAAGGGAGCTAAAATGATTAAGAAAAGAGAAGCTTTTGTTAATGGCAAGAGACAAAAAAGGAAATGAGAAATCTGGAGTGAATACAGATATATGTGCACTGTCCCTGGACTTTTATTTGAAATCATATTTGATTTTTAAGTCTCAATATGCAAAGAAAATCCCTAATCACCCATGGGTAATCCCTGAAAAGTCTAAGAAGCTTGTGTGAATGTTAGCCTTAGAGTTAATACCTTCAGTGAGTTTTTCTTTCTCTGTAACTCCCAAAAGTGTCCTATTCTGTACCTGATATATAGTAAGACACACACTGGCTTTACAGTTTTTAATTTCTACGTTCAAATTCCAACCTGTCATATTCTGGTTCTATGATCAAGAAAAAGAGCAACTGGCTCAAAAATGTTTTTACATCCATTATGAAACCCACATGACATTGATTGTAAAGGAGAAATATGGCAATTCAGACTCATTTATCTAATGCTGAGACACATGATACTTATTTATTTAACAAACACATACAGCACTTACTTTATACCAGACATTATCCTGAGTATTTCATACATATTTACCCATTTAATTCTTATAACCAGCCTTTGACATAGGTACTAATATGATTCCCATTATACAGGTGAGAAAACTAAGGCTCAATGAAGTTAAGTAGTCTGCCTGGGATTTCATAGTAAGTGTTAAAACCATCATCTGGACACGAGCACCTGACACTGCAGTTTGTGCTTTTGACCACGTACTAATTGCTTCTCCAGTAAAGTAGTTTCGGAGTGAGGAAAGCCAGGTTCAAACTATCTCCACCACCTACTAACTAGTGACTTGAACAAGTTATTTCAACTGTCTGATCCTAGATTTTCATCTATTATGTGAAGATATTATCATATAAATCCCCTACCACCCTACCTTGTACTCAAATGTGAGTAAACAGTATGCTAATTCTATTAGCATATACAAATATGCTAATTATAGATAAACTTAGCCTCAAACTCCAGCCTGTGAGTTGGAAAAACCTTGAGGAACATCTCAAAGGAAGGCGCAATTCTAGAAATCACCCAGTGAATTGAGATAGAGATGAAGAGGAAAGAAAAAACAATACTTCAGGCTTAATGCTCAAAACCAAGTTCTGGCTTTGAATTATCCAATTCATTTTGGGAATGTCAACCTAGCTCGTGAAATGCCGCCAGTAGTCCAAAAGTCTTATTAGGCTTTCGAGAAAGAAGAACTAGGCTATTGATCTGCACACTCAAGAAATATCAGAGTTGATTCAGTGTTCCCCAGTGACAGAGTCAATGAATAGGTATTGCCAAAACAATCCCCACATTCTGGTTATAATGTGTGTGAACTCCTTCAACAAAACACAGGGAGGCCACAGCCAGAGGAAAGATTTTTGGCTTCAGTAACCACTCAGCTGGTGTTTCCTGACAACCTATTGACCAGATAGAATCATCTTTAAAACTAATCTCAATGATTATATAAAATGGAGCATTAAGGTGGCAAAAAAAAAGAAAAGAAAAAGGATATCCAGGAAGTCTAGGGTTCACTAACAGGCCCTGACAAAACCCCAAGAATCAAAATTAATCTGGGTAGAAAAAGAAAGTATAGCTATTTATTTGTTCCCAGTTGGCTAGTATATAACCTGTAGACATGGGGCCATAGAGTCGATCCTCATTGACTCAAATGTGAAAAAGGATTATTATGCATCTCTATAGCAACAACTTCAGTTCAGTTCAGTTCAGTCGCTCAGTTGTGTCTGACTCTTTGTGACCCATGGACTGCAGCACGTCAGGACTCCCTGTCCATCACCAACTCCCAGAGCCTCCTCAAACTCATGTCCATTGAATCGGTGATGTCATCCAACTATCTCATCCTCTGTCATCCCCTTCTCCTCCTGCCTTCAATCTTTCCCAGCATCAGGGTCTTTTCAAATGAGTCAGCTCTTCGCATCAGGTGGCCAAAGTATTGGAGTTTCAACTTCAACATCAGTCCTTCCAATGAACACCCAGGACTGATCTCCTTTAGGATGGACTGGTTGGATCTCCTTGCGGTCCAAGGGACTCTCAAGAGTCTTCTCCAACACCACAATTCAAAAGCATCAATCCTTCGGCATTCAGCTTTCTTTATGGTCCAACTCTCACATCCATACATGACTACTGGAAAAACCATAGCCTTGACTGGACAGACCTTTGTTGGCAAAGTAATGTCTCTGCTTTTTAATATGATGTCTAGGTTGGTCATACGGAGAAGGCAATGGCACCCCACTCCAGTCCTCTTGCCTGGAAAATCCCATGGATGGAGGAGCCTGGTAGGCTGCAGTCCATGGGTTTGCTAAGAGTCAGACACGACTGAGCAACATCACTTTCACTTCTCACTTTCATGCATTGGAGAAAGAAATGGCAACCCATTCCAGTGTTTTGCCTGGAGAATCCCAGGGATGGGGGAGCCTGGTGGGCTGCTGTCTATGGGGTCACACAGAGTCGGACAGGATTGAAGTGAATTAGCAGCAGCAGCAGCTAGGTTGGTCATAACTTTGCTCCCAAGGAGGAAGCATCTTTTAATTTCATGGCTGCAGTCACCATCTGCAGTGCTTTTGGAGCCCAAAAAAATAAAGTCTGCCACTGTTTTCACTGTTTTTCCATCTATTTGCCATGAAGTGATGGGACCTGGTGCCGTGATCTTTGTTTTGAGCAACTATTTGTTAGGCACTGGGCTGAGCATGGAAGCTTCTTACATGACACTAGTTGTGAAGAACCCTCCTGCCAATGGAGGAGAAATAAGAGATGCAGATTCAATCCCTGGATCAGGAAGATCCCCTGAAGGAGAGCATGGAAACCCACTCCAGTATTCTTACCTGGAGAATCCCATGGACTGTGGAGCCTGGTGGGTTACAGACCATGGTATCACAAAGTTTGACACAATTGAAGCGACTTTGCATGCACACAGGCTAAGCATATAAAGTGAACTAAGTAATAAATACTTCACAAATATATTTCAATACAGCAAGTATGACTATTATCCATTTGATAGATAAGGTGACTCTAAGACGCTAATTAGCCTTCCCAATTTTACACAGTTTATTGGTTTCAATATTTTTATCTGCAAATAGAAGTATAGACTTCAATCTAAATCTAAGAGGCAAGAATGCTCTCTAGAGTCTCTCTTGTGAGAGCACTAGCTCCATTTGTGGGGATTCCACTCCATGATCTAATCACCTCCCAAAGACCATACGTCCTAATACCATTATACTGAGGTTTAGGTTTCAACATATGAATTTGGGTGGGGACAAAAACATTCTATCTCTAGCAGCTTTAAGTTCCATGAAAACAGGGACTGATTCTGTGCTTGCTGATTTTTAGACCTGGTTTCTATCACACTGCATGGCATATGGCAGAACACAGGAAATATTGGTTGAACTAAAAAACAAATTAGAGAAACCAAGAGTTCCACTCTGTTCCCTTAACCTCTTTTCTAACTCTCCACTTAAGCAGATTCACACCATGACCCATTACCTCCTGACTCCCAATTTCTGTCTATTTCCTTCAGCTCCACAAATTCCATGGAGCTGGACTCAGCACTTTGTAATAAATGCACAGTGTGCCCTGATCTCATGGGCTAGGTCTAGAAAACAACTATAGTTTTCTCAAGGTATTAAAATGTACCATAGATAATAAATAGGCAAATAAGTAAACAAATTAGCAGTACAGTGTATAATTAACAGCAGAGATGTCTTCACGCATTAAATTTGTACCTGAGTTGGTTACAAAATCTCTTTCAGCATCAGTAATCTCAGCAAAAAAAATGGGGATAATGATATTAATGTCTAAAGATTTTTAGATGTTTGGTAAGTTAGTATATGTAAGGTGTTCAGTCCAGAAATGGAAACTATTATTAATAAACCAAATTCCTGTAACTATAGAAATGTTCTTGTCAGAAATGTTGCTTCTCCAAAGAGCCAAACTCTTTAATAAAATGATGGGCTGACTTAAGTTTAAGGGGTTAAGAAGTATTGCTATAGGGATTTCAGGTAGTTGACGTAGTTAGTGTAAAGAATTCATACAACAAAGTGCCTGACTTTTTTAACTCAGTCTATGTTGATCTCCAATGAACTTATAGGTCCACCAGAGTAGTGAAACCAAGGTCAATTCTGTTTTGCAGAATCCAGTCATAGATTAGAGTCCTTCCACTAAAATCTTTGCTATGTTAGTGAAATACATGAGATGACGAAAAACAAATGCTATATATAGGATGTCCCTTACGTAACAGGCTTTCCAAGTGGCTCAGTGATAAAGAATTTGTCTGCAGTGCAGGAGACATGGGTTCAAGCCCTGGTTGGGAAGATCCCCTGGAGAAGAAAATGGCAACACACTCCATTATTCTTACCTGGGAATTCCCATGAACAGAGGAAGGAGCCTGGCAGGCCACAGTTCATGGAGTTGCAAAGGAGTTAGACACAATTTAGCAACTAAACAACAACAGCAACAATCCCTTATGTAAGGGATCAAAAAAAAAAAAATCTAAACATAAAAAGAAAGATTCTGAAGGGTGGTTTCCATGGGCTGGGGGACATGGAAATAAGGAGATGTTTATCAAAGGATACAAACTTTCTACTATGAGAAGAATATGTCCTGGAGATCTAATGTAGAGCATAATGATAATAGTTAATAATACTGTGTTCTATACTTGAAGGTTGCTGAGAGAGCACAAAAAAAATGGTAATTATGCAGTGTTATGCAGGTGTTAGCTAATGCTATGACTGTAATCAGATTGCAATATATAAGTGTATTAAATCAATACATAGAGCTCCTTAAACTTACATGATGTTATACATCAATCATATCTCAATAAAGCTAAAGGGAAACCCCTTTGCTGTGTAAATTAACTCACTCCATTCTGTTCTGTTTAAACTTGATGTTATTCTACCATTTAGTTTTAACAACAAAAGAAAAGGAAAGTGAAACCGCTTTGTCGTGTCCGACTCTTTGCGACCCCATGGCCTGTAGCCTACCAGGCTCCTCGGTCCATGGGATTTTCCAGGCAAGGGCACTGGAGTGGGTTGCAATTTCCTTCTCCAGGGTATCTTCCCAACCCAGGGATCAAACCCGGGTCTCCCCCATTAACAACAAAAAGCAGTTGCAAACAAGAGTTCTGCAGTTCTTCTTTCTCATGTTAGTTTTATATCACAAGAAAAGTCAAGAAGAATGTTTTCCAAAGTTTGTGGCAGAGTCTATGTCATATGAATCATTCACCAGTATCTCACACCCATGCAGACATTACTAATCAATCCAAGTGCTCTTTACCACTAAAGCCCACACTCAGCTCCTTAATGCTTCTCAACACAGAGCTCCAGAAACTACATCACTCAATCAGATTTGATGTGTGAGGCGTAGCTTCTTCTGCATACTGGAAATGTTATACCTGAAGCCAGAAATCAAGTTAATATAATAAGAAACACAAGTTTAAACCTTATGATGACACAACCCATGAGGATTAGTCTTAGAATATGATTGCAATCAAAGAACTACAGCCCTGAAGCAAAACAATAATTTTTAAATAATTCAGACTTTTTACTTGCATTCTCAAATACCATGAGTGAGATATAGTGAGCTCAGGAATAACTTCTTTTAAATTTTCACTTTTTTTCCCTCCACTTCCTTGTTATACAACTTCTGCCATGGCTCACTCATCAAAATCTTCAAAAATATTTGTCTTCCAACCTTGTAACAGACCCTACTCACACTTCTTTCCTTCATTTATCATTATTGTTTAGTCGCTAAGTCATATCCAACATTTTGCAATCCCTAATTTCCTTCAATATTATATTATCAAAATTCAAAAAGCCAGTCTGGAAAGACACAAAAGGGGTAAATACTGAAAGGGTAAAATCATCATCATCTAAAAACAAAAGGAAGTAGGAAAGATTGGTAATACTCACACTTTAGAAATTTTGGATAGATCTAAGCTATGGTTTTAGGCTATTACGTCATCCTTCCACCACTTCAAGAATCAACATCTCCAATTATTAATACTGGAGTTCACAAAAAAAGGTCTCAACAAATCAAATCTAAGAGCAGCTTTGGCATAAGAAATGGCTTTTTAAACTTTATTTCTAATTGGAGGATAATTGCTTTATAATATCGTGTTGGCTTCTACTATCCAATGTGAATCAGGAATGGCTTTTTTGAAGCTAATTCTCAGAATTCCCCAGAGAGCCTGGGGCAGGAGGAACAGTTACTTCAAAAGATGAGAGCTTATTTCTGCCTGTATAGCTACTTCTCTCTCACATTTTTTACTCATATAATAGAAAATGTAGAAGAAAAAAAAAAAGAGGCTGCTCAAGAGAACCAGTCTTGATTTCATTCATTAAAGGCACCAAAAATTAAGGACAAGTAAAAATCCAATTGGCTTTTACCTCATCACAAAACACAAATGCTCTGAGCAAGAAAAGATTTTGTAAAAAAACAAACAAAAAGAGGGATGGAAAATATAACCCAAAGCCATCATTTCCATAACTTTAAAGGAATCTTGATCTTTCCACTGATATGCAGAATTTTTCTTCCAGCTTTGGGTCATAAACATTTTCACACTGACATCCAATTTTATTTGAATTCTAAAACTTTTCTGGAATATGTAATCCACACCGTTGTGAACCCCAGGATTAAGCATCCTTCACCAGGGTCATTTCTTTAGTTTGGGACACCACGCACTCATACTCTGATACTGTGAGAGATGAGGACGATAGAGGTCTGGGGGTAAATAGAGCACCCAAAAAGCATATGCAATGTCAGAAGCAAATCTTTAGAGAAGAGAGAGATATTTAAGTTTAGCAAGGCAATGTGCAGAGATTCTGAAGTCCACCAGACTAGGAAAGAGACATATATTTAAATCACCCACATGCTCAGTAGATCTCCACCCACCCAGTGTGGTAGGCACCCAACACAGGACTCCATAGGCTACACCCCACTACTTCTGAGGATAGCTCCAGCAATGCTTTATCCCCGATCCTGAACCAGCTAGCTGTTCTGATATCTTAAGGTTTCATTCCATCATTTCATACATATGCTATGAGTTTACTCCATGCGTGCATGCATTCTCAGTCATGTCCAACTCTTTGCAACCCCACACACTATAGTCCACCAGGCTCCTCTGTTCTTGGGATTATTCAGGCAAGAATTCTTGAGAGTGTTGCCATTTTCTACTCCAGGGGATCCTCTCAATCTAGGGATCAAATCCACATCTCTTGCATCTCTTGTACTAGCAGAATTTTTTACCACTGTTCCACCTGGGAAGCCCCTTACTCCAAGAGATGAGGTCAAAATTGTATTCCATAATACCAAATAAAAAAGTTGGCTTAAAATTCAACATTCAGAAAACTAAGATCATGCCACCCGATCCCATCACTTCGTGGCAAATAGATGGGGAAGCAATGGAAACAGTGAGAGATTTTATCTTCTTGGGCTCCAAAATCACTGCAGATTGATTGCTTGCTCCTTGGAAGAAAAGCTATGACAAACCTAGATGGCATATTAAAATGCAAGGATATTACTTTGTCAACAAAGGTCCGTCTAGTCAAGGCTATGGTTTTTCCAGGAGTCATGTATGGATGTGAGAGTTGGACTATAAAGAAAGCTGAGTGCCGAAGAATTGATGCTTTTAAACTGTGGTGTAGGAAAAGACTCTTGAGAGTCCCTTGGACTGCAAGGAGATCCAACCAGTCCATCCTAAAGGAGATCAGTCCTGGGTGTTCATTGGAAGGACTGATTCTGAAGCTGAAACTGCAATACTTTGGCCACCTGATGTGAAGAGCTGACTCATTTGAAAAGACCCTGATGCTGGGAAAGATTGAAGGCAGGAGGAGAAGGGGATGACAGAGGATGAGATGATAGAATGGCATCACTGACTCGATGGACATAAGTTTGAGCAAGCTCAGGGAGTTGGTGATGGACAGGGAACCCTGGCATGCTGCAGTCCATGGGGTTGCAAAGAGTCAGACATGACTGAGTGACTGAATTGACTGAAGATCAAAAATGACACTTATCAACATAGTAATAACAACACTTCAAAAAAAATAATAACACTTCAACAAAATTCTCATGATGAAAACTAGAGACTGTTTTGGAAAAACACAAAAGTAAAGTTGAACAAACAGAAAGACTTTCCATATTCTTAGCTAGGAAGAGCCAACCTCATAAAGTTGTCAGTCTTCCCAAAGTTAATTTTTAGCTTAATGAGCTCAAATAAAATGCCACCAGGTTTTTACTTTCCTGGAGATAAAGTTGATTGTAAAGCTCATTTGGGAAAACTATGAAAAAGGCAGAATTGTAAGGAATAGGAGGGGTGAGTTTGATACAAAAACATTTTTAAACCTTTTATTGGTGCATGAATAGACAAAAAGACAAATGGAACAAATAAAAAAACCCAGAACTAGACCTAGTAAAATATGGAAATTTAGCATTTAATAATTGAATTTATATAATTGAATTTTTTCATTAATTCAAATTCAGCATCTCAAATGAGTAGGCAAAGGATGGATGTCTTAATAAGTTGTATGGGAATAACTGGTGAGTCATATGGAAAAAGACAAAATTAGACCAATTCCTCACTCCACACACCAATATAAATTCTCAGTGGGTTAGAGACTTATATATAAAATAAGGAATATAAGTAATGAAAGAAAACATGGATGAATTCCTCTAAACTTAGAAGTAGAAAATACTTTTCTATGACTCCAAATCTAGTTATAATAAAGAGAAAATCTGGTAAATTTAACCCCAAACTATTTTAAAATATAAATATTTTTATACTTAAAAATATAAAACTTCATAACAAAAACAAAAAATGACAAACCAGAGAAAAGCAGTCACCACTTTTTGCAAGGGTGATGAGTTAATATTCTCAAAGTAGAGAAATAATAGATCAAAAAATTACAGAAAAATAGACAAAAAATATGAAGTCAGTTCACCAAAAAAGTGACTCTCAACCCCTACAAAAAGAAGCTTAATCTTCTCATAATAAAAGAAATGCAAATTAAAACTATACTTACTGCTCAATGCCAAGTGACAAAAATCTGACAGCTCAACCTCTTTGAGCAAGGCTGGAAGAAATAAGCATTCTCATACAATACTGATACAAAATGGAATGAACCCATGGAAAAGAAATTGGCAGTATCTAGCAAAATTCATTAGTCTTTACCTTTTGACTCAGCATTTCGAGAGCTCCGTCTCAATGGCAAAAGTAGCAGAAGATGTATACAAAAGGCTATGAGTTTCACCATGATTTAGTACAGTAAAAGTCTGTAGACAAACCAAAAAACTATCAATCAAGAACTAGCTCAGGAGTCCCAAACTACAGCCCTCAGACCAAATCTGCAGGCCTGTTTTCACAGTTAACCTTCAAGTTAACTGTGGTTTTACACTTTTAAATAGTTGCAAGGGGGAGGAGAAGGAGGAAAAAAAGGAGTGGGAGTGAGAAGGCACAAATGTGTTTCTACTGTATCTTTATAGGAAAAGTCTGTTGAACCCTTGACTGGATGAATGAATATGGCAGGTTCACACAATGAAGTACTACACAGATGAAGAAGAATGTGTACATATGTGCTCTGCGTTTCTGACTCTTTTCAACCCTATGGTCTATAGCCCACCGGGCTCCTCTGTCCATTGAAGTTTCCAGGCAAGAATAGGGGAGTGGGTTGCCATTTCCTACTCCAATGTTAGATAGCAATCACAGATAAATGCAAAACGGATACATGAAAACTTATTCCCATCTAAGTTTACCCCAATTAAGATTTTCTAGAAGGCAGGAAGAATGAGGACTAAAAATAACAACTGCAATGGATTGAAACACATAAAATCTGCTTAAGTAAACAGTTCATAATAACATTAAAGAAACAGAAAAGAAAAGAGCACACTGGTCACTTTTGGAGGATGTTGTTGTAGACTGCTTCTGTCTCTCCAAAATTCTTCTGTTGAAGCCCCAGTGTTATCACATTTGGAGACAGGGTCTTTAGGAGATAAAAACAGGTCATAAAGCTGGGGCCCTGATCTGACAGGACTGACATCCTTTATAAGAAGAGAGCTCAATCTCTCTCTGTGCCAGGCATCTAAGAGCAGTCATGTGAGCATACAACCAGAAGGTGCCATCCGCAACCCAGGGGGAGACTCTAACAAGAATCTGAACCCTATCAGACCTTGATCTTGGACTTCTAGCCTCCAGAACTGTGAGGAAATAAATTTCTGTTGTTTAAGCCAGCCAATGTACAGCATTTTGTTACGGCAGATTAAGTTAACTGATACAGAAGTCAAGGAAACAACTTATTTTGAAACTGGCAAAAAAAAAAAAAAAGAAAGAAAGAAAGAATCAAGCATTTACACTGCTTTTCCTAAGCAATCAAATTATTTATTAGGACATACCCCAACTAATAATTGAAGAAGGAGTCCTCAAATTAGAGTATTACCAATTCTGCCTTCCCTCATTAAATAATGCTTCTAGGCAATGGGCAGCAGTGGCTACCACCATTACAAAAAGAGTATCATGACATCACATGCCTCCTAATAAAAAATAAGCATCATCATTTATGGGGTGATCTTGAAAACACCAAACCTTGATCTTATTAAGTTTTTAAATCTGATTACCGATTTGCAGAGAATACAGGAGAAAGAAAAGTGCTTTTAATGACACTGCAGGAATAAAGCCAGCAAAATTCTGACTGTGGGAAACAGTATCAAAAAAATAACCAGACCAGAATTGCAAAGGCAACAAGCAAGAGAAAACTGATAGATCAAAAGAGACTTAAGAGACCTGTCCATCAAATTAAAATACATAGACCTTATCAGGATCCAAAGTCAAAGCAATTTTGAGAAAACGTATCTGAGGCAACTGAAACATTTTGACATTAAGTAGTATTTGACAAGATGAAACATCACTCATTCACATATTCAGTTCAGTTCAGTCGCTCAGTCTTGTCCAACCCTTTGTGACCCCTTGACCTGCAGCACTCCAGACCTCCCTGTCCATCACCAACTCCCGGAGTTTACTCAAACTCATGTCCATAGAATCAGTGATGCCATCCAGCCATCTCATCCTCTGTCGTCCCCTTCTCCTCCTGCCCTCAATCTTTCCCAGCATCAAGGTCTTTTCAAATGAGTCAGCTCTTTGCATCAGGTGGCCAAAGTATTGGAGTTTCAGCTTCAACATCAGCCCTCCAATGAAAACCCAGGACTGATCTCCTTTAGGATGGACTGGTTGGATCTCCTTGCAGTCCAAGGGACTCTCAAGAGCCTTTTCCAACACCACAGTTCAAAAGCATCAATCCTTTGGCACTCAGCTTTCTTTATGGTCCAACTCTCACATCCATACATGACTCCTGGAAAAAACATAGCCTTGACTAGATGGACATTTGTTGACAAAGTAATGTCTCTGCTTTTTAATATACTGTCTAAGTTGGTCATAATTTTCCTTCCAAGGAGCAAGCATCTTTTAATTTCATGGCTGCAATCACCATCTGCAGTGATTTTGGAGCCCCAAAAAATAAAGTCAGCCACTGTTTCCCCATCTATTTGCCATGAAGTCATGGGACCGCATGCCATGATCTTAGTTTTCTGAACGTTGAGCTTTAAGCCAACTTTTTCACTTTCCTCTTTCACTTTCATCAAGAGGCTTTTTACTTTCTCTTCACCTTCTGCATATCAAGGGTGGTGTCATCTGCATATCAAGCTATTGATATTTCTCGTGGCAATCTTGATTCCAGCTTGTGCTTCATCCAGCCCAGGATTTCTCATGATGTACTCTGCATATAAGCTAAATAAGCAGAGTGACAATATACAGCCTTGATGTACTCCTTTCCGTATTTGGAACCAGTCTGTTGTTCCATGTGCAGTTCTAATTGTTGCTTCCTAACCTGCATACGGGTTTCTCAAGAGGCAGGTCAGGTGGTCTGGTATTCCCATCTCTTTCAGAATTTTCCACAGTTTATTGTGGTCCACACAGTCAAAGCCTTTGGTACAGTCAATAAAGCAGAAATAGATGTTTTTCTGGAACTCTCTTGCTTTTTCAATGATCCAGTGGATGTTGGCACTTTGATCTCTCGTTCCTCTGCCTTTTCTAAAACCAGCTTGAACATCTGGAAGTTCATGGTTCACGTATTGCTGAAGCCTGGCTTGGAGAATTTTAAGCATCACTTTACTAGCGTGTGAGATGAATGCAATTGTGCGGTAGTTTGAGCATTCTTTGGCATTGCCTTTCTTTGTGATTGGAATGAAACTGACCTTTTCCAGTCCTGTGGTCACTGCTGAGTTTTCCAAATTTGCTGGAATATTGGGTGCAGCACTTTCACAGTATCACCTTTCAGGATTTGAAATAGCTCAACTTGAATTCCATCACCTCCACTAGCTTTGTTCATAGTGATGCTTCCTAAGGCCCGCTTGACTTCACATTCCAGGATGTCTGGCTCTAGGTGAGTGATCACACCATCGTGATTAACTGGGTCATGAAGATCTTTTTTGTATAGTTCTTCTGTGTATTCTTGCCACCTCTTCTTAATATCTTCTGCTTCTGTTAGGTCACTACCATTTCTGTTCTCTATTGAGCCCATCTTTGCATGAAATGTTCCCTTGGTATCTCTAATTTTCTTGAAGAGATCTCTAGTCTTTCCATTCTATTGTTTTCCTCTATTTCTTTGCATTGATCACTAAGGAAGGCTTTCTTATCTCTCCTTGCTATTCTTTGGAACTCTGCATCCAAATGGATATATCTTTCCTTTTCTCCTTTGCATTTTGCTTCCCTTCTTTTCACAGCCAGCAGTTAAGAAGAGCTACCCCACATCCAGAGTAAGGAGCAGTGGCTGCACTTTGCTGGAGCAGCTGTGAAGAGATACCCCACATTCAAGGTAAGAGAAACCCAAATTAGATGGTAGGAACTGAGAGAGGGCATCAGAGGGCAGACAGACTGAAACCACAATCACAGACAACAGGCCAATCTGATCACATGGACCACGGCCTTGTCTAACTCAGTGAAATTAAGCCATGCCGTGTGGGGCCACCCAAGACAGACGCGTCATGGTGGAGAGGCCTGACAGAAGGTGGTCTACTGGAGAAGGGAATGGCAAACCACTCCAGTATTCTTGCCATTAGAACCCCATGAACAGTAGGAAAAGGCAAAAAGATAGGACACAGACAGAGGAGCTCCCCAGTCAGTAGGTGCCCAACATGCTACTGGAGATCAGTGGAGAAGTAACTCCAGAAAGAATGAAGAGATGGAGCCAAAGCAAAAACAACACAGTTGTGGATGTGACTGAGGATGGAAGTAAAGTCCAATGCTCTAAGGAGCAGTATTGCACAGGAACCTGGAATGTTAGGTCCATGAATCAAGGGAAATTGGAAGTGGTTAAACAGGAGATGACAAGAGTGAACATTGACATTCTAGGAATCAGCGAAATAAGATGGACTGGAATGGGTGAATTTAACTCAGATGACCATTATATCTACTACTGTGGGCAGGAATCCCTTAGAAGAAATGGAGTAGCCATCATAGTCAACAACAGAGTCTGAAATGCAGTACTTGGATGCAATCTCAAAAACAACAGAATGATCTCTGTTTGTTTCCAAGGCAAACCATTCAATATCACGGTAGTCAAAGTCTATGCCCTGACCAGTAACCTACAAGACCTTCTAGAACTAACACCCAAAAAAGATGTCCTTTTCATTATAGGGGACTAGAATGCAAAAGTAGGAAGTCAAGAAACACCTGGAGTAACAGGCAAATTTGGCCTTGGAGTACAGAATGAAGCAGGGCAAAGACTAACAGAGTTCTGCCAAGAGAACACACTGGTCATAGCAAACACCCTCTTCCAACAACACAAGAGAAAACTCTACACATGGACATCACCAGATGGTCAACACCAAAATCAGATTGATTATATTCTTTGCAGCCAAAGATGGAGAAGCTCTATACAGTCAGCAAAAACAAGACCAGGAGCTGAGTGTGGCTCAGATCACAAACTCCTTATTGCCAAATTCAGACTGAAAATGAAGAAAGTGAAGAAAACCACTAGACCATTAGGTATGACCTAAATCAAATCCCTTATGACTATACAGTGGAAGTGAGAAATAGATTTAAGGGGCTAGATCTGATAGACAGAGTGCCTGATGAACTATGGACGGAGGTTTATGACATTGTACAGGAGACAGGAATCAAGACCATTCACATATTTAGCACATACAATTTAGAAATCCACTAGGTACAAGGCACTATCATCAGTGAGAGACAGTAAAATAAGACAGATTCTGTCTTCAGCAAATAGCAGTCCATCCAGAGGCAAGAGCACAGAAGCAAATATAAGAAAGTAAGACAGACTAGAAGCGTGGAACACTTCTTTGGATATTCGAGAGAGAGAGATCACTTTCAACCTGAGACACCAAAGAGAACTCCCTCAGGAGAGGTATGTGGTACGAAGGTAATTTTAGGTTCCCAGTTACATGTATACTTGAGTATCACTAACTGACCTAATTAATTCAAAATAACCCAAACTTCTTTCTCCCCCAGTAGAGAGGTTTTGCCAGAATTCTCTGGATAGAATCATCAATTCTAGTATTTACACAGCCCAAGTAGAGCCCACTTATTCCAAAGAGAAAAAAGAAATGAACTTCAGCAGATACTGACATCTTATGGATAGTTAGCCTGCTGCATGGATTCCTAAGAACATATAAAGTGATGTCAAATTGTGCATGTGTACGTGCTCAATCACATACAAGTCAAGTCAGACTCTTTTGTGTCCCAATGGACTGTAACCCACCAGGCTCCTCTGTCCATGGAATTTTCAGGCAAGAATACTAGAGTGGATTGCCATTTCCTGCTCCAGGTGATCTTCCCGACCCAGCGATCAAACTCATACCTCCTACATTGGCAGGCAGATTCTTTACCACTGCACCACCTAAGAAGTCCATGTACAAATGCAATTACCTATGGGATGGCCTGTCCCTTGATTTCTCCTTTTTCTGCAAAATGCATCCCCCTCCCCCTACTGAGGCTGGGGTCAGGATCAGGGCCTGAAGTCACGTCCACATTACATGACTCCCCTCCACCACAGCTGATTGGATCAGCCTGGATTAATTCAGCTTGTCTCTCTCAGCAGTAGAATCGGGGCACGGTCTGAGCTTCTTGTGCAGCTCAAACTGCAAAGACAGACATTTGAGAGTTGTGAAATGCCTCATCCTGGCATGAATACATGAGAAGAGGAAACTGGTTGGGACAGAGAAAAAACAAATATGGAGAAGCAACCAGAAGCACAAGAAGAGAGAGCATGACCAAGAGGGTAACTGCCTTGGCGCCAGAAGAGTTTTCTAGTCCTTGGATCTATCCCCTGAGATTCATACAATAAATTCTCCTTTGTTTGGTTAAGCTAGTTGGAGCATTTCTACTACCTGCACCAGGGCATTGATACTCACAAGGGACCAGAGCAGGGGTGGGGGGTGTATAGAACATAGACCGAGTACGGGAGAAATCACTTTGCTCTACTTGACTAAGCAAACAAAAGCAAACCCACACAAAAGCAACAGATCACGAGCTGTCATGTCCCAGCTCTCAACAGCAGGCCCTGTGTGCTTTTAAGCAGGGGGGCCTCTGACAGTCTGCACCCCACTAGGTCTGGAAAGACACTGTGCCTTCCACATGCTGGTGATCACAGCAATTTGACAGCAGAGGCTAATGAATCCCACAGTTGGGGTTGGGATGTTTTTGTCTGCTTCAGCAGTGGAGAAAGCCCAGCTGGCTTCTTCATTCAGGTACTGGGAAAAAAGAACACAGGAGGAAGCTGGTTTCCCGGGTCAAAAACAATTACTAAAAAATTCTGTCCAGGGGCCACTTTCAAAAACACAATGTACACAGTAGGTAGGAAACAGGGAGCTGTGAGCAAAAACTTCTGAGCATCTGCCCCCTCAGAAAATAAATGTTATCTCTACTGAGATATAATTTCTCTCCCTTTTCTTTGCTCCCACTTCTAAGACATGGCACTCGATCTTGTCTGTTTCCTGAGTTTTCTTGGCTACATATCACAATTATTTGTCTTCACTCTTCTATCAGAAGATGAACACTCTGAGAGTAGGATCTAGGTTAAGTTCATTTCTAGACTTACCAAAGAGCATAGCATAGTGCCAAGGACAGAAAACATGCTTGGTGATAAATGTTTAAGGACATAGGCTCTGCCACTCTGTGTGATCTTGGAAAATTTTCTCGACCGCTCCATGCCTTATTTTCCTCACTTATATAAGAGAGCAATAATAGTCCCTTGTTCTCTGGATTATGATTAAGTGAAAACTAAGACATATGTAAAATGTCTTGTATCAGATAAACACACTACAAATGGCAGCTAATAGTAGGTTCTAGTCTGAGCCTGAGCAGTGCAAAAGCAGACTGCACCCCTTTCTCTTACATAGTCTATTATCACTATCATTTGTTATTTACCTGCTAAATTGTATCTGACTCCTTTGCAATCCCATGTAGTGCAGCCTGCCAGGTTCCTCTGTCCATGGGATTTCCCAGGCAAGTATACCTGTTTTTTATTTCAACCCCAGAAGTGCCCCCGGTAGCTAGGCTAGGTAGAAAGCAACCACACTTACTAAGTATACAAAATAAATAAACAGTGAAGGATTGCATTGTGCCCTGCTTTGAAATGTGCAAAAACACTACCTGGTTGTGCCAAGTTAGGGGCGCTTCCAAGTGCCTGATGCTACATTTATCACCACATCCCAGAAAGATGCTGACTGAAGGTTCTCAAAAACTTCAAAAGACTCTTGCTATAATTGCATATTCATTAGACAAATTAGTTCTCGATTATTTTTAAAACCATAACTTGAAAAAAAAAAGAAGACCAACAAAGAATTCAAGAGAATTATGCAAGAGTGGGGTTTAGAATATAAAAATGTAGAATACTATTCATTCTCTCTGAAAGAATGGTTTAAAAAAAAACAAAAAATGAGGAATGGAGAAAGGAAACTAAAAATAAAAAGCCACATAGAGAAAAATAATATCTTTAAGAAGTTCAGCCCTTTGGAAGTATACAGAATTTTTCTATTAGTTGGGGTTGGGAGGAAATGCACAATGTGTTTCCACCTCTAATGAGGAAACATCTTGGGAAAATAACAACAACTCTAAATCATCATATTACATTGGCTGAAGTGGTGATTAACCAGTGTGACCCCCTAAAACAAGTATCTGCTGGGATCTTTTTCACTGAGGAGACGCAATCTGGTAAAACAGACCAGACTCCATGTTTTTTAGACTCTGTTATTCCTGAAATAAGCAGCTGCCACTTTATCCAGATGTGTTAACAGGGTAGAAAGTCAGGAAAAGCAAGCAAAGACATCAATAGCACATCAGATGGGTCACAGCTTCCTGCCTTGAGGTGCATTACAAAATGGAAAAACAGGTCCTAGAAACAAGGCCAGGCCAGGCGACATTCCCCACAACAGGGGCCATGAGGAGTGCAAACGCTGGCACGCGCCATGTGGGAAGGTTAAGTGACATGCCCCACTCCTGAGGCCACATGGGTGCAATATTAAGGTGTAAATTAAAGAGCCCGGCAGCAGTTCCTGCTACTTGCCAGTGCCCACTGAGGTCGATCATTTCACCATATGCCAAAGGCTGGCTGCCTTGCTACCTGGCAGATAGATCTTACAGTCTGTTCCAAAACCAACCCCATCTTCCAGGATTACAAGCACACTGCTACATTCTGGAACTAGAGGAGGCGGCGGAAAGTGGAAAAAATGCTCACAGAATTAAATTTATGATTACAAAGTGCAGCTAGTGCTCCAAGGGATAGAAACAGAGAGCCATATAAAGAAAATAAAGGGCATTATTTACACTGGGGAAATGAGAACAGGCAGAGAATACCAGTATTTCTACGTAGTATCGCATAATGGTTAAGAACCCTGGCACTAGTGTTTGAAAGATTTAGATCTGAGTCCAGTCCTGCCTTTTTCTAGCTCTGTGACTTTGACTTCAGGCAAGTCATGTCTTATTCCAAATTTCAGTTCCCTTGTTTGCAAAATTGGAGTAAGGATACCAGGACAGTATCTCAAGATGAAAGAATGTAATCCATGTTGCCTCTAGAATTTAGTAAGCACTTTAATCAGTAAAATTCTTGCTATTATCAGACATAATAGTCCAAAATATATCACACTGGTATGAGAGTTCGTTAGGGCTGTCGTACAGTGCCACAGACTGGGTGGCTTAAACTATAGAAATATGTTTTCTCATGGCTCTGGAGGCATCAGTAAAGTTGGTTTCTCCTGGGGCCTCTCCCCTTGGCTTGCAGATGGCTACCTCCTCGCTGTGTCCTCACATGGCTCTCCTCTGTGCACATCCTTGTTGTGTCTCTGTGTATCCAGATTTCCTCATCCTAGTAGGAGAACAGGTGGACTGGAACAGAGCCCACCCCAGTGGCCTCACTTTCACTTAATCACCTCTTTAAAGTCCCCATCTCCAGATATAGTCACCCTCTGGAGTACTAGGCTTTAAGGCTTCAAAAAATTAATTTAGAGGGTATACAGCTCAGCCCATAACAACCAGTGTAACTTGGGAGCTGACCAATCAGAAGAGATGCTGCTTTACCACTGGCCAATAAGAACAGATGCTCATTGTACAAAGTCAGCATAGTGAACTGATGCAAGCAGGTTACTGTTACTGTTGTGATTTTTATCATTCACTGAGCTTTATTAACACGGCCTCTACTCAGAGATAAGTCAGGTTTTTAGGCAGCAGGATCCAGTGTTCCTGAAAGGTAAGATTTCAGGAGGTTAAAGATGTCTTCAACCAACAGGAGCTCCTATACCCCGTTCCTTGACCCGAACAAATGCCCAGAGCCTCAGAAACTACCTTGTGAGGTGAGGCAGGAATCAACAGGGCAAGAAAAGGGAGGGCCCAGGAGACAGAGATTCAAAAGCAAAGACTAAGAGGAAGACATATAAGTAGAGAACTTCCATGGAAAGAGCTAATACAGCCCAGATGAAGGAAGCCTCAGTAGGCCCATCTCCAGCTTTGTGTCTAGTCTAGGGCTGATCGGTCAGAACTTTCACAAGGTCAAGACACATTCTTCATGGCATACCTCCTGCATGCCATCCTACTAAAAAAGATTCTTTCTTTCCTCCTTATTCAAAGGGGCCATTGTGTCAGACAGAAGGTTGTAGAAGAAGAAGAAAAAAACTAATATAATACACCCATCATATTCTTCTACATCATCTCCTTCGGCTCCCTCACCTCCTTGGTCAGCCTTTATTCTGTGCTTATCACATGCAACACTGAGTTTCTAACTTATGCCTTCATCTTGTTGTTGCTCAGTCACTACGTCATATCCAGCTCTTTGTGACCCCATGGACTGCAGCACACCAGGCTTCACTGTCCTTCACTATCTCCCAGAGTTTGCTCAAATTCATGTCCACTGAGTTGGTGATGCCATCCAACCATCTCATCCTCTGTCGTCCCCTTCTCCTCCTGCCTTCAATCTTTCCCAGCATCAGGGTCTTTTCTAATGAGACAGCTGTTCACATCAGGTGGTCAAAGTATTGGAGTTTCTAATCTCCATTAAATGGGGTAAACTATGTTACACAAAAAGACAGCCTACAAACCAGGAGAAACCATTTGCAAACAATGTGACAGACAAGGGCTTAATTTCCAAAATACATAAACAGTTCATACAACTCAGTAACAAAAAAGCAAACAGCCCAATCAAAAAATGAGAACAATTAAATAAACATTTCTCTAAAAAAGACATATAGATAGATGGCAAAGAGGCACATGAAAAGATGTTCAACATTGCTAATTACTAGAAAAATGCAAATCAAAACTACAGTGAGATACCACCTCACCCAGGTCGGAATGATCATCACCAAATTGCTGTACAGCAAATAAATTAACACAACATTGTAAATCAACTGCATGTCAATTAAAAAAAAAAAAAAAAAAACATTAAAAATGAAAGGTTACAAATAACAAATGCTGGAGGGTGTGGAGAAAATCCGAAGCCATTGTTTGGAATGCAAATTGATGGAGCCATTATGGAGAACAGTATGGAGGTTACTCAAAAAACTAAAAATAAAGCTACCATATGATCCTGCAATCCTACTCTTGGGGATATATCTGGAAAAGATAAAAACTAATTGGAAAAGATACATGCACCCCAGCATTCATAGCAGCACTATTCACAATAGCCAAGACAATAGAAGCAACCTAAATGTCTGTCCACAGGGGGATGGATCAATAAAATGTTACATGCCCATAAAAAGAATAACAATGCCATTTGTAACAACATGGATGCACCTAGAGATGATCATACTAAGTGAAGTCAGAAAGAGAAAGACAAATAACATATGATATCATTTATATGTGGAATCTGAAATACGGCACAAATGAACTTATCTACAAAACAGAAACAGAGAACAGACTTGTGCTTGCCAAGGGGAAGTGGGGTGGGGAAAGGATGGATTAGGAGGTTGGGGTTAGCTGATGCAAACTATTATATACAGAAAGGATAAACAACAAGGTCCTACCGTATAGTACTGGGGACTATATTTAACATCCTGTAATAAACCATAATGGAAAAGAAAAAAAAGTATCTGCCACAGAACAAATTACGTATTTAAACCCACACTCTCTACCTCCAGAATGCAAGTAGCATTCTGAGCTTAGCCTTTATAACAACCTCACCCGTACCTCACCTACATGAGATTATAAATACCCTGAGGGTAGGGACCATGTCTGAGTTATTCATTTGCTAAGTCTACTACCTAATAGTGCCTGGCTTATCATGGTGTATGTAATAAGCAAATTTGAATGAATGTTTATAACTAAGAAAAAACCACCTCTCTGTATCATTCTCATCAATAAGACATATAAGATGTGAAATATTTCCCCTCATGGCCCAACCCCACCATGCCTGCATCTTCAAGTGCTAAGTGGGGGTAGGGTCTTCCCCCCTAGCCCCACCTAATGACAGCCTCCTAATCCCATTTTTGAAAGAGCAGAAGAAATGCTCATCTAGAGCTGAGAAAGCTGTGAAAAGGCAAAGTCATTGAGGGCTGGTTTGAAAAACAAATTTTTTTTAACATCTGGACCAATTTTAAAATGTCCTTGAGTTTCAGTTCAAGAAATGGGAAGCAGAACAGGGTCTCAGAACACCAATTACTTGCCCCTTTGTTTCTCCCATTTCTTTGAGAAAAATGTATTGAGCTAACTCCTAGCATGCCAATGTAATAATGTACTCAACATTTGGGTAAATTATAGATTAGCTGCAGCAACTCCTCAGCTTTTTAAAAGAATCTTCCAAATAATTTTTTTTTCAATTTTAGTGCATTTTGTTCAATGTCCTACAGTTTTGAAAAATACATCATAACAGAACTGATAATGGTCTTATGGCATTTTACCCCCATTTAGTCTAATTTTCTTCATGTTTTTCCCAACCACTCTATTAAAGCAGAACAAATTGAGAGATGAAGACAAAGAGAGAGGCAATAAAAGAATTACAGATTTAATTGTCACTCAAACCTGGAGATAGTAGATGACAACCAAGGAAGGTTTACCTGGGAGAAGGTGTTATCTCTAGTTATTACCATTTTGGTATTGCTGTTATTTAACACCCTGGCTGTGTGAGCAAGGCTCTTCTGGGCGTACAGCTCTGGGCTCTGACCTCCATGTTTCCTGGAAGCTTTTAAGAGGAAAGTGTACAAGATAGAGGGTCAGTCTAAGCCTTGCCATTTGTTGGCTTCACGGCCTTAAAAAGCACATTGTCAGGAAACAAGCAGACAAACCCAAATTGAATCATTCCAAAAAAACAACCGGTCAGGACTCTGCAAAAATGTCAATGTCATGGAAGTCAGTAAAAGGCCGAGGAACTATTCTAAAGTAAAGACAACTCAAGAGATGTGACAACTGAACTCAACAAGTGATTCCAGACTGGATCCTAGGTCAGGGAGAAAACACTTAATTAATTAAACTAAATATTAAACCAGCTGACAAAATTATTATTCTTCTGTTTATTGATGTGTAATCTTTTCAAATTATTTAGAAAACTGACCTAATTCTTGAGTCCAGCAAAGCATTTAATCTGCCCTAAGTCGATAACAAATGTTTCTCATTAGTATTTCCTAAATACCTACATTTTTAGTTTTTTTAAATTTATTTTTAATTGAAGGATAATTGCTTTACACAACACAACAATACTTTACACAGTATTTTACACAATACACAATTGCTTTACACAATACAACACAATACAACCAGTATTGTATTGGTTTCTGCCATACAACAACGTGAATCAGTCATAGGTGTATACATGTCCCCTCCCTTTTGAACCTCCCTCTCACTCCCCACCCCACCCCTCTCAGCGTCACAGAGCATGGAGTTGAGCTCCCTGTGTTTTATAGCAACTTCCCACTAGCTATCTATTTTACATGGTAATGTAGATGCTTCAAAGCCACTCTCTCAATTTGTCCCACCATCTCCTTCCCTTACTGTGTTCACACATCTGCTCTCTCTGTGTCTGTATCTCTATTCCTGTCCTGCAAATAGGTTCACCAATACAAAAAAAAATAATAATAATAAGTCCTTTTCTTTATGGAGCTTCTACTGGGAGATGAAAAATCTGAAAAGATAATACATCAATCAACAAAAGAATAATAATTTTGCCAGTTGATCCTCCAAGATTGTAGGCAGGAGGAAAAGGGGACAACAGAGGATGAGATGGTTGGATGGCAGCAAAGATTCAAAGGACATGAGTTTGAGCAAACTCCAGAAGATAGTGAAGAACAGGGAAACCTGGAGTGGTGCAGTCTGTGCAGTTGCAAAGAGTCAGACATAACTGAGCGACTGAATGCCAACAACAAAAACTTTTTTTAAAGCAAAGGACATTTTTTAAAATTTATTTTCTTATAGATCACTAGTATTTAGGAGTCCCTTGGACTGCAATGAGATCCAACCAGTCCATCCTAAAGGAAATCAGTCCTGGGTGTTCATTGGAAGGACTGATTTTGAAGCTGAAACTCCAATACTTTGGCCACCTGATTCGAAGAACTGACTCATTTGAAAAGACTCCGATTCTGGAAAAAATTGAAGGCAGGAGGAAAAGGGGATGACAGAGGGTGAGATAGCTGGATGGCATCACCGACTCAATGGATATGAGTTTGGGTGAACTCTGGGAGTTGGTGATGGACAGGGAGGCCTGGCATGCTGCGGTTCATGGGGTCACAAAGAGTCAGTCACGACTGAGCAACTGAACTGAACTGAACTGAGTATTTAATAGGAGTGTTCAATGATGGTGTTTGAATGGATGAAATAAATGAATGAAGCTGTGGGCTCAGTTCCGCCAATCCGATCATTTTCCACAAATTACCAATAACGTCCAAAAGTTCTAGACTAGAGTCTTTCGATCAATTTCCTCAATTAGTTCTCTTCAAATAAATATGTTGAAATAAATGCTATCAGCTCCATTTTACAGGTTAAGAATCTCAACAAGGTCTGTAACTCCATTGGGAGTTAGGGGCAAAAATAAAGATTTGAAATAAAATAAAATAAAAATAAAGATTCTGACTCCAAAGTCTTCTTTCTTCCATCACATGGTGCAGCCTCGGGAAAGCAGGCGCATTCAATCTTCCCTGATCTGACGCTGCTCATTAGCATCCTGAAATCATCTATGTAAGTACTTGACAAGGCTTCATTTTCTTCCACCGCTTATCTCTGACACAACGCCTACAGCGGCTGTGGGTGACAGGAAGGCTTTTAACCCAGTGAATCAATAGCTGATCCCTGTCTACCTCCATCACTGCAGTGACATGTGGCAGCTCAGAGTCATCTCAGGTCTTTAAGGCATCTTGTTTGTTGCCCTTAAGCCCCACTTTGGCAATTTTCACAACATTAGCTTGTCCTTTGACTGGGAAAAGAAACCCTCGGTAATCACTCAGGGTGTGACTTGCATCAGCAGTAATGCTAGCTGGAGGTTTGTCCTTGCTCCAAAAAAGTAAGAAGTGGCATTGAGATTTTCTAAGGAAGTCTTTGTCAAAAATTTATTAAGCAACCTTTCCAGTTCCAGGTACTACTTTCAAGGAGCTTGCAGTCCAGTGGGGAAAACAGACAAACAATAAAATGAATGCCATTATAGGGACAGTATAGGATGCCATGGGAAAGGGGAAGAAATGAGTAAAGGCTTCCCAATTCCAATGACATCACTGCTGGCATCTAAAGGATAAGTGAGAGTTGCCCAGACAAAAAGGTAAAAGGTACCAGTGTCCTTAGCAGAAGAACCCAAAGGTGAGAGCATGGTACATCAGAAACACTAATGGACATTCCACGTGCCTAGAGTTTAGGTTCAAGATTGGGACAGCAAGAGCTGGGGCACTGCAGAGTTCCAACCACATCTCTCAGTAGAGGACCCTGCCCGGCTAATAACGCGGGTTTCTCAGAAGTTTAGAAGACCTGTCAGAACTGGGATTTAGACTTCCAAGGAGAGAAGCTGGCTGGCGGGTGCTAATGTCTGAGAGGGTGCCATGAGGCAGGTTCTGATTATCAGAAAAACAAACTGGAACCAACTGCTGTACTGGAAGCAAGTGCCACAGGCAAGGTTAAGAAGCATTGTGGGGTTACACACACAGAAAGGAGAAAACTCCTCTTCCTCCTCCAGCTTCAGAATATCTTCTGGCTCCCCTGCCCCACTGACAGAGCCTAACAGGAGCCATGGGTGAAAGGTGATAAGCAGAGTTCTAGCCCCAGTACAACACACTTGCCCCCCCGCCCCAAGCCTCAGACATAACCATGCTTATGTTTAGGTGTTTGTGAATATTAGCAAAAGGAACGTTTAGCCAGCTAGAGACCTTCTCTCCCAGAATAGCACCATGCACCAATCAGAAGAGTCTGAGCTGACACTTCAAGAGGTAACAATGTTCAGTGTTTTTACCCAAAGGATGACAATTTGTCTAATGATGTTAATTTTGCATCATAAACACTTTACACTACCAAAAAAAAAAAAAATAATGCCTGTCAGGTTGAAAATTACAAATGGCAAAGGAGAGAGAGATTAATTCTTGCAACAGTAAGTTTGAATTATCTAGAAGACAAGTATTTAAAAAACAACTTGACAGAGATGAATTAGGTCTGTGTCTTCATAAAGCATGATCTTTTGTTTGGCTCCATTGGCTCCAAATAAACTCCAATTTGCTTGCAGTGTTAAGTATACAGATTTGGTTCACTTGCTCAGTTTTTACCTGAATTTTCATTCTGAACTTTTCACTATCACTTGTAACTCTTGCCACAGTCATAGTATCTCCATTTAGGAACACAGTTTTACTTGTACATGGTTGGTTACCAAGGGGATTTTCAGATAAGACATATAGGTCAACCTCACTTAGAGAAACTCACAGAAGCAACTGCCTAATAGTCCAGATGTAGAAAACTACAAAATCATCCCTTTTCAAGATTGTTCCTCATAGATTCCTTGTTACATGATTTTGTTGAACTTTAAATACCAGTTTGAGAAATTTAACCTAAGGAAGGTATCACATCAGTGTGCCTTCAAAGATTTACATCTTCAAGCTGCTTTATTGCAAAATTATTCATGGTAGGCAAGAAGGGAGGGAAGTGAAGCAGGAGGAGAAAACAAGGGAGGAAGTAGCGAAGGCATGGAGGGAGGGAGGAAAGGTAGGAGGAGGGAGGGAGGTTTCCTAACAATTCTTTTAAACTAGAAGAATTAAAGTAGTCAAATACTGATATACTATACAACCTTTCAAGCTATGTTGGAAGAGAATATGTAACAGCTGGAAAGTGTTCTTAAACAGTGACAAGTGAGGGGGGGATAAAAGCAATCCACAAGCTATATTTAGAGCAGCCAAAAAAAAAAAAAAAAAAACATGATTAAGAGCATGGATTCTGGAGCCAGACTTTCTTGGTTCAAATCCCAGTTCTACCACTCACTAGCTATATGGCTTCAAGCAAATTAACCTCCTGGTCCCTTAGTTTCGGCATCTGTAAAATATTGGTAATGCTAGGACCTAGATCACAAGGTCGTGATTAATAAGTATAAATCAAGCACTTAAAACAGTGACAACAGGGATCACAATATAACATTACATTATTATTATTATTATTAACATTTACAGTATGCTTCTGCCTTTATACACAACATATGAAACTATTACACACAAGAAAAAGACTTAGAAGACTATGCCCCAAAATATTAGCAATGATTATTTCCATGGAATTAAGGGCAATTCTTAAATTTTTTTCTTTCCTTTTTCTTTTCCTTTTCTAGAATACAGTTGCAGCATTTTTTGTAATTTTAAAAGTTAATTTTTAATCAAATCACCTTTTATATGCTTTTTCTCTTTAAAATACTTTATTACTAAAACATCCTTTTTAAAAGTATAACATATGACCATATAATGTAACAGACAGCTACAGATTTTACTTAAGTACAGATCCATTGTTGTTGAATAATTTGAAGTCCATGAGATAAAGTAACGTCTGACTGCACTTATACCTTGTTTTCTTTTGCTTTTAATGTTTTATTTCCTCCTGGGATCAAAGATCCCTACATGGCATTCAAAAGTGTCATTCATTATTTACTTAAATATTTTAAGTGCCTACAGTGTGAACAAAATACACAAAAATCTTTGCCCCCGTATAATTTATATTCTAATGGGGGAAAATAATAATAAAAAAAAATTACAAGTAAATTATGTATCATGCTAGAAGCCAGTAATTGGGTATGAAGGAAATCAAGCAGTGTTGCAGGAAGAGGGCATGGAAGGAGGCTGGTCTAATTTTTAAAAGAGGGTTCATCCTAAACATCACTGAGGAAGCACTGTATGCCCAAACTTATAGGAACTCCTATGATAAACACAAATGTCCATCGACAGATGAATGGATAAAGAAGATGTGCTATATGTATACAATGGAATAAAAAGCCATAAAAAAGAATGAAATAATGCTATCTGCAGCAACATGGATGGACCTATAGATTATCATATTAAGTGAAGTAAGTTAGACAAAGAATAAATATCATGTGATATCACTTATATATGGAATCTAAAAAATAATATAAATGACTGTATATGCAAAACACACAGACTCAAAGAGATAAAAAATAAACTTACAGTTACCAAACGGGAAGGGAGACAGCGACAAAACAAGCAGTTCGAGATTAGCAGACATACACTACCATATATAAAATAAACAAGAAGGAACTACTGTGTAGTATGGGAACTATACTCAATATCTTATAGTAACCTATAATGTAAGAAAATGTAACAGAGATTTACATATACATGCATAACTGAATCACTTTACTGTACACTTGAAACTAATATAAATCAACTATATTTCAATCAAAATTTTAAAAATAAAAAATACAGACAAATATTCACTTCGTCATTCCACAAAGAGTTGCTGAGCACTTAGAATTTGCCAGGTCCTGCTCTGGGTACTAATAAGGATACAGTATCTAGGGAGTTGTGGTTCTTGCCCTATTTCACAAAGGGTGAAATCTTATCGTCACCATGGTCTTCTACAGAAAAATTTCCCAACCCCTGCTCTTCAACATTATCTTATCTGAAAAATTAATTTGACATTTTAGGGGAAGTAACTGCAGTCTATTTAGACAGAAAATCTCTTGGGTGTGGTTGTGCCTGCTTAGCTTAGATCTACAACAAATTGGGATACGCAAACTGTTCCTTTAAGCTTTAATGCAGTTAATGCTTGAGGAGAATTACAAGAAGACATTCTGTGACATTTGAAGCTGTTTCGATTTCAGTTGCCTGTTATCTGACACTCCAAAATAAAATCACTACAAATTTGCAGCCTACTTACTTCAAAGTTCACATATGAGACTTGTGATTCTCCTGATGCCCCTCAAATATGAAAAACCATTTTAGAAATGTTATGGTTTGCAAAGCAATGAAAAATATAAATCCAAAGCCTTGGGTATTATTATCTGAAAATACCATCTGTTCATTTTGCAAGCTCCATTATAAGTGTAGAGAAAGTTTAGATTCTAATTCCAATTCACAAAATCAAGTATTCACTTGTTTAACAATTTTTTTACTGAGGACTTACTGTAAACCAGGCATTACTATTGCTTACAGAACAGTTACTTCTGAGGTATCAGTAGTTGGTCCAGTATGAATACCTCTTTTAAGTGAGATGACATTTTCATCTTTCAATTATATGAAAAAATAGATATGTCCCTATTATGTTGCAGTGTGTAGTCTACTGGAAAAGAGAAAATCCAAATAAACACAAATAATAAAAATATATGTATGATTACAATTGTGCAGAGTGCATAAAGAATAGCCTTCTAGAAAAGAGAGCAACAAGACACCTCATTCCCATTGGAACAGAGCTCCCTGGAGAAAGTAACATCTCCCAGAGGAGGAGCAGAGCAAAGCCAAATGAATTTCATGGGAAGAGCATCTTTACCCCTGCCACAAGGGTCACATGTTGAAATGCTAAGGATTTGGGGGAAGTGGGACCAGGAAATAATATTGAGCATATGCAAGTATTATTGTTGCCCTCCTATACACACACACATACACACACCAGCTTTTAAACAGGACCACTGAGGCTGGGAGGACTGCTGATTCATCCATATGCCAGCAGTAAATGGCGAATCTGGGGATCTGCTGCAGGCTGGTGCAGAGACCAGAGCTTTTCAGATGCCTTATCGCGTGCATCTCTTCCCTGCTCCATGACACTAAGGAAACCCAGAAACCTTTGCACCACTTCTAGCTCCCATTTCAGTTCATGTGATACTGAGCTGTTTTAAGGAGGATCTGATTTCAGAGCCATGTGGTTTCACTTTAAGATTTCCAACTTCAGGGAGAAGAAATGTCAGATGCTGTCATTTAAACTAAGCTCAGCCCCATCCTCTCCAGGACTCCAACAACCTGCTTGCCCCACCCTCGATAACAAGCTTTCACACAAATTCCTTTCCTAGAAAGAAAACATCACCATCCGTTCTTTGGAGTCTTGGAGATTCTTCCAGAAACAGACCCTGGTGCTCTGGGACATACAATCTCTCTTCACTTGGCTTCACCCCTACTGGGGTCCCTCATTTCCTGCGAATACAATATCAACTTCAGGAAGCTGAGTGCAGGTACTGGGCAGGAAAGCATTTTTCTTTTAGAGCAAACACAGAAATGGACAGACACAGCCACATATCCCTGTGGTCATTTCATTCTCACTTGACAGGTGATGAAAATTGTTGCAGTGGAGTGACGTGAGCTCTACAACTCTAATAACCATTTACATGCTATTTCCAAAGAAGCACTGGAACTCAGGGGTGTTTCTGGTTCCCAGCAGAGTCCCCAACATTCCCCTCCCTTTTAGACATTAACCTGTAATGATTTCAGAATCAATATACCTGGATCCACTTGAGCTTTTCAAATCCTAAAAGATGATGCTGTGAAAGTGCTGCACTCGTTATGTAAGCAAATGTGGAAAACTCAGCAGTGACCACAGGAATGGAAAAGGTCAGTTTTCATTCCAATCCCAAAGAAAGGCAATGCTAGTAAAGTAAAGCTCAAAATTCTCCAAGCCAGGCTTCAGCAATACGTGAACCATGAACTTCAACATGTTCAAGCCGGTTTTAGAAAAACCGGAGGAATCAGAGATCAAATTACCAACATCTGCTGGATCATCGAAAAAGCAAGGGAGTTCCAGAAAAACATCTATTTCTGCTTTATTGACTATGCCAAAACCTTCAACTGTGTGGATCACAATAAATTGTGGAAAATTCTGAAAGAGAAGGAAATACCAGACCATCTGACCTACCTCTTGAGAAACCTGTATGCAGGTCAGGAAGCAACAGTTAGAACTGGACATGGAAAAACAGACTGGTTCCAAATAGGAAAAGGAGTACATCAAGACTGTACACTGTCACCCTGCTTATTTAACTTATATGCAGGGTACATCATTAGAAACACTGGGCTGTATGAAGCACAAGCTGGAATCAAGATTGCCGGGAGAAATATCAATCACCTCAGATATGCAGATGACACCACCCTTATGGCAGAAAGTGAAGAAGAACTAAAGTGCCTCTTGATGAAAGTGAAAGAGGAGAGTGAAAAAGTTGGCTTAAAGCTCAACATTCAGAAAACTAAGATCACGGCATCTGGTCCCAACACTTCATGGCAAATAGATGGGGAAACAGTGGAAACAGTGACAGACTTCATTTTGGGGGGCCCCAAAATTACTGCAGATGGTGATTGCAGCCATGAAATTAAAAGACACTTACTCCTTGGAAGGAAAGTTATGACCAACCTAGGCAGCATATTAAAAAACAGAGACATTACTTTGCCAACAAAGGTCTGTCTAGTCAAGACTATGGTTTTTCCAGTGGTCATGTATGGATGTGAGAGTTGACTATAAAGAGGGCCGAGCACCATACAATTGATGCTTTTGTACTGTGGTGTTGGAGAAGACTCTTGACAGTCTCTTGGACTGCAAGGAGATCCAACCAGTCCATCCTAAAGGAGATCAGTCCTGGGTGTTCATTGGAAGAACTGATGTTGAAGCTGAAACTCCAATATTTTGGTCACATGATGCGAAGAGCTGACTCATTGGAAAAGACCCTGATGCTGGGAAAGATTGAGGGCAGGAGGAGAAGGAGACAACAGAGGATGAGACGGTTGGATGATATCAATGACTCAGTGGACATGAGTTTGGGTAGACTTCGGGAGTTGGTGTTGGACAGGGAGGCCTGATGCACTGCAGCTCATGGGGTCACAAAGAGTCAGACACGACTAAACAACTGAACTGAACTGATACCTGGATCCAAATCCTTCACACATTGCCTATGTGAACTAGGGCAACTTGACCAACATATCTGAGCCTTAGTTTACTAATACCACGTGTACCAAAAGCAATTAACTTACTTTCCTATACCCTAGTTTGACTGATATTCTGGTTTTCACAAGCAGGACAGCCATTTATAAAATATCAAGTATTCTTTAGTTTTAATAAATAGGTGCTGCCTTGAGCTCTCAGAGGAAACCCCCCCCCCCCTCATTACCCTGAGCAGTATAAGCATTAATAACTGACACATCTGCCACCACCAGGATCCCAATACTACTCTTCTTTTTGACTGGTTGATGCACAAGAGAGTCAAAGCACCCAGTTTATCTGTACTTGCTCCCCACCATAGATTCTCCCAGTAATCTCCAAGAGCTGGCCCTGCTTTCTCCATGCACTCCTCCAGGCCCTGGGGAACCACTGGGCATCCTGAGAGCCACATTTAAGAGCAGCCAATTCACTCTGTTCTCATATACCAATATTTGTCCCACCTGCCAGAGTGTGTCCTGATTTGGCAGAAGTAGGGTAGGTGGGCACTTTTGGTGGTATTGCTCACACCCAGGTAGGCAAGCCCTCCATGGACCACAGAGGCTATGACTGCCCATCTTGAGCCAGCACTCCCTACAATCATATTTGTGACCACTTGTGGAAAATGAAACCACCATGAGCCAGGCCCTGAGAGAACCAGAGAAAGATGGGGACCGCAGACGGTCAGGCCAGGAGACAGTAAGAGCCCCTACAGAGGAGGAGAGTACTTTTTTGGGGGTAATTTTTACAAGTTTAATAATTACTGTAATTTCTCCCATTTCACAGATAAGGAAACTGTGGAATGAAGAGGCTATTTAAAACACAAATTGTTGTTGTTGATGTTCAGTCAGTAAGGCATGTCTTAGTGACCCCATGGACTGCAGCACACCAGACCTCCCTAACCCTCACTATCTCCCAGAGTTTGCACAAGTTCATGTCCATTGAGTCAGTGATGCTATCCAATGATCTCATCATCTGCCACTCTCTTCTCCTTTTTCTCCATATTAGTGGCAGAGTCCAAATCTAAACCCAGGCACTTCAGTGACAGTGGGTGTGTACTTAACCTTCACACTTGCCTTCTCTCATTTGGACAAAGTATATTTTCAGCTTAATTAAAAATGACATTCCAGTAAGTGATTTCATGGCTTAGTTGATAGGAGATAATTTGACCATATAAAAATCTTTGGCAACATTATAAAATCTAGGATAAAGTTTAATATAATTGCTTAGTTCAGCGGAGAAGGCAATGGCACCCCACTCCAGTACTCTTGCCTGGAAAATCCCATGGACGGAGGAGCCTGGTAGGCTGCAGTCCATGGGGTCGCGAAGAGTCAGACATGACTGAGCGACTTCACTGTCACTTTTCACTTGTATGCATTGGAGAAGAAATGGCAACCCACTCCAGTGTTCTTGCCTGGAGAATCCCAGGGATGGGGTCGCACAGAGTCGGACACGACTGAAGTGACTTAGCAGTAGAAGCAGTTCAGCAGAAGTTGAAAAAATTCCTAGGACCATGAAAATTATTACTGATTTCTAAGAAACTCTCTACTTTTTAAGACTGCATACCACCTGACTATCAATTGAATGGAGAGCTGGACAGAAGAGGTGGATGTGATGCCATATCAAACCACATGGTGCTGGGACTTCCCTGGTGGTCTAGTGGTTAAGAATCTGCCTGCCAATGCAGGGAACATGGGTTTGACCCCTGTTCAGGGAAGATGCCACATGCCACAGGGCACCTAAGCCTGTGTGCTTCAACTACTGAAGCCTGCACACCCTACAGCCCATGCCCCGCAACAAGAGAAGCCACCGCAATAAGAAGCCCTCTCACTGCAACTAGAGAAGAGACCCTACTCACCACAACTGGAGAAAGCCTGCAAGCAGCAGTGAAACACCCATGTGCCACAACAAAGACCCAATGAAGCCAGAAAGTTTTTTTAAAACAATGACAACTGACTGAGAAACTATTTCAATTAATGTGATGGTTCAGTAAAATGTCATATAAAAAATGATGCACAACAACATATAGGATTTCCTGCAAGAGTTTTATTGGAAGAAAGATTTGATTCCCAATAGTGGGAAAAAATGTAAAAACACATGGTGCATGTAACATGTGACAATCATACCCTAAAAGATCATGCCGACAGTGTCTAAAAAAAATAATAATGAATAACCCATAAATCATCACTATAACTTTTAGTTAACAATGTGCACTACAACTTTTGTCACTTGGTAAGCAGTTTTGTAAGTTCAGTTCAGACAATAAAAAGAAATGCATGTTTAATTTTTTATGTATAGCCTGATTTACATATTAACCTATATTACTGTAATGCCTCAAGTATTTTTAAATACCACCCCTGCATTCACTTATAAAAAGGATGTTTCATAAGTATGAACTAGAGTGAGCTGGCAGATTTATGGTAATCTGAGTATAGTTCCAGCATCATGACTTTGCACAAAACACCCCTCCAAATCTGGTAGTCACAGACAATCTTTGTCTGCGGCTGGTGTTAGAGCCATGCACAGAAATTCATGACATCTGGATAAATGTTAAGAATCTACAGTATATATACTTTTCTTTTATCTTTCTTTCTTCCTTCCCTCCTTGCTTCATTTCTTTCCTTCTTTTTCATTCTTCTTCTCTCTCTCTCTTTTTTTATTTTGGAGGGGATAGAGAATGTTTCTCAGCATCCCTCCCTGGGAGAAACAACACTCCCTTACTCCATGCTGTCCTGGCAGGATACATCAGGATGCTTTCTGTAACAAAAATTAAGAAAGAAAAGGAGAGAGAGAAGGAAATACAAAACCTAACCACCAGCCTCTCATAGTAAGACAACATTAAGAACCATGAGATAACAATCTCACAACAGGAGAACACAAAAGCGAAAGCAATTCAATAACACCAAGGTCCTCAGTTATTCAAAGAGCTAAGGAACGTTCCCTAAAGCAATCTCAGCCCCAGAAGACTTCCCTTCTGTCTCCTTGGCCAGAACTGAGCCACACAAATCCTTCTAACCCACGTACTCCCATAGCGGAAGGAATTGTCTCAATGATGCAGATTCATCAATGACACGCCTGAGATTCCAGAGCACCCCTAATGAAACTTATTCAGCCAAAGGGCAGAGAAGTTACCACTTGGGCTTGAGTTCTGTCAATGGATTCATTAGAAAAATTCCTAAAGGCAGACCATGGGAAGAAAGGGAGTCATTTAATAGACTGATATATAATTTTTTCCTTTCTATGAAAAGAAGCCAAATATTGTCAGATAAAGCAATCACTCATCTCTCGACACTGATAAATATACACTAGCCATGCCAACAGGGAGCTGGGAACAAATTGGAAACTAGATGTGCCATTCCTTTACTGGTCTGTGCAGCACCCATTGGCCACTGAGTTAGTGTGTTAAGTCTTTGGAAGAAGCCAAATAACCAAGAAAACATTATCTATTCAAAGCAGACAATTGGCAGTACTACTGCTTATATGTGATAGGAATTTTTTTTTAACACAAATGATTTTAAACTCAGCTCGAATGTCTCAAGCACTCCACTCAGTATGGCTTTCAAAGAAGCTTGTTGATTTAGCAGCTCAGATATTATCACCAAGAAGCCTTGGATCTGGTCTTCTGTCTCTTAACTCTGCCTCCCATGGGGTCAGCCTTATTATCAGACTCAAGATGGCAGATACACCCCACACACATGCAACAGATTTATGACAACAGTGGCTGCTTCAATTTCAGGTACCACATCGTTATCCTAAATAACATATGGAAAAGAAAATTCCATTTGCAATAGCACATACCCTGCTCCTGGGATCTTTCATTGTCCTAAAATAAGTCATCTGACTGTGTTTTCTGTCACATCCAACTCCCTGCCACCCCATGTACTGCAGCCCACCAGGCTCCTCTGTCCATGGAACTTTCCAGGCAAGAATACTGGAGTGGATTGCCATTTCCTCCTCTAGGTGATCTTCCTGACCCAGGGTTCAAAACTGTGACTCTTGCATCTCTTGCATTGGCAGGCAGATTCTTTACCATGAGTGCCACCTGGGACTAAACCCAAATTAATAACTGCAACCCAAGGAAAGAATACACAGGCTGGAATGGATCCATCATAGCCTATTTTTTGAACTGACTGTGGGATCAGTCCCAGCCCAAAACCACACAGAAAAGGGCATACTCAGAGGGAGAAGGGCAAAGAGAGGAATGGTAATCGGAGTTGCAAATCACAAATTCCCACCATGCCTGACCTCCTCACCAGAGTTTCTCTAGATACAGGAATTATTCCAACAAGCCTCCAACCTCCCAGGCTGTTCCAGAGCTTTGTTTTACAAAACCACATAGCTCATTTGACTCCTTCAACTTAAAATCATAAAAATCCATAAAACCATAGCCTATTTTATTCAACAAGTGCCCCCAGAGTCACAGTCATGGCATCTGGGGAGTCCTCTTCGGTTGGCACAGGAGTGGGTTTTGTGGCCCATCACTGATGAAATACCATGCCATGGCGGTTTCCAGATTTGGGTGCACTGGGCTGTAACCATTGCTAATTGAGCTCGGAGATTTAGTTGCTGGCATTAGACACAGGAACGTGCGACAAAAGGCAGGCTAAGGGACGAGATGCATAGGTTGGCATGTGGATCATTTTCACGCAATTTCCCTCTGTGGATGGATCAAAGTACTCTGAGCCCAGTAGTCATTTGGGAGAAAATCCAAAAACCTGCCCTTGTCCATCCAGCTCCCAGCCTGGAGATGATGTAAAAGACACCAAGGGAATTCCCAGGTTCCATTAATACATCAAGCAATGAGATGAAAATGAGTGAACCATGACTTGCAGCCAAACGGGATGGTACTGTTGTAACATCCCAAGTGCAAGGCAGTTAACCAAGAGCAGCCTGTTGTACAGAACATGCCTGGTATTGGAGTCTATAGATTTCTATTTTACCAATTGTTTTGCTACTTGGGTAATTTACTTGATGTCTCTAAGATCCAATTTTCTCCTCTATAAAATGGGACCAATTTAATAGAGTTGAAAAATTGTGAAGTAGCTGCATAATTCACAATTGCCCTGCCTAACTCTCCCCAACGTATGTGGGTGCGATTTTGTAAATGATTCCCCAGCAGCTGTTTTCTACGAAAGTTTTAGGCAACTGAACCAGGAGTAAAATCTGGCCAATTTTGGCCAATTACATTTCTCTTCCTCATAATATTTAGATTTGGGCCCAAAAGGAAACAGAGTCCTTCAGAGCAGTGGGATGAGTAACTTGGAACCTCACACTGTTAGCAACCAGAGTCCACTTGTACTGATCAGTAGAGGAAGACAATCTATGCAGAGATTAGAAGGCAGACTCACAAAGAGGCTGAGGGGACCAAGAGACTATTTTCCAGGACCTTCCAGCTACAACCCTGCTCAAGGGTTTCATAGCAAAGTTTCCATAATCTTAAATCAATCCTCCTCAATCCCTTTTTCTTGTTTCAAACATTTAAGTTAGTTTCTATTACTTGCAAGCAAGTGATTTTAGTGAACTCATGTCTATCTCACTGGTCAACTGTGAGAATTAAATGAGATAAGAATGCTTTGAAAATGGAAAGTACTTATAAAAACTGGTAAGGACAATAAATTTGGTGACTAACAAAGACATAGATATGCACAAAACAAATATACTGGTTTTTTAGTGAAAAACTAAAATTATTTTGGAGAGGGGAATTTCTTGACATGGAAAGATGTTTAAGATATATCATTACTCAATACTCTGTAATAACCTTTATGGGAAAAGAATCTGAAAAAGAACAAATATATGTATAACTAAATTACCTTGCTGTACCCCTGAATCTAACACAAACTATAAATCAAATATACTCTGATATAAAATTTTAAAAAGCAAAATAAAATAAAAAGATATATTAAACAGGTGATCAGGTTACCAAAATAGAATTATTTATATCAGAGGCTAGCAAACTTATGATAAAAAGGCAGATAGTAAATACTTTATGCTTTGGGAGCTATACAATCTCTGTCACTATAACACTATTGGAAATAAAGGAAGCAGCCATAAATATTATGCAAACAACTGAGTGTGATTGTGTTCTAATATGATTTTTTCATGAATGCTGAAATGTGAATTTCCTATAAAGTTCACATCACAAAGTCATATTTTTCTTCTGATTATTTTTAATCTTTAAAAATTATGAAGTGTAAAATATAGTCTTAGCTGTGCACTGTACACACACACATCCATGACTTTGAATATATTACTTCAAAAAAAGCAAAAACAAAATGGGACCCAATTAAACTCAAAAGCTTTTGCATAGCAAAGGAAACCACACACAAAATGAAAAGACAAGCTACAGAATGGAATTAGTCTCCAAAATTTACAAACAGCTCATGCGGCTCAATATAAAAAAAAAAAAAAAAAAACAATAAAAATGACCTAATCAAAAAAATGGGCAGAAAACCTAAATAGACATTTCTCCAAAGAATGTATACAGATGGTCAAGAGGCACATGAAAAGATGCTCAATGCTCACATGAAAAGATGCAAATCAAAACTACAGTGAGATATCACCTCACACCAGTCAGAATGGCCATCATCAAAAAATCTACGAACAATAAATGATGGAAAGGGTGTGGAGAAACGGAACCCTCTTATGCTGTTGGTGGGAATATAAATTGGCATAACTACTATGGAGAACAGTATGACGGTTTCTTTAAACACTAAAAATAGAGCTACCATATGATTCAATACAGGACTTCCCTGGTGGTCCAGTGGTTAAGACTCTGCTTCCAAGGCACGGGGCACAAGGTTTGATCCCTAGTCTGGGAAATAAAATCCCACCAATAGCACAGCCAAAAAGTAAAATTAAGGTGTTCCCTGGTGGCTCAGCTGGTAAAGAATCCGCCTGCAATGCTGAGACCTGGGTTCAATCCCTGGGTTGGGAAGATCCCCTGGAGGAGGGCATGGCAACCCACTCCAGTATTCTTGCCTGGAGAATCCCGTGGACAGAGAAACCTGACGGGTTACAGTCCGTAGGATCACAGAGAGTTGGACACGACTGACAGACTAACCACAGCACAGCACATACGCTGGGATATTACTCAGAAATTACAAAGAATGAAGTAATGCCATTTGCAAAAACATAGATGGACTTGGAGACTGTCTAACTGAGTGAACTAAGTCAAACAGAGAAAGACAAGTATCATATGATATTGCTTATATGAGGAATCTAAAAAAAATTACATAAATGAATTTATTTACAAAATAGAAACAGACTCACAGACCTCGAACAAAATTATGATTACCAGAGGGGAAGGACAGATTGGAAGTTTGGGATTGACTGGTACACACTGCTATATTTAAAGTATATAACCAGTACGGACCTACTGTATACTACAGGGAACTTTACTCAATGTCCTGTAATAACCTAAATGGGAAAAGAATTTGAAAAATATATAAAAAATAATAATATACATGTATATGTATAGCTGAATCACTTTGCTATACAACTGAAACTAATAGACCATTGTTAATGAACTATGCTCCAATGTAAAATAAAAATTAAAAAAATAAAGTACTACTTTAAGCTGTTAGTAGAAAAAAATGTTAATAGAATTTACCTTAAGATTTTGAGTTTCAGAGTTACTTATTTTCTTCTTTGTGATCACCTATATTTTCTATTTTTGCAGCAAAAACATACTTGACTTACAAAATTAACTTAATTTTTTAAAAATAGAAAATGGAGTCATAAAATACAGTTCATGAAATATAGGCAAAGGAGGAGGCTGGAGAATGGCAAGGTCAGAGGCTCCCTGGAGCCCCAGCACTCTCCCTGGGAGCTACACTGGACACATGCCTCTCCGTGAAGCCTGACTGCACCGCTGGCAGAGAGCAGAGCATCCTGTGTGAGAAGAATTCCTCCACATCATCACAGAGCCACCTTACCAACCACACCAGCCTCAGGACCCTGGCCTCCAGTTTCAGAAGTTATAAGAAGAAGCCCACAGTCTGGAAACACAGTGTTTTCCAGAAGAAATGAAACAAAAACTAGTGAGCATCACTCCTGCTTTTCAGACCCACGTGATGAACGAGTGGTTGATTTTGCTTACAGAAGGCAGCCCAAGGGACCATCCACTCAAGGTCTCACCAGAGCCTGAGTGCCTCCACGCAGCAACTGCTCCCGGTTTGCAGCCAGTCTCTGCCAACAGGAGCATCACACGTGCAGTGCAAGTCAACGCCTGTGCTTTACCTCCCAGGTGCCAGGCAGTGGGTTCTATCCAAAAGACACGCTCCTTCCATCTATAGCTGCAGGTCATGTTTTCAATGTCAGTGTTATTAGACTCTGCTTTACTATATTTAAAATAAAAATAGCAAAAATAGGAATGGTACTATACGCCTGGTACCCACTATCTCATTTTAAATCTTCGCTGTACCTGTGATACATAATCACTCCAGTTGAGAAACTGACGCTCAGAAAGTTGAAGTGACTTGCCCAAGATCACCTAGCCAGGGACTGGCAAAGTAAGGATTCAGTCGCAGGACTGACTCCAAAGGAACAAGGTATCCATGTCCCATGGCTTTGAAATCTGCTGGAAATGCAGAATTTCAATCCTCACCCCAAGACTTGCTGATTTTGGTTTTGCATTCTGACATAACCCCCAAGCAAGTCAGGTTCCCAATAAAGTTACTGTCCTACGAAATTTATTCTTTAGATTTAAAGGAAACAGAGGAAGGAAACAAGATGACAAGATGTATTATGCAACCATCTGTGGGCCAGGCTCTGTGCCATTTTAACAGGATTCTTTGCCTTTTAACCACACAATGACCCTGATTTCAGGCCCATCGTGTTAATATATAGGTGAGGAGCCCGAGGCTCAAGGAAGCTGAATTGCTTACCCAAGATCCACAGTCAGTGCAGGATAAATTTGACCCCACTGACCCAAACACAGCTCTGTCTGCAGTTTTTGCTTTGTGTTGGATGCTAAAGAGAGGTAGAGGATCACAGAGCCAACTTTCAAAAGGCTCCATTAACCTTTGGACCTGGAGTTTACTGCTAATGTTGAAAAGAGGGGGATTTTCTAATAAACTATACTAGGGGACAATTTCCCCCAGAAATGAGTTTTTTTAACATCTGTTAAATTGAGATGTGTGGTTTTCTTACAAAGTTTGTCCCCAAAATGCTGAAATGGCAGGCTTAGGAACTGACAAGTTCCTCACCTCCAATTTTAATAAAAGTATAAGAGAAATGAGTCTCAATGCAACTTCTAAGCCCACTGTCAGAGAAATGGATGACTATGAGTCAACAATGAGAAATGTTGGATATTCTTAGAAGAAAAACCAAACAGTTATTCAAATCAAGTCAGAAAAAAAGATATGACTTTCAGGGTGTTTTAGATCAAGTATTGTCCCTGATTCAATGATTGGGGGTATCTAAAACTACACGGAGGAATAGAAAAGGCTGTCATGGGCCAGCAGGAGACAGAGCCCAGGAGAGACGGCCTGCACATTATACCACTCTCAATTTCCCCTACACACATCCTGTCTTCCTTCCATCTGTTATGTTCAAGACTGTAAGTATTCCTTTACCACAAAAGGTGCCTGGCACATATTAATAGAAAACACTCACTAAATAGTTGATGAATGAATGACAATAATCAAAGTTTGATTATGACATGTATCAAACATTGTCCCAGAAGATCTGAGACATTCTCTAGGGGTGTCTCCAAAGAATTCTGGGGGTCACTGAAAATGAGGAGAATAGATCTGCAGCTCCCCCTCTCCACATGCTCCAACAAGGACATTCTTGCTTTATATGTTGGGCTTCTAAGTAAGATCTGACTTAACAGTCTCATGACTAAAAAGGGGGAAAAATGTGAAAATTCCCAGTACAATAGTCGTATTAACCAAGAAAGAAAAAGATTCTGAGTCTTATCATTATTAGCTATGTGACCTTGAATGTATTGCTTAACTTTTATGAACACCAGTTTCATCATTTATAAAATAGTTTGTTAAGTTTGGTTATTTTATTTCTGAGGTTCCTTCCAGCTCTAATGTAATCTTAGTTCATCATTTTCATTATGATCCAATTTTTTTTCTTTCTTTGTATTTTTCCCGATCTGTTCTAATTTCTTTACAATGAGCATGTATTCTTTTGTCAGAAGAAAAGATTTATTTTCAAAGACATATAAATTAAATTAAACTTAAAAAAAAAAATCCCTCCCCAGTATTTCCTGCATTTGCATTTGCTTTTAACAAAAGCTAGAAGAGATGTTTTCCACGTTTTCGCCTGGGGAGAACAGAATTTAAAGTCATGCTGTAGGGAGAGCTGAAGCCTTCAAAAGCAAGTAATGCTTAATCTGTTCTATTTCTGAAGCACAAAATGAAACCAAACAAAAAAGAAAAATAAGCTACTGCTTCACCATTGCCAAGTTTCCTCATGCATAAATAGAGATCCATCCAGAAAAACAGCCTTTGCAGTCGGGTGGGACAAATCCTTGTGTGCTTTTGTGGAAAATTCCCCAGCAAACTGGTATCAAGGACACTGTCTACAGCTGCCTCCGAGTATGGCCAGAAAACCACACAAAGGTAGTGAGATGCCATGAGCTCTGCCGGGGCAAGTGCCTGAGTGACAAAGTTGCTCTGTCTCGGGCCCCATGGAATAAACATAGCTGACACCTTCCAAGTGGACAACAAGACCATCCTGAGCATAACTAGTGCAGGACAGGTCTGATTTTATACCTGCAGGCTCCATGGTTTTGGTGTCTTCTTCTGGTCCAAGAATACTCCGCTCCCTTGCCTTCCCACCCACTATGAACCTTCGCAGTGCTCAGTTCTGCTTCCCCAGGAATGTATCGTGAGCCCTCTCTCCTCCTTCCTCATTAACATCTTACTCCAGAAGGGACCCTAGTCACCATCATTCAAAAATAAAGTGATGTGTCTTCCTGTCATCATCAGGAGCAGGGGGAGCTTCCGGTTCCCACCTCAGAACTGCCTCGCTCTGAAAGTACAAAACATGGCTTCTTTTTCTTCTTTAGCTACATACTCACTCTAGTGGAGCCCATCCAAACCCCTCTGCTTTTGCATGTTGTTGTTGTTTTAATATTTATTTATTTGTCTGCATCAGGTCTCAGTTGCCTCACACAGGATCTTCATTGTTTCATGTGGGATCTTTCTCTAGTTGTGGCACATGGACCTAGTTTCTCCACACCATGTGGGATCTTAGTTCCCCAACCAGGGTTTGAACTCATGTCCCCTGCATTGCAAGGCAGATTCTTAACTACTGGACTACCAGGGAAGTCCCCAATCCCCTGGTTTTAAATACCACATCTGTATTGAGGACTTCTGTATCTCTCCTGGAAATCTACTCTCATATAATCAAGTCTCCATTTATCATCTCTATTTGCATATTTAACAGGAATCTTTACAACAATCAAAAGAGAATTTTTTTTCCCCAGACTTTCCTCAATTTTCTTCAAAGTGCATAGCATCACCATTCACCAGTTAACCCAAGACAAAATCTAGGAGTTATCCTTGGCTCTTTTACTTCCTTCATGCCCCACAAGTCAGTGGCAGATCCAGGTAATCCTATCTTCAAAAGAATCACAGTGACCATTTCTTCTCCACTGCTCCTACCCTACCCTGAGCTATAAATATCTCTTGTCTAGACCACTGCTGTACCTCCCGACTGATCACCCTGATTGATTCCATTCTCCCTAAAATCCATTTCCCAAAGAACAGTCATATATTTTTTGAAACATAGATCCAAGGAAGTCACTCTCCTACTTAAAACCATCCAGTGTTTCACACACTTAGAATAAAATCCAAACTCCCTGCCCAGCTTACCAAGCCCCACGCAATCTGATGCTTGCCTTCCTCTCTTACTTCACTCTGCTCCCACTTCATGCACCACTATCCAGTCACATCCCGGCTCATTTTCTATACTTCCCACCCACCAAGATGTTTTCTGCCCTAGAGCCTTCAGGCATTGCATCCACTCTCCTGAAATGTTCTTCCCCAGGGTCTCCTCACAGGTGGCTCCTGCCTGTCATTCAGTTCTCAACAGTAAACCTCTCTGTAGAGAAGTCTTTCTTCACTCTCAAACCAAAGTAGTCCCCATATCAAAGATCACCACAAATTGTATTTTAATTATCTGGATAGCACTTATGATTGATATTTTCTTATTTATTTGTTGGCATAAGTCTAAGACTTGTTTTCTATTACAGAACTCAAGAAATGCACCCGTGCTCACCATAGTTCACTAAAGTCCATCTAGTACCTAGAACCATGCCTAACACACAGCAGGCTCTCAAGTATCTACTGAATGAACAGATGGAGAGTGTTGATAATACTGACTGGCTGCAATGCATATATCCGTCAATAATGGGACACTTAAATAAACTAGGATGCATCTGGTCTGTGTATGCTATACTGCTATTAAAAATAATTACATAGAAATATGTAAGATGATATGGAAGAAATATTAAAAGAAAAAAGAATCTGAAAGACATGTTTATTATGATCCCATTAATATTTATTTTAAAAAGTCATATGTAGCTAAGTAAAAGGAGATCACATACTGTTTGATTCCACATACATGAAATATCAAACTACACAAGTCCAGTGACTGAAAATATATTAGTGGTTGTGCAAGGCTGAGGAAAGAGAAAAATGGCAAGTTACTATTTGCAGGTATGGGGTTGCTTGTGGGGTGATAAAAGTGACCTGGAAGTAAATAGTGACAACAGTTGCATAATTTTGTGAATATACTAAAAACCACTTCATTGTACACTTTAAATTGGTGTCTTTTATGGGATGTGAATTTTGTTTCAATAAACATGTCAAAAGCAACTGAAGGAGAATGTTATTTAAGAGATAAACATTTAAATATAAAGAAGTGATGGAGAATGCATAGAAAACTGTTGATAGTGGTAAAAGGAAGAGCAGGTAGACATAGAAATAAGATAAAAGGATAGTCTTTCTGTCTACTTTACATCATTTGAATCATACAATTTGAACAATTTATAATTAAATGTTTTAATTTATTACTTAATTTAAAATAAATAGCATAATAAAAACAATAATGAAATTTAAAAATTCAAGTCAAGTTAGTAAAATAGATGTTTGTCTTTTGTTAGTCAACTCACCAAGTTATTGAGATCAACAGATATCTAAAAAACCTAAAACTGGAACAACCGTATCATCCAGCAATCCCACTTATGGGCATATATCTGGAGAAAAACATGGTTTGAAAAGATATATGAACCTCAATGTTCATTGCAGCACTATTACACTAGCCAAAACATAGAAGCAAACTAAATGTCCATCAACAGAATGGATATACTCAATGGAGTATCATTCAGCCATAAAAAAGAACAAAATAATGCCATTTGCAGCAACATGGATAGATCTAAAGATTATCATACTGAGTGAAGTAAGTCAGACAAAGACAAACATATGATATCATTCATTTATGGAATCTAATTTTTTAAAAAATGATATAAATGAACTTACTTACGAAACAGAAACAGACTCACAGATTTTGAAAACAAACTTAATAGTTACTAAAGGGGAAATGTGAGTGTGGGAGATAAATTAGGAGCTTGGGATTAACATACACACACTACTATATATAAGATGAATAACCAACAAGGACCTACTGTATAGCCCAGTGAACTATGTTAAATATTCTATAGTAACCTATATGGGAAAAGAATCTGAAAAAGAATGAACCTATGTATATGTATAATTGAATCACTTTATACACTGAAACTAACACAACATTGTACATCAACTATCAGTTCAGTTCAGTCCAGTCACTTAGTCGTGTCTGACTCTTTGCGACCCCATGGACTGCAGCACACAAGGCCTCCTTGTCCATCACGAACTCCTGGAGTTTATTTAAACCCATGTACATTGAGTCAGTGATGCCATCCAACCATCTCATCCTCTGTCATCCCCTTCTCTTCCTGCCTTCAATCTTTCTCATCATCAGGGTCTTTTCAAATGAGTCAGTTCCTTGCATCAGGTGGCCAAAGTACTGGAGTTTCAGCTTCAACATCAGTCTTTCCAATGAATATTCAGGATTGATTTCCTTTAGGATGGACTGGTTGGATCTCCTTGCTCTCCAAGGGACTCTCAAGAGTCTTCTCCAACACAGAAATCCACTAGACCTTTCAGTAAATCAACTATACTCCGAAAAACTAAGTTTTAAAAAAGATCAACAGATATCATACAAATGAAAGCATTTCAGAGAAACGTTTTGCTCCTCAGTACATGTGACCTTAGAGGCTGAATATTTTCTCTTCATGTTACAAAGAATGACTTTTTTGGACTAATAATGAGTTTTAACATACTAAACATATATATGTATATGTATATTGAATGAGAGTTGGGCAGCACCTTTAAATATTTATACACACATACATATATATATCTCACAGTGCAGTAAGAACAATTAAAGTTTATGGACAACAAAGAATAAATCTGACATTACTATATTTTCTTATTTTTATTTCACCCGAGTACAAAATAAAATGCTCAAAATATAACAGTGAAAAAGTAAAAACACTACTTATAGATTATATATAATTATCTACTTGGAAAAACAAGCATAATCTAAAGACAAACTACTAGAAAAAAATCAGAGTTTAGTCATGCTGTTAATATTGATTGACCTACAAAAATCAATAGTATTTCCCAATATCAGTAATAACCAACAGAGAACATAATGAGATAAGCAAGAAACATTAAATATTTATGAATTCAGCTAAGCAACAAATCTTAATACTGCTCTAAAGTATAATTTTTAAATCTAATAAAGAACACAAAAGGTGATCAGAATAAATGACAATTATAATAATCTTCAAATTTAAACTTTCCCATCACTAATCTATAAATTCCCAGTAAATTTCAACTTAAACACCTTTGAGAAATTCATCACGTTTACTCTAAAATAGGAAAGGTCAGTTCATAGCTAAGTCAATTATAAAACAGAAAATTAAAAAGCTGTCCACTATCTATAAAGTCATGATACCAGAAAAACAAACCAATGGAACAGAATAAATATATCTCAAAAACACAGGCATCTGTACATGAATATCTCATATATGACAAAATGCAAAAAAAAAAATAAATAAATAAGAAAACAATTGACTGTTCAAGAGAGAATATAAGAAGAACTTCTCTGGTGGCACAAGGATAGGAATCAGCCTGCCAATGCAGGGGACACAGGTGCGCTCTGTGACTGGGGGAAGATCCCACATGTGAGGAGCAAACAAGCCCATGCACCTCAACTCCTGAGCCAGCGCCATAGAGCCGCATGCTGCAGCTACTGAGGCCTGCGAGCCCTGGAGCCAGTGCTTCAGAGCAAGAAGCCACCGAAATGAGAAGCCCGCACACCGCAATGAGGAGTAGCCCCCTTGCCACAACTAGAGAAAGCCCATGCAAAGCAACAAAGGCCAGAACAGCCAAAAATAAAATCAATCAATCAATTTTTTTTTTTTTAAAGAGAAAGAGTATAAGGAAAACTCATTCACTACATGGAGAAAAATAAAACCAAAAGTCTTCATAACACCAGATAAAAAGGGAGAATCTTGATAGGTTTAAGAAGAAAAGGCAACAAATGGAGTATAATCTGCAAAAACACTGAATCACTAAGCTGGAAACCTGGAACGAATATTGTAAATCACCTACACCACAGTTTTAAAAAGATAGAAAAGCCACAGAGCCACTAGGCTAACTGAAGAAAATATCCTGGATTTTACAAATTAATAACAGAAATTAAATTAAGGGTTATATTAGGGAGGGGGAAGTGATTTATTTTGGTTGCTGCACATTTAAGGATTTCTGTTCCTGAGTGGATTGAGGAAATTAGTGGCACCTTATTTAATCACATGGGGCTCTCCCCAAGAAAAAGGCCATCCCCAGGAAAAAGAAATGCAAAAAAGGCAAAATGGTTGTCTGAGGAGGGCTTACAAATAGCTGAGAAAAGAAGAGGATATAAAGGCAAAGGAGAAAAGGAAAGATATACCCATTTAAATGCAGAGTTCCCAAGAATAGCAAGGAGAGATAAGAAAGACTTCCTCAGTGATCAGTGCAAAGAAATAGAGGAAAACAATAGAAGGGGAAAGGCTAGAGCTATCTCAAGAAAATTAGTGATACCAAGGGAACATTTCATGCAAAGATGGGTGCAATAGAAGCAGAAGATATTAAGAAGAGGTGGCAAGAATACAAAGCAATATACAAAAAAGACTTTCATGACCCAAACAACCATGATGGTATGATGACTCACCAAGAGCCAGACATCCTGGAACATGAAGTCAAGTGGGCCTTAGGAAACATCACTATGAACAAAGCTAGTGGAGGTGATGCAATTCCAGTTGAATTATTTCAAATCCTAAAAGATGATGCTGTGAAAGTGCTTCACTCAATATGCCAGCAAATTTGGAAAACTCAGCAGTGGTTGCAGGATGGGAAAAGGACAGTTTTCACTCCAATCCCAATGAAAGGCAATGCTAAAGAATTTTCAAACTACCATACAATTGCATTAATCTCACACGCTGGCAAAGTAATGCTCAGAATTCTCCAAGCCGGGCTTCAACAATACGTGAACCGTGAACTTCCAGATGTTTAAGCTGGATTTAAAAAAGGCAGAGGGACCAGAGATCAAACTGCCAACATCTGCTGGATCATTGAGAAACCAAGAGAGTTCCAGAAAAACATCTACCTCTGCTTTATTGACTATGCCAAAGCCTTTGACTGTGTGGATCACAACAAATTGTGGAAAATTCTTAAAGAGATGAGAATACCAAATCACCTGACCTGCCTCCTGAGATATCTGTATGCGGGTCAAGAAGCAACAGTTAAAACTGGACATGGAACAACAGACTGGTTCCAAATCAGGAAAGGGGTACGTCAAGGTTGTATATGGTCACCCTGCTTATTTAACTTATATACAGAGCATATCATGCAAAACGCAGGGCTGGATGGAGCACAAACTGGAATCAAGACTGCCAGGAGAAATATCAAAAACCTCAGATACACAGATGACACCACCCCTATGGCAGAAAGCAAAGAACTAAACAACCTCTTGATGAAAGTGAAAGAGGAGAGTGAAAAAGCTGGCTTAAAACTCAACATTCAGAAAGCTAAGATCATGGCATCTGGTTCCATCACTTCATGGCAAATAGATGGAAAAATGGAAACAGTGAGAGACTTTATTTTTGGAGGCTTCAGAATCACTGCAGACAGTGACTACAGCCATGAAATTAAAAGACGCTTACTCCTTGGAATAAAAGCTAGGCAGCATATTAAAAAGTAGAGACATTACTTTGCCAACAAAGGTCTATCTAGTCAAAGCAATGGTTTTTTCAGTAGTCATGTATGAATGTGAGAGTTAGACTGTAAAGAAAGCTGAGCACCGAAGAACTGATGCTTTTGAACTGTGGTGTTGGAGAAGACTCTTGAGAGTCCCTTGGACTGCAAGGAGATCCAACCAGTCCATCCTAAAGAAGATCAGTCCTGGGTGTTCATCAGAAGGACTGATTCTGAAGCTGAAACCCTAATACTTTGGCCACATCATGGGAAGAGTTGACTCATTTGAAAAGAACCTAATGCTGGGAAAGACTGAAGGCAGGAGAAGGGGACGACAGAGGGATGGCTGAACTGCACTGCTCACTCACTCCGCAATTCCCCAAAACAAATGACACAGATTTACCGGAAGAACAAGTACAACCACAGAAAACCCATCCCTTCAGCAAAACCAGAAGCTTCCACTGAAAGCATTAGTTCAATTCAGTTCAGTTGCTCAGTCGTGATCCCATCAATCCCATCGCTCTTTGCGAATCCATGAACCACAGCACTCCAGGCCTCCCTGTCCATCAGCAACTCCTGGAGTTTACCCAAACTCACGTCCACTGAATTGGTGATGCCATCCAACCATCTCATCCCCTGTCATCCCCTTCTCCTCCCGCCTTCAATCTTTCCCGACATCAGTGTCTTTTCAAATACGTCAGCTCTTCCCATCAGGTAGACTAAGTATTAGAGTTTCGGCTTCACCATCAGTTCTTCCAATGAATACCCAGGACTGATCTCCCCCAGGATGAACTAGTTGGATCTCCTTGCAGCCCAAGGGACTCTCAAGAGTCTTCTCCAACACCACAGTTCAAAAGCATCAATTCTTCAGTGCTCAGCTTTCTTTATAGTCCAACTCTCACATCCATACATGACTACTGGAAAAACCATAGCCTTGACTATACAGACCTTTGCTGACAAAGTAATGTCTCTGCTTTTTAATATGCTGTCTAGGTTGGTCATAACTTTCCTTCCAGAGAGAAAGCATTAGTGGAGAGGGAGAAAAGTTCAGAAATTTTGGGGGAGAGAAAAGGGGTTGTTTATCCACATCCTTGAGAGTTCCCCTGAAACTCAAAACTGTCTCTGGGTACAGAACTTAACACATGAGGCTGTCCTGGGCAGTTGACATGACAAGATCTGCACACTCACCTGCCAGAAGCTTAGAAGTGTATACAGAGGCTTAACTGGGTTCAGTCACATGTACCATCCAGATGTTCTCCACATAGTGAAAAGTATATTCCAGGGACAGTGGAGGGGCAAGGCCCCTCCAGTTGTCTGGATCCAGCTTAAGGGTCAGTTGGCAGCCTCATTCTCTTATCCTCTTACAAGGGTGAAATTCCCTAAAAGTGAATGAAGATCACCTCCAGAAAGAGAATTTTTTTGTTGTTGTTGTTGTATAGTCATTAAATCATGTCTGACTCTTTTGTGATGTCATGGACGGTAGCCCACCATGCTCTTCTGTCCAAGGGACTTTCCAGACAAGAATACTGGAGTGGGTTGCAATTTCTTTCTCCAGGGGATCTTCCTGACTCAGGGATCAAACTCTGGGTCTCCTGCATTACAGGCAGATTCTTTACCACTGTCCCAGAAAGAGAAAATCCATACTAATTGTGATGAAACTTAGTAATAGGGATGATTACAGGGAAGAGACTTAAAGTGACAAGGACCCAAGATAGCAGCCTCAGAAGGCACAAAATCTGAAGAGGAAGAAAAAATCACTTTACAATCTGAGGTGTAAGGATAAAAGCATGTCAAAGAAATTTGGCATCCTACCTGACAGAGGAAAATTTCAAAATATTTTAAATTGCAGTGCAGGGAAATACACTGCAACTTGGCCACTTTGATAAACAGACATTAGAGAAACTGTATTTCACTTCACAGACAGAAGAGGAAGCTCTTGAATTAAACACTTATGCAATCTGAATTGCCAAGTAGGTCTACAAAATAAAGATTTGATACACACTACTATATATAAAATTGATAATCAGCAAAGACCTACTATATAGCACAGGAATTCTACTCAATATTCTATAATAACCTATATGGGAAAAGAACCTGAAAAAAATGAATATATGTACTTGTATAACTGAATTACTTTACTATATATCTAAAATTAACACAACATTTTAAATCAACTATACTTGAATATAAAATAAAACTTGAAAAAGTAAAAAAAAATTCCAAAATGATGTACATCTTTACAAACTTGGAAGAAAAAAACTGAAACTTTTTTTTTTTAACTGAAACTTAAAATTGAAACAAACTGGTGACAATTCTCCCACACCACCCTAAAAGCAATAAACAAGTAGAAAAAACTATAGCATAATGCATCAAATTAAATCCAGTATTTTCCAGTAAGCATGTGGAAATATGAAAAAAAATACCTTGAATCAGACAACCAAAATCTAAGAACAGAAATGGCCATAAAGCTGGAAGAAATATGGGAAGAAATGGGAAGAAATAACTGTCTCAGAAATGAACAATTAAATTACAAGTTGTCCTAGAAAGATTATATTCAAGTGAACAATTAATAAGAGGAAATGAAGTAGAGAAACAACCAAGATGATAAGAACATTTCTTAAAAGGATAAAAAAGAAAGTAGTTTAAATGGAAGCTACACAAGGGAGATCCAATTACACACAACTGGATTTTCAGGGGGAAAAAAAGCAATGGAATAGAACTAATAATAAGATTGTATTTTAAAATACAATCCATGAAAATGTGCAGTGGAATAGAACTAATAATAAGATTGTATTTTAAAATACAATCCATGAAAATGTTGAGGAAATTATAGAATATCTAAATCCATATAATAAATAGGCTCAGTAGGAATCTGGGAAAACTTACCGAGAATCATCAACCCTCAGATATATCCTAGTAAAAGTGTTAGATTTTCCAGATACAGAAAGAAATCTCAGCTCTCAAGTAGACAAAAAGACTAAAAGTTTTTAAACAGCAAGAAAATTAAGCTGGTATCAAAATTTCCAAGAGTGCCATACAAATCAAGGCAAGAAGGGAGCAGGATGTGCAAGAAACTCAAGGGAGGGAAAGGTGAACCAAGGATTTTATATCCAGCTAAGCTGTTGTTCAATTTCAAGGCATAAATAACACACACATACACACACAAAACAGTTTTACACATTTAAGAACTTGGGGAATACTGTATTCACAAGTCCTTAATCTGCTAAAGGATAAATTTCATCCAGCCAGGTTATGACTGAGGAAATCTGGGCAAAAGGAGTAATGCTAAGGATTTAATATATTTAATTTAATCAGAATAATATAAAATGCTGCATGTTTTGACAAAGTAAATATATGAATAAAAAGTACAAGGGAAGGGAGAGGGGTAATGGATAGAAGAATAAATTCATTGATGTGGCACAGAAGGAGTCCTCAAATTTTTTGACCTCCCAAGTCCTTGCACTTGCAAACTTTTTGAGAATCTCAGAAAGTTTTTATTTATTAAGTTATAGGAATCAATTTATTCCACTTTACAAATTAAAACTGAGAAGGTATTTATTTAAAAATAATAAAAATAAGCCTATTATGGAAACAAATAACATTTTTTATTAAAATAATACTTTCCCCAAAAAATATAGTGAGAAGAGTGGTACCTTTCATATTTTTGCAAACCCCAAGGTCTGGCTTAATAGCAGACACCTGGACTTTCATAGGGCTTCCTTCATAGCTCAGTTGGTAAAGAATCCACCTGCAATGCAGGAGACCCTGGTTCAATTCCTGGATCAGGAAGATCCTCTGGAAAAGGGATAGGCTACCCGCTCTAGTATTCCTGCGCTTCCCTTACATGTGTTCCACACATTTTGGTAGCTATTAAAGAGATAACAGGCTTCCTTGGTGGCTCATAGGTAAAGAATTCATCAGCCAATGCAGGAAACACAGGTTTAATCCCTGGGTCAGGAAGATTCCCTTGGAGAAGAAAATGGCAACCCACTCCTGTACTCTTGCCTGGAAAATTCCGGGGACAGTGGACCCTGACAGATGACAGTCCATGGGGTTGTAAAAGAGTCAGACATGACTCAGCAACTTAACAACAACAAAGGGATAACATCATCAAGTATCATGTAGCCTCTGGATAATATTTGTGCACATTCATAAGGAAGTAAGAGTGAAAAAGTCTTACTTAGTATTATTATGAAAATGGTTTCGACATCACAGATTCTCTGAAGGTTTCAGAGTCTTCGGGGATCATACTTTGAGAACATCTGTTGTACAAATAAAAAGGAGTCGTCAAATGTACATTAGAAACTGACATGCTAGATAATAAAGTTAACTAAGAAAACAGCAGAGAAGGGCAGTTTAAAAGGCGTTAAGTACAGAGGTTTTCAATACATAACTAATCCTAATATCAAAAGTTTTTTCAATTAAAGACCAAAGCAAATGCATTTCCTAGAGAAACAGAAATTTTAACAAAATGAGATAGTAATTATACTTGAAATGACAGAGACCCAACATAAAAAGTACATTCATATATGTGAGTTAGCTTAACTCATCTTTTTAAAATATTTTCAAAATGACTCAAAGAAATAACAAATCTTTGCTATACAAGAGCTGCATCTGGGGGAAAAAAGTGATTCTGAAAGGCTAAACATAAAAGGTTTGGATCCGGGCATAACAGGCAAATGAAATCAATACAAAAACAGTGTTTGCACATGACATCAAATTAGGACACAAGCCAAAAAAAATTAATGTGACAATAAAGACACTATTAATGCTAAAAGCTAAAGTTCAAAGTAGAGATGTAACATTCAGAAATATCTATGCACCAATAACACAGTAAACTTCTTACAGCAGCAGAAACTACAGGAGAAGCAAGTAGAAATACACAAAATACCCTGATAACAGATTTCAAACCACTCTAATTATGAAATGAATAAGCAAACAACAATTATCAAGGCTACAGAATACCTAAACAGCCTTCTCAGTAAAATACAATAGATCTATGGAATCATCAAACATTAAACCCTGATAATGGAACATAGATTTTCCTCTCAAGCAACAAGTAGGACATTTACAAAACTAATCAACTTGCTAAGTCACAAAAAAAAAGCATGAGTAAGTGGTATGGAGAAGAAATATTACAAACAACACTCCTTAATTATATTTGCAATAAAATAAGCAATAAATAACAATATCTAAAAATAAGAAAACTCCTGAAATTAAATTTTTTTCTTGTAAAAAAATACTAAGTGATAGAGGAAATACAACCCCAAATTTCAAATGTAATAATGATGAAACTACTACAGATTAAAATCTATGTGATACATTCAAGTACTAATCAGAAAAGAATAATCGATTTATACATTTATTGCAAGCTAAAAATACATCTTTTTAACTTTAAGGGAACCCAGACATAGGTGGGCCCTCCACAATATTCTGAGGCTTACTTTCAAAAATTATTTTTTAAAAGAACAATAAAGTTAACAAAAATAAAGCACCAAGAAGGAAACAGATAAAAGTAAAAATTAATACAGTAGAGAAGAAAAAGACAAGAAACCTTATTAATAAAACACTTTTTCAAATGATTAATAAACTAGACATATCACTAATTCACCTGATTAACAAAAAGGAAGGCACAAATACATGAAAAAATGGTAAGAAATTACCAATGAGACAAAAAAAGAGCTTTTAAATCATGAGATTAATTTACATATTTCTATGCAAATAAATTTGAAAACCTGTATTAAATGAGAAACATTTGATGAGATAAAGTTTATCAAAATTGATTCAAGTAGAGTTAGAAAGCACTTTTTATTTATTTATTTTTTTTTTGGTTACACTGTCTTGCAGGAGCTTAGTTCCCCAACCAGGGACTGAACATGGGCCTTGGCAGTATAAGTGCTGAGCCCTAACCACTGAACCACCAGAAAATTCCCAGGAAGCCTTTTAAATGGACCAATGCTCATAGGAAAAAAAAAAAAAAGAGAGAAATTTAAGCAAAGCTAGATCTCACAGAAAAGCCCACCAGGCCCAGATGGTTTTAAAAGGAAATTTTATCAAACTGTCAATAACCAGATAGGCCCAGTGCTATAAAAACTGCTCTAAAACATAGAAAATGAAGGAAAACAACTTTCAAATCATTTTATTAAGCAAATATAATATTGATGCCCAAATATGATATAGTTCCAAATTTTTAAAAATCAAATTACAAACATATAATTTCTCAAAATTAGCACAAAATATATTTATTATTCATCACTATGCTATGAAAATAATATACAATAACCAAGCAGAATTTGTTCTATGAATATCATGTACACTCAATATAGGAAACCCATTACCATAAAATACCATAAATCTGGGAAAAAAAATCACTCTTATTACTCTGATGAATCCTAGAAACTTTTTAAAAATTCAACATCTATTCCCAGTAAATTCACACACACACACACACACACACACACACACACACCATGATTCTGAAGCACCAATCCTACTTACTGTAAAAACTACTATGGAAGTATATAAGACTTGTACTTCTGAGATGGTCCCAACAATCCCCATCTCCACATATTCATTGCTTTGAATAGACCCCACCACACTGAATAACGCTGATCTGTTTTCCCAAGTATACAAATTATGGAAATGATGTGTAATATCCAATACTAAATTATATTTTTTTAAATGTAGTTTCTACCTCATTCTCCCTTGGGATCTTTTGTCCAATGGAAGCCAGTTACCACGTTGTGAGGAAAGGACAGAGTGGTGAGAAACCACGACCGCCAGCTAACAGCCAGCCCCAACTTGTCAGCCACGTGAACAAGCCACGTTAGAAACACCAACGAAGCCTCAGGTATCTGCAGCTCCGCGGCCGCCATCTTGACTACTACTTCAAGAGGTAGAAGGAGTACCTCAAGGGCTACTACCTCAGGCCAGAATCACCCCGCTAGACTCCTCCTGAATTCTTGACCTATAGAAAATGTGTGAGACAAGAAATGATGATGATTGTTTCAAGCTATTAAGTTTAGAGGTAATTTGCTATGCAGCAATAGATAACTAGCACTGTCTGTATGTGAAACCTTAAAAACACCACTGAAAGGCAAAAAGTTAGATTCTAACAAATGAAGAGGAGCCCTTGTTCTTAGGAAAACTAAAGGTCAAAAGAAAGATCACTTCTTCTTACACTAATTTATAAATTTAAGGCAATAACAAAAATACCAATAAGCTTTTTTTCATGAAGCTGGATAAGTTGTAATGAAAGTTCATATGAAGAAATAAACATGCATGAATAGCTAGGAAAACATTGAAAAAGCAAAGTTATGAAAAGGGACTAATCCTTCCAGATACTAAAACATTGTAGCAAGCTTCTATAATTAAAACTATATAATACTGGCACACGAAGAGGCAGACACACTGGTGCAATAGTATAGAGTAAAATGCCCAGATAGATAACCAAGTACATACGGAAATTTAATACATAATAAAGATGGTGCTCCAACTCCTGGGCAAAGATGAATAATTTTTTTAAAAAGGTACTCAGATAACTGGGTAGTCTTTTGGATAAAGATACAATTAAAGGCATTATTCACATCATACATAAAAATAAGCTCTAAATGTATCCAGGGATTTAAATGTGAAACATAACACTATACCAATACTAGAAGAAAACATTGTTGAATTAATCCATAACATGGGTATAAAAAGAGAATTTCTAAATAGGAGAAAATAAAGTTGAAAAAATTTTAAGATAAATTTTACTATATAAAAATTTTAAATGTTTCTCATGGAAAAAATACCGCAATCAAAGTAAAATGGCAGAAGACAAAATGGGGGAAAAAATTTGCAAAATGTACCACAGATAAGGAGATATTATTCTTATTATACTTTAAAACTGTTGAAGGGGAAATGACCAAAACTTCAAAAGAACAATGAATAAAAGGCCCAAGCAAATAATTTATGAAAAAGATATACAATGGTTCTTAGTCATACATAACTATTTCAATTTTACCCATAATAAGAATAAAAGCAAATAAAATTACACTGGATACCATTTCTCTTCTATCAGGTTGGCAAAAAAGTTAAAAATCTTGGCAACACTTTCTGCTGGCAAGGCTACAGGCAGTCTTTTTCACTGTTGATGGGAATGCAGATAATATAACCCTTATGCTGGGGAATTTGGCAATCTCTAACAAATTTACATATGCATTTCCTTTTAATTTAGCAATCTCAGTTCTAGGAATTTAGCCTGAAGCTAACAAGAAAATACAACCACATTAGGTAATCCATTGCAGCATTATTTGTAAATACAAAATCATTGGAAACAACCTAAGTATCTATATATAGGAGACTGGGGGAAGAAATGATACACACAATGGTACACTTTGTAATAAATAAAAGAGACCCCTATATGAGTTATACGCAGTGAGTTTGGCATACTTGATTAGTGACAAAGGCATAGTGCATATATATTTATATATCCATAGTCACAAAGTGTCTACATAAAACTTAATTATAAAGGAGGAGAATGGTCATTGATAGACTCACCTTAAGTAAGAGATCAGAGTTAACATTTTCAGTAAAGGTAAAAATTGGTATCATGTACCTTCTGACATGATGCCCTGAGACACAATATTACCTTTGTAGTATTTCTACCAAAAAAAAAAAAGAAAGAAAGAAATTATAATCATGAAAAAAAATCACACAAACTTGGCAACAGTCTATAAAATGTTAAAGCCAAGAAAGATAAAGAATTCTGAGGCAGAGAAGGAAAGAAAGGAGTGGAAGAGGAGAGAAAGAGAAGGAAGGAAAAAGGAAAGGAAGAAAGAAAGAAAGGAAATAAAAGAGATGGAACAGGCAGAATCCTGGACTAGAGGGAGAAAATAGTTATAAAACTCAACTTTGAGAAAATTGGCAAAATTTGAAGTTGGAGAGTGGATTAGTCAGTGTTCAACTTCCTGATTTAATGATTGTACTCTGGTTATAGTTTATTCCTATTCTTAGGAATGCATGTGTGCTCAGTCCTATCTGACTGTTTGAGACCCACGGATTAGCCCACCAGGCTCTTCTGTCCATGAGATTCTGCAGGCAAGAATACTAGAGTGCCCTCCTCCAGGGGATATCCCCAACTCAGGATCAAATCCACATCTTTTGCATCTCCTACATTGGCAGGTGATTTCTTTACCACTGTGCCACGGAAATAACTAAGGTAAAGAAATAGATGCTTGCAATTTACTTGTAACTGGTTCATTAAAAACTTAAAACTATGGACTGTGCTTGTGTATGTGTGCATATATATATATATATGTATATATATATATATACATATATACATAAAACATGCAAAGGAATAAGAAAGAATAATAAGCTAATGGAGCAAAATGTTTAAATTAGTGCATCTGAGCAAATAATACATTGAAGTTCGTATATATTACTTTTGCAACTTTTCTGCAAGATTGAAGTTCAAAATAGTGTTCTAAATCTGGAATTCTGTTTGGTAAGTGACAACAATGACAAAGTTCACTTGTGGTTGCAAGCATGGGAAAAGATATTTGGAATGTCTAAAACTCACAAGGCCTTGACTGAATGAACAGAATTCCTGCAAAGCAACAAGAAAAACCAGAAACTCCAACAGAAAGCAATACAAAGGCTTTCTGACCAGATAATTTAGAGGAGGAAATCCCAAACCTGCCAAACATATAATAAAGGGCTCAGAATCATGGATAGTTTGAGATATGCAAATTTTAAAAAACAAGGAGATATCACTTAACCCTAGCAATTCACAAATGTTAGAGTTCAAAACAAAACTAAGCGTTGGTAGAAATGTGGGGATATAGGAACCCTTAGGAATTGCTACAGGTACAAATATGGAAATATAAATGACATGGTCATTCCACCCCTTGGAATAGAATGGCACCCCTTAAAACTTTACTGAACACTTGTTAAAAATGCCAAGGCTGACTTTATTACAATAGAAAAGAGAAACTGCACTCAACTCTGCTGAAATAAAAAGCAAGAGAATCTTCAAATGCTGAAGTGAACTAATGGAAAGGTACTAAAGAACATTATGGGGAGGTTGGTTGATGTGACTAGGCCACCCAGGCTTGCTGTCACTCTTCAAAGTTAGGCTCCTACCCTCCCACTGATAGTCTTCCATGATTACATTTCAATGAGATGACTCTCAGGTCCTAGAGAAAGATGTTTCTGGGTGATAGAAATTTTACAAGTGCAAGTTTTCTAAAACTGATGCCCTAAGGAAAGGGAGGAAGAGGCCTACAATCATGAACAAACTTGCCTCAAGTTTAGTGAAGCTAAAGGGAGTGTTTGGGCTGTCTTGATCAACACCTATCAGCAACTCCACACCAGCAGATAGTTGACAGGTTGACAGAAAGATAGACAGACAGACAAGCAGATATGTATGAGTATGTCCACTGGAGATTATATTTAGGATCAGGGAGTTGGCACCCAACATGATAACCAAGAAAGGATAGGTCACTTATAGCATACACACACACACTTATTTAGCAATCATTCTTCACCATATGCCCTTAGTCCAGTTTTTACATCAGCTATCGTTTTTCACACTGACATTTTTCACCTTTCCACCTATTTTAAACAGGTTTTCTCCAAACAGTAGGAATTACTCCACCCACATAGTGTACATTGGCATTTGTCTGAAAGTGACTCAGGTCTCTTCCAATTATATTCCACTAGCCAAAGAAATTCACTTGGTCATGATCAATTTCAAAGAAGGGAAGAGAAGTACAATTCTACCATATTCCCCAAAGGTAGACAGCAAGTAACACCTATGAGTAGAACTAAGGACTAGCACACTCTCAAAATGCCCAACTAAGGTGGTTTTGGCTAGTCTATCTTTTTTTTTTTTTTTAATTTTGACTCTTACTGAATGACAGAAAGATCCATGACAAGCAGTCATTTGCAATTTTACTGAGCCATGATTTAAATCACATGTTAATGAGGGTTGAAGGTTGGTTGAAGAGAGCACCAAAGCAAGTTTCTTATCTGCAAATGAATCAAGCTAACTTCCCACCATCCATATCATATCACACTGCAGCTTCATTGCTCTGTTATTGCAAAGGCACTAATGCTTAACGTACACTTAGGTTTCATAGGAGAATCTAACTGCTACACATTTGGGGACTACCAAAGTGCTTGAGGGGCTTCCCAGGTGGCACTGGTAGTAAAGAACCTGCTTGCCAGTGCAGGAGGTGTTAAGAGATGCAGGTTTGACCCCTGGGTTGGGAAGATCCCCTGGAGAAGGAAATGGCAACCCATTCCAGTATTCTTGCCTGGGGAATCCCATGGACAGAGGATCCTGGCGGGCTACAGTCCATGGGGTCAAAAAGAGTTGGACATGACTGAAGTGCCTTAACACACATGCACACGGAGTGCTTGAGACAGGTCCACTCACTGATTTGTCGATAATGTCTATTAATCACAGCAAACGTTCATATCAACTACTGTTCTCAGTCATAATGCCCCCCCACTTATAAGAGTCACAGTGACTAAGATGCATACTGACTGGAATTCAGTAAGTCCAGTGTTATCAGACAGAGAGACAGTCATGCTCAAAGTGGTCTGGGTACAGTGGAGTCTTTTTTCCAAAATGTGGAGTGGGACTTTGGACAGAGCACAAGATTTGGAACACAGAGGCTCACTAGCTGCGTAGTCATAGCCATGTGATTGAATCATTCTTAACTTCATTGTCTTTATTAGAAAATGAGGTTATAATACAGAAAATATGACTTTCTTCCTTGCCTCACTTTTTTTCCTTCTACCCCTCCCTCCTGTTGAAATTATGCTGCAAGAAACTCTCACATTCAGCAGAGAAGGGCTTGCTTGTTTCCATTGGATTATAAATACCTGAGCCTCCGTCTATGAAAGGAGGCAAAGGTTTTAAGGGTCTTCCTTCCCCATCTCAACAGAGGACCCCAGGTCCCTGCTGCCAGGACCACAACCCAGGGGAGGAGCAAACAGAGAAGAAGACCCAAGAAAGTAGAGGCCTCTGAAAGACCTGAAGGAAAGGTGGCTCAGTGACATGCAAAAGATACGAAACCGATTGGACGTCACCTTCTCTGTTTTCTTACCTGCATGTCTGAGTGGATACTCCATGTATGACCAATGGGTACAGTGATAACTGTCAGTCAAAGCAGCTATAAATCAACAGCCTTTCAAATTATAAAGTGCTACATGTAAACATAACACTGAGTGACAAGGGAAGCCCAAGAATACTGGAGTGATTAGCCTATCCCTTCTCCAGCGGATCTTCCCAACCCAGAATCGAACCGGGGTCTCCTGCATTGCAGGCGGATTCTTTACCAACTGTGCTATCAGGGAAGCCCATATATGTAAATATGAGAGATGATAATTTTGAGCTCAAGGATTACAGTGTGTGTCAGTATGAAATTCCTCCAGAGGGAACTGGGTAAGGGCATATTTACAGTCCTTTAACTTGCTGGATCTAGAATCATGACTTACACTTTTCATATTCGGAGCCTTTCTTTGTCTTCTCTTTGTCAAAGACTCTCATTTGAGGGATGAGTTATTCCACACAAGCACAAAGGCATGCCTAATATAGAAAATGTCTCCAACTAGAATAATCCACAGCATTAGAACTGGGGGAGTTCTTATAGATCATTTAGGAAAATGTTGTCCCACGGAACTTTATACAATGATGGACATGTTCTATATCTGCACTGTGCTATACAGGTGCAGCCTCTAGCCACATACAGCTATGGAGCACTTAAAATGTGGCTAGCACAACTGAGAAATTTTCAATTGTACATAATCTTAATTTAAATTTGAATTTTGAGAACAGCCCTCAGAAGATGCATAAATTATTCTAAAATTGTATGTGAAATATTGAATTTGCAAAACAACACTATCTTCCAGTAGCACAGCTATCCAAGAATAAGTATTAAATAAACTAGGAAGGGTATCTACAGGGAGGATGGTATAAGAGTGGGAATGAAAATGGTGATGAGAGGTGAAGGTAAAAACAAGAAGATTGCTTTGCACACAAAAATGATAGCTGAACGCAAACTGAAGGATTTAGTAACTCTCTGTACCCAAAGTACTAGAATGAAAGAAAAAAAAGTGTCTGTATGGATGTTTTTCAAGGTCAGACTTAGCATTCACCAAATTCTCAAAAAGGCTGAAGACTCCCACCAAAATGTCAAGAATCTCTGATCTAGGGGAGAATAACCTCCAAACAGATGGGACAGGAAAGGAATGTGGACTGATTAAATAATAAAAAGACAATCTTTTACCTGACCATGTGGTTGACAACTCTCTGGTTAACCAACAAAGTGAGACATTTTATCTTACAGTGGGAAAACATTAAAAAATAGTGCTCAAACATTTTAAATATCTCACTTCAACTTATATAAATTACATGTAAGTGCCTTTGCCAGTCTTCTTGTGTGGAACCAAGGACTTTTCATGAATGCATCCATGGACTAGATTTCTATATTATATTTCTCCCATAAATAAACAATGCATTTTCTGATTCCCACTGTTTCTCTAAATGGAGCAAGAGCATAGAGACACTTCAGAAGCAACCTGAGTCCAGAATCCTTCTTGACTTTCTATAGTATCTAGCCCACATCTAACTCAAAAGCAATCTTTTTTTAATTTAACGCAATAAGTCCTTCCAATGGAAGAAATTAGGTTTCATGAAAACATCCCCTCTCTGCTCCCTAATGTTAATACTTATGGTATGCAAAATAATGATCCCCCAAAAATGAACATGGGCTTCTCTGGTGGCTCAGTTGTAAAGAATCTGCCTGCCAATGCAGGATATGTGGGTTTGGTCCCTGTGTGGGGATGATCCCCTGAAGTAAGAAATGGCAACCCATTCCAGTATTCTTGTTTGGGAAATCCCATGGACAGAGGAGCCTGGCAGAACACCATAGGGTAGCAAAAGAGTAGGACATTACTTAGCAACTAAACAACAACAACAAAAAAAGACCATGCTCTAAGTCTCAGAACCCATGAATATAATAACTTTTGGCAAAAGATGATAGCAGATGTGATTAAATCAAAGTTCTTGAGCTGGGGAGATTATGTCAGGTTACCCAGTGAACCCAGTGTAATCATAATGTTCCTTTTGAACGAGAGAGGTGATGAGGCAGAGAGAAATTTGAAGATACTGCACTGGTGGCTACTATGGAGGAAGGAGCCAGTCACAAGTCAAGGAATGTGGGAGGCATTTGAAAACTGGAAAAGGCGAGGGAACAGGTTCTCCCTTTGGGCCTCAGGAAGGAATGGAGACCCACTAACATCTTAACTTAAGCCAGTGAGACTCATTTCAGATTGAGCTCTAATGAGATAATAAATTGGTATTGTTTTACTTTGGTCCATCTAGTCAAAGGTCCATCTAGTCAAAGCTATGGTTTTTCCAGTAGTCATGTATAGATGTGAGAGTTGGACTATAAAGAAGGCTGAGCATCAAAGAATTGATGCTTTTGAACTGTGGTCTTGGAGAAGACTCTTGAGAATCCTTTGGACTGCAAGGAGATCCAACCAGTCCATCCTAAAGGAGATCAGTCCTGGGTGTTCATTGGAAGGACTGATGCTGAAGCTGAAACACCAACACTTTGGCCACTTGATGCAAAGAACTGACTCATCGGAAAAGACCCTAATGCTGGGAAAGATTGAAGGTAAGAGGAGAAGGGGATGACAGATGATTGGATGGCATCACTGACTCAATGGACATGAGTTTGAGTAAACTCCGGGAGTTGGTGATGAACAGGGAGGCCTGGCATGCTGCAGTACATGGGGTCGCAAAGAGTCAGACACGACTGAGCGACTGAGCTGAACTGAAGCCACTAGGTCTATGGTTATTTGTTAAAGCAGCAATGGGAAATGAATACACCTATTTACATAATCTTTAATTAAATAGTCATAACTGCAATGAACATAAACTGCTTTGGGAATAAATTCAAGTCTTACAAAACATGTAGTTCAATTTTTGAGAACAGAATTCTCCAGGTAAGTGAGTGAGGTATACTAGCAGTGATTATTCAGGATGCTGTAGACATCAGTCACCATGTTTTAGGGGAAACAGAAAGTATTCATTAATCCAACCAACCAACCTCCTAATCTAGAAAGAAAGCTCACTTTTTTTGATTGGTCGCTATATGCCAGGCACTGTGCTAATTACTTTACAACATTTCTGTCAGTAAATATAGTTTCCAATTACATATCACCAATGAGAAAAAATTCAGAGTGCTTAAATAACTTGTCTCAGACTATAGAGTTAGTAAATGGAAGACTTACTAGCCAACATTTGATCCATGATCCATCCAATTTGAAAGTTTAGGCTCTTAAAGCCCCTTCTAAACATGAGTTTCTATGTTCCCCAGATGCTAACCCAAACAGCTTATTTTACTGGTGAAAAAACTACAATTAGTATAAGTAAGTCTGGCTCTATCACCATAGTAGTCAAAATCACAGCAAGAAACAGAATAGTCAAACAGGGTAATTTGAAAGGAACTGAAAAAAGGACTTTTCACAAGATGTGTTTTTATACACACTCAGAAACCATCAACTGAGTCAAAGTGGAAGTTTATTCCACATCAAGGAAAGCAGGCAAAAAAAATTCACATGAAAATGACATGACAAAATCCAAATAATAGTTTGTGATCAGGAAATATCAAGGGATATATAGACATGTCTCTTTGATGTTTCCAGCATCACATGGCATTATCAAGAAATTTCATTTGAAATATGATAAATACGTAGCCAAACAACGATTCCAATTTAGCCACTTACTATCTATGTGCTCTCAGACAAGTCACTTACCCACCGTGAGCCTTTGGTTCTCATCTGAATGTCACCTTCTACCACCTCCACTTGGCTGCTTCAGGGATTACATGTGATAATGGATATGGAAGTGCTTAGTAAATAAACTGACATGCCCTCTACATATATGAGAAATGATTACAACATGTGAAATAAATGAAGTGGATGATCAGCATGACCAACTCTGTCATTAGACTAATGAGTGCTAATTCATGCTCCCTCTGAAATGAGTAGAACCTTAGCTCAGAGAAATGCTGGGTTTTATGTAAAACCTTGTTGATGTTACAGGCTTTGTCATCCAGGACCTTCCATCACTGCCTCTGACATCTGAGAAATGCCAAATCGAATATCATCCTTAAGTAAAGTAAGATGACAAATTAAAATCCAGGCAGGGTCCTTTGCAAATACAACTTACCACCGCCACTGGCCCTTGTTTAAAATGGTTTCGTTAAATCCAACTGCTCAATTCCCTCTTGCAATGTATGGTATTAAACTGCTGCTACACAGTGAGGCCACAAATTTATTATAAAAACAAAATGCCAAAAATCAAAACCATTTTGGCCTTTATTTAAAAAAAAAAAAAAAAAAAACTTTTACTGAGTGTACAATATAGTGACAAGTGAGCTGCTCAGACCTGTATTTTGAGAAAAACACTTTTGTTTGAATGTATGAACTGGTGAGGCAGAATAGATGCTAAGTGAATTGTGAAATAGACTATCTTAACTTTACATTTCTCATACTCCTGAGCAAAATATTTGTTAAGTGAATACTGAAAAAGAGGAGAGGGTAGCATGTGGATGACCAAACTAATCTGGAGATGCAATTCACAAAAGATATGTAAATAATATGAAAAAATTTCAGCTACAAGCTCCAGGAGAGCCAAGTCTTTATTTTGTGAACTATTCTATCTCCAACACCTTCTTCCACCAAGTCTGGAACACAGGAGATGTTTGATATTTACTGACAGGATGGATAAATGGATGGATAAATGGTATGGGTTCCCTGGGATTCAAATAAGTAAGTGCAAACTAAAACCATAGGAAGATGTCATTATTCATCTAACAGATGACCAAAATTTTCATTTTGCTTTTCATGAAAAACAAAACAATGTTGACAAAGCACAGAAGGAGAAGATTTCAGGTGCGATTCTATTTTGGAAACAATTTGGGAAGAGGAGTGGGGTAAAAAGGAGAGAGAAAGAGAGAAAATAGGGAGAGAAAAGGAAAAGGAGAGATGGAGGATCTCCAAGTTCATTTATTCCAACTCCCGCATTTTACAAATGATGATGTCACTCATTTCTTCCGGATGGGACCAAGTCCCTTCCCTCAGAGCTGTCAAATGGAAGGGACAGACCTGAACAAGTTATAGGAAGAAGTGCAGTGTGCTATGTGAAAGGGTAATGGAGATCCCGCCTGGTGAGCTGAGGCTCTCTCAGAGCTAGCTTAGGCTCCGAAGGAGCTTCCCAGAAATGACACTTCACCTGAGACTTGAAAGATAGGAAGGATTGAAGTAGAGAAAGGAGCGCAATGACTTTGGATTTATTAAAAAAAAAAAAAAAAAAGTCAGTGGTACTAAACTTAAATCCCTGAACATTACAGAAAAAAACAAAACAATACCATGACAAGTGAAGGAAAGAGGACAAATCAACTAGGAAACTTGAGGCCTAAACAACAACACAACAATGAGTTTCCTTGTAACTCATATACTTCAGACTGAGTGCTGAAGAAACCAGCAACCTGGAAATGCCAACAGGCACAGACCAAAAAAAAAAAAAAAGCAGATAAAAACAATAAAAGCCCTCTCTCTCTGGGCAGAGGACCAGGAAAGAGGCAGCCTAGTACTCACTAAAAGAAAAGGTTACCCAGAGAGAGTCACTCAAAAATGCCACATGATAAACCAAACAAATTTCTAAAATGTGTTTGACCCCAAGGAAGGCATCCCCCCCAAAAAGAACAAACAAATGTTTCTCTAAAAAAAGGAAGACATAAGTCCTAATAAGTCAATAATTATATTAAATATAAGTGATCTAAATCACCAATTAAAAGTCAGAGAATGCAAAACAGATTTAAAAACATGACCCAACTGTATGTTATTTATAAGAAATGCACTTAAAATGTAACATTAATAAAAAAAAATGTAGGCACTCCTATTAGAGGTACTCTAGCTAAAAGAAAGTTCAGGGCACAGAAAATTATAAAATGATAAAAGATTAATCCAAAAAGAAGACATAGCAATCCTAAAAGTCTATGTACAAAAGAACAGAGTTATAAAACATGTAAAGCAAAAATCTATAGACATAAAACGAGGAACAGACAAATCCACAATTGTAGTTGAAGAGCTCAATACCCTTCTCTCAACAATTGATAGTACAGCTACATGGAACATCAGATAGAATATAGAACTCAACAACACCATCAACCATTAGGATATAATCAACGTTTGTAGGACACTTCCCCCAACAATAGCAGAATATCCATTCTTGTCAAGTTCCCATGAAACATATACCAAGATAGTTTATACATTCTGGGCAAGGAAAAAAAAAAAACAACAGTAAATTTAAAGAGTTGAAACCATTTGAGTGTATTTTCCAACCATAGTGTAATGAGATTAAAATCAAAAGCAAAAAGATATCTACAAAATTCCCAACTGGAAGATTAAACAACACACTTCTAAATAATCCATGGGTCAAAGAGAAAGTCTTGAGAGACTTTATTAATATATTGAACTGAATAAAAATGAAAATACACCATTCAAAATTTGTGGAACACAGTTAAAGCAGTACTTGGAGGGAAATTTATAGCACTAAATGTATATATTAGAAAAGTGGGAAAGTCTCAAATGAATAATCTAAAATTCCTACCTTAAGACCTTCAAAAGAAAAGCAAAATAATCCCAAAGGAAGCAGGAGACAGAAATAATAAAAGCAGAAGTCCATAAAACACACCAGAAAAGCAATACAGAAAAGTCAGTGAAACAAAGAGCTGGCTCTTTGGAAAGATCAATAAAATTGACAAACAGAGCATTTGATTAAAGACCAGACAGACATCAAAAAGATAATATGAAAATACTACGAACAACTCTACACACAAAAATTTGACAATTTATACAATATGCAGCAATTCCTCAAAAAAAGCAGGCTACAACTCACCCCGTATGAAATATAACATTCGAAGAGCTCCATAACATAGATCACATTTGTAATTTAAAATCTCCCTAAAACAAAGATCTTCCAGCCTGGATACTTTCACTGGCAAATTCTACCAAATACTTAAAGAATTAATACCACAGTCTCTTCTAGAGATTGCTTGAGTGTTTACTATGTGCCAGGTGCTCTTCCATTCCAACTGTTTTTACATGTCTTATACTCATTTAATCCTTTCAACAACCCTATAAAATAGGCCCTATTACTACTCCATCCTATATGAGGAAAATGAAGCCCAGAGTGCTTATTAGGCACACAGCTAGCACAGAGCATAACTAGGACTCCAGTTTAAACCTCTGGGCTCTATTTGAAGCCAATCAGATTTCTTGTATTTTAATCTAATGCCAAATTTATTGTCAAATTTCACTTTTGTGAAGGGAAATTCAGATCTGACCAGGATGCGTTATTTCAACAAAGAAGTTGGGGTAATACCAAAGCTGGCACTCTCAATAGAAACATGTGTTTTTTTAAACAAAAATAAAGGTTATTCCTGCTAGCAGCTGCCATACAATTTCCATCTACATGACAGTTAAAATATATCTATAAACCAGAAAAGAGCTTTCTTATTGGAAATGATAAGAGCTTCATGATAGCAGAAACAGCCGCACCACTATAATTACAAGAATCAAAACACTGCTTCATTAGTTTTTCCCTGTGTTTGTTATTTTACCCCATCAAGACTAATTACACCCCTTCCCATTGATTTTAACAAGCACCCTGGGTTAAACACTACAGACAGCCCAGTCAGAGAAAGCTGTGGTTTATAGCTGCATCTGAACTGCCTCTGTTTAGAAGAAAACAGCATGTTTAAAGCATTATATTGACAAATAAAATTTTCTTGACTTACGTTTTCTCTGAACAAAAGTGGAAACATGACTGCTCTCCTCAAAAAAAAATGTAGTGAAAAATAATTTAAATTTTAATAGCCAGTAAAGGCTCTTTCTACTTACGTACTTCCTTCTCAACAACTAAGAGCTCTTCATTACCTCAGTCCTCAAAATAATCTGTGATGCCCCTGAAGGCAAGCCTTGCCCAAGTTTCCTGGGTATTTGACATGTTTTCTATTACAAGATATTGGCAGGCAACGGCCATGCTGCCGGGAGGGAAGGCCGACTCAGGGGCACAGTGGTTCTGGCAGTTTTGGGGGTCGGAGGTGTCTCCCATGAGGTTTCTCCAACGTTTCCAGAAAGGGACCTCTAACCAGCAGAACAGGGTCCTGCAGGATTTGTTGCTGTTTAGTTGCTAAGTCGTGTCCAACTCTATTGCCACTCCATGGACTGTAGCCCACCAGGCTCCTGTGTCCATGGGGTTTCCCAGGCAAGAATACTGGAGTGGGTAGCCACTTCCTTCTCTAGCGGATCTTCCAGAGTCAGAGATGAACCCGTGTCTCCTGTATTTGCAAGCAGTTTCTTTATGGGTGAGCCACCAAGCTTTGAGGATGTACTAATTTCAAGTGCTTCTTTAAGACTGAGCATATATAGCTGCCATCCTTCAGTACTTCCATTATATTCAACCTAATATAACACCTGCCACGTACAATGCAGCTTGCGAAGCAGGGTCCCAAGCAAGATGTCTTTTATGTCTCCTTTTGTTAAAATTAAGAATCCATTGCAATCTCATACTCCATGAAGTTATGCATTTAAGAAAAACGTTTTTCCTGCAAATCCTTGAGAGAAATTTGCTAAGAGGAGTATTTTGCCTTTCTGCCTTTTAGCTCCACACATCCTTCAGAGAGATGGCCATATTTTCCCAGTACAGATACATACCGTGCTTTGAGAATTGCTGGTGATACCCCTAGGAAAAGGTTTCAGAGGCAGATCAGAGGGACTGGCTAGCACTTTGCTATTCCCCATTTCTTCGCTGCAAAATCTTTGCCTTTAATAAGGCCCCCAAACCATTGTGACCATTTATTGTTTCAGGACAAAATGGTTCTCATAGCACTTGACAGAACAATTAACACCTAAGGAAACAAGTTATGATGCTGACTCTAACTTCACATATACAAAAAGACTACTATTCATACTGGAATGGTTCCAACTGTAATCTGATGCATAGTTTAATCCAATTTAAAACTGTAATTAAAAATCGTAGCCATCTAGTGCCTCAGCTGTGACTCCAAGTTTTTCAAAGCTTTAGATCCAACCACCAAGATACCAGAAGAGCTGTATTGAACTTTTTTCTGCTGTATCTGTGGATACGTTCAGAAATATTTTTAAAAATATTAGAGCCAAATGAATTAAGGCTCTCAACCTCCATGCTATGTTCCCCAGCTCTGAAATGTCATTTGGGAAAGAAATTAAGACAGTAAAGTTTTCCTTGCAATCACCCTAACCTAATCAGTGACAGGTATGACCTTGTACATTTCTCCCCTCCTTGCCCCAAATCCCGTTTCCTTTTACCATAATGTTACACTGGGATAATTCATTTATTGAATTCTTTCTGGCTGCTTTTTGGAGACTTTGTGTCCTGAGGACCACAGAAAAAAAATTTTTTTGACTGATTGACAAGAATGACTTTGGTTTTGACTAATGACTCCATCCTTAAACTACACAAATAACAGTTTCAGCCCAAAAAATAACTTCCCCTAAACCTCTAAAGAAACTGGCAAGGCAATCATTTCAAAGTCTGAATAACTGATGGACTCCTGAATTTAGGGAGACACCTAAACTCAAGACAGGAAAACAAAAGCATGCAACTGAACAGTTAGCATTTTCTCCTTTGTCATAGGATCTAAAAGTTCATCCTGGCACCGACACAAAGCAGTAATGATTCCATCAGCAGCTTAACAGATGGCAGGCACGAAATGGCTCTAACCTTCTCGTAGAATGCTGGAGAATGGCTCCGTGGAGTTTAATTTAACAGAATGGTGACTGCTATTTTCTCTCTGCTGTCTCCTGCCCAGCATGACTGTCCATAGCTTACAGAGCTACATGTTAAGGTCCGGCAGTGCAGTCACTCCGTTTAACCCTTTAGGACAAGTAAGGGTCTTGAGTTGTTAGGGGATCCTTTTTCTGCCTGGGATTCTGTTCCACCAAATACAACCCAAAGTTTTGAATTAACAAAGCAGGCTGTGCATGGTGGCATATTTTTAGACTCTTTTCTTCTATTAGCATTTAAGAGACACTAGACCATCTTTTTCTTAGACAACGAATTATATTTTTCTGAAGGACTAAAATCCCAAGTGGCACAGTGGTAAAGAATCTGCCTGCCCACGCAGGAGACACAAGAGACATGGGTTCAATCCCTGGGTAGGGAAAATGCCCTGGAGGAGGAAATGGCAACCAACTCCAGTTTCTTGCCTGGAAAATTCAATGGACAGAGAAGCCTGGTGGGCTATAAAGTTCACGGGATTGCAAAGAGTCAGACATGACTAAGCACACACAGGCAAAATATTAGGGAAAAAAGTTTTCATATTGCAAACTCCTCCCAGCCAGCTTAAGGATAACCGCATTACTTAGAATCCTGATGGAATCGCTGCAGTTGTTCGTGATCAGCTAGGGAGCTTGATGCAACCCTGATGCAGGGGCTGCAGCCTACAATCTCTGGGGGTGGGATCCAGGCATCAGAATTTTTGAAGCTCCAAGGGGATTCCATTTGGCAGTTGAGGAATGTAAGAAATATTGCATTTTAAGTTAAGTCTCTCAAGTGTTTCTATAAGTTAATTTTTATTCGGAGACCTCATCGCACTGGGTCTGTCCTTAAGACTCTACCCCTTTACCTGCCTCAGTCTCTCCAAGGCTTGTGTGAAGGCTCCAGCGTTTTCAAGATGAGCCAGAATTAGTTAGCATGACCTGCCCAGACATCAGGGAAACCAGACACTGAAACTGCAGCCCTGAATTCGGGGATGTCCTCAGAGCAGGTTGTAGTAGTTAGAAGGGTCTGAAAGTAAAAGCCTTCTATGCTGTGTATCGCTCCCTGCAGTCATGGTGCACTCCTGACGTGGCTCAGGGTAGGAAGTGGTCCCACACACGGCAGCTCCACCTTTCTGTGTATAAGGCTGAGCCTGGAGAGAACTCATCTTCCAAAACATACAATGTGCCGCGCACTAATTCAGACACGATTACACAACCGTGCAAGCTGCTGGTGAGGCTGTGGGACCATCAAGCTATATACATTTTGTGCTGAGCTCTCCACTATGCATTCTGTGCTGTTTTCTGCATCTTTTAATTAAATAAGCAATCACGGTGTGATTAACCCAAGGGATAAGCGTGTCTGGTCTTACCATCAATTGGTGCCCACTACTGCCCTCTCTTAGTACAAGGAAGTGGTAAGTCTCTTGGAAACCCACTGGATCAAGTCAAAACAGAAGACAAATCCCGCCCTTCTGTTGCACACAGTAGGTGTTCAATAAGTGCTGGATGAACCAACCAAGGACTCTACCCCTCAAGGCCCCCAGGCTCTAACAAAGGAAAGGCATCAACAGGACTTGGACAGGGCACTTTGGAAGCAAGGCACTGAAATCCACTTGCATACATTCAAGTAAAAGGTGGACAAATACAAGGACAAAAGCAAATCTCATGTAAACAAAGTACAGAAAGTATAGCTGAGCCTCACAAACAGGTCAACAAGCAGCTGCTCTGTCTGCCGCCCCTTTGGGACCACGTGACTTCATGTCTGTGCCTCATGCCTCCTTGCCCTGCAGAGCCTCACCCTTTGTTCCATTAGCACAGGACCATCCTCTCATCTGGTAAGGGCAGTCTCTGCTTGTTTCTGGGAGAAGCGATGGCTCAGCTCGGGGGAGGCAGCGGACTAATACATCTGACTGGCCTATCACTCTTCTCTGGGATTGCTAAAAAGGACTAGATTACTACATTAGGTTATCATTGCTACACATGATACACACAAGCTCTGCCGGGTGGTGTGATGCCCTCAAGAAATTAAAACTCACACATAAATATTAGTTGTGACACCTTTATTTCAGAAGGATGACAGGATCAAATTTCAGAGGGATACAACTAATTTGTAGCTCTAAATCACAGTAACACTGAATCAAAAACACTTTATCCCAAACAGACAGTTGGCCCAGAAATGTTCATTTGTAATCTACTTATGTTTATATATAAGAACGCTAACAGAGTTGAGGAGACCACAGAGTACAGATCTAAGGACATCATTGGTAGCAATGTCTCCATTATCTTGTGGTCACAGATCTGACAACTGCAGTTGAGGATCAGGAAGTAAGTCAGAGGAAGTAATGGAGCCACTAAAATAACACAGCAACACTGATCCATTTCACTGTTAGAAAAGTCTCCCAAAGACTCGCTTGGCTCCAGTTTACTGTTACTTGACATATAGTATGCAATTAACAGCATTACCCAACCCCAGGTAACAATGGAGAGGGAAGTTCATAGGGATATGCGGAGTTAAGGCAGTGAGACATGACAGGGGACAGTGACGGAAAAGAAGAAACTAGGAAAACCATGGTAAAACTCAAGGAGCGGAGCTGTTAAGCAGAGGGGCTTTAACAAACCTGAACAGAACCTGAAAGAAGTCAAAACATAAATGACCACCCTGAAATGAAATTCCTATCTTCAGTCGATTCTGTTTACAAAAGCAGGGAAACAGATACTAAATTAAGAGTTCCACGTAAATGACTGAATTAGAGCAAAAAAGATGTGCCACTTAAAATAACCTTACTGAGAAAATTAGCATTGACATATAAACACTACCACGTGTAAAACAGCCAGCTGGCTGGAAGTGGTATGTAACACAAGGAGCTCGACTGAGCGCTCTGTGATGACCTAGAGGGGTGGAATGGGAGGGAGGCTCCGAGGGAGGGGATATACATATACATATGGCCGACTCACAATGCTGTCCCGCAGCAACTAATGCAACATTGTAAAGCAATTACAGTCCATAAAAAAACAAAGAACAACCTTGGGGCGGCTATGCCATGTACCCATGATGTCTGATAAATGAGATATCATTACACAATACTGCTTATAAAACACACAAAGCAATTTATATCAAAAGAATATAGCACCTTTTGTATCCACATGACTGAAACCACAAAAGCGAAAGCACCTCAATCATGTAGGGGTAGCCTAAGTCAGCCTCTCTGTGCCTGAGAGCTTGATACTGTGTGCTGAGTGTTCACCTGTATTAATCAGTGGGCCCCATCGACTATAAAGCCTTCTTACATGATAGACACACAAGCCACAAACACCTCCCCTGGATCACCGTTTCTCAAAATCTGGTCTGTGGAACAGCACAACCAAATCTCCTGGTGAACTTGTTTTAAAATGCAGATCCCTGAGTCCCAACTGAAATTTCATGAATCACTGGGGCAGACCCTAGGAACCTGCAGTTGAGCCCACCCCCTCAAGGATTTCTAGTACAAGCAGAAGCCTGAGAATCACTCTGATACGGCCTCACCTTCACGTGCAGGTTCAGCAACCAGGCCAGAAGCAGACTGGCCAGGTCTGGGAGTTAACCCTGCCCACTCATGTTGCTAATGTGCCCACAAGGCTACACTCCTGGTTTTGACATTTTATAGACAGTCAACTTAGATGTGGACTTCTAAATGCTGTATCACAGGAAAAGGGTTCTGACATGCAATTAAAAAAAAAAATTTAACAAGCCCTAATTAATTTTAAAAGGAACAGAAGATTTCTAAGCCATATATGTAAGCTTGAAATAATGGATGCCCACAGGGAAAAAAAATAGTGAAGAAAAGTGTCTGATGTGAGTTCAGAGGAGACGGCTCGGGAAAGGGGAGAAAAATACACGTGAAAGCAGTCTTGGAGGACAGGCATAGAGCAGCTTAACATCCAGAATCGGGAAATGAAAATCTCTCAAAAATTGGCTGAGATGTTTAAGCTGGTCCTTAACACTCTTGAAGCAAAGGCTGGAAACTACCGGCAAACATGTTTTGTTTAGCCAGCACAATGTTTTAAACAATCCTGAATTCGTTGCCAACACATAAAAATTGGGAGTTTTTTTTTTTTTTTTTTAACTCTATCCTTTCCCAGAAAATTGGAAATTGGAAGAACTAGAAAAACCAGCCACTTGGCAGCAGTGTGCTGAACTGGGTGGCAGCTGCCCACCTTTGGCCAGCCACATATTCCTGAGGTCTCCCTAGGGTCCACCAGACCCTGCAGGCACTTGCATCGGCTGCCCCAGTTTTAAGGAATCAAGGCCTAAAGTCAGTCTCTCTGTGCTTACTCTAACAGTAATTCCTGCTACAAAGACGCTTTCCTACCTTGGAGGTGTTAAAAAAGGCATCAGATAACACCTGCAAATCACCTAGAAATCACTGTAGAGTTTGTGTCCTTAGCTGTTCTGGAATCACCTAGGGAGGTTGATTAAAAAAAGAAAGAAAAAAGCTGATGTTTGGGATCCACCCCTGGAGACTCTGACTTATTGGTCTGGGATGAAACCCCGGCGATAGGATTGCAGAAAGCTCCCAGGTGGTTGTAATGGACAGCCACGGCTGAGAACTCCTGCCTTCAGGGAATGCAAGTTGCTGAATGTGAAGCATTATATTTACTCTCTTTTTTTTTTTTTTTCCCTAGCCAAACTGTGCAGCTTTCAGGACCTCAGTTCCCTGACCAGGGACTGAACCCAAGCCATGGCAGTGAAAGTGTGGAATCCTAACCACCAGGCCACTAGGGAACTCCCAAAGTAATGATTATTCTAACATCAACTTCCAAATACTGGTTTCCCACCTCTCACCTCCATGATAACTCACATTAGCTTTTACTTTTGGAAATGTGCCATTATTCCAAAAATCTACGTTACAAACTAGAAAAGGAGGTCAAAGCATGTTCCGATTTCCATCATTCATTTTCCCTCTGAACCCAACCAAAGAATGAAACACTAAGGAAATGAAGGGAAATTATCCTGAGACACAAAACTCAAGCAGCACAAACAGCTCAAATACCATAAGAGGAGCCCACAGTAGCTGGCTTGTATTTAAAAAAAAAAAAAAAAGGAAGAAAGAAAAATACAATTCCTCTGAAATTCATCAGTGCACTAAATGGAAAATTTCTAAACATTAAAAAAAAGATTTCCCCAAGACTTTCCAGTAATGGTCCAATTTTTATCTTAAAAGGAATGGCAAATTACTGCCTCTCTTCAAGCTTTCGTTTAGATAGTGTGTACTTACATTTTGGCTTCCCATCATAGGAAACGCAAACTACCATCATCTAATTTTCAAACAGTAATACTACATTACATTACACTGGAAAAGCACATTTCCAAAACTGTTTCACATAATAATAATGGCTTCTATTTACTTCTGTGTACCAAAAAAGCATGCTAGGCACTTAATCACATGTTGTCCAATTGTTCCAACAACCTCGTAAGGTTAACTCTATAACCCCATTTTACAATTTTAAAAATGAGTATCAGAAAGACTTTAAACTACGTACATGATCATGGAGCTGCTGAGAGCCGCGCGTATGTTCAAACCCGCTTCTGTCCATTTGGCTCCCAGACTTGAGCTTTTTACACCAAACACCCTGGTTTAATCATCACAAGTAGAAAGATCTGTGCCTGATTATCCCCATTTGCCCAGTTAAAAAAAAAAAAAGAAAAAAAAGAAGAGGTCTGCTCCACATCCCAGAATGAGTTAGAAGGAGCCAAGATGATAGCCCACAGCCCCTCTGCCTGCTCCAGGTTGTGTTAAGGACCAATCACAGTTCAGAGTATAAAAGTTATGCTGGTGGCAGGTACGTGTATTGCTGGGTAGAAAAAGTCAAGTGCTCCTGACTTCTGAGACTCTTCAACATTTCTATGAATATGGCTTAACTTCAACACAGGTCTGGTGTGTTTCTGTCTGTTTCAGGCCAGCCAAGAATCACGTGTCGGGTTTAACTACTTTATTTGCCCCAGCATCCTCTTGTGAGTTCTGTGAGCCATGATGCAGAGAACAAGTAGAAACACGCAGCACTTTCCAGGCCTCTGGCCCATCCTTAGCTGCCCTGACACCATCACCAGGCAATCAGCAGGATGTCCTGATGAAGGACGGACATCAGCTTCTCCAGGACTTTTTCTTTGGACATCACCTTCTCTGGGATTTTTTCTTTATTTGTAAAATTGCAGAGCTTGTGCCATTAAGAATCAGCCAGAAGGTGTCAGCCCCACAAGAGCCTGTCTCTGGGGCCGACTCCCAGGGGCATGGATCACGTCAAGTGCCAGCAGGAAGGTCTCCTCTTCTCTAAGCTGCCAACACCACATCCTTAAACCTGTATCTCTAAACCCGTGTCTTTGGATGTGTTCTGTCCGAGGAAATATGCTCAGGCAGAAGTAGACACAGCACGACTTCCCTGCAAGAGAAAGCAAACAGGCTTTACCACCTAACGAACATGTCTCACGGTCAACACTTATTTGCCCGCTTTTTCTGAAGCAACTCTTAAGAGCCACTTGAATTCTGTCACTATGGATAATTCTTAAAGAAATTGCATTTCTGCCTCCTAATCATCTTCGAACAAAGCAAGCACCTCATTTTATTAAGTCCAGCGACCCAGAGGAGCTGGTTCAAAGGGAAGTTAAGATATAGCGAAAACTGAGGTCTTAATCATTCCCATGTGAAAGAAGGTGACTATGTTATCAAACCTCACCAGGCCCGGCCTCCCAACTGCCAGCAGCAAGAACAAACAGATGTCAGGGCTATTTGTTTTCTGCAAAAATGACAGGAAATCAAAAATCTATCAGACGGATGTGTCAGCAGCGCACCGCAAGCAGACTGGTTAGTGAGATTTATGCACCTAAGCTCAGGACAAAATCACCTTCTAAGCTTTCTAACTATCAACACCAACTAGAATACACATGCCACTGAGATATGGAAGCATCGTTAGTGCGAGGTGGTACCCTACACAATGTGGTCAGGTTCTGTGTGTGATTTTAAATTATGCACATTTGAAATGTGTAGTAGAATATAAAAATATTAAGCAACACCTCCTTGGACACGTTTGTACAGACCGCATGGCTAAGAACTGCAACATTCCGAAGCTCAAAATCTGAGCACACTGCACATGGCACCTACGCTATCGCCACACCGGAGTGCTACTGCACCTGCTAAACACAACGCCTATATTTCTACCCCACTATGCGCGTGCACTAGAACCTTATGAAGCAATTTTAATGACCACTATTGCTGGTGTCTTAGCGTCATCACTGTGATCATTTTAATGCTTTTTCATGCCTTAAAACTCTCATGCTATTATCAACTTTGGACTAGAGGCAAAATGTGAGCAAATGAATCATTTAAAACCAAACAAAGACCATACCACCACCAGGAGGCCACCTCATGCTAATTTAGGAGCCATCAAACTCTAATCCCTGGGAGAGACAACTTTTCTTAAAGGGCCAGATGGTAAAAGATATGTCACAGCTCTATGCTTCTGCTGTAGCTGGAACATGACCAGGAACATAGCTGCGTTTCAATAAAACTTTATTTACAAAAGAGGCCACAGGTTAGATTTAGCCTCTGGGTTACAGTTGGCTGACTTCTGCTCTTTAGCTATAGAGCTAATCCCCACTCCTCACCTTCCCCTCAGCCCTTTCTTTTAATGAAGCATTTTAAAAAGAAGTTTCCCTACCTACATTCTCCCACTCTGGTAAATGTAATTTTTAGAAAATAAAAAGTTCCATTAAGATAGGTATATTTCAAACTTGTCAAAATTTTGCAAAAACAGTCAAAAAAATGAGCTAAAAGGTGGGAGCAATAAGCTGGCAACAGCATTGCAGCAACAGCACTACAGGAACAGCAACGCCTCAAAATGTTCCATATCGTGTTTTTCATGATGCTTACATAGCTGTATACATCTGTCAAAACTTACCAAGTCATGAAAGTGAAAGAGGAGAGTGGAAAAGTTGGCTTAAAGCTCAACATTCAGAAAACTAAGATCATGGCATCTGGTCCCATCACCTCATGGGAAATAGATGGGGAGACAGTGGAAACAGTGTCAGACTTTATTTTTGGGGGCTCCAAAATCACTGCAGATGGTGACTGCAGCCATGAAATTAAGACACTTATTCCTTGGAAGCAAAGTTATGACCAACCTAAAGAGCATATTAAAAAGGAGAGACATTACTTTGCTAACAAAGGTCCGTCTGGTCAACGTTATGGTTTTTCCAGTGGTCATGTATGGATGTGAGAGTTGGACTGTGAAGAAAGCTGAGTGCCAAAAAATTGATGCTTTTGAACTGTGGTGTTGGAGAAGACTCTTGAGAGTCCCTTGGACTGCAAGGAGATCCAACCAGTAGATCCTAAAGGAGATTAGTCCTGGGTGTTCATTGGAAGGACTGATGTTGAAGCTGAAACTCCAGTACTTTGGCCACCTCATGCGAAGAGTTGACTCATTGGAAAAGACCCTGATGCTGGGAGGGATTGGGGGCAGGAGGAGAAGGGGGCGACAGAGGATGAGATGGCTGGATGGCATCACCAACTCGATGGGCATGAGTTTGAGTAAACTCCAGGAGTTGGTGATGGACAGGGAGGCCTGGCGTGCTGCGATTCGCAAAGAGTCGGACACGACTGAGCGACTGAACTGACTGACCAAGTCATACACTGAAATTAGTCAATTTAATTGTGCTGATGAAGGCAATTTAACTGAGCAAAGAAGCCAATTTTGAAAAAAGCATAAAGCCTTGGCCATAGCCCCTAATTTGTAGTGACTGTAGACCCCTGTGGTAAGAGTATACAGTCCTTAATTCATATTTGCTCCAGAGAGAACTGGTCATAAATGATGACAGTCTGAACTATGTAAATCCTTCAGGAACTCTGTTGCATTAAAGACATTTTGCAGTTCTCCTGCACTCAACTCCTCATAGCATCCAGACCTCAACTTCTTCACTTCAGGGAGGAGAACTGGTTGCTTTTTAGAAACAACAAAAAGCCTCGAGTTCATGACTTAGCTTTCCACCACAGTAAAACCAAAATCAAAAAACAAGAACATGAGTCATTTAAGATGGGAGGTAATGCTTATTAAATTTCCTCTTTTTCACTATAACCCTTTAAATCAAAACCACAAGCTGACGATTTCAAACATGAGGTGTTGTTGAGTCTCAACCCTTTTCAGTCATCTTTGCTCCACTGTGAAGCCTGTCAACCTTCAAGGAGGGGGAAGAAAAGATAAAAGTGGCAAATAAGAAGAGGCTGAGATGCTAAAATCAGGGAAAAGCCACACACAGAAAATTATTCCTCCTCTGATTAAAGTTGATGGAAGATGTACACAATAATTTCAAAACGCCAGCTATCAGTTTTTGCAGAGTCCTTGCATTTCATCTGTCTACAACTCCAAAATGGGAACTTATTTAAAGCAATCGTTCTTAAAATGTGGTCCCTGGACCAGCTTCACTAGCATCCCCTGGACTCTGGTCAGGAGCACAAAGCCCCAGGCTCCGCCCAGACCTCCTGAATCAGGAACCCAGAGTGGGACTCACCACTCTGTGTTTACCAAATTCTCCACGCGATTCTGACGCTCTCTGAAGTTTCCAAATCACTGATGTAAAGTCTGAAAACCAACATATAGTTGTAAGTTGAGTTCCTCATTCTCCAATTAACCTGACTTTAGATTCCACCCTGCACGGTAAGATAGGCTCTGTGCCCAAGTGCACAAGCACCAGAGGTGCTTTGAAAGCCTCACAGAGAGGCCAGTCTGGAAAACCAGGGGGATGTGGCCAAGTTACTCTCCACAACTTTCCCAAGAACAGAGCAGATGTGGGAGCACACATGTCGATTCCATGCCAACATTGTTTGAGCACCTGCCATGTGCCAGGCTTTCACTAGGTGAAATTATCTTGCTTAGCCGTTCCAGGAATAAATAGATGTGTGTTAAGAAATTATCTTGCTTAGCTGTTCCAGATGTATCAGTGTGTGTTAACTATACAAAGGTTTAATATTCATCAGAATGGAGTCAAACTTGCAAACAAGCAGAAACCCTTTATAATTCTCCAATCCTCATGCACAGGCCAGGTCAGCATGCTTTGAATGCTGAGGTTCTTGTATACAAATGTTCCTTTTGCTTCTTCTTTGGTTAACTGTTCTCAAACTTTATTGGATATCAAAGTTAGAGACCAGGTCGTTTACACAAGACCATGTGTGCTCTAGGTAAGCCAACATAAGGAACTTTGAGGTAATTCTGAATTACCCATGACAATGTTTGCTCTACTCAAAGGTTCTACCTTCTCTCAGATGTTAAAAATCGAAGTCAAATAAACCGTGTAACATGCAAATCCACTAACTTATACTAGGCTTTCAGTCTCTCAGATAACTTTGTTCTGCCCTTCCCAGCAAGCATGCCATTCTCCTTGTGTAGATAATAAACACTTAAAGAAATGAAAAGGAAGTACTTCTGGAATCCCCCTGCTTATCTGTTAACCCTACATCACTTGCCCCGAAAGTGGCATGTGCTCCAGCACAAGTACTGTCTCTCCATCCTCTGCCCATGGTAGACATTGCTAATCAATCACAATACTCTTATCCAGAGCCCGAGAGTTATTCTCCAGGCCTTGGAATCCTCCTCAATAGCATTTCAGACAGCCACCCCCAATCGGCAGGAGTACACATAACTGATGAAATATCTGTATTTCACTGGTCAATCAACATTCCCCTTTCTTATTTTTTTTCCTGCTCCAAATACAGCTTTAAACCCCTGCTTTCACTGTTCTTGGGACAATAAAATTAAGCTTCAGTTAATTCTGAACTGCAGTCTCTACAACCTATGTTATATATCTTGAGGGTGGCAGTCATGGCGGATTGTATTGAGCAGTTTAAACAATCTAAGAGCAGTTGCAACCCAGCACGTAGTGCAAAACTGCTCTGAAAATCAAAGAACCGAGCAAATAAAGGTATATAGAACAGATAACAAAACACTTGCAAGAAGCATCCTGTGAATATAACTGGGAAACATACAGCAAGAATAGCCCAGGGAGGCTGGAGGATAATACTTAGGCTTATAAGCATGAAGACATGGCTTGAGTAAATAATTCTGATTTTGCTTTTGGTACTCACTGGTGATTCTTTATTCGGCTAAGGGGGCACCACACTGTTCCTTTAGCAGCATCTCCATTATTCTAATTCCCTAGGGAGAGAAGAAAGAAACATCAAAATGCCACATTTCACGGACAAGCACTTTTACATTTATCACAACCTTTCCCTTCAAGGAATCCAACCAATGGCCATGTATTCATTTCAGAAAAGTAGGCTTGTAGTCATATCTCACATTTTTATAATATTCCATTCAGCAATTTTATATACATTATCTCCACATGTGCTCGGAACTACTTGGGGAAACAGGCAGAGCAGAGCTGTGAATCTTCCATTTTAAACATAAGAAAGCAATTTAAGAGACTTACTGAAAGTGATCCAGCTACTAAGTTGCACTGCCAGAGTTGGAATAATCATGGTGAGAGTTAACACTACACCAGTGACATCAGAGATCACAGATCACCGTAACAGGTATAATGACAACGAACAGGTCAGAAATTATTGCAGTGTGACACAGAGACACAGAGTGAGCAGATGCTGTTGGAAAAATGATGCCAAAAGACTTGCCTGGGGATTTCCCTGGTGGTCCAGTGATTAAGAATTTGCCTTCCAATGCAGGGGACATGGGTTTGATCCCTGGTCAGAGAACTAGGATCCCACAAGCCACAACCAGAGGAGCCTGCATGCCACAACAAAGACCCAGCACAACCAAAAAAACAAAAAAGACTTGCTTGAGGGAGGGTGGCCACAAACCTTCAGTCTGTAAAACGTGCAGTGTCTGTGAGGTGGGATAAAAGGAGCTATGCCTGTGTTTACTCAATACTTACAAAAGTGCTAGGCTCGCTGCCAAGGTCTGCATGGGCGTTATCTGGTGCACCGTTATCCGGTGGTGGGTACAAGGTGGACTAGGGAGATCCTCCCCCTTCTGCCAGCACCACAGGCTGCTGCCAGCGCCCAGCCACCCTCAGCCAAAGGGAGCTGCGGTACCTAAGGTCATGCCCCTCTCCAGGAGTGGCCCACATCGGATGGCTGGCCGATATAAGGAAGGAAGACCCAGCCCCCCGTGTAAATTTGGGACAACTCGGAAGGGTATCCCATTGCCACAGTCCCCCATGGGATCAGCTGAGACCTTCATCACGACTGCACTGCAGTTCACGGTTACCTTCTGCCCACTTCCCTCACCCCCTCGCAAGAGTTGTTCCCAAGAGCCCATTCCAACAACCCTCTGCACAAAAATCTCCATCTGAGCCTGCGTCCGAGAGCCCAACCTTGTTTAACCTTCATTTTACTGATGAAGAAAACAGAATTTCAAGGAGGGTTTAGTAATTTCCCGCACATTATACAGCTATTAAATAATAAGGCCAGAGGAAGAACACAGACGCTGAATTCTGGTTTCAGGGGCACCCCTTAACATCACAAGGCTCGCACCAAGGCTGAACACATCAAGTTGCCGGCCCGTCCACCTCAGCTGGTCAAGTTCTACCCTGAAGGAAAGAAGAGAGCAGATACTCCCTCTTTCCTTCTTGAAGGACAAGTTCTGTAGATCAGAGGCTAAACCTTCAGATGGAAAGGCAGGGTTGTGATGTAATTATGAACTGCACTGTTAAGGAATTCAAAGCTGGGTTATCAGAAATGCGACAGACTGCACTCAGGGACAGGACAGAGGATAACAACGAGCAGCACTAACTTCAACTGCAGGCCTCAGGCCCCACGCGGCAAGGCTTTGATTTCAGAGGACTCTCGTAGACCCCAGAGAGCTGGATCTTTAACCGGTGCTTCCCACAGGCAAGCAGGGCTGGGAAACACTGAGAGGACCTACAGGAGACAGACAGGGACTTCCTACTCGGGGTCTGATCTGAGCCACAGGAGACGCATCTCTAGAGAAGACAACACAATGCACTGAGTACTAAATTACACCGAGGGCGTCCCTGGTGGCTCAATGGTAAAGCATCCGCCTGCAGTCAAGGAGACACGAGTTCGATCCTTGGGTCGAGAAGATCCCCTGCAGAAGGAAATGGCAACCCACTCCAGTATTCCTGTTTGGGAAATCCCATGAACAGAGGAACCTGGTGGGCTACAGTCCACGGGGTCACAAAACAGCAGGACACAACTTAGTGACTAAACAACAAAACTGAAGGTACACTAAACAAAAGTTAACATTTCCTTGAGGTTCCTTGAGGTTTCCAAAGGTCCTTCAGATTTCTAGCTGCTGTTGTTGTTTTTCAGTCACCCAGTCATGTTCGACTCTTTGCAGTCCCATGGACTGCAGCACGCCAGGCCTCCCTGTCCCTCACCATCTCCCAGAGTTTGCCCAAGTTCATGTTCATTGCATCAGTGATGCCATCCAGCCATCTCATCCTCCGACACCCTCTCCTCCTTCTGCCCTCAATCTTTGCCAGCATCAGGGACTTCTCCAATGACTCAGTTGTTTGCATCAGATGACCAAAATACTGGAGTTTCAGCTTCAGCATCAATCCTTCCAATGAGTATTCAGGGTTGATTTCCCTTCAGATTGACTGGTGTGATCTCCTTGCTGTCCAAGGGACTCTCAGGAGTCTTCTCCAGCACCACAAATATAGCCACTATCTTGGAAGGAAGAAATATTAACTAAAGGATCTTGTTGATGCCAAGAAGTATGGAGTATGGGGTGAACTGAAACATCAGACTATGGGCCAGGAGCCCTGCTGAGTATTCTGTTGAGTACCTCAGGCTCCTCACTTTTACCAAGGCATCACTTAGACCAGAGAGTTCAGGGCACCCGGAGGCTGACTAAACAGTGATTAAACCAGAATTACTAGGGAAACCCACAAAAGCAAATACAGATTCCCAGCTCTACCCAGATCCCTACAATCTGAACTTCCAAGGCTGGAGCATGGAGTCTGCAGACAGTCCTCTTGTGGTTCTGAAGCACGACTCGTTCAAGTACGAGAGTTTGTTAAAAAAAAGAAAAGAAAAGCAGCTGGATACCACCTCCAGACAATGATGAAACAATTGTCCTTAATAATTTCTAAAGATACAGCACATACTCTTAGAGCTATTTACCTTTTCAATTAGAGGGGAAAGGAGGGGTTGGGGATGAAACAACAAGTGGAATGACATTTAAACTAATTCTGCTCTCACTCATTCAACAACAGAACCAGTTCACAATTATTTACTGGGCACCTGCCCATGTACTCTGGAGAGTAAATGGTGAACAAATCTAAGTCCCTGCCTGCGTGGAACATATGGACTAGTAGATTTCATTCCCCTTGTCTCGTTTTTTTTCCCCCTTTGGTTCAACAAACCCCTGAACAATAATTAAATGCCTTCCTTCTCTTTTCAGGATGAATAAAAACGGCCATGTTAATTCTGTTGCAAGCTTCTTTTTATAGAGTGGGCCCCAAAGTCTAGTCGTATGTCTTTAAAACCAGAAAAGCAGACTCCTTCCTTAGAAGTGAGCACCAGTGAACTCTTCCCATCTGTCTAAATTAAGAACACCGCCATTTACTGAGCCGAGAGCTGACGTAAGTGAAGACTTTGGGGTTTGCCTTGGGAATTGAAAGACGTTATTTATTGAATCAATTAAGCTTACAATGTGACAGTTGATTTCCTTTCCCTTTTACCCCCTCTTTCACATCACTTCAGTCTTTTTAAGTAGAACAGTTAGAAATAGAAGGTGGAGAACAAGGGCAAATAGAGAGACCCATAAAATGAATTAAAAACGAAAAAGGCCTACCAGGGAGGCACAGCCATTATTTAGTATGTCTCTTTAGTAAGGAGGGACCAAATCAAAACCCAATCGATAGAGTCCTTTCAAATAAAGTCTCTTAAAATCCAACTCCCAAGAGATCAGGCTTAAAGGGGCTAAATTTACACCACTTATCACACAATAATGCCTGAAATGCAAAACAAACATTACTTGGACCCACCTTTATAGATAGAGCTTAACTGAAAAGCTTTTTGGACTGATAAGCCATAAAGCAGCTTGATTTTATTATTTCCTTCCCCTCTGAGCATTTTTCCCCCCTGTTTCCAAGCCATCTTTCTCTATTTGCCAATGTACAGACATGGGAGCCCTCCCACTCTCATCCCCCTCATTCCAGGGCCATGCTGGCCAGCCGGGTCCCCACCGAGGAGACCCAGAGTTGCATTTTTCAAATTCAAAACACTTCACAAATTCCCCCATTCTCAGAGCATTTGAGAAAGCTGATTACTACAGAAAATGAAAAGCTTGCCTGAAGAGGAGGCAGAGAAAGTTACTAAAGATGGCTAGATCCAGACAGTATATTTATTTTATTATCAAACAGATGCTTCCTTTAGAAGCTCTGATTAAATCCAGGAGGTCCTGAGGAGGCTGGCATGAAAGAGGACTGCAGAAGCTGCAGTCTGAGTAAGACCCAAGCCTGGCTGTGAGTGTGACAGAGTGAAGGAAAGGTCCAAGCAGAGCAGAAGAGAGGAATATCAGACCTCACAAAAATTACAAAGTCCTTAGGGAATTCCCTAGTGGTCCAGTGATTAGGATTCTGTACTTCCATTGACAGAGGCCTGGGTTTGATCCCTGGTCAGGGAACTAAGATCCCACCAGCTAAAAACAAATTACAAAGTTCCAAAGCAGTTCTAAAAGACACATATGGAGGGTTCTCTTAACAAAAGAGCTGCTCACCTAATTATCACAATAATAAAAGATTGGTCATAATTGGATGAAGAATAACTATTTGTATACTTAGTGTTTAACCAGAAGCTAGGTACTGCGATAACCAGATTAAGCACTGGAAGACCTCTCTTCCCGCCATTGAAAAGAAAGCTTTCTTGTGCATCATGGCTTTGGAATAAGTACCAGGAACAGTATGAGCGCCCATTGTGTATAAAAGACTGCACTGATGCTGTGAGGAATGAGATGCAGGTAAGGCATGATTTTTCTGTTCAAGGGTCATCAACTTCTTGAGAGGAATTACGAGGAATGCAAAATAACTGAAAAATAAGACAGCCTCTGAGAAGCATTACCATGTTTGAAAAAAAAAAAAAGTTCAATGGAAGAAGGGAAGTGGGGACTGATCCTGCATGAAGGGAGGACCCAGAGAAGCTGCTGGAAGATGAATGGTTCGAACAAGACCCAAGCCTGGCTGTGAATGTCACATACAGAGCGAGGGGACTGTCAAGCAGAGTGGGGACAAACCATAGGCGTGGGGGCGGAACGTCAGTGCTTGTGCGGTTAAGCGCCCGCCTTCCTGAAGGGGGAGGAGGTGGACTGGATGCAGCAGGAATGAGAGTATTACACTTCCCGTGTTTCCACGCCCCCACCACCACCTGCTCACACACACCCTTCCTCCCACCTCAGCTCTGCTCTTTCCTGGAAGAGACAAAAGCACATACAACATCCCACAAATAGCCCTGTAATTACGCAACAATACTCGGATTTAGGACCGAGTCCGATTTAACTGTGAAACTTTGGGCATTTTACTTAGATTCTCTAAGCATCAACAGTCTCATCTTTGAAGGGGGATGAGGTAGTGACATAAGCTTATAAGAATTAGTCAAAATCATAATGTTTGATCTGGTTACCAGAGTACCCAGCTTCTGGTAAATACTCAGTAAATAAATAGTTACTCATCTAAATCTCTTTCGTGATCATCTAATTTCACTAGAATGCAAATTCCAGAAGACTGGGAGCCTTGTCTGTCTTGTACAAGTTGTGACCCCCTAGAAGAACAATGCCCAATACACAGAAGGCCTGCAGTGAATGTCTACTGAATGAATGAATCTATCATCCAACCAATTAATCATCAGTTTACAAGGCTACCACATTAGATGAGAAGGTGCTCAGAGATAGGGAAAAACAGTTACTTACATTTGAATCTTCACTGTCTAGTGCAGAATTTGGCACAAAATACATGCTCAATATTTATGAATCATAAGGCTGATCAACTGATTAGTTCTGAACTCCAGGCTTATGAGTGTTAGTTTGGAATTATAGTGCGATCGGCCCAGTGGTTAGCATCCTAGAAAGTGTGGTAAAAGGTCAGGATAATATGAGTTGCCATAGGAAATGAAAAAAAAAAAACAAAAACAAGGAAGGAATAGAAGTATGAACAATAAAAGGGAGGGAATGTTGTGGAAAGAGCTGATAGTAGAGACAGGGGACTGAAAATGGGACCTAAAGCATTTGGATTAGCCAAGAGGAGCTAGAAAGAGAGGTCGTCCAGGTGCTGAGTGTACATTATAAAACCACTCACCTCCTGAGAAGAACATATGCAGCAAGTTTACTTTAAAAACCTCCCTTCTCTTTTGATTCTCAACTTAAGTTGGTTTACATAAAACTTTCCCAGAATCTTTTTATTTACTTTATGTAGAATCATAACAGTACCGATAAAAGGCAGAATAAGAAAATGTTGCTTCCCTTACTTCAATGTTCCACTGCTTTTAAAATAAAATTCACCTTCTTTACCATGGTTAGAAGTCTCCAAGTAATCTGCCTATAGCCCACTTCAACCACAGAAAAGAAGGAAGGAAGGAATGAGGAAGGGGAGGGAGGGAGAGAGAGACAAAAAGGGAGGAATCCACATTTGGTAAGAGAAACACTGCTCAATGCTTCTCCAGGAAAAGATCTTTTCCACAATAAAGTATCTTTTATTCTGAGGCTTTTATATTTGGCATTTCTCATTTATTAAACTGGGATAACAGCAGACTACAGTAAGAGTTAAAATGTCCTGGCACATACTGTGTGCCAGGCACTGTGCTGAGTGTTTTATCTACATTGGCTCATTTTACCCTCCTATCTGCCTTCCAAGGCTCATCTTGATTTCATCCAAGACAATCATGATCAACTCTGAATTTTCACTAGAAGGACTGACACTGATGCTTCAGCTTCAGTGCAATACTTTGGCCACCTGCTGCAAAGAACTGGAAAAGACCCTGATGCTGGGAAAGGTTGAGGGCAGTAGGAGAAGGGTGCAATAGAGGATGAGATGGTTGGATGGCATCACTGCTTCAATGGACATGAGTTTGAGTAAACTCCAGGAGATAGCGAAGGACAGGGAAACCTGGTGAGCTGCAGTCCATTGGGATGCAGAGTCAGACACCACTTAGTGACTAAACAACAACAACAATCAGGATTAAAAGTCCAGGATTCAGGATCCTAGAACACCGGAGGGCTGTAGGGTTTTCATGAGACTGCATGCACCTAGTATGATGTTGGGTACACAGCAAGAGTTTTTCTTCCTTTCCCTATCGATCCTGCTCAAAAAGCCTGATATATATATAAATCAGATATTTCAGCCATGCACCCAAACTAAATGACAAGATTCTTAATACACAAATCAATATTTAATCCATCTACAAATTATTTTAAATACAATGTTTTTCAAGTAGGAATATCCTAACAGACTGTATGACTTCAGTATCATTTTCCCACAGGGGCTACTAAACTCTTGAGTAAGATTCATTTTTATTTTGATAAGTAACTCAAAATTCTTAGGTGTAACTGCAGAACATTAAATTGATTCAATAATTCAAGATGTCTCTGCTTCACATTATAAATCTTCCTCTCTTCTTCAGGGGAATATTTAATCTCAGATTTGTAAAGGAAAAGAATATATCCCCAAATAATAAAAATCTAAAAACTTGCAAAGGACACTATATTATTTAGTCCAGATAAGAAACTCTCAGCAAAGAAATGAGAAAGTGGCCCATCCAGTTTAGGGAGTTGTTCTTGGATCAAGTATCACAGTGAAAGATGACAGAGCCTCTTCCATATTGCCAATTTGCAAATGATCCTTGACTTGAAATCAACCTTTTAGTGGCTAAAGGCCTTTAATCATTGGTCTCCCACACTCCAATGTGACTCAATAAGTGTATTTTCTTTTTTAATTTTTTTAATTGTGACTTGTATATAATTTCAGGCTTCCTTAGACTTCGTGCAAAATATGCCTTGTTCATATGTATCAGATATAATTAGCAGTAATTTTTTTAGTCATGTCCAACTCTTTGAGACCCCATGGACTGTACCCCACCAGGGTCCTCTGTCCACAGGATGTTTCAGGCAAGAATACTGGAGTGGGTTGCCATTTCCTCCTCTAAGAGATTTTCCAGACCCAGGGATCAAACCTGCATCTCCTGTGTCTCCAGCATTGCAGGTGGATTCTTTACCTGCTGAGACATCAGGGAAGCCCAGTGATTTTTTTAAACATCAGGCTACCCTCCCATCCAGTGTCACATCCACCTATGACATTTCTGACAAGTGATCATCTTGCTTAGAAACCTCCATTGATGGGATGCTCTGTACTCCTTATTCCTTCTATCTTAGGCCTCATTATGACACAATCTTTCTTACATTGAAGCAGCACTGGCTTGGTGCCACCAAAGGGTCCCAGTACTAAGTCCTGTGCCAACTCTTATCCTACCAAACTAAAGGACAACAGGGTTCCTATCAATTCCCTTTATTAGCCTTTTTTTTTTTTTTTTTGCTATTCATCAGATTTTTATGCTCAGTCATAATTTCCCCTTGTTTTTTCCCCATTCTGAGATAGACAATGGCTAACAGCATGCTTGTACATTTAATCAGTGAACTGTCTCTAAAAGAATAAATAAATCCAACCGTCGCCTAGACAATAGATAAATCCAATGGATGCCCAGACAATTTTCTTTTAATCTTTTATCTCTACTCTTCTCCTTCCCCTAAATTCTCAAATTTCTATAATAGCCTTCTTTACAAGCAGGGCCAGTCTGTTGACTTTGAATTATGTATTTTCTTTGAACAAAATATAATTTTCCAAAGCCTTATTTTGGTCAAAACCACATCCCACCAAAGCCTGTGACTTCCCTGGTGGTCCACTGCTTAAGAATCCACCTGGCAATGCAGGGGACATGGGCTCCATCTCTGGTTGGGTAACTAAGATCCCACAAACTGTGGAGTGACTAAGCCCACTCACTGCAACTACTGAACCCGTGCACCCCAATGGAAGATCCCCATGACATAATGAAGACCCCTTGTGCTGCAGCTAAGACTTGATGCAGCCAAAAAAACACAACCAATCAACCCATCCCACCAGATCTCAACAATACAGAGGCTAACAATTTATCTGGGGCTTACTCAATGCTGCGGGGCTTTGCCTACATTATCACATTTAATCCTCTCAACAGTCCTACAAGGTGATATTTTTACTCTCACCATTACAGGTAAGGAAACTGGGCCTGAATAGGTTGTCCAAGGTCACATAGCTAGTAAGTAGCCAACCTGGAATTTAAACCTGGCTCTCTCCTACTTTTTCCACAATGGGTACTCACAGTGTGTCTGTGTCTGTGAAATGGGAGGGAAGAGGACACATACACACACATCCTTGTAGGATGGCTGTGAGGATTCAAGGAGGCAACACACAAAGCTGCTGACCCATGACAGAGTGGCATTAACCACTGCTTTCCATTCCCCCTATGGCCTGGAAAGTGGCTACCAATTTCCTTATGGACCTATATCTGACTGGGGGGCCTCACAAACTTAAAGAACTTTTGCATCTCTATGTGCTACCCGGTATTGTGGGATGCCCACAACAAGGGACCCTCCTTCAGTTGGTGGTCAGTGACCTGAAGGAAATGTAAGCAGGGATGACCTTGTGCTTGTTCATATTTTATGAACACAGAGCATATTTCACTTTCTCTCAACATCACCTCTAAGAGTTAGTAATACTGCTGCCTGATAACACTGAGCTTAGCAGGGTAAACCAGCCTTCCGAGGTCACAGAAGTCGTCTGCAATAGAGACAGAACTAGGCAGAATCTCAGCCTTTTGACAGAACTGATCAGTGAGAGGCTGGGCCCAGCGGGCTGTGCTGAGCACATCACAGGCCTTGGCTTATTTAACCCTCAAACCCAACCTGTGAAACAGGAACGCGTGCTTGTGCTCAGTTGCTGAGTCATGGCCGACTCTTTGTGACCCCGTGGACTGTATCCCACCAGGCTCCTCTGTCCATGTGCTTTTCCAGGTAAGAATACTGGAGTGGGTTTCCATTTGCTTTTCAGGGGATCTTCCTGAACCAGGGATCGAACCCACATCACCTGCATTGGCAGGCAGATTCTTCACTACTGAGCTACCTGGAAAGCAAAATTCAGATGGAGGAAGAAATGTGATCAAAGGCTCTCAGCTAGTAAGTGCAGAGTCTAGATTCACATCCAGGTTTTCTGCGACTCTAAGCCCTAAACACACCACCTCCCTAAAGAGATTTGTGAGGTTTCCTGTTTGTCATTTTTTCACCTTGGGCATAGTCCTTCCTGCCGTCACAAAGGTATTTCTATCTATATCTGGGTGGTTTTAATCTTACAAATGTAGGGGAGGCAGGTGAAACCAAATTACATACAGTTAGTGGAACTGTCCTAAGAATAAAAGCACCTCACCACAGCTCCAAATCCATTTCGTGTTCTCTCGATAGTAAGTGAAGCTCCCTCGTGCACCCTGCAGAAATCAGAGGACACACTTGGGCACTGGAAGTGCTTCTGTTTCAGCACAGTATCTGCTGATTAGAACTCCTTGCTTGATCGTCAAATGCCAATCCGGAGAGCCCTTACTTCCCCTGAAAGGCCTTTCAGTGCTAAGCATGATCTTTTGTTTCTTGGGGACAAAACCCAAGGAGGACAAATGAGGAATCAGGTTACAACTTGGCCAGCATCCAAGGGAACATGAGCAACAGAGAGGTAATAGCTCACCTTCACTGCCCATCCTTCATGTGGCCTGGGAAGTGGCAGAACCGTAAGTCCACAGCACATTTAAGAGGAGACGCTTTTTTTAAAAGCATTTAATTTCACAAAACAAGAGCAGCCAGAACAAAAGCTACATGGAAGTGAAAGAAAGTGAAAGTCAAGACGCTCAGTCATGTCCGACTCTTTGCGACCCCGTGGACTGTAGCCTATCCAGGCTCCTCCGTCCGTGGGATTCTCCAGGCAAGCATAGTGGAGTGGGTTACCATTTCCTTCTCCAGGGGATCTTCCCAACCCAGGGATCAAACCCGGGTCTCCCGCATTGGAGGCAGACGCTTTAACCTCTGAGCCACCAGGGAAGCCCCAAAAGCTACATATACATGCCTAAAAGAGAAAAATCTCTATACACAAAAAACAATCTAAAGATAAACCACCTGCTGTTTTTAAGCATCAATCATTTGTGGAGGGGGAAAAAAAATACAGGGTAGCACTTACAGATGCAAAAGTTCTTCAAAATTCCCAGGTCCTGTAATGAACTGATGTGGGAAAAGGAGAGACTGAAGAAATGAAAGTAATAACATAGCTGATACTTTTAAAAGTTGCTCTAATATTTCAACTGCCAACTAAACGGGGCATTATTGGTTAATCCTTAGGCTCATACCCTTTGTACTGTTCAGTCCCAGATACTCCTGTGTGGATGAATAACCCCCCTGTGGATAATGTTCTAACTCTAACAGCTGTCTTGAATGTTAATAAAATCTAATAAAATTCTTCCCTTCAATTAAAAAATCTGAGGCTTGTAAAAAATATATTCAAACACCCTTCACTTGGTGAACTGCAAGGGTAGAATTCCTCTTAAATAAGCAGGGTGGTAAGTAATTCTTCCTCTTGTTCTGAGGCTGATGCAAAATGCTCAGGGCTGAGGGACAAGTATGATTCACACCTTGTTTGAGATTTGGTCAACAAAGTCAGGCTGCTTGGGAAATCATTTGTTACACTGGCTGGAGTGTGAAAGGGTACACTGTGGGAAAAGTAAGATTAGCAAGAATATGCAGCCTAGTCATCAAGTGTTCAGACTCAGGGTCCGACTGCCTGCTTTGAACAAGGATTCTACCACTCACTAGGTGTGTGATCTTCGGCAAGTCAACTCACTCCTCTGAGTCTGCTCATCTATAAAAATCATGCTTATCTCAGAGAATTGTTGAGCAATTGGGAGGAGCTAATGCATGTAATGTATTAAGTATGATGCCTGGGGCAAGAACATGTTCAACAAAATATTACTTGCTACTGTTTTCTTTCCTGTTGCACCAAGAGATAAAAAGTTTCTCTGCTTTTATGATTTTTTAAAAGATAATACAATGGAAATATTAAGCAATCTTACTACTTTTAGAAAATAATACACTAGGATATACATTTGTTCACTAATTCACTAATATTTATTGGTCACTAACTGTGTGCCAGATACTGAAGATAATGCGGTAAGATCCACTCAGAAGCCTGTCGTTCAATGAGGGAGACAAAAAAATACATTCAAAGAGTCATGAAAATACTCACAAACCAATATGGATGAAGAAAATGTGGCACATATATACAGTGGGATATTACTCAGCCATAAAAAGGGAATGAAATCGTGCCACTTGCAGAGATGTGGAGGGACCCAGAGACTATTATACAGAGTGAATGAAGTCAGAAAAACAAGTATTAGCACATATATATAGAATTAGAAAAATACTATAGCTGAACCTATTTGCAAAAGCAGAAATAGAGACGCAGACACACAGAGGACAAAGGTGTGGACACCGAGGGGAAGAGCAGGGCATGGGGTGGACTGGGAGACCCGGACCGACACACAGGGACAGACCACTGGTCCTGTGTACAGAGGGGATGACTGATGAGAACCTACTGCCGAGCACACAGAGCTCTACTCGGCGCTGTGGTGGCCCGAGTGGAAAGAGATCCAGGAAGGGGCCACATACGAAAACATATTCACTCACTTCACTGCACAGCAGACACTACCACAACACTGTAAAGTAACTACTTTGCTGTCTGTGTAATTGCTCAGTCACGGCCAACGCTTCTGAGACACCATGGACGGCAGCCCGCCGGGCTCTTCTGTCCACAGACTTGCCAAGGAAAGTATAGTGGAGTGAGCTGCCATTTCCTTCTCCCTGGATATGGGAAGGAAATCCAAAAACCAGGTGATAAATGTAAACATAGCTGATTCATGTAGCTGTATAGCAGACATTAACACAACATTGTAAAGCAACGATAGGCCAATAAAAATTAACTTAAAAAAAAAGTGAATGCAGGAAGTGATACCCTGATCTTTCAGCTGTACAATTCAATAATAAACCTTATTCTAATGGTTTCATAAAAAGAAAAACAAAGAAGAAAATACTTACATGCCAGTAACATTTAGGGAATTTTTCTAAGGTAATGGTATAAAGTAGGAAGGACTCTGTATATAAAGATGTTTCACGTGGCCTTATTTACAATGGTAGGACTCAGAAAGAACTTTAGTGCTCCATACTAGAGAAAGGGTGAAATCAATTGTTATATAATTACTTAATGAAATATTATGCAGTCATTTTGGGGGGACTCCAAAATCACTGCAGATGGTGACTGTAGCCATGAAATTAAAAAAATCTTGCTCCTTGGAAGAAAAGTTATGACCAACCTAGACAGCATATTAAAAAGCAGAGACATTACTTTGCCAACAAAGGTCCCTCTAGTCAAAGCTATGATTTTTCCAGTAGTCATGTATGGATGTGAGAGCTGGACTATAAAGAAAGCTGAGTGCCAATGAACTGATGCTTCTGAACTGTAGTGTTGGAGAAGACTCTTGAGAGTCCCTTGAACTGCAAGGAGATCCAACCAGTCCATCCTAAAGGGAATCAGTCCTGAATATTCATTGGAAGGACTGATGCTGAAACTGACACTCCAATACTATCTGAAAAGACCCTGATGCTGGGAAAGATTGAAGGTGGGAGGAGAAGGGGACGACAGAGGATGAGATGGTTGGATGGCATCAACCATCCATTGGTTCGATGACTCAATGAATATAAGTTTGAGTAAACTCCAGGAGTTGGTGATGGACAGGGAGGCCTGGCATGCTGCAGTCCATGGGATTGCAAAGAATCAGACAGGACTGAGCAACTGAACTGAACTGGATGCAGTCATTAAAATGATGGCTTCACTGAGAGCTCTAAGCTGTGCATTGCAACTACTGAAGCCCTGGCAACCTAGAGCCTGTGCTTCACAAGAGAAGCCACCTCGATGAGGAGCCCGGGAACCGCAACTGGAATGTAGCCACCACTCGCCACAACTAGAGAAAGCCCATACAAAGTAACAAAGAGTCAGAGCAGCCAAAAATAAAGTAAATAAATCAGCCTATAAGATATAAAGAATGAATTATATTTTCCAATGAGACTATGTTATGAGACCATGAAATGTAATACTCTAGAATTCATTGAAAAGAAATGTTTCTGTTAAAGGTCAGAGGACATACTAAAATTGCTATAAGCAAAATATATTTTTAAAAAATGATGGCTTCAAAGTTTGTGTAGTTACTGTGAAATGCATTTGTGATAAAATAGTACTTGAACAAAAGCAAGACATAATATTGTACTTATACTATAATTATGAGTGCTTGAAATCTGCACATAAAAGACTGGAAGGAAATACGCCAATTTGGGTTATACTGGAAAGATAACAGCTATCATTTATGGAGTATTTATTGTGTGGCAAGGTATTTTAAGCACCTGTTTATGTTATTTCCCTTAATTCTCACACTCACAAGGTAGGTGCAACTTTCATACTTTACCTACAGAGAGGTTAAATTCGAATCCACCCTATAAGGGAGGACTCAGAGATTTAAACACAAGTTGAGTTGACTAGCAAAAACAGACTCATCGTAACCACTAAATATTTGTCTATTGTCTCATAATGAAAAATTCAGTTTTTGCCTATAACATCCTTGCATTTTTCTTTTTAAATAGTAGTAACAACTGATCATCTACTGTATACCAAGTCCTCTGCTAAGCAAGCATTTTATGTACGTAACTCATTCACCTCTCACAAGTGGTATCTGAAGTAGGTTCCTACATTATCCTCATTTTACAGACGACAAAAATGAGACTCAGGAAATTAAGTGGTGTGCCTAAGGTCACACAGCTGGTCAGTATAAGGTATGCTGCTGCTTTCAAAGAAAGCCGGGGCAAAAGAACAGAAATGCCTCTGCTGGAAATATGGTTTAAAACATTTATGTGCAGGTAATACCTACTCAAAACATTTTATATAAAATGTTTTTTAAAACTTTGTTTAAAAACTGAAAGAGTCTTCTGAAGGGAGTGCAGCAATTTTTTAAATTATGAAATATTTCAAACATATCAAGAAGTGCAGAGAGTAGAAAAACTAGTAGGTTTTCACAAATATTCATGTCTTAAAAGTAATAAAAGCTACATCCTCAACAAAGGCGAGTGATCGAGAAAAATTTTAATTATAGTCTTTTAAATTCTTCTTAAACCGGGTGTCAACATGAAAGGAGTTAATTAACTCTCAAAAACCCACCATTTTTCTTTACCAAGAAAATTCAGAGAAAAGCTGTTTAGCTAGAATCTAAGGAAGAAAGCTAGACAAAGAATAAGGCAGCAAATCTTAAGCAGCAAATGCAATGCCAAGGCAATTGAAAGAAATATCACCACAACAAACCTGAGTTTCTGAGATACAAGGGTCCTTTTCTCCTTAACAGGCAGACACCCCAGCCTGTCCCCCATCATCTACCTCAGGTTCTGCCTGATGTCCCCAGGCCCAAAAAGGGTGAACACACCAGAGGGACCCTTCAGGAAGAGATGACGTTCTACTGCAGAGTGAGATAAAATAAGAAATGACCACCGACAAGGGGGTAGAGAATGATCAAGACGAACAGCTGGACACGCTGGAACACTTGAGGGGCATTTAATTATCACACTCCAGGACTTGAGCACAAAACTGAAGTTTCACTATTAGATGTACCTTTGAGAAATTAACTTACCTTTGCAATTCAAGTTGCTCTACAGAGAATTCTGTATTAACCCCTGATGTGAGATGCCTGAGTGACCTTTTCCTGGCCTTGTTGGTCAGAGAGGCTTAATGTAGCACCAAGAATTTAGCTAAATCCAATCCCAATTCTACAACAGACTTGATCCACCAAAGATCTGTGACTAAAATGCACTTAGTCCACACATGCTGTGGGGGCAGCCCCTAGTTTTTGGTATTTCAACACAGCCCGGTCAGTTGTTTCAGTTTTCAATTCTGTGCCTATCTTAGGTGTACGCAATGTATGTGAAGATTGACAGTGGCCACCAATTCCTACTTTCTCACTGTCTCTGAACTCATCACAACAGAGTCTGAGAAAAGACTCAGAAAAGTAATAGATTGGCTGGAAATTCCAACCAAAACAGTGAGGAGAGCAAGACTTCAAAATCTCCAAAGATTCTGGTTGGGTGTGAGCATAAAAGTTCAACAGAAAAACAAGTGCCAAAGTGTACAGTTTAAGGTTTAAGTTTCTCGTTCAAAGTCAGGTGTGTACCAAACTCTGGATACTGGCTGATGACACTGTGCATGTAACTTAATCTCTATGTGCCTCTGTTCCTTCATCTGTAAAATGGACAACTGGCAATAACAACATCTCTCTCTTAGAGGGTTATTGGGAGAACTCAATGTTCATAAGACAGGGCAGGACCTGCCTCCTGGTAAACACTCAGCTAATTACAGTTACTAGTATTACTATTGTATCTGGCTTTCTCCAAATTTTCCAGAAAAGTCTGTGTTTATAGAGGCATGGACTGAACACAAGCCAGCATATCTATCACTGGATACCAACACTCAAAGACAGCTGAGGGGACTTTCCTGGTGGTCGAGTGGTTTAAGAATCTGCCTTGCAATGCAGGGGACATGAGTTTGATCCCTGGATAGGGAACTAAGATCCCACAAGCTGTACAGCAACTAAACCCAAGCGCTGCAACTACTGAGCGAGCACACCACAGCTAGAGTCCGCACGCTGCAACAGAAGATCCCACGTGACAGACACAGCAAACATCTCACAGACTGCCACTAAGACCTGACACAAGCAAAGAAATAAACATTCTTAAAGAGATACCTGCAAGACTTACAGATATTTATCATATGCAGTGCATTTAGCTTACATGAATACGATTATAAAAAGACACTGCAACATCCCTACCACAAGCTTACCACCCTCTCTTGCTAATTAGTATTTCTAAAAAGTGCCTTATTTTTAGGGCTTCTCTGATGGCTCAGTGGTAAAGAATCTGCCTGTCAATGCAAGAGACATGGGCTCGATCCCCGGCCCAAGAAGATCCCACATGCTGCAGAACAACTGAGTCTGTGCATCCCAACAATTAAGCCTGTGCTCTAGAGCTCTGGAGCTGCAACTACGGAGCTCACATGCCACGTACTGAAGCCTGTGTACCCTAGAGCCTGTGCTCAGCAACAAGAGAAGCCACTCAATGACTGCCCATGCACCAGTAGCCCCTGCTCACAACCACAGAAAAGCCTGTGCAGCAACAAAGATCCAGCACAGCCAAAAATAAAATCAATAAATAAAAATGCTTTTTTTAAGTGTTTTATCTTTAAATATTTTATTGCTGTCACCTCAACCCTTGACTATCTACTCATTGCATGAATCATCCCTGATATTCTTGGATCTCTACTTGGCTTCAACTCCTGAATTTTTATGCAGACTTCAGGACTATTTGTCAGACAAATTTTAAATTCTTGGTATTTACACACTGGGGGGAAAAGGAAGTGTGAAAGTGTGAGTCAGTCAGTCGTGTACAACTATTTGTGACCCCATGGTCTGTCCATGAAATTCTCCAGGCAAGAATACTGGAGTTGGTGGCCATTCCCTTCTCCAAGGAGTGTTCCCGACTCGGGGATCAAACCCAGGTCTCTTGCACTGCAGGTCGATTCTTTATCATCTGAGCTACCAGGGAGACCAGGGAAAAGGAGGGAGGGCTGAAAACAAAAACAAGCAAACAAAAAAAAATACAATGTCAGAATTGAAAACAACCTCCTAGTCTAATCCCTGATTTTACAAAGAAAAAAATATATATATGATAGTGAACTTCAGAGGAACTAGTCCTAGCACCGTGGCCAAGAAAAAGCAGTCAAGGCAGGGCTGGAGCCCAGGTTCCTGATTCCTGGCCCTTGGACTCCATACTGCACTGTGCAGAGACATGACTTCCAATCACTATGCAAATAATGACACAGTGAAGCATCCTGGGCTCAGGAACCCACTTTCTATCATTTCATGAAAGAGCTTAACTTCCCAAGTTTCACTTAGTTTCACAGACAGTAAAACCCCAGAATTCCAGCTAGCTGAATCAAGGATTCCCAAAAGCTTTACCACTGAGTAGTCTATTACAATTCAGTGAATTCAAATGAGCCATGGAGGGATTTCTGAATTCCTTAGTCTCACAGTCAAGGCAGAGGCATGGATTTAAACTCCACAAAAGGAACAAAAACTGCATCACTGATAGAACACTCATTTTCACTAAGATGCTTTCACTGAGAAGGTTACGCTTCTTGGAACTAAACACCAAAGGTAAGAGCAGGCTGAGAGGAGTTGGTGGGGAGGGGGTACACAAGGAGAGTGCAGTTACCATTATTTAACTGATCTAGAAATAAGCTGCTAAAAATCAGAATCCTGGTAATATTCTCACACCATCTAATGAATAAATATCAAGTAAATCAATCTACCTGAGCACTCAAGAGTGGGATTAAAAAGTATTATCAACAGATTTAAATTGAAAGCTGGGAAATAAGATGGACAGAATATATTTCATCAGTTCTTCAAGTGATTCCAATAATGCAAAGAATTTTAATAGAATTCACATAATCAAGTGGGAAATACATGTCTCCCATATAGTCAGCAGAACATTACACTAGTGTTCTTATGCCTGATTTGTTAGTTTATACTTTAGAATGACAGTTTTATTTGCTCTCTTCTATCTCGGAATCATTACTGGGTTTGGAAATGGTCATTCTTTTTTAGGATTGTAACTACCATGCATGTGTGGAAAGGAATTGAGTAGTTCAGGGCAACTGGCCCAAAGACACAATTCAAACCTTGGAGGAGAACTGAAGTCACACAACTAGTTAGTGACAGAAGCATTAACTCTCACTGTCTTTAGAGTAAGAATTAAAAGACTGGAACTAACCATTTCATTTCTTCTTCACAACAATCCTATGAGGGTGGACCAATTAGCCCTGCTTTCCTACTAACAAATAGAAATTCTAAGAGGTTGTCCTTCATTCAAGTCATATAGAAAGAAAACTGATAATAGCCAGAGCCAGCTCATAATGGAAGCTAAAAATAGGCAGAGTTCTTCTGGAAGCAAATTAGTGATACACATCAAAAGTCTTTAAGTTGTGCACACTCGTTAGCATAGAAACTGACCAGAAACACAAGCATTTACATTCATGGATTCATTACAATATTATTAACAATACTGAAAAAAACAGAAACCAACAATAAGGGCTATTATGCCAGTGACATATTATGAAAGCATCAAAAATCATGTTTTCAAGGAATATGGAAAATGTGTCATGACGTAGAGCAATGTTCACAGTATGTCCAAGGTCAGAATAATCTCAATTTTGTTTTTCAAAAAGACACATACACATACATATATAAATATACACAAAGACACATGGAAGGATCCATATCAAAAGTTAAAGGTAGACACACTGAGAAATATAATTATGAATTTTAATACCATTGAAACATGTGCATTACCATATGTAAAACAATGACCAGTGCAAGTTTGATACATGAAGCAGGGAACTCAAAGCTGATGCTCTGCGACAACCCAGAAGGATAGGGTGGGGAGAAAGGTGGTAGGGGGGTTCAGGCTGGGGGGAACATGCATATACCTGAGGCTGATTCAAGTTGACATATGGCAAAAACCATCACAATATTGTAATTATTCTCCAATTAAAATAAATTAATTAAAAATAAATAAAATAAAATAGATAACCAACAAGTACCAACTGAATAGCACAGGGAACTCTATTCAATATTCTGTAATAACCTAAAAGAAAAAAGAATTTGAAAAAGAGAAATCACAACCTTGCAATGAGTAACTGAATCACTTTGCTGTATACTTGAAACTAACACAACATTGTAAATCAACTATACTCCATTATAAAATAAAAATTTTAAAAACTCAAATGAAGACACACATAATGAAAAACTTTCCTGAGAGTTTACCATAAAAAATAAATAAATTTACATACAAAAAAGATGATTGCAAAACAGTATCTAAAGAAACAAAACCTTACCCATACTGCTGCTATCTAAATATTTAAAGACTTTCCTGGTGGTGCAGTGGATAGGAGTCTACTTGCCAATGCAGGGGACACGGGTTCGATCCCTAGCCTGGGAAGGTTTCACATGCTGTGAAGCAACTAAGTCAGTGCACCACAACTCAGCTTGTACTATAGAACCCGAGAGCTGTAATTATCAAGCCATGCATGCCCTACAGCCCAGGCTTCTCAACAAAAGATGCCACTGCAGTGAGAAGCCCTTGAACTGCAACAAAGAGTAGGCTCCACTCACTGCAACTTGAGAAAGCCCATGCCCAAAATGAACATCCAGTGCAGCCAAAATCAAATAAATAAAATTCTAAAAAATATGTAAAAGGCTATTTACTTATAAAAATATACTTCTTATCAGAGAATTTATCTTAATGCTAGTAATTATTTAAGCTTTTTTATGTGACAGGTATGTTTCATATATATGCACTCAAACCTTGAAATAACCCTGTGTAGGACTATTATCACTCCATTTTAGAGGTAAGAAAATTGAACATCCAAGATGTCAAATGTGACATCTGAGAAATGAGAAAACCATTTACTAAGGGGCAATTCTCTAAAGCTTAACATTTGTTACACTCATAGGCAAAACCGTGTTTCACACCAAATAATCTTTCTAAAGGCAGAATATACTAGGCTTTTAGTTCAGGAGTTGGCATCCGGAAAATGATTATTAGGATGTCTATGATTTGCTTCAAAATATTTCAGCATGTGCAGCATAATATTATGGCGCATGTGTTATTCAAGTTACACACCAGGTCGTAAGTTGCCCTGACACAGGCTTCACCCTCCAGGTGCTGGCTCTGAGTGTTCTAATCAGCAATCTCACTCTACAGAAACTTCAGTTACCTTCATCTGAAAACACCAGAGGCTTTGATAATTAGCATAAGAAATGTTACAACTGTGAATTTTCACTGTTAACATTAGTGGCTTGCTAACTAGCATGATGGATGTTAGAAACGGACTTCATTAATTCAATTAATAGAACTTGAGATGTGGGGATTAGCTCAAAATTCTAGAGAGACACTCAACGTTGCAATGAGGATTTGAGACTATTTAGCAAGGTCTTCACCAGCCAACCTCAGGGATGGCACCCACAGTTCACGATGTCTAAATGGCCCTGTAGCCAGATACTGGATTAAAGATTCTGGCTACCTGATGTTATCTGTATGTAAAACAGCTGAATCTTGCCTTAGGAATATCATCAGCTCCGTCTTCAGAGAACGAAGCACCCAGAAGAGCAGAGATGTAATAATACTTACAGAACAGGTAAAGTTACTTTGAGCTTACTTGTAAGCTCAAAGGATTAACAAAGGGTCTACACGTATTACAGAACTTTTTAATAAGCTGGCAGCACAACTGTGAGGGTGCAGCTGACCCTCACCAACCTATTTCCAATAGGTACCAAAGAGACCTTAACTGTACATACAAATCACTGAAATGACTTTTCAAATGCCCATCTGGACTACATATATAATATCTCAGTATACTATACTATATACATATACACACACACGCACACATGTAAGGGTGTGGTTTGTATCTGTGTATATATATACATCTGTATATATGTGTGTATGTGTACACACACACATATATATATACAGATACAAACACGTGTATATAGTATACAGCAGGCTTCTCAGATGGCACAAATGGTAAAGAATCTGTCTGCAAATGCAGGAGATACAAGAGATGCAAGTTCAATTCCTGGGTTGGGAAGATCCCCTGGAGTAGGAAATGGCAACCTGCTCCAGTATTCTTGCCTGGAAAATTCCATGGACAGAGAAGCCTGGTGGGCTACAGTCCACGGGGCTGCAGAGAGTCGGACAGGACTGAGTGACTAACCACATCCACACAGTGTACAGTGTATAGTGTATGTGCATATATAGATTGTATGGATCCATATATAAAACAAAATATATATATACACACCAGTGTATACAGTATACAAGAACAGCATCTGTGGTCTCAGAGAACTATCTTCCACTACTGAAATGGATTTTGTAAGGCTCAAATAAGCTCACACCCTAAGGAAGCCACGTATTCAGATCTCTTCAGCTGTAGCATGCCTAGTCCAGACCTTCTGCAAAACGACGCACAAATTGTTTGACTTGCCCACATTGTTTCAGTGACAAATATTTCACAGGCTTTTGAATTCTACCTCTCTCTGCTTCAGCCTCCTGATCAACACAATAAGAATAATGATGGAACCAATAATGGGGCCTTGCCAGGAGAGTGGCTGAAATAACAAATTATTTTATCACTCAGTGAAAATGTATTTCACAAACTTAAAAAAAAAAACAAAACACCTCTGTGCGGGTGCATAATGAGGGCCCTGCAATTCACAGCATTTGGATCATCCTAAAGTACTCAGACAACTGGACTAAAAAAGAACACCTGCATGACAAGACTGTCATCTCCTGTATTATCTCCTGCGCCTCTCGCAGAAAAGAGTGGGATTTACAAGAACCACGTGGGAGTTCACCGAAAAGTCCCTTTGATTTTTGTTTGGAATTGGAGGGGTTTGTGGGGAGGGGGGCGTTGGAGGGATGGGAGTGGGGGAGAACTGGGGATTGTTTTGTTTTGATTTGGAGATGGAGGCAAAAACTGAAAAAGATAGTTACACTCATTGCAGTACAAAGTATGCTTTCTCAATGGGGACAATACTGAAATCATTTGTTCATGGGAGTGAATAAAAAATATCTTACACTTATTACATATCTAACAAAGATAAAATACAGCACATACACAGATCATTAGGATACCTATGGTAGTACCATTTCATGAAGTGAGGGACAAGGGAAAAATGCCTGAAACGGATTAGTTGGAGGCTGACAACAGAATGAAGACTGAGCAACACTGGTGGAGAGATGCCGTCCCAGGACTGAGGATGACCGGCAGAGCCATGCCTGCCCCACAGAATATACTAATCTCTGCTTCCGGTTCTGAGGATTCCTGAGGTTGAACTTGACTGGTCTGGGTTACTTCCAGCTCTGTGTCACAGTTGCTGGCCATTCCCCTAGGCAGCAGAAATGTGTATGAAGCCTTACAAGTGTCCCAGATTTCCACCAACCCCTATTTTCCCTCCGATCTTCCTGTTTCCTTAGTTTTTTGAGTGTGCCTGCTTCCCTGGAGGCATATGTATTTGGCATCCAGCATACTGCCTGTCCATGGCACTTTTCAACACTTCCGGCCCATCCTCTGCTGGCCATCTTGGGCCAAAACTCTCCACCAGAACATGAAATCAGGGCAAAGAGATAGAAACAACGGCAGAGTCAAGAGACAGGAGAGCATCTTCCAGAATGAAGAAAGTACCTGCATGGCATGCTCACTAGTGTCATCGGCCAAGAGTGTAGTATAGAAAGCACTCACTTTCCTGAGAAAAACACACAGTAATGGTGCAGGCTACTGTCACGGATAAAGACAGACGGCTATCTCAGAAAAAACTTTCAAGCAGTTTCTTGACAAATTAAACCCAGAATTACCATATACTCTCGCAAAGAACTGAAAGCAAAGATTTGAACAAATATTCACTTGCCTTTGTTCACAGCAGCATTTGTGTCAGAAAGGCAACCCCCCCCCCAATTGCAAATCTCAAGGTGGTGAAAGGGAGAGAGAAAAGCAATCAAACAAGTGTCCAGAGGCAGAAAAAAAAGAGAGAGAGAGAGACCTCACCTTGGGGATGCATATCTAGTACTAGGTTTTAATTTATATACAGAGATATATACTTCGTGAGCATGAAGTTTTTCTCTTTCTGGGGGAAAAAAAAAGAATCCCACCTTCACCATTGTTACCATGCCTGTTAGCCTCAAGCTCTAACCCACCCTCTTCCTTGAAGAAAGATAAATGCTATCTTTGTCTTACAGGAAACCACCAGAACAGAAAAACAAGAGGCCAACAGAATTGGTTAGAATCAGCCAAACCCAAGATGGCAGAAGACCAGGCCTCCAGTAGACCCCAAGCCTCATATGCTCATGGTAACAGCATGCTCAACGACTCACCTACAGTGCCATGACAGGAATTACCAGACCAGAGAAGGAAGAAAAAGAAGTGACACCCCAGTTGCAGGAAGAAACTCACCTTTTCCCGAAAAACCAATGCATATGCTCCCTCGACCATTAACCCTGCCTTTAAAAATCTTGCTTTGATCACCCTCCACTCCCAGAAGTTGATTTGTGAACTAATTTCCCGCTTCTCCAGTCTCTGGTCATCAAAGAGTTTGTGCTGTTTCAGTCTCAGCATCAATTTCACTACTGGCTGTGTGAATCCAAATGGAAAAAGACCCTTCACCACTGAGGCAGGGGATTTCCAATAAGCTAGGGTCCAACTGGGAGTTCACACAACCAATTTGGTAACACCACCATGGAACAGCCTCAGGAATAACGTTCTAAAGGGAAAATTAGTTACCTAAAACACTCTACTGATGACTTTTCCAGAAGCCTTTTATGTTGACTCAGCTGTGAAGATGTATCAGGAAGTCAGGCTGATACTGGAAAACATCACTACTTGGATAAAAGACATTTAAGCATGAGTGGATCCTAGAACTGAAAAGCTAGCTAATTAAACTAAGCCTCTTTTAAAAAGTCTGAAAAGGCAAAAGCTAGCAGGAAAAATACATTTTTACTTTCGGGCATAATGAGAGGAAATTCAGAGAAACCACTTGGTTCCTCACTTTAAAAATTTAATGTCACTTGACTTCCAGATAACAGTCCAGAAGCCAGCTGTGGACCTCCCAGTGTAGGCTATTGCCTTTTCACTCATTTACATACAAATGCACTGAGCACTGGCCAAGGTTTCACAGTCAGGGAGGACTGGGTTTAAGATGAATAAAACAGTCACTCTGCCAAGTGTCCAGTACTACTGTGAGTACTGCCATCAAATGGCAGAAGCCTTGGGAGTATTCACCCATTCTACCATCCCTTTCCCTGGGAAATAACTCCCCAACCATGATCCATGTAGTCATGACAGAGGATTAGTCATAATGACACAGCCTGGTTTCTACCCTCCTGGCCATGCATGACCCATGGAAGGCCAATGACAGTCTCTTCCAGGGAATCTGGAAATGAAGAAATAAGCAGATAGCCTTTCTATTAAGCCAGAAATCTACATAAGTGGTACACTTGGACTGTGGAGGCCCATGTCACCCTATACAGCCTGTGAAGCAGAGAAAGCCAGACTACAAAGGAAGAGAATCAAACAGATACATAGACTTAAGGGCAAGGACTAAAGAAGGAGTATCACCTGGTTCCTGGAAGCTCTCAGTTCCAATGCAGACCATTCTGAAGCCTGCCAGCCTCACCACCCTTGTTGCTCTAGCTTGAGCTAGCCTAATGTAGTTTCTGTTATTCAAAACCGAGGAGCTCTAATAAATACACAGGGAATAGGACAACAATACAAGTTCATCTAATACACAACACAGTGCTGAGGAGGCCATATTCTGCTTTATTCATCTGAACATATCTTATATAAGTGGCAAGGGATAAGACTTGTTGATACAAGATGGAAATTTGAGTCCCAGTCAGGTGGGGCAGTGGTAAACAATCTGCCTGCCAATGAAGGAGATGCATGAGACACGGGTTCAATCCCTGGGTCGGGAAGATCCCCTGGAGGAGGAAATGGCAACCTGCTCCAGAATTTCTGCCTGGAAAATTCCATGGACAGAGGAGCCTGGTGGGCCACAGTCCATGGGGTCTCAAAGAGTTGGACATGGCTGATCAACTTAGCACAGCACACTCCACCCTTTGCTAGTTTCGTGACCATGAGTAAGTTCATTCAACCCACACTTAACACAGTTTCTGCCACAAAACAGGTGGTCTTTCTCTATATATATATACACACATATATATACACACATATATGTATGTATAATGCAAAAGTAAGGAACATGGGCAAGCAGCCACCTACATGCTGGGTGCACTTATCTCTTCAAGATAATTCTCATCAATATAGTGGGGATACTAATGTCTACTTTATGTGCCTCACGGGATTACAATGTATGCAATCACTATATCAGTCAGTTTAGCTGCTCAGTTGCGTCCGACTCTTAGGGACCCCATGGCCTGCAGCATACCAGGCTTCCCCGTCCATCACCAACTCCTGAAGCTTGTTCAAACTCATGTCCATCGAGTTGGTGATGCCATCCAACCATTTCATCCTCTGTTGTCCCCTTCTCCTCCTGCCTTCAATCTTTCCCAGCATCAGGGTCTTTTCCAATGAGTCAGTGCTTTGCTTCAGGTGGCCAAAGTATCGGAGTTTCAGTTTCATCATCAGTCCTTCCAATGAATATTCAGGACTGATTTCCTTTCGGATGGACTAGTTGGACCTCCTTGCTGTCCAAAGGACTCTCAAGAGTCTTCTCCAACACCACAGTTCAAAACCATCAATTCTTCGGAACTCAGCTTTCTTCATAGTCCAACTCTCACATCCATACATGACTACTGGAGAAACCATAGCTTTGACTATATGGAACTTTGCTGGCAAAGTAATGTCTCTGCTTTTTAATATGCTAAGTTGGTCCCTAGGACCAACTTTTCTTCCAAGGAGCAAGCGTCTTTTAATTTAATGGCTGCAGTCACCATCTACAGTGATTTTGGAGCCCCCCAAAATAAAGTCTGTCACTGTTTCCCCATCTATTTGCCATGAAGTCATGGGACCAGATGCCATGATCTTCGTTTTCTGAATGTTGAGTTTTAAGCCAACCTTTCACTCTCTTCACTGTATGATTAAAATCACTGTATGATTAAGTTTTTAATAGGCTCAGAATGATGGGTGGGTCAAAAAGAGACCCTCTTAGAATAACCAAATAATATTTATTTATCTAAACCAAGAGCTGGTAAACTATAGCCCACAGGTCAAATTCAGTCACGACCTGTGCTTGCATGGTCCACAAAAGTAAGAATGGTTTTTATCAATGAACATTTGCAACCAATTTCACTGTAGGGAACACTAATTTTTAACCCCAACTCGGGTAAACAGACTGGTTCCAAATTGAGAAAGGAGTACGTCAAGTCTGTACATTGTCACCCTGCTTATTTAACTTATATGCAGAGTGAATGAGTTTCTTAGTCATGCCTGACTCTTTGCAACCCCATGGATTGTAGCCTGCCAGGCTCCTCTGTCCATGGAATTGTCTAGGCAGGATTACTGGAGTGGGTTGCCATTTCCTTCTCCATATATGCAGAGTACATCATGCGAAATGCCCGATTGGGTGAAGCACAAACTGGAATCAAGATTGCTGGGAGACGTATCAATAACCTCAGATATGCAGATAACACCACCCTTATGACAGAAAGCTAAGAAGAACTAAGAGCACCTTGATCAAAGTGAAAAAGGAGAGTGAAAAACTGGTCCCATCACTTCATGGCAAATAGATGGGGCAACAATGGAAATAGTGACAGACTTTATTTTCTTGGGCTCTAAAACCACTGCAAATGGTGACTGCAGCCATGAAATTAAAAGACACTTGCGTGCTCGCTTTGGCAGCACATATACTAAAAGACACTTGCTCCTAGGAAAAAAAAGCAAAGACAAACCTAGACAGCATATTAAAAAGCAGAGACATTACTTTGCCAGCAAAGGTCCATCTAGTTAAAGTTGTGGTTTTTCCAGTAGTCATGTACGGATGTAAGAGTTGGACTATGAAGAAAGCTGAGCTCTGAAAAATTGATGGTTTTGAACTGTGGTGTTGGAGAAGACTCTTGAGAATCCCTTGGACAGCAAGGAGATCCAACCAGTCCATCTGAAAGGGAATCAGTCCTGAATATTCATTGGAAGGACTGATGCTGAGGCTGAAACTCCAATACTTTGGCCACCGGAAGCGAAGCACTGACTCATTGGAAAAGATACTGATGCTGGGAAAGATTGAAGACAGGAGGAGAAGGGGACAACAGAGGATGCAATGGTTGGATGGCATCACCAACTTGATAGACATGAGTTTGAGTAAGCTCCAGGAATTGGTGATGGACAGGAAAGCCTGGTATGCTGTGGTCCATGGGGTCACAAAGAGTCAGACACAACTGAGTGACTGAACTGAACAGGTAAATATCATCTCTCCCCAAAAATAATTCCATTCTTTTAAGAATTATATGCTTAGTAGACTTGTATTATAAAAACTATACTCAATTACTATCATTATATGTTAATTTATTCAATTAAAAATATGTGCAAATTTATTTCTCTTGTTACAAAGCACCTACACAGTATTTTGATGTTGCCTCTTGGCCCACAAAGTCTTAACATGTTCACTATCTGGCTCTTTACAGAAATGAATTAGGAAAAGGCAACCCACTCTAGTCTTCTTGCCTGGAAAATTCCATGGCCAGAGGAGCTTGGCAGGCTACAGCACGCAGGGTCGCATAGAGTTGGACATGACTGAGTATACATGCACTTTACAGAAAAAGTCTGCCATTTCCAATCTAAACAAGGTCCAAGAAGTCAACTCAGTCAGGGACATGGCAACAAAGTTATTTCTCTCATCAGCACTATTATTATTAGAGAGCAATTTTGCAGAATATGGGGCTGTTTACAAATCCATTATTTTGCAGTATAGCAGGAAAAACCTGCCATAATGTCTGCCAAAATGCCATAATGTCATAATAATCACAACATACCTTCCAGAAGCTCAACTACCTGCTTCACGCCCAGGCTTAAAAAGGCAGGGTCAGTCTGGCTATGTCCTCACCAGGGTCAGGAACACATCATTAATCTCAACAATATGTCTGTGCAGTACAGTACCATACCAAATACTCATTCATCACCCTCAGCCTCCCAGACTAACACACTGTGGTCCAGGTTCATTACTGAACCTAGATCTGCAAAACAAAAACAAAGGTTCATTACCCAGAAATTCTCTGGGGTCATAATGATAGATCTGTAGACCAGCCATTAAGTCTACCCCAAAGGCAAAACTAGGTAACATATGCATCAGACCTGAGCAAACCCTGGAAATAAGTAATTATGTCTATCATCATAATTAATAACAATAATAATGACAATTAAACAATTTTTAATATAATAAGGGATTCCCTGGTGGCTCAGATGGCAGAGTCCACTTGCAATGCAGGAGACCCAGGTTCGATCCCAGGGTCGGGAAGAACCCCTGGAGGAGGGAATAGTTACCCACCCCAATATCCTTGCCTGGAAAATTTCATGGACAGAGGAGCCTGGTGGGCTAAATAATAATAAAACAATTCTAAAATATTTACACCTGCAGTAGACATGTAAAGATGCATGAGAAATGGACTTTCCTAGGCCAGAAAATAGGATATAGAAATCTTAGATGTAATGCTATACAAAACAGGTGAAAAACAGAATAGTTTGGGACATTCCTGGTGGTCCAGTTAAGACTTTGCCTTCCAATGCAGGGAGTGTGGTTTGATCCCTGGCTGGGCAACTGAGATCCCACATGCAGCAGGGTATAGCCAAAAATTAAAATATAAATAAAAACATGAATACAACATTGTAAATCAACCAAAAAAATTAAAAACAGAATTGCTCTACTTAAAACAGGGTAACACAGGACCATAGAACTCCAAGGCGGGCTTTGAACACCATTCATGGACACCTAAGCTCCCACAGGTATAGGGCTTAAAAAGCATAATAAAAGATAATCAGAAGCTCCAGAGGTACATCTTCTTCATCCACAACATCAGGACAAAAATAACAGCTATTTCCAAAATTTGCAAGCATTAAGTGAATTAATGATTAAATATTCTTTTTAGTGAGTAGCACATGGGAAGCACCCCATAAATACTAGGTATTATTGTCTTTTTTACTAAACAGTCATCATATTATATATACTGTAAACACAGTTATTCACTTTGATTTATTTCTATTCATTAGACTGCAAGTATTCCCATATTATTACATATTCTTCATTGGCATATTTTTAATTTAATGAGACACAAATGTCACTTTAGTTTCACTTTGATTTAGATTCATGCAATAATTAGTGAGGGTAATTATCTTTGTATATATTTGTTTAATAACTATATTTTTTCTTGTTATGTCTGTTCAGGAATCTTGTTCAAGAACCCAATGGGAAACTCCATAATTTCTTAAAATTAATATTGATTAAGAGTGAAAGGAAGCTTACCTTCTTGACACCCTGTCTTAAAAATGTACTAGCAAAATTCTCCAAAACGCAGTTGAGAAAACCAGCCCCTGTGATTGAAATCCTGCCTTTCTGAATGAACTCTGTCCTGCAAAAAATAAAAATATACACCCTTGGTGTCATTTCTATATTTGAATATTTAAATTACAGGGATTTCCAAAAGCATAATTACCATTTATAATAAACACAAAATAATATTCATAGTAATTCAATAATTGCCTATTAAGACAAAAGATTTTATTAAAAAGAGACTTCCATTTTATATAACATAAGCAATGTATTATACTCAAAAACTATTCCTTTCAAATTGCTAAGAAAGTATATCCTTCAGTCCTCACCATGCACACAAAAACTGTCACTATGTGAGAAAATGGATGTGTTAACTAACCTTATTGTGATTATCTTGTAATATATACATATTTCAAATGATTACACCGTACATCTCAAACTTACACAATATTACATGCCAATTGGACCTCAATAAAGCTGGAAAGAAAATAAAATAAATGGGTACATTATTCTGATTATAAAACTTATATAAAACACAAGTTTTATTTATACCTAACAAATTATTTAATAATCAAAATGTGATAGGACACAAGACAGTCAAAAAGCTTTAAGAATCTCTACCACAATAAATTTGACTGATTCTAAGTAAATACATCCTGGAATGCGAAGTCAAGTGGGCCTTAGGAAGCATCACTACGAACAAAGCTAATGGAGGTGATGGAATTCCAGTTGAGCTATTTAAAATCCTAAAAGATGATGCTGTGAAAGTGCTGCACTCAAAATGCCAGAAAATTTGGAAAACTCAGCAGTGTTCACAGGACTGAAAAAGGTCAGTTTTCATTCCAATCCCAAAGAAAGGCAATGCCAAAGAATGCTCAAACTACCGCACAACTGCACTCATCTCACACACTAGTAAAGTAATGCTCAAAATTCTCCAAGCCAGGCTTCAACAGTACATGAACCATGAACTTCCAGATGTTCAATCTGGATTTAGAAAAGGCAGAGGAACCAGAAATCAAATTGCCAACATCTGTTGGATCATCGAAAAAGCAAGAGTTCCAGAAAAATATCTATTTCTGCTTTATTGACTGCCAAAGCCTTTGACTGTGTGGATCACAACAAACTGTGGAAAATTCTTCAAGAGATGGGAATACCAGACCACCTGACCTGCCTCCTGAGAAATCTGTATGCAGGCCAAGAAGTAACAGTTAGAACTGGACATGGAAAAACAGACTGGTTCCAAATTGGGAAAGGAGTAAATCAAGGCTGCATATTCTCACCCTGTTTATTTAACTTATATGCAGAGTACATCATGTGAAATGCTGAGCTGGATGAAGCACAAACTGGAATCAAGATTGCCAGGAGAAATATCAATAACCTCAGATATGCAGATGACACCACCCTTATGGCAGAAAGCAAAGAAGAACTAAAGAGCCTCTTAATGAAAGTGAAAGAGTAGAGTGAAAAAGTTGGCTTAGAACTCAACACTCAGAAAACTAAGATCATGGCATCCAGTCCCATCACTCCATGGCAAACAGATGGGGAAACAATGGAAATAGTGACAGACTTCATTTTGGGGGGCTCCAAAATCACTGCAGATGGTGATTGCAGCCATGAAATTAAAAGACACTTGCTCCTTGGAAGAAAAGTTATGACCAACCTAGACAGCATATTAAAAAGAAGAGACATTACTTTGTCAACAAAGGTTCATCTAGTCAAGGCTATGGTTTTTCCAGTAGTCATGTATGAATGTGAGAGTTGGAGTATAAAACAAGCTGAGCTCTGAAGAATTGAGGCTTTTGAATTGTGGTGTTGGAGAAGACTCTTGAGAGTCCTCTGGACAGCAAGGAGACCCAACCAGCCCATCCTAAAGGAAATCAGTCCTAAATATTCATTGGAATGACTGCTGCTGAAGGTGAAACTCCAATACTTTGGCCACCTGATGCAAAGAACTGACCCATGTGAAAAGACCCTGATGCTGGGAGAGATTGAAGGTGGGAGGAGAAAGGGATGACAGAGGATGAGATGGTTGGATGGCATCACCACCAACTCAATGGACTTCGGTTTGAGTAAACTCCTGGAGTTGGTGATGGACAGGGGAAGCCTGGCATGCTGCAGTCCATGGGGTCACAAAGAGTCAGACATAACTGAGCAACTGAACTGAACTGACTGAAGTAAATATACACATATATCCTCATCCCATGCTACAACATGTCTTGTTAAAATTAAGTCTGAGACAATTATCAGCTTGAGTAGATTACTTAGAGTCTCTTAACTCAGTTACCTCCCCATATAAACTGGAAATAATTATAGCATCTTACTTTGACAACCAGTGCCAGAAACAAATAAATACATACATACAACAGGAACATGAACAGCTCCTGACACACAGTAAGGAACTTATTAAATGTTAGACAGCCACCATTACTAACGAGAGACAGAGAGAAATAGGAAAGAAGCCTGGAATGACTTCTTTAATATTTGATTAGAAAAGGAGGTGAGGGACTTCCCTGGAGGTCCAGCAGCTAACATTCTATGCTCCCAATGCAGGAGGCCTGGGTTCAATCCCCAGTCAGGGAACTAGACTGCACATGCTGCACCTAAAGATCCCAAATGCCATGACAAAGATCAAAGACCCCACATGCCACAACTAAGACCCAGCAGAGCCAAAAAAAATTATAAAATAAAGGAGGTGAGACAGATTATATATGCCACTGACCTATTTAAAGTTCTACCAATATTATCTCCATTTCATAAAATAAAGATCTAAACAATACTTGAGAGTAATATCAGAAAGATGACAGAATAGTAAGCCCCAGGCCCCCATCTCCTCATCAAGAACCCAACTTAACAACATATGAGCGAATTTGCCTTTGTAAGAAGTCCATAGACCAGTTAAAAGACTGCAGCACCCACGTGAATATAAAGCCAAGCAGAGCCACATCAGAGTGAATAATAATGTGTTGCATTGACCTGCTCGTAGCCCCACGCATCCAGCACGTGCAGCACAATCAGGAGAAAACTCTTTAACTCCTGGCTTCTCTGGGAGAAAAGAAAAGAGTGGAAAGTATGGCTAACATTCTGGCTTTATGGGTGCGCTGTCTGAGGAACTGGTTTCTGTCTTGCCTGACTCAGAATGCTGAAGGGAACAGCAGCACATTCTGGATACTAAGGGGCTGCTAAGAATAAAAGCAAGGTGGCTTCTCACAGCACCAGAGAATCTGTAGTACCACAGTCAGACACTGGGGACCAAGAGAAAATGAGCTCTTGAAAACAGGGGCAGACCTTCTAACTAGGCAATTAAACACACTAGCCCAAAAAAGAAACCAAAATAACAAAATGCATCTCTAGAAACCAATCCTAAAAAAACAGAAATATATGAATTACCCGACAAATTCAAAACAATCATCCTAAAGATGCTTGATAAGCTAAAAGAGAATATAAGTAGACAACTAAATGAAATCAGGAAATGAGGTATGACAAAATGAGACTATCAAAAAAGAGATAGAAACTAGAAAAAAAAAGGGGGGGGGGGGATGGGGGTCGGGAATCAGGAGCTAAAGAATAAAATACTTGAAAAATTCACTAGCACAGTTAACACCAGATTTGATCAAGCAGAAGAAAGAATTAGTGAACTTGAGGATGTGTCATTTGAAATTACTAAATCAGAAGAGAGAGAATGGAGGAAAAAGGAAGTGAAGACAGCCTCCTGGACTCATGGGACACCACTGAGTGGTCAATGTACACATTATGGAAGTACCAGAAGGAGAAGAAAGAGAGAAAGGAGCAAAGAGCCTATTTAAAGAAACAATGGCAGAGAACTTTCCAAATCTGAGGGAGAAAATGGACATCCAAATTTAGGAAACTCAATGATTCCAAATAGGATAAATCCTAAAGAGACTCACATCAAGACTTTTATAATCAAATTATCAAGTCACAGACAATGAGAGAGAATCTTAAAAGCAGCAAGAAAAATAAAACAAAGGATCCCCCATAAAGTTTTCAATGATTTCTCAGGAGAAACTAAGTAGGCCAGAAGAAATTGGGATGATATATTCAAAGGGCTCCCTGGTGAAGGAAATGGCAACCCACTCCAGTATTCTTGCCTAAAGAATCCCATGGACCAAGGAGCTTGGCAGGTTACAGTCCATGGGGTCGCAAGAGTCAGACACTACTTAATGACTACAGGAAGAAAGATACAAAGGGCTAAAGGAAAAAAAGAAAAAAAAACACCTGAAAACCAAGAATATCATATTTGGTAAAATTATCCTTCAAAAGGGAAGGCGAAATTAAGGTTTTCCACATAAACAAATGCTGAGGGAGTTCACCACCACAAGAGACTGGACTCTGCCTCATTCATTCATTTGCTCAACACACACGGACAGTGTGGTTACAATACGCTGAGCACCTCACTGGGTGCAAGAGTCCTACAGGGAAGGACAGGATCTGTCCTCCAGAATCCCACTGACTAGTGGGAAAGAGAGACGAGACGGTGAGTGTCACCCAGCAAACGGAGGCAAAGAGTTCCACCAGCGGAAAACCACAGGACCCAGACAAGGTGTGAAGGAGCAGAGAGTGTCTGAAGAGCTAGTTATCTGAAAATATCCAATACTTAGTAAGGGGCTGGTAAATTCTTTCCATAAAAAAGTACAAGGTAGGCATGGGAGATGCTAGGAGATAAGGCTATCAGGGCAGATGGAGACCAGATTGCAAATGGTCTTCCCAGATTGAGGAGTTTAGACTTTATATTGAAGACAAGGATTTACCTGAGGCTACCAAATAATAGATACAGATTAACAGTTACATGTGCACCATTAACTAAAAGGCTTGCTGCCTTTCCCTAATGCTTTTAGATGAGCCCATATCCTCCATTTTCAGCATACTGTCTACACTCAATGAGTTCAATGAGTATTTGCTAAATGGATAAACTAACATTTAATTTCTTTACAGTCGAAACTATTCAGGGATTTCCCTAGTGGTCCAGTGGCTTCGATTCCATGCTTCCCAATCCCTGGTCAGGGAACTAGATCCCATATGCTGCAACAAAGATCAAAGATCTTGTGTGTCACAACTAAGATCAGACAGTCAAATAAATAAATAAAAATAAATACTAAAAAAATATTGCCCATACTTTCTTATATCTCTAAGAAAAGGAAATGGGAGCCACATCTCCCATATATGTACTCTGGAGTGTGTATATATATATATGAGCACATTCACTAAGGAACATATTAAGAAAATTATGAAACCAAAAAGCTATGATTTGGGTAAAAATAGTTACTATAACCCTTAATTAGATCTTTCTAAATCTCTAATAGCAGTAGCCTCCACATTTAGATGATGCACAGACTAAAAGGAAACCTTCAGAACACTTCTCTCTCTCTCTCCCTCCCTCCTTCCATCTCTCCCTCCTTCTCTCTCTCACATACATACACAGTTATCCTAGCCAATCTCACAAATACTCTAGGCAAAGTAACTTCCACCTCTTAGATCTAAGCCTATTTAAAATGATTTGCCCATGTAAAACTATATCCTAGTGACATTAATCTTTCCTGTCTTTGTTCCAGATTAAGTCAGAGTAGAATTTTAGTGATTTTAATATTTAAAATTGAAAAGTTGAGCAGTCCTACACTCTAGGGAGAAATGTACTCTTCAGTCTGCAAGGAAAATGTAGGTGAGGGATTAATATAAGTCTCACTTACATCATATTCTAACCAATATTTCTTTCCACCACTTTTGGGAGAAGTAAATGCTCAGAAAAGCACTCAGGCTTACCCACATATCAGAGAATAACAGGGCAGTAAAGCAGGGTCATGCCCTTGCCATCAGTGAGATGAAAGTTTATCCTATTATATTTTAAGACTTTAATAGAAGGAACTGCTGTATTTTCTCTCAATAACTCATTGACAAAGCACATCAGATATTTTCTTCTTAATACATATAGCTAATCTAAATCCCTTATGCTAGGTAAGCCTCCATTTAAGTTCCAGCACCAAACACAGTAGCTTACACAACAACTTATGGTTTAATTTCAACTCTAAAAAAAAAAGAGAAAGAAAGACAAGATGGATGGATGAGCACATGAACAGACAGACAAATGGACAGAGCTGAAATATGAACAGACTCTCTGGGCATTAGAATTATAGGTGCTATGTATTTACTTTGTTCTTTCTACTAATTTTCTATAATAAAGATGTATTACTTGGCATCACCAAAAATATTACTAATAAATCCTTAAGAATCATTTTCATATAAACAATCATCTTTAACAAGCTCTGTGCAACCATGAACCATTTTTAGCATAGGGACACGCTAACTTCTGACTTAACTCCTTCATTTAAAGTCTCATTAAGTCACCTCTCGGCTTTCTTTTCCCCACACTACATAACTCCAGTTGTTTGTGCTTTCTGTCCTATGACTTTCTCCTTGATCCCAAGCGTTAAGCATCTGATGTTTGACTCAAGAGATATAAAGATGATTCAAGTTTTCCTACTCCTGTCTCTGTTCAGCCTAAAGGAATGCCTGCATCCATTCACGATGTTATATACTCAGGGTCACACGCACTCTTCAAAAATCTGTACAGTAAAATTGTGTATTATATATCAGACACAGTATTATCTTCTAAGGTTGTCACTCTTAGTATGTTTTCTTGCTTTTACACATGAGGAAACGGTGGTAAAAGTTAAATAACTCGCCTGAGGTCATAGCCTGGCATCATGCAGACACATATATACAGGCTCAAAACCCTAGCCCTGCCCCTATTTCAGTGAAGGAGACAACCATCATCCCAGGCTATGAGATCAGAAATCTCAGCAAGAGGTTACATGGCTCTTTTTTCCAATCCATCCCAACATTCACTCAGTCCCCAGATTGTGTTTATTTTACTTCTCAAGCCCCTCAATAGCCCATGCCATTCTCTCTCTTGCTGCTGCTACTACCTGGGTTCAGCACAGCGCAGTCTCTTCAGAACCACAACTGCCTCCCAATGGGGTTCCTGCCTCCAGCATGGGCTCCCCATAACTCACACTGCCCTGGCAGCTTCCCAAGCACATCCTGATCTTGTCTCTGTCCACCAAGGCACAGAGAGCAAAACTTGCTTGCTTAGTGGAGATGCACCCATACTGTTACATGAAGCTGTTGTTAGTTTTCACTGCTGTATACTGTTCTGTTGTTTGAAAATACTCCAGATTATCTATCCACTCTCCCAAAGATGGACATGTAATATGGAGTCAGTTTGGAGTTTTGTAAAGGAAACATTTATAACATATTCAGTTACATAAGTACACAAGTGTCTCTAGAGTGTCTTTGCTGCTGTTGTTCAGTCGCTCAGTTGTGTCTGACACTTTGTGACTCCATGGACTACAACAAGCCAGGCTTCCCTGTCCTTCACCATCTCCTGGAGCTTACTCAAACTGATGTCCATTGAGCCAGTGATGCCATCCAACCATCTCAGCCTCAGTCGTTCCTTTCTCCTCCTGCCTTCAAACTTTCCCAGCATCAGGGTCCTTTCCAATGAGCTGGCTCCTCATATCAGATGGCCAAAATATTGGAGCTTCAGCCTAAGTATCAGTCCTTCCAATCAGTCCTTCCAGGACACCCGCTGACTCTGACTCCATTCTCCCCACAGGAGGCTGATGCACACTGATCGCCTTCAACGACATGAACCCCTTTCTCGTTGAAACAGCTGTGCCAGCTGTGGGCGGCCCACCGGGAGCGGCTGGAGGCTGAGCTGAATAACTAGAGCAGCTCAAGGCCGAGCACCTGGAGACCGGGGCAGCCCAAGGCTGGGTCTGACTTTATTTAGGATGGACTGGTTTGATCTCCTTGCAGTCCCAGGAACCGTCAGGAGTCTTCTCCAACACCACAGTTGGAAAGCGTCAATTCTTCAGTACTCAGCCTTCTTTATGATCCAACTCTCACATCCATACATGACTACTATAAAAACCATAGCTTTGACTATACGGCTCTTTGTCAGCAAAGTAATTTCTCTGCTTTTTAATATGTTGTCTAGGTTTGTCATAGCTTTAGATCCAAGGAGCAAGTGTCTTTTAATTTCATAGCTGCAGTCACTGTCCACAGTGATTTTGGAGCCCAAGAAAATAAAGTATGTCACTATTTCCATTATTTTCCCACCTATTTGCCTAGTGGTCACACATCTATGTCACTGGACATATAGAGTTTCAACTTTAAAAAAAAATGCCACGGTTTTCTAAATGGTTGGACTGGGTTGTTCAAAAAGTCCATTCAGGGTTTTCTGCATGATGATATGGCAAAATCTAAATGAACTTTTTGGCCAATCCAATATCTATATATATTTTTTTCTTTATTGTATCATTTCCAATTGCAATGACTAGCAGATGGTAGGAAATCAATAATGCATTAGGAACAGAAGAATGGAGAGGAGGAGGGAGGGTAAGGAAGAAGTAGGGAAGAAGCAAAAGAAGGAGAAATTTATAATACATCTCAATACTTGGTCAGGGAAATTGAACCAAATGTCTCAGGAGCTCACTCATAGTTGTCAGTAGAAGGCAGCCTTTACCTGGCTGAGATAAGCTAGCCCAATATCTGGAAACTTCTTTAAAAAGGAGGCTCACTCGCTCTAGGACAAACTTGCTATGCTAAGTCGCTTCAGTCGCATGCAACTCTGTGTGACCCCACAGATGGCAGCCCACCAGGCTCCACCGTCCCCGGGATTCTCCAGGCAAGAACACTGGAGTGGGTTGCCATTTCCTTCTCTAATGCATGAAAGTGAAAAGTGAAAGCGAAGTCGCTCAGTCCTGTCTGACTCTTCTCGACTCCATGGACTGCAGTCCACCAGGCTCCCCCATCCATGGGATTTTCCAGGCAAGAGCACTGGAGTGGGGTGCCATACATAACTGAGCGGTAAAGAATCCGCCTAATATAGGCGACACGGTTGGATCCCTGGGTCTGGAAGACACACTGGAGAAGGAAATGGCAACCCACTCCAGTATTCTGGCCTGGAGAATTCCATGGGTAGAGAACCTTGATGGGCTACTGTCCATGGGGTCATAAAGACTCAAACACGACTTAAGAAATTGAGCATGCATGAACCTGAGTCCCATCTATTGCTTTGTCCACAGGCAAACAGAATTCTACACAGAACATACTGGAACCATGACAGAGAGCACACAGCTCAAAGGCTGGAACTCCTCTGTGACAATGAATGACAATTTATACCATCAGTCTCCGAGGTTGGGGTCATGTAAAAACGTGGTTCCTTCAGAATTGGAGAAAACGAAATAGTTCAGAGGAAATATGGATCAGGAATTAATCCCCAGGGTGTGCAGCCACCAGTGAGGAATCCATAAAATGGCTGTTTCCAGGAAAGCAAAAGCTCGTAATGAGATCTTGTCCCTGAGTTACTGACTGGCTGGGTACAGCAAATCTGGCCTAATTGTTTTCACAATGGGAATTTAATTGAAGTGTCTTTGATGAGAAAAAAAAAAAGATTCCATGGATACGCTTATGATGACATCTCAGTTCTAACTGAGATGTTTTTGACATTCTGTAACCAACACAGAGGGGTGGCCCAAGGGACAAGCAGAGTCAGCCCTCCTAACCCCCTGGGCCCGACACTGCTGTGGAGACTGTCCTGCAGCCTATCACACCAAGACACGTGGTCCCCCCAAAGTCTTACCAAATCCACCAACAAAGGTGTGCTTCCTCAGGGCCCCAATTCAGCTTATAGTTGAATTGGGTTCTCAATAAGCGCTAAGCAGTTTTTAACCTTACCACAAACCCACATAATTTTATACACATTGCTTATATTTTATACTTGCATGCATATAAAATACATATATACATGTATATTTATATATATTTATACAGGACATGGATGAGGCATGTGGCTCCTGCAGTCAGATGACTTGGACTCACATCTCTCTAACACAGAATGGGACTCACCCACATAGGTAAGTTCCTGAAGCCCCATCTCCTTTGTAAAATGGGGTTAATCATACCTACTCAAAGGTTGTTCCAAAGGTGATTTGGATAAGATAATTTGTAAGGTAATACTCAAGGTAATATGGTAAACATTCGATACAAGCTAATCACACTAATACTGGTAGTAATAATGCTATTAAGCTGCTACCACATTTGCAGAAAGAGGGGCACAGTGTCTTAGAAAGTAAATGCCCACAGAAGAAATCCAGCTCCAGTAAACTCCAAAGTATTTCCAGTCCATTAGCATCGAGGTGGCACTCAGTCCTCATAAACCACCTGGCAGGGAGTCCCTCCCTCCCATGCTGGCATTCAAGGCCCTCAGAGCTGCAGACCCTCATCTTTCCAGCCTTTCCTCCCATGCTGCTGCTGCTGCAGAGTCACTTCAGTCGTGTCCGACTGTGTGTGGCCCTATGGACTGCAGCCCACCAGGCTCCTCTGTCTGCGGAATTCTCCCGGCAAGAATACTCAAGTGGATTGCCATGCCCTCCTCCAGGGGATCTTCTCAACTCTGGGATCGAACCTGGGTCTTCTGCATTACGGTCAGGATTCTTTACCACTGAGCCACAAGGAAGCCCTCCCGTGCTGCTATTACATATCAAATACCCACCCAGTGGTCACAGAGACCAGTCTGCTGGCTTCTATAACCTCCACTCCTAAAGTCCTTCCCCCTGAGCCGTTCTCTTTTAACCTGTTCTAGGAACCAATGGGTTGCTATCTAAGTGATTAGCCATGAGCCGGAGCAGGGAGTAAGTAACAGTGGATCTCAGGAGCAGGAGCGGGTACATATCACAGGGCAGAGTGGCTCAGCCTCTTAAAATACAGCATTAATTTTCACAATTTGTCTTATTAATAGCCTGCTGTGGAGAAGCACTGTATTAAAACTTTGATACACATGCCTTTCAATTCTCACCATCTATCTTAGGACACAGATAATACTAACCCCATTTTACAGACGAAAACACTGAGGCTCAGAGAGGCAAACTGGCTAAGGTCACATAAAAGTAAGTACATGGCTGTGTTTTGAATCCACACAGTTAACATCTGTGCCCACATCCCTTCCCACAATCGTGTGACCTAGGAAAGTGCCTATTCAGTGCAAGTTCACTGGCATCCTGAGTGATGGGCAAAGCTTAACAATATACAAGTTTGTGGACTGGTCCAACTGGAGGCTTGTCTTGGTATACTGGGCCCACCATCGTGTGCATCCCATTCAGGCTGGCTTCAAGGATGTGTGCTCTACAGGGTGACACAGTCCTCCGCCATCAGAAGGGCTACACATTTAGCTGAATGTGCCACTGTCGCTGTTTCAAAGTTCTTAACTCTTTTTTAACAGGAGACTGACCTCCCTGGGGGCTCAGACGGTAAAAGCGTCTGTCTACAATGCAGAAGACCTGGGTTCGATCCCTGGGTCAGGAAGATCCCCTGGAGAAGGAAATGGCAACCCACTCCAGTAGTCTTGCCTGGAAAATCCCATGGACGGAGGAGTCTGACAAGCTACAGTCCATGGGGTCACAAAGATTCAGACACGACTGAGCAACTTCACTTTCTGCCTTTTCATTTTGCACTGGCTCCTGCAAATTATGTAGCTGTTCCCAATCCCATTTCAAATGTTGGTATGTACAGCACTGCCAAGTCCCTGGGAAGTTTTCCGAGATGCTTAGGCATACATACTTTAGTTCAGCAATACCTAATAAAACCCTCATACATACGTAAACCTTTGGACCCATAATATCTACCTCTAACAATGGGCTTTGAGCAAAAAAATCTTAGATGAGGGTATAGATCAGCCTACAAAGATTCTCAACACATGACTAGCTACAAGAGCAAATGATGCAATTCCCAATAATTAAACACATTAGAATAATTTTATCCAATAAATAAACTGAACAGCCATTTTTAAAAATCATTTTAAAGTGACACATTTAATAAGGAAAGACAGTCCCAAAGGTAATGTTAAATTAATGTAAAAGTTAGAGTACCATGTACAGCAAGCTACACGTCTGTAAAAATGATTTGTTCTGCAGAATGAGTAAATGAACTATAGCAACTGCAGTATTCTCCTACCACAGAATGCTCCAGAGTAATGGGCAAAGAACAAACTGCTGATCCCTAAAATCAACCTGGTGGACTGTCATCCACAGCCCCAAAAGACCTTTAGGTTGTTCTGCATGGCATCAATTCTTGGTTGATATTAATTTTTAATATCACTGTAATTTTTAACACCCAAACTTTTTATTTACTAGAGAAGAATGGAGGAAGGAAAAGGAAGAAAGAAAGGTAAAGGAAGAAAGAAAGGAAAAGAAAGGAAGGGAAAGGAAGGAAAGGGATAAAGATAAAAAGAAGAGAAAGAGATGAAGGAAGGGAGAGGGAGGGAGGGAGGAGGAAGGAACTCAAACTGGCATCTCTGTTCCATAAGAGATTCCAGAGGAGTTCATTCAAATTTCGCTAAACTTTTCAACATGGTATTTCTGCCAAAAAGTGTTTACTGTCTGCCGGAGAGCCAGATTATCAACTGGTCCTGCTTTACAAGATTAACAGGAACTCTGCAGAAAACAGAGCTGCAAAAGGAGTGCCAGCTATATGTCTGCTTTCCACTGGAACCACAGGACACTGACGAGCTGTTACGGGTTCTTAAATCTAGAGGCTCCACAGACTTACCTGGAAAACGGTAAATATATTAATTCCCAGGAGTCAGCCCGGGCCGATAAAACAAGAATCATCACAATGAATCCACATTTTAAACACCCCTCAATGCTGCATTAATATACAACACAAAACCAAAGGGCAAAGGAGATGGGGAGGAAAAATAATCAATAGGCATTCACTAAGATATTTCAAAAGACCTTACTTGTAAATGGCACAGAATGCTCTCCTGGCTAAACACCATTGTTTCCAATTCAGTCATCACCTCCATTTTCAATAAAACAGCTTACTGCACTTGTCAAAGTTAGTACCTTTAAGGCACCACACCACTCTAAAAACAGCATTTATTCACCATTACAACCTATATTATCTAGTGCTTTACACTCTCCAAGTGTAGAGCATCCCATTTATTATCTTATTAAATCTCCGTACTACTCTTGTGAGGGCTGCCCTGGTGGCTCAGCTGGTAAAGAATCGCCTTCAATGCAGCAGACCTGGGTTTGATCCCTGGGTTGGGAAGATCCCCTGGAGAAGGGAAAGGCTACCCACTCCAGTATTCTGGCCTGGACAATTCCATGGACTATATAGTCCATGGAGTCGCAAAGAGTCGGACACAACTGAGCGACTTTCACTCACTCTTGTGAGGGAGCTCAGGCCAGCTTTAGCCCGCTTCCTGGAGTCCAACAGCAAGTAAATAACTAAGTAGAAAAAAGAGGAAGAGAAGTATTCTGTATTACTGGGTTCAAGATTCCCTCTACACCGAATTTCCCAACAAACCCTTTCAGGCTTCCCTGATCTGCACGTGCCCCTCCTGCCAGCGCCCTTTTTACTCATCCTCATGTACCCTTTTCAGCTCATAAGAAGAATTACCTGGCATTCATTCAACAAATGGCCAGAGAGCTGTCTCTGTGAGCCCCGCACTGTGCCAGAGGTGGGGGTTCAGCAGGATGGGAAAGCAGAGAAGACCCTGATTATAAGGATGACAATTATATCTATTGCAGGGGATTCTTACTGAGTGAAAAATAAGGCTCCTGTCCAGATGCTATATTTACAGAAAAGTCCTTGGTTTTCCATGTTCAATAACTAGAAGCTCATTCTGCTAATTGTCTCATCATTCACTGATACATGGGAAATTAAGGTCAATATAATCAGAGGCATCTTGTTTGGGGGCATGAATACAGTAGGCTTTTTGTCTTATTGTTTATTAGATAACAATACCCTCAAGCCCTTTATCATCACAATCAAGGCTTAGAAATAATTACTAGGTAAAGTTGACAAAATTAGAATATTTTAATATATTTCAGTGAAAACAAGTTTGGAGGTCAACTAAAAAGGCCAGTGTCAAACAAACACAAGGAAGTTACCTGTCAAATTTTCTCCTGGGGGAAAAATACATCAGAGTAGGGAAAAAATAGATACACAACAAGAAATGCCCAACAATTAGTCCCTAGAAACATGCAAATTAATTACACTATTTGTGAATCACCAAATGAATGCTTGAGATTTGGGATGTTTTAATCCAGAAATTTAAAAAGTAAAAATGTTGTATACCTTATTTAACAGCATGCAGAGTAACTTCAATAGTAACAAAAACTTATTGAACTAAGAACAGCTACTCATCTCAGTCATTTAATCTGACTGAGGGGTTTTTTTGTTTCTTTTACTATACTCCAGGAGGAACATTTTGGATATTTTATAAATGGCGAGTCAACATAACCAATGATATTAACACACATGCTACTAGGCTGAAATCTCCATATCTCAGAAATAAGGTTTGCAAGCATCAGTGGACAAGCCAAAGTTCTTAGACACGGATAGGTGAAGACATGGGCCATCACGATGCTTGATGCTGAGTATGGGATTATGGTCTTGTCACTCAAAAGCAAAAGAAATCCAGCTCTATACTATCATGAACAGCATGAGTCCCCACTGACAGTGATAACTGAAAGTCTGCTTCATGATAACAGAAACTTTTTATTTACCACCCAACACACACCGTTATACTGAAAGGGCAAAGTCCAAGAAAATAGTTTTACAAGATGATTCTTTTAGGATTACATTACTTGGATAAAGTAAATGCTATTAAAACCAAATCTTGTGCATATCAATTACATTTCCACACGGTACAACAAAAATCTGTTAATAATAAGAACCAGAGGCTGACAGAAGTACATTTTAAAGTCTAGAAGCAAACATGAATTAGCAAGAAACTAATAAGTCTATCCTGGAAAGGAAGGCTTCAGAGGGCAAAAACCATGACTTTTCATTCTGAAAAATCATATAGAGTGAAGTAAGTCAGAAAGAGAAAAACAAATACTGTATATTAATGCATACATGTGGAATCTAGAAAAACAGTACAGTATGGACACCAAGGAGGGGAGAGAAAGGGTGGGGTGGATTGGGATTGAAACAGATACACGACCATGTATAGAACAGCTAGCTAATGAGAACCTACTGTACAGTAGAGAGAATGCTACTCAGCGCTCTGAGGTCTTCTAACAGGGACGGAAATACAAAACAGAGGGATAAATGTATACGGGCCGCTGATTCGTTTTCCCGTACAGCAGAAACTACACAGCACTGCAAAGCAATTATACTCCAATAACATTTTAAGTTAAAAAAAATCTAAAACAAAACACTCCATTCTCCACTTCCAAGAGTAAATAAATGCCTGTGCCTACTTGCTAGGTCACTTCAGTCATGTCCAACTCTTCTGCAGCCCTATGGACTATATAGTCCACCAGGACCCTCTGCCCACGGCATTCTCCAGGAAAGAACACTAGAGTGGGCTGCCACGCCCTCCTCCATGGGATCATCCCGACCCAGGGATCAAACTCGGGTCTCTCATGTCTCCTACACTGGCAGGTGGGTTCTTTACCACTAGTGCCACCTGGGAAGCCAGTATCCTACTCTATATACTCAAGTACATGCCCACAAAAACTGACTTTTAATTCTTTTACCTTGGGTGGATTCATTTTTCTATTCTGTGATGTGGCCAAGTGTCAAAGCTGTGCAGTGCATCGCCCCCAGCATCTCTGACTCTGAAAATCTGGACAGTTCCTCAGAGCACCATGCAACCTTGGAACTACAGCAGGTGGGGTCACAGCGTAAGCCAAGAAGAGAACCCAAAATCCAGGACAATTCAGTCCAAGTCAAACGCCTGGGCTTCCCAGGTGGCTCAGTGGATAAAGAATCTGCCTGCAATGCAGGCGACGCATAAGACACAGGTTTGATCCCCAGGTCGGGAAGATCCCCTGGAGGAGGGCATGGCAACTTACTCCAGTATTCTTGCCTGGAGAATCCCAGGGACAGAGGAGCCTGGCAGGCTGCAATCCATAGGGTCACAAAGAGTTGGACACGAGTGGAGTGACAGAGCATGCACACACACGTACAAACGCCTGCACTGACCCCTGCATGTTATGCTCTTCAGTGCTTCACTCTCACACTGGAGCTAAAAGAGAAGGGTTCCTACTCCCATGACTCTCGAATTGAGGGGCTTATAGCCCCAGAGATGGTGAGCCTGCAGAATGCAAAATCACAACATGGACTAACTCCCTGAAACATAATGGGAAACAACCATAATGTTTCAACATGAAAACAGTACACGTTCAGGATTAGAATCAAAAGTTACATGAATTTTTAAGAAGATGAGGATAATAGCAGCAATAAAAGTCATGATGTTGAGCACTAATATTTATTGACCATTATTGGCAGGCATGGGTTTCCCTGATGTCTCAGATGTCTCAGATGGGTTTCCCTGATATCTCAGATGGTAAAGAATCAGTTTGCAATGTAGGAGACACAGGTTGAATCCCTGGGTCAGGAAGATCCCCTGGAGGAGGAAATGGCAACTCACTCCAGGATTATTGCCTGGGAGGAACTTTCCTGGTGGCCCAATGGTAAAGAATCTGCCTTCGATGTAGGGGATGCAGGTTCCATCCTTGATCAGAGAACTAAGATCCCACATGCTGTGGGGCTACTGAGCATGTGCTCTGGAGCCCTCATGCCAGAACGAAAACGCACTCTAGTATTCTTGCCTGAAAAATCGCTCAGACAGAGGAGCCCAGAGGGCTACAGTCCCTGGGGTCACAAAGAGTCAGACATGACTTAGCAAGTAACACTTTCACTTTCACTTCACTTTCATAGGCAAGCACTGCTCTAAGCTCTCTGTGCGTATAATCTCATTTGATCCGCAGAACAGCCCTCTGAGATAAGGATATTATCCCCAATGTACAGATGAAGAAACTGAAGCTTAGAGCAGTGAAGTACATTTAGCAAGGACATATATTTAGTTTCCAAGGTTGTTTCTAACCCCAGAATCTAGTCAGTTACCGTGACACAGGACAGGAAAGCCCCTGCACAGGGCTGGAGGTGCCAGGCTGGATGTGCAATGAAGCAGATCTATAGTGTGAACAAAGGAGCCAGGTATGGGAAGACGAGAGGCTCTGCGGGTGCCTTAGGGCTTGTTTCCCAGCTCCTGGTTCCTGTCTCTTGGGAGGCCTGATGACTGGTACAGAGCTACCTCTGTATTCACTTACTAAAGTCAGTTTCCATCACTTCCCGAAGCGTAACGGAGACAATGGGTACCATGTTGAAGAGGAAATGTGAAAAGGAAAAAGGTGTGCAGTGGTCTTTCTTACTAGACTCCAGTGGCGCGCGTGCAGGCGCCCCGACGTCTTCTATGCAGCTCACATGTTTCAGAGGGAAGGGCACACCCCCTCCCCGACACCCACCCTGCAGCTCCAGGGGCAGATGCTGACTGGTGAGGGTCAGTCAGCCCATATCAGCCTCTGACCACTCTTATTGGCCCAGGAGGAAGCAGGTGATCGAGGCTGACTCAGAGACTCAGAGAAAGGCCATTTTCCCCACGGCTGGCATGGGTTCTCTTGCACTCACAGGTCTCTTTCCCTCACTTAAATGAGGACAAATAAGTGTGCTACCCTAGTTGCTCCCGGCAGCTAAGAGCTAACCCAACTTGGGAAAAAACTGGACATACAGGGCAAGGTGGGGCCCAAAGAACACCAGCTATGACACCTGGTTACAAGGTAACAGAGCTCCTCACTGAGAGGAAGGGTCGTGTCGTTGCCGGCAGCATACACTCTAGAGCCAAACCGCCTGGACTTGAAGCTGATTCTGACACTCACTGGTCATGTTAGCTAGTATAAGTTACTTACCTTCTCTAAGCCTCAGGTTGTAAAGAGGGATAAGAATAGTTCTAACCTCATGGAGTTTCTTTGAGGATTACATGAATTTACATATATAAATTCATAAATATATACATACATCAAGCACTTAAAACAGTGCCTGGCATTTAACAAACGTATATAAGAGACGGCTGGGTGAGTCAGGGTGTCTGCAATTTACTGTGGAAGGCAGCCTGATTAGAAGAGGGGACAGAATAAGTAGAGAGAGTGTATAAAAGGACATCTCTGAGGCATGCAGTGCTAAGCTGGACTCTGGAAAAACTGAGACGAGTGCAAAATATCACCTCACTCCAGGCTCTGGAAAGGATGCCAATTCCATTCCATAAAAACTGCAGGAAGAAAATGTCTTACAAAGTTAACAAAGGAAGAAAGCATATTAGAAATGCCCAGTTGTGTGATACACAGATAGGGAAAGACTGACAGAGCTCTTGCCCCAGAAGATGCCACAGCTGCAGAGACATCGGCAGGAGGCCAAAACTGGATTTATGTAAAGAGACACGGAGCAAGGCTTAGCCAGAGTCTACGGGAGACTCACTGTGGGCCATCTCTGAATTGAGCCGACAGGCCATGCACAGGACAGAATGACATCTGGTTTCCCATCATACGCCCACACCTGCTACCTAACACACAGCGTGAAGGTCTAATTTTAGACTCAGCAGCCGTGACAGCCTCTTTTTTTCTTTATAAAAGCACTGTCCACATTTCATCCTCTGGGTGCACTGACTAGTCACTACTCACACTCTCTGCCAAGGAGGGGAATGGAAGTAATATTGGGTCCTTTTTCTTTGATGTACCCCCCAAGATCATCCAGTCATTCAGAATGTCTGCCTAAAACACCCTTCTAAATCCACATCAAGACCTAAGAAAATGTAGGTTTCCCAGAGCCTGGATCACAGCTGTCATCATACCATCCCTTGCTCAGAAACCTTTGTGTGACCACTTGTTGCCAAAGGAACAAAACCCATTCTCCATAACCTGGAACCTAAAGCAATCTACAGTTTGAAATTAAGTCCATCCTTTTATAACTGTCCATATTCCTGCCTCACCACTTGGGGTCATATCTTAGCTCAGTGACTTAGTGATGCTATCACTTTGGGTACGTTATTTAGCCTGAGCTTCAAAACACTACAGGCCAAGGATCTAGCTCTGACCTTGACATAGTAAGTCAGTAAATACTGTCTGCTGGGTCACTAACCAAAAGGAGAGTGTTTTGCAGAGGACGAGAACTAAAAAACCAAAGAAAGGAGAAAGTGTAGTTGGCTAAAGCTTTTTTAGAGAAGAATCTGATAATATGTATCAAAATGTAAAATGTACATAAACTTTAACCCAGAAATCCCACTTGCTGCATCTACTCTAAAAGGTGATTGAATAAGTGAGGAACTATGTAACTACAATGATTTCATCAGAGCTTCCTAGGTAGCTCAGTGGTAAAAAAAATAAAAAATAAATAAAAAAAAAAACCTGCCTACTCAGGTTCGATCCCTGGGTCAGGAAGATCTCCTGGAGGAGGAAATGGTAACCAATTCCAGTATTCTTTTTTTTTTTTTTTAATTTTATTTAGTTATTTTTTTTTTCAGTGGGTTTTGTCATACATTGATATGAATCAGCCATAGAGTTACACGTATTCCCCATCCCGATCCCCCCTCCCACCTCCCTCTCCACCCTTCCTCTGGGCCTTCCCAGCCCACCAGGCCCGAGCACTTGACTCATGCATCCCACCTGGGCTGGTGGTCTCTTTCACCACAGATAATATACATGCTGTTCTTTCGAAACATCCCACCCTCACCTTCTCCCACAGAGTTCAAAAGTCTGTTCGGTACTTCTGTGTCTCTTTTTCTGTTTTGCATATAGGGTTATCGTAAAACTTATTGGCTCTTGGGTGGTCCAATTCCAGTATTCTTGCCTGGAAATGCCATAGACAGAGGAGCCTGGCAGGCTACTGTCCATAGGGTTGCAAAGAGTTGGACAAGACTTAGCAAGTAAACAACAACAAAGCAATTTTATCACACCATTGTTTATAACAGCAAAAAATTCAGAAACAATCTAAATGCCAATTAGGATTGGATGAAGAAAATTATGCAAATAGGCACAACTGTTAGAGGATGAAAACTGCTTCTTTTTCACTTGAATTGCTTAGTACTTTTTACAAGATACGTGTATCATTTTTTTCCAGAATCAGACTATTCAAAAAAAAAAACCAATTTTTAAAAACACACAAAGGAAAAAAGTCCTGAAGGATATTCTCCCTGGATTATCTGGGCCAGTTTTCATTTTATAAAGAACTGATGAAGCTTTAGTAAAGTTTTTCAGACTCAATAACCCAGAGAGCTGACAAAATGAGGCTGAAATGAGGTACTAATATATGAAATGAAAGACTTCTGTATTTTTTACATAAAATCAGCCAACTCTGTCCTTTTACTATTTCTTAAAAAAAAAAAAAAAAAAAAAGGGTTGGGGAGCTCTATTCTTTATCTATAATTTTTATAGTTAGTCTCAAACATCTATGACTTGTGTGAAGTTCTTGGCATGGGGAAACTGACAGGGAAAAAAAAAAGCTAGTGGGCGGTTCAGAGTAAACCCACCTGAGATGCTAGTAAGACTTGGCATTCACAATCAGTGTGCTGTTGGAGCATTCTAGAATTGTCACTATAGTACCAAAATTATGGGGAGCAGAAATGATCTGCGCCAGGGATGGGGTTTCAGATGGATCTTAGACTTCTGGTTTTTAGTTATTTGGGTTTGGAGGCTTTACTTGCCTTAAATGATAAGTGAATAAAAAATTCAAACCATACAGAATAGCAAAACATGCAGTAAATTATCCTCCGATATCAGTTCACAGCAATAATCACTATTAACATTTGGTGCTTGTTATAGTTTGTTTTTGTTTGTAAACCTACCTCAAAGGAAGTAATCATCTCTCACCCGTTATACTGGCAAAAAATTAAAAAGTATGTTAAGTTCTGGCAATGTTACAGGAAATGAGCTTTCACGTGCTGTTGATGTGAGTGTAAATTAACACATTAACATATTGGTTATAGGAACTTCCCCTGTGGTCCAGTAGTTAAGCACCCACCTTGCAATGCAGGGGATGCAGGTTCAAACACTGGTCAAGGAACTAAGAATCCACATGCCGCAGGGAAACCAGGCCTGTGTATCACTACGAGAGTCCTCACAACTCAACAAAGATTGCAACCAAGACCCAGCTCAGCCAAATAAATATTTCTTAAAAACCATATTGGTGACAGAATCTATATAAACCTAAAATATGCATACCTTGAGAACCAGTCACATAACTTTCATTGAGGAATAATTCATATACCATAATGTTTATCCCTTTAAGGTATATAGTTCAGTGGTTTTTGTATACTCGAGAGTTACGCATCATCAACACTAGTTCCATAATATTTTTATCATCCCCCCAAAAAAATTCCATCTCCTATCCTCCTTGCCCATGGCAAACACTAAATCTACTTTCTATCCCTATGAATCTGCCTGTTGCGGACATTTAAAATAAACTGACTCAAACAATATATGACCTTTTGTAACTGGCTTTTGTCACTGAAAATAGTGTGTTCAAACTTTATGTAACATGAATCATTACTCCATTTCTTTTTATGGCTGAATAATATTCCATTGTATGGATATACCATTTTTGGTTACATATTCATCGGATGGTGGATGTTTGACTTGTTTCTACATTCTGCCTATTAGGAAAAATGGTGCTATGAACATTCCTACAAATCTTTGTGGACAATACAGTGTAGATCTGCTGGGTCAAGTGATAACTCTCTTTAACTATTTGAGGCACTGAAAAACCATTTTCCATAGCAGCTACACCACTGACATTCCTTTCAGCAGTGTGTGTGGGTTTCGATTTCTCTACATCCTTTCCAGCACTTGTTACTGTGTTTTTTTAACTATAGTCAGCCTACTAGGCTCAAAATGGTATCTCACTGTGATTTTAATTTGCATTTTCCTAAACACTAAAGATGCTGAATATCTTTTCATATGCTTATTGGCCATCTGTATACCTTTTTAGATAAATATCTACTCAAATGTCTTAGCCATTTATTTACTAAGTGGGTTGTCTTTTCATTACTGAGTTATAATAGTCCTTTATATATTCTGGATACAAACTGAACTGAAACCCTTATCAGATTTTGCAAATACTTTCTCCCAATCTCTGAACTGTCTTTTCACCTTTTTGGTGTCCTCTGAAGTTGAAAAGTTTCTAATTTTGATGAAGTCAAATTTACCTTTTTTTTTTCTTTTGTTGCTTGGGCTTTTGGTGCCATACTAAAAAACTACTGCCTAATTCAAGATCACAAAGATCTAGCCCTATGTTTTTTCCTAAGAGTTTTATAGTCTTAACTCTTTGATTTAGGTCTTTGATCCATTTTGAGTTAATTTTGGGTTTGACATGTGGTAGAAGTCCATCTTCATTCTTCTGAAGGTGGATATCCAGTTGTGCAAGAATACTCTGTCCCCATTGAATTATCCTGGCTCTTTAAAATCTACCTGAAGCTTGACTGTGACAGTGGTTACATAACTGTATATGTGTGTGTTTGCCAAAAAACATTGAACTGTATGCTAAGAACTTCACTGTTTGTAAATAATAACTCAATAAGCCTGACAATTAAAATTTCCCCTTTAACATAATACTATATATCAACTATATTTCAATAATGAAATCAATTTTCCTTCAGAGAAACATTCCCATATAGCATATTCAAGGATCATACACTTCACAAATATTATAGTACTGTTTAAAATAAAGAGCAGTACTGCTTATAATCAAGAGTAATTAGAAATCATCTGAACATCTGTCAAAAAGGAAAACAGCTAAAGAGAATGTAGTATAATGATAGGATTGAACATTATGCAACAGTTCAAAGGAATAATCTAGATTTTACAGACATCAAATGGATAAGGCTTAGAAACATTCTACAAAATGAAAAAGATAAGTGCACAATGATTTGAACAGAATGAACGCATGCATGTAAAAAGGATAAACAAAACTATATTATATAGGTTTTATGAGTATCTAAAGTCCATCCTAGGGGAGATCAGTCCTGGGTATTCATTGGAAGGATTGAAGCTGAAGCCGAAACTCCAATACTTTGGACACCTCATGCGAAGGGTTGACTCATTGGAAAAGACCCTGATGCTGGGAGGGGTTGAGGGCAGGAGGAGAAGGAGACGACAGAGGATGAGATGGCTGGATGGCATCACCGACTCGATGGACATGAGTTTGAGTAAACTCCAGGAGTTAGTGATGGACCGGGAGGCCTGGTGTTCTGCGATTTATGGGGTTGCAGAGTCGGACACGACTGAGTGACTGGACTGAACTGAACTGAAAGTTATCTCTTAAGGGTCTAGAAGAATACTCAATGCATTGAAAACATTCACTTCCTCTGGAGAAGGCAAAAGGGCATCAGGATTAGACAGGACAATCAGAAAGGAGTTGAGCTGTCATTTTTCCCCCCCAAAGGGAAATCTATTTATTGACTACTTGTGTGATTAAAAATCAATACTATATAATTTATGTGAGTTTTAAGCAGAGGTTATAAGAATAAAATCATAGCTTTTTAATATGTGTGCTCATTTGTGCTTCCCTGAACCCTACTACACACACACAAATGGACATGTGCGTGCGCGCTTGCACACACACACACGCACACACACACAGGTGATCTTACCAGTTTGGATTTTCCATACTTTCCCTGAAGACAGACTCTTCTTTCATGGATGCATACTGTGTCCACGTAAGGCAGTGACTCCTTATAGCCATGTTCCTTTCCTGAGGATTGCACCACGATTCCTCTTCTAATTGGATATTAGGCACCTTTAAAATGTTCACCTGTCCAAAAGGGGGAGAACGGCTTTCTGAATTTAGGAAGAGCAAGCTATTAATATATCAAGACGCTGTCCAGAGTTGCTTCCAATCTTGGGGAATTAAGAGGACAAGCGATCCTGATATATGGATGATGGTTCACCAATGGCTGTAAGTCCCCGATAATCAAACACACAACGACCTCACTAAAGGCTGGTGAGGACATGCAAATGGGCTAGAATTTATGCAGGCTGTACAGTCTCTGGCCCAATTTCCCTAACTGCTAAACACTAAGCAGGTTATCAACCTCCCTCATGTCTCCTCTAGGGCTGGTTATGGCCTTCTTAAATTGACGGATTCTAACTGGGCCCACTTACGGCTCACGTGCAGGATAAAATTTTTTCTTCATTTTAAACTCTGCCCAATATCTAGAAATGTATGCTTTCTTGGGTGAAGGAAACATGGAAAACTACAAAGGCAGAATCGTACAAGTCAGAGGTGTCCTTAAATTATTTAAGAATAGAGATACAAGACAAAGTTGAATGCCTTTTTAAATAATAGATTCAAAGCGTGTATATAGGGCAAAGGGAGGGTACACACTCTGTGAAAAAAGCCAGCAATAATTTGCTGCATATACTGCAATATACTGCTATCTGGAAAATAAAAGAAAGTTCATTTTCATTGTCATATCAGTCTTCTTTCCAGTAGAGAAAGTGACAATCTTCATCCATGTTTAGAAAGTGATGGAAGCTGCCATGTTTTCTATATACAGCACAGCTAAACAATTTGCAAGCTGCCTGGCAGGAGCCTTGGGTTTTACATCACATACACAATCACTTCTGGGTTGAAAAGATCACATGAAACATGTTTTAAAATATGCATTAAGACGTTCTCCTCTTATTCCCTAATGATTCCAAGGATTTTTGTCAATAATCACTCTATGGTTAAGGCAATGTGATTAAAATTTTCCACTCACCTTTTTCCAGCAATCATCAGAATGCTTAAGGATTTCAAAGAGAAAAAACAATTTGCTATCATGAAGATTTCATCATCAACACCATCACTTTACAGAAACACACACAAAGAGACTTACAGAGGGTACTGAGAACATTATACTACCAAAACCATTCTCTCTGACAGTGAAATGGAAACTGAAGCTTTTCTCTTCCTTACTGAAGATCAGATGAAATATTTACCACCTGCCCACTTCTGATCATTCTTACCTAAGAGTCATATCTAACCATGGACAGATCAGAAAAGATGGTCACTTCATGCAAAATATCCAAAGTATCTTTTAAAATAATTGCAGTCCATTTCTATGTACACTAAGCAGCCTCCACAAAAGAGAGACAAAACATACAGGAAAAAAAAAACTATCTCTGGTAGCACCTATCAAAACTGAGGCTGGAGAGGAGGCAGATGTCTTCCTTTGAAAGGCTAGGAGACAGGAGAACTGGGAAATTTCTAACACTTCTTTACATCAGAAAATGCTATTTCTTTTCATGACTATTTGAAAATTACCCAGTGTTACACAAAATCTGATTAAATTTTGAAATGAGTTTACCTTCCTTAAAATTTCTGGAACCACATTCTGACAGACTGCAATCCTCTTTCTATAGATGATCCCTGTTGACACATCTAGAAACAGAAAATGTTTACACTCAAAAAAAAAAAAAAAACTGAAGGAAATGTACTCTTATTTTAATGTCAATAAACTTTTTAATATCAACCTCAATTTTCTATATGGAGAATTCCTAAAGAAAATGTTTTAGCTCAAAACCCAGCTTCCCTGACCACTTTCCTGGACCAAATCCCTCCAAATATCTGTGAACCCACCAGGCTCCTCTGTCCATGGGATTCTCCAGGCAAGAACACTGGAGTGGATTGCCATGCTCTCCTCCAAGCGAATCTTCCCAACCCAGGGATCAAACCCAGGTCTCCTACATTGCAGGCAGATTGTCTACCAGCTGAGCCACCAGTGAAGCACATTCTAAAGTCAAGAAAAAAAGAACTGCAAATGGGGACTTCCCCAGAAGTCCAGTGGTTATGACTCCTCCTGCTAACACAGGCGGCGTGGGTTCGATCCCTGGTCTGGGAACTAAGGTCCAACATGCTGCAGGGTACAGCCAAAAGGAAGTTTTTTAAATAATAAAATAAGAAAGTCTATTTCTGAAGTCTCCAATGAGACTTTTAAAAAGACTCACAAATTGTTCACTGCTCTGGACTATCAATGTCAACACTCCAGTGGCCATGGCCGATGAGCCTTCTGCTCAGCTCCAGCTAAGAATGTTTTAACAAAACAATGGAGGATCTAATTCTGTCACCATCTGCACCAAATGAGTTTTCAAGCACCAATTTCTGGCTATGAATTTAAACCTATTATTAATTACATTAGGCATACTCTTCTGTCATAGGGAAGCAGACTCTCTGTGGCTGGAACTATTCTGTTCTGGAAAAAAGTTTACAGAATAGCATTAAGGGCATTTAAAAAAAAAAATGTGATAAATTTGAATTGAAAAAAAAAGGAAAGCAAATCAAAGAAAAATATAACTCTGAAGCGTTGTCTTTTGCTCTGTGAATTACATGACTCAGCCAAGTTCCTTCATGGTTTCTCAAAGCTTGGACTATAACACTGTAACAGTCCTGAACCTTGGTGCAAACACCCTGAATGCTCTGAAGTTGTTGGGAGGATGAAAACCTGGTTCATCTCCTCTGCTCACTGGCACCCTTTGGCCATCTCATCCAATGTCTGCAGCACACATAGAGAAAATGGATGAGCCACTCCTGGAGGCAAAGATACCCCTGTCGATTGCAGAAATTATAATTAACCACTTTGGAATATGCATGCTGTTCTATCGCTTGATTCTTCTCAGCAACCTAAAGGCAGGCTGTTATTACTTTCCCATTTGACAGATGAAGAAATAGAGCCTCCAAGAAGTTAGGTCATGTAGATAGGAACGAAATCAGGACCTGAAATCAAACTTCTCTAATACCATGTAAAACCTTTCTCCCATGAGTGCAGGTACCTGAGAAAATCGTTTTTTTTCATCGTATTTATAGAGCTATGGAAATGCAGAAAAGACCCTCGCAAAGACAGTTGTCTCTTCACCAAGCAGAGAGAAGGCCTCAGCGTCACGAAATGAAGAGCAGCATCTCATGTTTTCCTAGAAGAGGTTCAAGAGCCTGGTAGACCGGACCTGGCTGCCTGGCTGTCTCCAAAGGTTTATACGTTGACAATGAGCACTACTATAGCTTCCTTCGTTGCCTAACTCTCGAGTTCAAACACTGAGGGTGAAAACACTTCTACCAGAGATGTGAAGGACAGAACAGGAAAGACCCCTACACTCCAGTCCAGCGGTCAATAAACATCTTCTGTAGAGTGCCAGAGAGTAAATAAATATGTTAGGTTTTGTGGGCCATACAGTCTCTGTTACAAATCCTCTGTTGTGATAAGGAAAGAGGCACAGGCAACACATAAAAAAATGGGCATAGCTGGGTGCCAATGAAACTTTATTTACAACAACAGGCAACACAAGGATAACTTGTCAAGCCCTGCTCTAGTCAATACTGAACCATATTGTTAGGCACAGTTCTGACTCCACAATCCAATCACTTTACAGTCACATCTCATATACATGCTATTAGTCACACCTATTTTGTCATAAAATGATATGTGAATATATTAAAGGACATAGCCATGTAACCTCAGTTAAGTTACTTAACCTCTCTACACCCTGGTTTCTTCATTCATTAAAAAGGAATTATATCGTTCTGAGGATTAAGTTAATAAAAATAAAAGCACCTGGTACACATTAAGTATTGAAAAATGTTAACTGTCACAGCTGTCATCAATTCTTAATGGAAAAGACAAGAATGAAAGACAAGCCTTCTACTTCTGAAAAGGCTGGGTGCTCTTTCTGATCAGCCACCTCGAATACAGAGCTATATGTTTTAATAATCTGTTTAAAATATCACAGGCCACACACACACACAGAGACACACATCTTTACAAAACTCAATAACACTTACCTTTTCTTTCCTCCACAGTTTTTACAGAGATGACATTTTTATCCATGGGGTTTGGATACTAAATAAAAACACACAAAGAAAAATTACCATTCATTTTTTGCCAAAATGAATTACTTTATAGCAACCACTTATTACAGGAACAGTAAATCTTTTACAAGCAATCTCTTGGGGCTTCCCAGGTGGCGCTAGTGGTAGAGAACCTGCTTGCCAATGCAGGAGACCCAGGAGATGCAGGTTCGATCCCTGGGTTGGGATGATCACCTGGAGAAGTGAATGGATACCCATTCCAGTATTCTTGTCTGAAGAATCCGATGGACAGAAGAGCCACGTGGGCTACAGTCCACGGGGCTGCAGAGTCTGATGCAATTGAAGTGACTTCACATAACACACACAAGCAATCTCTAAGGCCAGTTTGCAATCAAGTGTCTTAATTTTACTAATTCAGAATAGATCAGTGAGATGCTGTTATCAATTGTACCTGTATGAAATCTAGAGAAACCATCTTTGGAGTCATCCTAGCTCTGGGTGGAGAAGGGAAGGTTAGGTTAAGCTTAATAACAATACTGGGCTTCCCTAGTAGCACAGACGGTAAAGAGTCTGCCCGCAATGCGGGAGACCAGGGTTCCATCCCTGGGTCAGGAAGATCCCCTGGAGAAGGGAATGGCAACCCACTCCAGTACTCTTGCCTTGAGAATTCCGAGGACAGACCATGGGGTCGCAAAGAGTTGGACATGACTGAGCACTAAAGAGCAACAATAATAATACTATTAATATTGAACCAGCCTCGAATAACTCAGGAGTATTCTTTGTACGAGGCACTGTGTTAAACACTTTACTTGCATGATCTTTTTTAAAATCAGCCTCACTGTTGTGACTGGGTCATGGGATATCACTGTCTTTCGAAACTAGATGGAAACTAAAGAAAATCAGAAAACTTAAGGTTGCCCAGTTGGTTAGCAGTAGAGCCACAGAGTTAAACCCGGCCTAAAAGCAGTGCATTCCTTCACTGTCGCCCTTTACTACTGCCTGGGGGGCTGGGTGGGCATCACAGGAGTGTAATCACAGGAGTCTGTGCCAGGTCCTCAATGAGTGTGTCTATGTGCATGGCTGAGTCACTGAGCAGTACAACAGAAACTGGCACAGCATTGCATCAGCTGCATTTCAATAAAGAAAAACATGCAAAATAAATACTTTATGGATTAAATTCCCCTGAAACACAATTTGGACGTTAAAAGAGCTGATAATAGCTACCAGTTTTGTCCTAGGCAGCTAAATACATTATTTCAGTTTAATTTTCAAAACTATTCCTTAAGTTACATGCTGGGGTGTTTTGTTTTGTTTTTTTTCCCTTCCACCTGTGAGAAATAAGGCTTGGATAAACTAGGTAATTTGCTTAAAATCACTTAGTTAATGAGCATCAAGACTGTAATTGAGCCACAGATACTTTCCTTTGCCTTCAAGGCCTGCCCACCTAACCTATTTTCAAACAGCTCAGTCACTGAGATCCCACCCTTTCCAGGTCTCGGATGCAAAAAAAAGACTCGGAGGGTATAAGTCCTCAGAGCTATAGGACAAGCAGGCTGCTCACCAGGCCTGCCGGCCGCCCCTCGGGTCCTGTTCCCAGAGGCACACTGCTTCCTTGGAGATCTAATCCGAGAGGAAAATCACAGGGAAGTCTTATCCAAAGCAGCATAAGGTGCTGAGGGGGAGACCAAAGCAGCGGACGGGTGGGGGCGTGGGCAGGAGACAGAGCCCTCCGCTTGGTAGGCTTGAGCTGTAGGCCTTCTGAACCCAGGAAATGGTGGAGGAAATTCAGTGAGCAGGGTTCCCCCCGACCCCGCAGCAGCTGTGTGCCCGCGGGCACCCGTGTGTGTATGTATGTGTGGATGAGAGGTTGACTCACTGATTTCCAGGGAAAAGGGTCCATCACTTTCACACGTTCTAAAAGATATCTGTGGCCCCAAAAGACAAGGGATTAGAATACAGACTCTGAAAGGGCAGGGCTTCTCTATCCCACCACCTAGCAGTGCCTGGCATGTAGCAGGCACTCCGTGAATATCTGCTGAATGAATGAACCATCTAGAAGATAAACCTCACTGACCTCCAGGATGGATGTGGAAACTAAACCTTACCCCCCTCAGGGACCAAGGGCACCGATTTATGAAGAGGGCAGTGGGCTCCATTCTCAGCATCCTCAAAGCCAAACCAGACCGCAGGTCGTAAGCTCTGTCAGTCACACTTCCACCCGGACAACTGCAACCTTGAGAACTAATCAACAATACTTTTTTTTTTTTTCCTTTGGCCACACTGCAAGACTTTCAGTATCTTAGTTCTTTGACCAAGGATCAAACTCAACCCTGGCACTGAAAGCATCAAGTTCTAACTACTGGACAACCAAGGAATTCCCCAACATGGCTTTTTAAATATTTATTTATTTATTCATTCATTCATGTTTGCCACAGGGGGGAAAATGTTCAAAATTATGATGCCTGTTTTCCTGGAGTTTAACTTTCACTGTTTTTTGAAGATAATGTTCATCACAGGGGATCAGGTTTAACTATTGTGTTTCTCAGCAAGGGGGCCTCACACAACACCCTTGAAGTTAGCAAGGTATCTGAGACTCACACAGATGCCGGTAATTTTTAAGTGTGTGTGTATGTATACATCAGAACTTTTACATTAAGGTAAAATCAGAGTATGAGAATACTGCCCTACTCTAATTCTAGTTTACACTTTGTCTTATAATCATCAATATACCCTGACTGATGAATATTAGAAATACACTGTAAATAGCAGGAAGATGGCTGAACTAAATTACAAAGGAAGCTGTAAATGTAGTCACCAGAGAAGGCTACTGATAAAAATTTCCCAAGTTCTGATTACTGCACAAAATTAGCAGTGAAATTTCTAAAGATTACAAACTCAAAGAAGAGCCGATTCTTTGAGATCCTGATGCTGGGAAAGATTGAAGGCAAAAGCAGAAGGGGCAGTAGATGATGAAATGGTTAGACAGCATCACTGACTCAACAGACATGAGTCTGAGCAAATTCCAGGAGATAGTAGAAGACAGCGAAGCCTGTTGTGCTGCAGTCCGTGGGGTCACAGAGAGTCAGACATGACTGAGCGACTGAACAACAAACTCAAATGGTTTATTTATGCTTTTCTATAAACTTTAATGTTTGCTTATTAAGGTAAAGGGTATCAATTTAAATAATAGCAAAAATATTCTTCATTTAACAATTTTCTTGACTATGCAGGCACTGTTCCATGCACTAAGGATAAAGGAATAAAACAAGACTGTAGATTCTTAGAAAATTTACATGTTAGAAAAATAAAATATAATATAATAATGAGAAAACAAATCAGACTAAAGGATGATAGGATGGGAAATTGTGAAGAGGGGCCATTGTAAAATACTTATGCTTAGTTGCTTCAGTCACGTCCAACTCTATACGACCCCATGGACTGTAGCCCGCCAGGCTCCTCTGTCCATAGGGATTCTCCAGGCGAGAATACTGGAGTGGGTAGCCATGCCCTCCTCCAGGTAAAATACTTAAGGGTCACTAACAAGACAATTCTTATAACTTACTAAGTAAAATGGAAGTTGTCTCAGTCAAACACAAGAAATCCTAGACTATTCACTTCAGTAAACTCATTTGCAAGACTCAAGTCATTTTCCTGTGCAACTACTTTTGCAGTTGAATAGATGTGAAGCCTCAAGTTTCCTTCCATAGAAGAATGGGAAAAGAAATCAGGGGTCTATTCACAAAAGCTAAATACTGTGACATAAAAGGCATATATTTTAAGTTGCTTTAAAGATTTATTGTGCTGAGGCTCCCCCTACCTGGCATCACTTGAAATGATCTGACACTATCTTGTGGTAACTTGAACATTCATGATTTAACTCACAAACATTTATCTGAAGTTGGACAACAAGGGACCTGGAGAGGGAAGCCTGCTCAGAGAAGGTCACCACCAGGAATGCCAATTTGGGAAGACAGGAAGCAGGTGAGCAAGTTTCTCTGGACACCTTTACAAACACAGTGGGACAGTGGACAGGATCAAGCCAGATCATGATCGAGCACACCAAAGACTTACTGAGCATCTACTATCAGTGCAGAGTGCTGTAGCAGAGGTCACCATATGTATTATACCTCATTTCATCCTCAAAACAAGTAAATCTATTAAAATGCATTAAGATAAGGAGTCTCATGTTGAAAACATAATGGCATATGGGACTTCTCTGAAAGTCCAAAGGTGAAGACTTCGCTCTCCAAGGCAGGGGGTGCTGGTTCGATCCCTGGTCAGGGAACTAAGATCCCACATAACTCACCGCCAAAAAACAGAAGCAGTATTTTAACAAATTCAATAAAGACTTGAAAAAAAGTGGTTCACATTAAAAAAAAAAAAATCTTTAAAATAAAACAGAAACAAACAAAAAACCATAATGGCATAAAGCCTGAACATGTGCAGGGCAACCCTGGGATCCTCTGGTCTCTACTTCACACTAATGACTCTCACGGAAGCAAAGTGGTCTGATGACCCAGATATCAGCCAAGAACCCTACCGTCCTTGGACCTGGTACATCCAGTGGACCACAGACTGTAGTGGCTAAGAACTACCACACAGAAATTTGCTTTCTGGGTGACACAAGGGATTTTTCAAGGTATATTTGAGTTCATTTTGAATTTACTTACAATTCTTACTTTCTTCACAAAATAGATAAACTAGTCCCTTACCCTTTTCTTAAGATATAAATGTGTTGCAAATATCACTGCTTATAATATATGTATGTAAGTCTAACAAGGGTGAAATATAGACTTCTACATTGTCATATACCTTGCTTTCATTTGTTTTTTACATATTAAAAGGCAAGAAGCCAGAAACTGCAAAATAAGAGGTTAAAAAACACAAAAAACATTAAAACACTTAGCTATGAAGAGTGAGAGGCCAAGAAAGAGTATCTAACTACAGGAACAACAGTCAATATACTTCTGGGAGTAGATTCATGAAGATAGGGTATATTTACCTTTTTTATTTACATGAGGGATAAATATAATAAGCTTTCATAAAGCTTACTCTTAAGAGAGTGGAGCTATTACAATATCAACTTTCGGGACTTCCCTAGTGGTCCAAATTAAGTATCTGCCTTCCAATGCAGGGAACATGAGTTTGATCCCTCGCCGGGGGACTAAGATCCCACATGGCACCAGTCAAGTAAGCCAGCAGGCAACAGCTAGAGAAAGCCTACATGCTGCAACAAAGACTGGGCGCAGCCAAAACAATTTTCTTAATAAATATCTAAATAAAATGCCAACTTCCCAAAAAAGTCAGAAGTCAGTGCCTGCCTTTTATAAAACTCCCACCAAAAAAAGTCAATGACCTCCAAAGGAGCCATTGTTTACCAACTTGCAAACAGCATTATCCAAGAGAGCACAAGCGCAAGGAAGCAGTTAGCTGATATATCTGTATTAGTCCTGCAAAGAAGGCCATAGGGACTGAAAATCAGTCTGGGATGTTAACATATTAGTTTTATAAGCACTAAGGGAATCTTTGCTACCCAGGCTGCTGCCAAATGCATGCATGCAGAGGGCTAGAGCTGCTGAAAGAGATTTGGCGTTTAGTTACACAAAGAAATCACCGTGGGCTGTGCCAAACTCCCTTTACGAGCTACATGCAACAGTCTATCTTAGAAGAAAAGCACAGTTGATTGTAAAATAAAATATTATAAAATACCAAGATCAAGTGATTAATCAAAATGTCAATATCAAAGACTAAACACAGTGAAGTCAACAGACATTTCAAATGGTTGTTCCCTGGCCTTTTCAGTAGGAGGATGAAGTAGGAAGAACAAAGGACAAGAAGCGAGGATCTGCAGACCATGATGCTGTCACCTGTGGACCCCGGGCGATGGACCGCCAGGTGATCCTCAAAGGCCCTCCTGGTAGGACAAGTTCTGATTCTAAACAATGGCCAGCCACCCTCATTCATGCCAAAATGTCCCAATGACTGGCAACGACATAATGAAATTCCTTAAAAAGAATGGTTTATACAATTGTACAAAGGAAAATCCTCTTCCCTAAACATTAAAGGCATACAGGAACCCAGCGCATTTAGAGATACAATGTCTACAAAATAACTGATAGGTACTGTTCCAAAGCAACCATGATTCAGGAAAGCACAAGGAACTGAGGAGGAGACAAAGACACAGCTAAATGCAATGCGGGATCCTGGATCCCACAGCAGAGGACTGAATCCTGTACTGAAAAAATATAGCATATTAGTAAACAACTGCCAAAACTTGAATAATGTCTGTTATAAGAGTTAACATGATATCAGTGGTAAGTCCCTCGTTTTATAAACTATACAGTAGTTTGGGGAAGTTAAGGATACTGGAATTTTCTGGTTCTGCAATATTTTGTAAGTTGATGGAAGCTTAAGAAATAAACAAAATTAAAATAAAGACACCCTGGAAAACAGAAAGGATTTTAGAATCCAAGAGACCTCAGTTGAAGCCCACCTATGGGAAGCTCGGAAAAATTATTTTATCTCAGTCTGCCTTCCTTTCTTCCTCTGTGAAATTAGAAAAAGGAACAAAACAAAAACAAAAAGTCCCTACCTCAAAGAGTTGTTACAGGAATTCAAGGAAATAATTTTATGTAAAATGTAACACTGGGCACCTTACTGGTTTGCTATTAAAAAATGAATCAATATTTTTGATAACTTAGTTTCAAGATTTCAGTCTTTATCTTGTAATTTACTGTGGTGTGATATTAAGTATACTATTAGTATCCATTTGCAATCCAGATATATTTAAATGATTCTTCAAAAATTAATAGAAGATGTTTCCTATATTCCTAGATTAGTAAAGCCTTACAAGCTCATGCTTTAACCAGTTCATAATTTGTATGAGTACTCCCAGATACTCTCCTGCCCACAAGCATGAAGGAAAGCACCGCACTGGAGCAGAGAGTACTCTGTACTCTAAAAGCTCTTGTAGATTTATAATTAAAACATCAATCTTGCCCTATAGGGTATGTCTGTGATATGTCCTTAAGAAGGCACTTATCACAAAAACTACAAAATAACTTATCTCCCTTTATCTCCCATAATAGTGAGCTCCTTGAGGCCAGGGCTATGTTTTCCTTAGCTTTTCATCTCCCAGAGGCCAAACGATACACAGATCTATTGGGAATTTCTATTAGAAAACATATAAAGAATGTTTTAACTATTAGTTCTTTGACAGTTAAAAATCTCCTATCTTTCAGGCACTGATTAAGCCATAATCTCTACTAGGTGATTACTAAGTATGCTTTGGTACTATTTAAATGCCAATTAAAAAATTAATCATAATTCAAATGTGCACCTTTATTCATGCTCACTACTGACTTTCCTGGTGGCTCACTCGGTAAAGAGTCTGCCTGCAATGTGGGAGACCCAGGCTCAATCCTTGGGTCAGGAAGATCTCCTGGAGAAGGAAATGGCAACCCCACTCCAGTATTCTTGCCTGGAGAATTTCATGGACAGAGGAGCCTGGTGGGCTCCAGTCCATGGGGTCACAAAGAGTCGGACACGACTGAGTGACTGAACATTCACTTTCTCCCCTTTATTAGTCCACGTTAGTAAATATCTCTGCAGGGAATACCGTGTGGCACCTACCGCGTGGCTACATTAAACTATGAATACTGTATGCACTGTGTTCATTATCCAACTTACTTCCTCCCAATGACTCCAGAAGATATTATTATTATTTTGCAGATGAGGAAACTGAGGCATAGAAAAGTGAACTGACTTGCCCAAACTCACAGCTAGAAGCTTCCGGACCCCCAGCTGATGTCAGAGCCCATGCTCTTCCTTTCTGCAACTTCTCCTTCCTGTTGTGCCTAATTTTCTAATAGAATTGAGGAGAGGAAGTTAAAAGTGAAGAAGGACTATCACAATGTTAACAAAAAGATAAATAACCACATGTTAACCCAGGCCTATCATTTGTCAGATCACTTATTTTGGAAATGCAGGTCCACCTCAAATATTTCAGGAACTCTGCACAGAGAGATGTTCCACACATTTAAGTGCCAGATTTGCAATGGAGAAAAGACAGGATCAGAAATGGAAACATTATTAATTACCCCATCAACTTTCTACTCTAAATGGAAATAGCCATTCATAAATCTCCTTTATGAGTTTAAGGGAAAACATTCAAACCATTTTGTTCAGAACATCAGGCTCCTGGCTAGAATAAATAAAACTTGAAGCCATGTGTTGAAGCAAAGAAATTATTTTACTCTGTCCATTTTGTTACAGTACCCAAAGTAAGGACATGCTACTGAATCCCACACCAACTTCAGCCTGAAACTGCATAAGACTAAATCCCAGAAGAGAATATTTCACTCATTCATTCAATAAGGATTTGCTGACTATCTACTATGTTCCAGGATCTCTTTGGATATTTGAGATACATTAGGAACAGATGATAAAACCTTCATCCATGAAGCTTACACTCTATTCACAATGGCTCTTTTTTGCCTATAGCATAACAAGAAAATCAACCTGAAGGGTTTCCTTGGTGGTTCAGTGGTTGAGACTCCACACTTCCGATTCAGGGGGGCAAAGGTTCCATCCCTGGTCCAGGAACTATTAAGATCCCATATGCCACATGGCATGGCCAAACAATTAAACAAAAAAGACAGACAGACAATGAACCTGAACAACTCGATGGTGAGGAAAAACGTAACTTCTCTGGTTTCATTTGAGAATAAACAAGAAAAATCCAGGCACAATCAATGCTCTCTGAGTCCTTTATAACTTTCAATCCCAAGTAGACAAAATTTAGGATATCGTTTAGAAAGAAACTTTTAAAAAAATATAGGAATCCAGTTCACCATGCAAGGCAAGCCCATGAAAGAGCCCACATGAGCTTTCAAAGATGGGGAAGCCTAGCAGCTGCCATATCCACCTAGGCAACAGTATGCTCTGTTTCTGGGTGGTTTTAAGTAAAAGAAAGGAAGCAGCTGTAAATGATGAGAAGTACAAAGCTGAGAGTCATACAAAGAAACAAACCAAAACACACTGTCAAGAGCACTGACACTGTAGTTCACAGAAAGTACAGTTTAGCATCTGATGAATAAACCATTTTGGTTTTCACAGCATTCCTCCATGAAGAGTTCATTGAGAAACATTACACTCCAGGAACAAAGAGTACTGAGGTGTTTGTTTTCAAGGTGCCACTTACCTTTGAAAGCATGTAGCTAATATATTGCCTGTGGTATCCATCAGGCAGGTGTAAGAAGAGCAAACATTCCTAAGGTTTTAAAAATAGTAGGATATTATAACTTGGAAGGCAAGCCCTAACATACCAAAAGCCAGAGATCAGTCAACTCCATTTAAAATAGAATTTCTTCACTGCTGTAGCGCCTTCAAACATACCATTGTGCAAAATCAGATTAAATGCTGCCCAGAGATCCTCAGATGATTGTCCCTTCTGCAAAGCACTTTCCTTTGAATAAAAAAAAAAAAAAATACATAAAGACTAAAAGAGAAAGAAAAGTATATTATGCCAAAAGGATCATTCTTACTACCTTATGCTTAAAAAAAAAAATTCTAGTCAACTGTTAGATGTTTGATTCTCACAAAAATACTGGGAGATTTGTGGGGTACATAGCATAACATTTCATATAAAAGAAATTAAGACAGTAGGTTTGACTCATACAGTTGTGCATGTTGCTCACTGCACAAGGTTTTCCAGGCAAGCCGGCCAGTGAGCACAGGACTGTAACCACATAGAAGAAGGAGCACTTTTTTCTAACTTGCATTAACAGCCCCACATACTTCCCACTAGTCCCATTTACTGGGAGCTTATGGAGTAAACCACCTCAACGATGCCTCTTGCTAATTTGTACAAGGGCAGAGTATAGAATGGTGGAAACTCTTTCCCAAGCCCACCTCAAAACTGCCTGTATTGAAAGAAGCACAATGACTGGAATCTAGGTCTACTGACTTCCAGCTCATGACTTTAAATGAAGGTGAGGATTCGCACAGGAAACGAATTTACTGACTTCCTAGAGACAGTCACTTAGCCCCATCCAGGGATCGCTGGAAGGACTGCTCTGCGACGAGAAGAACGGAGTGTCCACACTAGATGTGCAGTGTCCACTGCACCAGAGTTGCACTGACCCATCTCTAGACCTTTTCTACAGGTGTTCTCCTCCTCTTTCCCTGGCCTTACCTTTCAAATATCCTCCTCAGTCTTTATTTCCCACATGCCAGGCACTTTGCTAAGTATTTTATAAGAATTCTTTCCAGGACTTGCCTGGCGGTCCAGTGGTTAAGACTCTGAGCTGTGGTACAAAACAAGACAAGCCACCAAAATGAGAAGCCCATCAATGCACCTGGAGAAAGTCTGGGCCCAGCAATGAAAGTCCAGCACAACCAAAAACAAACTAAATAATTAATTAATTTTAGAAAAGAATCCTTCCAGAGCTTAACTGAACCCAGCTAGATAAGTGACCACAGCTACAACACAAGGCACCTAGAAACCACCCACCTGAGCCCAGTCAACCCACAGAAACATGAGAATTAAAAGCTTACCATTGGTTTAGGTCACTAAATCATTTTAGCGTGATTGGTTACACAGCAAGAGATAATCGCAAGAAGCAACAGTTAAAACCGGACATGGAACAACTGACTGGTTCAAAATTGGGAAAGAAGTACCACAAGGCTGTATATTGTCACTGGGCTTGTTTACCTTCCATGCAGAGAACATCATGCAAAATGCCAGGCTGGATGAAGCACAAGTTGGAACCAAGACTGCCAGGAGAAATATCAACAACCTCAGATATGCAGATGATACCATTCTAATGGCAGAAAGTAATGAGAAACTAAAGAACCTCTTGAAAGTAAAAGAGGAGTAAAAAAGCTGGTTTAAAACTCAACATTCAAAAAACTAAGATTATGGCATCCAGTCCCATCAGTTCAAGGCAATCAGATGGGGAAAAAATGCAAACAGTGACAGATTTATTTTCTTGGGCTCCCAAATCACTGCGAACGATGACTGCAGCCATGAAATTAAAAGATGCTTGCTCCTTAGAAGAAAAGCTATGACAAACCTAGACAGAATATTAAAAAGCAGAGACATCACTTTGCCAATAAAAGTGCATATTGTCAAAGCTATGTTTTTTCCAGTGTCATGTACGGATGTGAGAGTTGGACCATAAAGAAGGCAGACCACCAAAGAATTGATGCTTTCAAACTGTGGTGCTGGAGAAGACTCTTGAGAGTCCCTTGGACAGCAAGGAGATCAGACCAGTCAATCTAAAGGAAATCAACCCTGAATATTCACTGATGCTGAAGCTGACGCCTCATTAGAAGGGCTGACTCATTAGAAGAGACCCTGACACTGGGAAAGATTGAGGGCAGCAGGAGAAGGGGATGACAGAGGATGAGATGATTGGATGACATCACTGACTCGATGGACATGAGTTTGAGCAAACTCTGAGAGATGGTGAAGGACATGGAAGCCTGGCATGCTGCAGTCCATGGGGTCATAAAGAGTAGGACTAGGACATATTTGACTGAACAACATCAACAAAGAGATAACTGAAACAATATATTTTCTCCCCCTCTTATCTTCAAAGCTATACCCTTAAACCAGGCATAAGGGGTCCAGAGAGATGAATAAACCCTGAGTGAAGATTGTGGGCAAAAAGAAACGGAGACTGGATACAGAGCACAGCAAAGCTGAGTCTGCAACACTGTATTCCCTCAATGATTATCTGGGTGCCTACTATGTGCAAGGTAGCACAGCCCAGTAATTAGGGGTATGGGCTTGGATTCAGATGTGTTGAAATCCTGGCTCTCCCAGTTGCTAGCTATAAGAACTTGGAAAAGTAACTTAAACTTCCCTGAATCTCAGCTTCTCCAAACAATGGAATGGAAGTCAATCATAACTACTTCCAGAAGCTGCTGGGAGGAAAAGACAAGGTAATGTAGGAAAGCACTTTCTCCCCCTACTCCTAGGAAACTAGGAAACCCCTCTCACGCTTTGGCCATAACATCACAAACGCCACTTTCTCGAGGAAGCCTTCCCAAATGGCACTCTCCAAACTTCCCAACTCCTCTGTACTTGCCCTGTGCAAACACACATCATCAGCTGAAGTTATGTGTTCACTTATTAATCATTTATTCATGTTAGTCACACCCACTAGAGACCATCAGCTCCCTGAGAAGAGAGTCTGTCTATGGGGCCCTATACCCAGAACAGAGCCTGCCACCCAGAAGAAAAGTGTCTTTAAACACCTGCTGAATGCAAGAAAAGCATTTAGCCCAGAAGCCTGACTCTTGTGAAGTATTCTCTAAATGAGTCTGGCCCTGAGCTATGTGCTTCTGTGGTAAGCTTCCTTCCACTAACAAGCTTCCTACCCAGGGGAAGCTTATTAGAGTCTAATGAGGGAAAAGACACATGCAGAACTATCCAATACTGTCAAAGATGGTCACTGAGGCCCAAAGTGTCCCTCAATGCCAAGGGACATTGCATGAGAGGAGTTTTCTAGTTTCCTAGGGGTAGGGGGAGAAAGTGCTTTCCTACATTACCCTGTTTATTCCTCCCAGCAGCTTCTGGAAGTGGTTATGGTTGACTTCCATTCCACTGTCTGGAGAAACTGAGGTTCAGAGAAGTTTAAGTAACTTTTCCAAGTTCTTATAGCTAGCAAGTGGGAGAGCCAGGATCTCAACACATCTGAATCCAAGCCCATACCCCTAATCACTAGGCTGTGCTACCTTGCACATAGTAGGCACTCAGATAATCATTGAGGGAATACTGACAAGGCAGAGATTACCTTGTGATGGGAACAACCCAGAAAGGCTTTCCAAAGGAGCAGTGGCATTAGAGAACTCACATTTGTTACTGCCAGTCCTAACAAAAAATGGGGTGGTGGCTTTTTCTCTTTAGGGCCCAGAAGCCTAGTCTAAGGCAAAGTCTACATCAGATCAATCAATAATTTATTTGTTCACTCATTCATCACTCATTAGATGTATATTGAGTACCTATGAAGTGCCAGGTACTATTCTAGATACGAGATCAATTAACAATGTCAAAAAGCTGGCATTCCACCCCCAAAAGGCCTCCATAGCAACCCCACCATAACCAGGGTCCCACTCACTCCTCTGTGACCTGGGCCCCCAACAGTATCACCTCCTCTAATGGAGGTCGGGTCTTATCTCTTTTAAAAAAATATACATCTCCAGGAACTTCCCTAGCGGTCCAGTGGCTAAGACTCCAGGCTCCCAATGCAGGGGCCCTGGGTTCAATCTCTGGTCAGGGAACTAGACCTCACATGCCACAACTAAAAATAAAAAGATCCCGCAGGCCACAACTATGACTGGATGCAGTCAAATAATTTTTTTTTTAATAAATTTAAAAACCCATCTCCAGACTTCCAGAGAGTATTGCCAGTGGAGGCTGCCCAAGATAAAATACAATTCTTACAAATCTCCTGAAGATGTAAGCAGAAAGATCTTCTGATACAACACTCTCATCTGTGGACAAAGAATGTCACCTGCTCTTTCAGTAAACAAACAATGTTACGGCATAAATCTTTCAGCCTCTGAGGCCATCTCTGAGGGTGCACCCTGAGGGGATTCAGGACAGAGAAAAACAGGATAAAGGCCCTAGACAGTTAAGGAGCTTATCAAAGGAATTTGATCAAAGGATGAGTCCAGACTCTTGAATTATTCCATACACAGAAAAGCATTAATTCCATTAACTTGAGATGTCTGGTTTTCTTTCAATAGCAGTAATCTTTGGACAGTCAGCTATCCTTTTCTTTGTTTAAACTCATATATTCTGGCTTCTCCCTAACCTCTTCCGACCAATCCCTCAGAGCTATCTGAGAGACTATATCCAGGCTTATGTCCTCAGCAAGTCTGCCCAATAAAAATCTAATTCTCAACTCTTAGGCTGTGCTTTTTTTTTTTCTTTTTAATAGAACACATCTTAGATGAAGAAACTGAAGCCTCCAGAGAGAAGATGACCCTTGACCAACATCATCAAGTGAACTAACTAAAAGCAGAACAAGACTAGAACCCAGGGATCCCACATCCCGGGTCTGGATGCTTGATTTTTCAAAGAATTTCCTATTCTACCGTTACAAGCCACAGTTCCAAGAAAAGCCCTTGAGATAAAGAGAACCACTGACTACTGAGCCTAGATTGCACAGTTACAGTAGCGCGAATAACCGTAACCTTTCAAAGAACTTAACAGGCAAGCGTCGGTCACTGTGATAAGCACTGTGTGGGAAGTATTTCACTTGAATCCTCACAAATCCTAAGTTGGTACTATTATTTTTTTCCCATTTTTCAGATTACAAAACTAAGGCATGGAGGCGCCCAAAGTCCCACCCACAGCTGTTAACAAAAGAGAAAGGGGTGAAGTGGTAGAACGACAGTGCAGAGTAAACTAGGAATGGCGGCATCAACGGCCCCCACTAGCTTTGACTCAGTAAATGATGCATTTACTGGAGACATCGACAAGCTCTGTGCAACCTCAACGGGGCTCCAGAGCCGGGGCTCCCCGCGCCTCTCCCTCCAGCTGCGGCAGTTGTGAACGTGATGCCAAGCACCGAGCCTTTCCCTCATCCTGGAGGGGGTGCCTTCGAGGAAATCCACCCCCGCCCTCGCCCGACACATCCCAGAGGCAAAGCCCGCAGCCGGATGGGGACCTCCGCGCGGGCAGAGGGGAGCCGAGCGGAGGAGGGGAACTTCGGGCGCCGCTGCCGGGAGCGCAGACGGCCTGGCCGCGGGGGCAGCGCGGAAGAACGCGACCCCCGGCCGAGCCCGAGCGTGCAGAGTACCTTTCGGAGGAAGCTGGCGACCACCTGCTCGAAGGGGTACTTGAACACCTCGTGCACGTCCACGGTGACCCCCATCCCGGCGCGCCGACCACGCCTCCGCCAGCACACCGCCGCTGGAGCTCCGACTGAGCCGGGCCGCAGGCGTCCAAGCCCGGGAAGCCTAAAGGGCGTGGGGGTTTTTTTCTCTTCCTTTTTCAAACTTTCGAAACTTTATTGTCCACTCGGAAAAACAGACAGTTGGCACGCCCCCTTTCCCTACCCAGTCCCCTTCCGCCAGTCTGGGCCGCAGGCGAGGGAGGTGCAGGGCCCCCGGGCGGAGTCGGCAGGAGGTGTCAGGAGAGGCGCCGCCCCGCCCTGGCTCCGGCTCCGCCCCTCCCCGGTCTGATCACACCTCGCCCACGCCACGCCACGCCCCATGGCCTCGCCACGCCCCCATAGCCTCGCCACGCCCCCATGGCCTCGTCACGCCCCCAAGGCCTCGCCAAGCGCGAGTTTCCACCTCACAGCTGGGGAGTCTTGAACCTTGCAGCTGGGGCTTTTGTCATCACCTCGCCTGGAGCCTTACTTAAGCCGCTACTGGCAGCACTAAAAAGATGTAATAAATACATAAACTACCCTCCCTCCGAGTTTAGGGACTGTAATATAACCCTCCTCAGTGTTGCCCAGTTCAGCGTGACAGAGGCCACAACTGCATTCCTCACAGGACCTGGGCAGTTGCCTCTGAGGCTCTAGGTTGCATCTCAAGTACTTAAAAATTGCCTGTATCTGCGTGTGACTCCATAAAGAAATTCCTAAACACATGAAAGGTTAAACACCTTGGGACGAGGAAACAAGGGATACAAAAAGAATTTTGAATGGTCTTCACTCGACTGTACAGATTTTACAAAAACAAGCCAGTGAATCCATTAATCCAATACCTTATTTAACATATGAATTCCTGGTCACCTACTATGTGCTAAGCCCAATGCAGTAAGGAAAGTATAGTCCCTTCTGTCATGTGGGATGAGTTAACCAGATGATTTAACACCCAGTGAGTAAAATAGATCCTTGGATGGCATCACCGACTCAATAAACATGAGTGTGAGCAAACTCCAGGAGATAGTAATGGACAGGAAAGCCTAGCATGCTGCATGGCATGCAGTTCATGGGGTCGCAGAGTCTGGTACGATTCAACGACTAAACAACAACAAACAAAATAGAAAAAGAAACAAAATAATAGGTCAAAGTTACAGGAGACATAATTTTAGCTAGGAGGAATCAGAGAGGTCTCTGAGGTGGTGACTTTTACATTTATAATTGTGTATTCTCACTTACCCCTGACAAATAGAGTCACACTGATCTGGCAAAACCTTGAATAAATCCATCTCTCCACTTACTCACTGCCTTACCACTGAGAGAGCCTGGAGAAAAAGTATACACTCAGACTTCTATTTAAATTTATAACCAACCTCAAGGAGCCTTTTCAGTGGCGCTTAGACCAAAAACAAAAACCCTGCAATTTTCTAATCCACTTTGTGTCCCAGGCTCCTCTCTCTTCAAACCTCCAACACTCCCTCCCCAGCTTCATTCTCAAGTGATTATGCAGCTTCCTTTTCCACGTAGTAACAGGAAACATCTCTCTACCATATCTGCCCACCTGTCCATTTGCTCTGCCTTCTCTCCTGTTCTTCTGGACGAACTGGTAACGCTTAGTTTGGGGCCAGTCTCTGCACTTGTCCACCACATCCAGTCGTGGGCTGCAGATGGTTAACAAACAGCTCTACTTTAAAAATCAAACCAAAACAAGACCTGATGTCTAATGGCCGCAATTTCTGCGGTGTAAACACTCCCACCACAGTCAATTTCAAAAGACCAGGGTGGTGTCATTTCCATCACCCACACACTACAGACACAACTATAAGAATATAGACCATGGTAAAGGTAGTAATGGAATTAGGAAGGGAAGCTTTTTGAATATCTATTACCTTTCAAAATATAGTTTAGTAGTATTTTTATATAATTTAATATTTAATAACAGCTGTGTTTAACAACCAGCTGATGAGGTTCAGAACACAGTAGCCCAAAATATGGCACCTCAGCATACAGAATATTTTAAACTGAAGAAGTCTGCCCAAACTGCAGAAGCAGGAAGATCCCTCTGGCCTTCCCCCAGCCTCCTCCCCTGAAGCAGACCTTTCCTCTATACCCAGAGGAAAGAAGCATAGTTATCTCCAGGATGAAGGGTCACCAAGAAGAATCTGAACAAACACAGCTTGCCAAGTTTCCCCCAGTTTACTACACTTACTCATCATACCCTTTGTCCTATACTTCTCCACAACTACCCACTCTTTATCAAAGCTAGAATAAAAACACTTACGTTTAACCATTTCTTCAGGTCTTCATTTCATTATGAAGGCTCTTATGTCACTTATAAAACTTACAGTTAATAAATCCTTTTCTCTAGGACTTCTCTGGTGCCTCAGCAGTAAAGAATCTGCCTGCAATGCAGGAGACATGGGTTCAATCCCAGGGTTGGGAAGATCCCCTGGAGAAGGAATGGCAACCCACTCCAATATTCTTGCCCAGGAAACCCCATGTACAGAGGAGCCTGGAGGGCTGCAGTCCATGAGGTTGCAGAGTCAGACGTGATTTAGCAACTAAACAACAATGCTCTTCTCTGAATAATCATTGTTAGTTTAATTTTCACATCCAGCCAGGGGTCCTAAAAGGGTAAAGGAAAACTTTTTCTCCCTTACACAGCTCTACTACATCCCTAAAATTTCCTCCTCTTTCTGGCTCAAAGACATCTCTCGAGCCTTATCCACTCCCTCTTTTTTGCATTGTCAGTTTTGCCTCTACTGGTCATTCCAGCCACCATACAAGTACATTGTGATTTCTTCCATCTTAAAAAAAAAAAAAGTCCACCCACCCTCAACCCCATATCTCCTGGCAGTTCTATTTCAATTCTCTGGCTCATTTTTGTTCCTATAATCTCTTGAACCCACTCCAACCTGTTTGAGCCCCTGGCACTCCACTGAACCTACTGCTGTCAAGGTCACCAAGAACTAAATTGTGAAACCCGCTAGTTAATTCTTAATCCCCACTTTACTAAACCTATGGGTTACATTTCCTTGGAATATTAAATGAGAAGTGGGGTGGAGGGTTAGATTCCAAAGCCATTACACATTGAATATACATATAAAGCAACTCTACTGTATCACCAACCCATCCTTAGAGGGAAAAAACAACCAGTGTCCCTGAGGGATTACACACACACACAGCCCCACAAAGGGAAGATAGTTTGCTTGTGGAGTTTATGGTGTCTCTAATCTGCATCTGCAATCAGACAGCAGCTGGAAACTGAGTGTGACACAGAAGCTCCTATAAGGCTAGACCCTAGGCTCCCACTCCATCCTGACCATCGATTTCTTCCAGAACATATCCATGGAAAGCTGCTCACCCACTCCTGGTGAACTGGCCACAAAAAGGCCAAGACTGTGTACTGAAAGATTAAAGGACCCACCACCTGTTGGCTCTACTTGGGCTGATTGGCTAACTGCCTTGTGTAAGAACAAATGCCACCTGCCCGTTCCAAGGACGTCAGAGCATTTGAAGGTGAAAAGGGGCCCAGCTGGACAAGGGAGGCCACTGACAAGCAGTCTTGTGGCTCAGAATCACAGCCAGTTTGCATAACTTGCTTACTATGTCCCCAGGGGAGAGAAGAGGGCTGCAAAACAACTTTCCTTTGCTTTGAAATCAGGTGGCTTCACGAGTCAGGGACTCAAGTCTGGAAATTTACTAGCCAGCCTCACAAATTCAGACCTTATGTGGTCTTTAAGATACCAAAATCATCTTTGCATCTTTAAGGCAAGGCCCAGCAGACCATCCCATACATTTGGATGGAATGAATGGATGATTGGCCCTTTACACATGTTGTGAGATATAAGTGGATGGAGAGATTGACCCTGCACTTCTCTCCGTTTTCATTTACTCACCCTTTTTACGCTGGTTCAGTTTCCTCTTCTGACTCTCTCTTTTTCACGCTGATCTTTTTTTATCGAGTCTTATAACTGTCTGTTCATGTGAATTCTCCACTGAAGTATGAGGTTGTCCAGACTGGAAAGAACTGTGTGCTATTCACTCTTCCCTATCCAGTGTTGAGTAGGAAAAATCTCAGTCCATCTGTTGTGTTTCTCTTTTATTCTCACATTACTACCACACTCACAACACTTCTGACACCAGGTGTGTGGGGGTTTCCCCCACATTGAGAAATTCTGTGACACCAGCTAGGTGTCCTCCAATGTGACTCAATTCTGACACCATCTATCTGGAGAGAGTAACAGACCACACAAGCTAAGAGGTTAGTCCCACAAGACTGCCCCTCCCTTCAGATGTCCATCCCAAGTCCAGGTGGTTCCTCATGCTTCTGACCCGTGGGCTATAAATCAGAGTTTCCCATGGTTCAATTAATTTGCTAGAGTAGCTCTTAGGACTCAAGGAAACAATTTACTTACTGTTTACCAGTTTATTATAAAAGGACCTGAAAGTCAGTTCTCTGCATCTTTGTCTCTATACGTGCCTTGCAAATAGGTTCATCAGCACCATTTTTCTGGATTCCAGTGAGGGAAAGAGAAGGCGGGATGAACTGAGAGAGGAGCATTCACGTATTTACGCTAGCTACCATGTGTAAAATAGATAGCTAGTGGGAAGCTGCTCTATAGCACAGGAAGCTCAGCTTGGTGTCCTGTGATGACCTAGATGGTGGGATGTGGGGAGGGAAGGGAGGTTCAAGAGGGCAGGGATATATATATACTTACAGCTGATGCACGTAAATTTACAGCAGAAACTAACACAACATTGTAAAGCCATCATACTCCAATTAAAAATAAATTTTAAAAAGGAGAAATCTAGTTTCTATACCTTTACCTAATAGAATAGTGATTTTTAAGTTAAAAAAAAAAAAAAAAAGGATATGATAGAGAATAGAGATGAACATCCAGGTGGAAGAGATGCATATAACCAGGTGGGAAGGGGCACTGGACTTCCACACCCTCTCCGGCCAGGACCTCCACACTTCACCACCCTGGAAGATCTCCAAGCCCCATACTCTGGGGGTTTTTATGGAGGCTTCATCACATGGAGGCAAGATCCATCATTAACTCCACTTTCAGCCCATCTCCCATCTCTGGAGCATAGCGGGTGGGGCTGAAAATTTCAAGCCTCTGATCCTGGACTGGTCTTTCTGGTGACCAGCTTCCATCCAGGAGCCCACCTAGAGTTGCTTCACTAGAACAAAAGTCACTCCTATGACCCAGGAATTTCCAGGGGTTTTAGGAGATTGGTGTCAAGAACCAGGAACAAATATGAGGGGGAAAAAGACCATGCTCTTAATGCTTTTATCACTTAGGATATAACAAAAGTTTTAGGAGGTCTGTGCAGGACAGAATTTAAGGTGTGAAGGAGGAGAGTGCAGGGTGGAGGGGGGCAGAGTCCAATATATATTTTTTTTTCTATTATTTCACAAGTGCCTAGTAAAATACCTGGCATATAGTATATATTGAATAAATTTATGAATGTACTTAGAGAATATGACCTTGAGTGAGTTCTTTCCTGTCCCTGAACCTCTTTACCATCAACAAAAATGACCAAGTGGACCAAGATTATCTCTAAATTTCCTTCTAACTCCCTGACATTTCAGATATGGATTCAGGGCAGGCACCATGGGTACAAGGGCACAAAGTAGGAATTTGCAGGGAAAACAAGGCAAAAATCTCAGAACAAGTTCACAATGTCAGGGTAAGGTAGACCCATGACATCATGAACCTGACTTCTCTTCCCCCAGTTGAGGAAGACATTGATCAGACAAAGTGTAGGGTCAGGCTGCCCAAATGGGTGTTCTCTTGTTCTCTTTATGTCCTCTGCGACCAGTCTCTGCTTCACCTACACCCTACTCTCATGACTCACCTTCCCTCTAAATCACAGAGCCTAATCAGTAACTGTCTACGTGCTTGCCCCTAACCCCTGCCAGTGATTGTTTTAATCTTTAAATCAGATCTGTCTCCACTATGATAGTTTATCAAAGAGGCATGCCCCTCTGCTGTCTTCCCTGGTAACCCAACATCAATTCCCTCTGCAACTGGTAACACACACACCCGTTCCCCAGCCAAAGACGGTTGCCATGCCCTGCCCTCCATCTGCAGACAGTGGGGCAATGGTAGGTTGTCACTCTAGGACCTTGCTTCACATGTGTTAAGTTCCCCCCACCTCTATCTATTAAAGTAGTGATCTCTCCATCCCTGACTCTAGGCTCTTCATTCAGTCTTTAAAGGGCTTGAAGGCCAGAGGGGTACAGCTCAGCACAAAGAAGTTTAAGAATTTTCATCAGGCAGAGAAGAAAAGTTTCAGGGCGAGAAGGTCACCATACCATCCAGCATGCTACAAAGGACCTAGAAGCTGGTCAAATTGCAATGCTGAGCAAACGAAACATGTAAACCATTATTGCACAAGTATGTGTGCTAACGGGGGAAGAGTAAAGTGGAGAAGAAGGATGATGAATGGGGCCAGGGCAGAAGAGAAGCCCTCCCAGACAGAGTGACACTGAAGTAGAAGACCTGAGGGAGGAGGCTGTGCTCATATTTGAGGGGTAATCATGCCAGGGCTTCCCGGATAGTTCAGTTAGTAAAGAGTCTGCCTGCAGTGCAGGAGAGCCGGGTTTGATCCCTGCTTTGGGAAGATCTCCTGGAGAAGGAAATGGCTACCCACTCCAGTATTCGTGCCTGGAAAATCCTATGGACAGAGGAACCTGGCGGGCTTCTGTCTATGAGCTCACAAGAGTCAGACACAACTTAGCGACTAAACCACCACCAGGCCAGGCAGAGGGAGTGGCAAGTTCAAAGGCCCTGAGACAGCACTCCTCTGCCAGGCATATTTGAGAACAGAGGCCAGTGAGGCTGGCCCAGAGTCCTGGGAGATAAGGTCAGAAAAGTAATAAGGATGAGGGCCACATAGTCTTTCATTGATGATACTTTTGGCCTTATCTCTGTGTGAAATGGGAAGTTACTGAGAACTTTGAGCTGGGGAAGGACATGATATGATCTACTGCTATTATGGAAATCCTGGTGGATAAATTTTTATCAGCATGTTTATTGATTTTTTTTTAGAACAGAGTCCTTGAAGGGTAGTCACTGGTTAAAAAGACAGGGCCATTTTTTGAGGACCATTTTAATCCTGCCAGCACCTTGATCTTAGACTTCTAGCCACCAGAACTGTAAGGAAACTGTAAGGAAATATTGATAAATTTCTTTTTTTTGGCCATACCACATGACTTGTGGGAACTTAGCTCCTCAACCAGGGATTGAACCCAGGTCCTTGGCAGTGAAAACGCAGAGTCCCAACCACCGCACTGCCAGGGAATTCCCAGGAAATAAAATTCTACTGTTTAGTCACCTAGTCTGTGGTATTTTGTTATGGCAGAGCCAACAAACTAACACATCATCTTAACTTGCTCATCTGTTAAAATTCTCATTCCAAATAAGGCCACATTCACAGGTTCTGGGCTTTAGGAATTTAGTACCTTTTAGAGAACAAAGGTGTCAACCCACAATACCACACAACAAACAAGCAGAGATCAAAGACAGAGAGTCTTGTGGAACCAGATTTCCAGGTCTAGTCCCTGAATCCCCTGGGCTTCCCTGTTTCCTGAAGCTCCTGAGTTTCTCCAGAACACTTCTAGTAAATATTTTGTGCTTAACTAGAGTTTTCTATTACTTTCAATTGAGACTCCTGCTTAATATAATGTGGAAGAAAATTTTAGCTCATATAAGTTCATATGCCAGGAGGGTAAAAAGAAAAGACAAAAGAACCTTGCCAAGCATTATTCCACCTGCAAAGCAATCCAACTCCCGAGACCTATCAAAGTTGGGCTGTCTTTCACATTTATATTTTCAACTCTCTTTTAACGTTTTACACCTTGATTGTATAGAAAGCCAATGAGAATTTTATTCATCTTGTTTGGTAAAACTGCATCCTGTAATGCCAGTTCACCTTTAAGGCCATTCATTCTTTAAGGCCAATTTCAGGGGAAATTTTCTTTGTAATAGCAATAGCAATTAGTGATACGCATTTTAAAAGAATCTCCTGTCTGGGAAGGCCAGTTTTAAAAGGCTGATCTCACACCAGGCTGAAGACAAGAAATTATGGAAGGGCATCTGTGTCATAACAAAGAGAACAATAATAATAAAACAAAAGACATACTGAGAGAATTTCAAAAGAAGTGTAACTTAGAAAACTAAGGGGTAACATATTCAGCCTCAATGTGAATTACCAAGTCTTCTCTTCGCACCTATTTTTCTAGGGAAAGGTGTCAGCAGTAGGGTGATGGAGAATTGGAATGCTTGGAGGGGAAAGAGGTACCCATGAAAAGTCCCATGGCAAAGGAAGAGTGAGTTTAGGGAGAAATCACAAACTTAACACAACTTAACTCTGCCTTGAGCAAATTATTACTTTTCTTAGAGGACTATCTGATTGATGAGATCAGGTAGAAGTGAGAATGTTATCAGCCAATGACATACAGGAGGATTGAGTGTGCTTTAGAGAGAAGCAGGAGGTTAAGCAGCAAGTTAAGAATGCAGGATTTAGGAAAAAGGTAATCTGCCCCCAAATATGGCTCCAACTGAGTCTCAGCCCACCCTGTTAGAGGCTCTGATGCTGAGCAAGCCCCACTGAGGCCAGGGGCTGGGGAGGCAATTCTCTGGCAGTGGAGGACAATTACCATCAAGAGCAGAGCTGGGATGGGGGTTGGGGGAGCATAGAACCTGAAGAGGGGATCCAGATGGAGTGCTACCTCCATTATCAATATTATCCACAGTTTACAGATGAATAAATGGAAGTCTGGAGAGTATAACTCATCCAAAGCGAGTATAAGCCAGTCTCCCCAAATTTTTACCTGTAAAAGTGTAAACTAATAGATACAAAGTCACTGGAAGAAAACTGGCATGATTTGAAGGCAGAATACACAAGAGGGCTCAGATTAAACACATTGATACTTCTGAAAAAAAAAAAAAAAACCAATCTAAAGAGGGCCTGTGCTGGTGGTCCAGCAGTTAAGAATCCACCTTCCAATGCAGGGAACCTAGGTTCAATCCCTGGTCGGGGAACTAAGATCCCACGTGTCTCAGGGCAACCACGCCTGTGCACTGCAACTACTGACTGAGCCTGCACACTGTAGAGCCCTTCTGCTGCAACAAGAGAATCACGCAGGCTGCAGGTAGAGAAAGCCCCCGTGCACCACAACGAAGACCCAGGGCAGCCAAAGTAAAAAAAAAAAAAAAAAAAAAAAAAACTTAATTAAATTTTTTCAAAAAGAGGAATTGGTGACTCATGAAAGCATAAGATAAAATAGATAAAATTCAAGAGGTAATCATAGATATTGGAGAAATTACCACTAGAAAATGGCAATTCATGCAAGAACTTTGAACAGTTCTCTCCTGGTAGGAAAAAAAAATTTATTAGAATGGTCACATCAAGATTAAGCTAAGCCATTAAGCAACTGCCTTTGCTTGCTCACCAAGCAGGCTGAACTTGCCAGTAGGAGCATGTCTAATTACTATAATAATGAAATTTCAGAATAAAATGGTTCCTGACTTTGCTTTTAGCTCTCCAGAAGTTTAAGTGACTCTTGAGGATATTATGCAGTGGTCGTGTATACTTGGTTACCCCAAGTCTGTCTGTAAAACATGAACCCTTTCTTAGAGATCTCTAAGATCAAAGAGATGCTGAGCATGCAAGTCAAAGGGTTAATTCCAGGGAGGTAACACATTTACCAATGTCACATGCACCCAACATTATTCTTACTTGTGACCAGGCATGAGATTTTCTTTTTTTCTTTTTTTTTTTTTTTTTTACTATGTTACCACTGTCATTATATATGATGAGTAGGAGGCTAGACTAACCTGTTGTTTCTGCATGAAATAACACTCCAGTGAGGCTCTCAGAGTCTGTCTGGGACAACCGATTAAACAACAGTTAAGGATGGGCTTTCCAGGTGGCACTACTGGTGAAGAATCTGCCTCTCAATGTTGGAGACCCAGGTTCAGTTCTTGAGTTGGGAAGATCTGCTGGAGAAGGGAGTAGCTAACCACTCCAGTATTCTTGCCTGGAGGAGGCTACGGTCTATGGGGCTGCAAAAAATTGGGCACTATTAAACAATTTAGCATGCAAAGGATGGGGAGATAGTTCTTAGTCATCCTAAGATCTAATTAATCCATCAACATCTGCTTCCCTAACCTTAGAGCTGGAATCAAGAGGAAGCTTAAATGGCAATTTCTCCTGGGCACAGATCTTAGAAGACTGACTCATCCACTACATATGATACACATGATACCAACCAGTCAAAATATGCCCATGAACTGGGAATGAATGAGGAACATCACAACTTATAATTAATCAGCGATGGGGCTCCAGAAGAAAGGGCCAATCCAGACCTTCCCTATAGTACTCCTGGGACTAGGTGGAATCCATAGTCATGTTGCTCAGGGAGAAGGCAATTAAACAAGAAAAAACTGGTCATGCTAGTTCCTGGGACAGACATGTCTAGGATGCAGGAAGCTTATGTAAGGTGAATAAGAATTCTTTCTAGGTTCTACCTGCTATCCATTCTTTCTGCCAGTATTTATTAAGGATCTTCTATGCAGCTGTTAGAATGTAGAGAAAAGTAAGATATGGTCCCCTCTTCAAAGGGTAGGCAGGAAATGGTCAGTTGTTTACTCAGCATTTATTCGGTCCTCTGTCTTCAAGATAAACTCTGTTTTTCTTCAAGGATTCACTCTAACCCTAGCTTCAGTGGTAGGCCTTAGTGGCCAGGAATGATCTTCATTGCCACTGACCGGCAGTAGAATGGGCGTATGAGTCAGCATGAACCAGTGAGACACAAAGAAAAGTTTATTGGGACCTTCTGTTAATTAACTCCTCCTTCCTTGGCTTTCCTCATGGCTCAGACAAGTAAAGAATCTGCCTGCAATGCAGGAGACCCAGGTTCAACCCCTGAGTTGAGAAGATCCCCTGGAGAAGGGAATGGCAACCTACTACAGTATTCTTGCCTGGAGAATTCCAGGGACAGAGGAGCCTGGTGGTACACAGTCCATGTGGTCACAAAGAGTTGAGCACAACTGAAGTGAATTAGCACACACACATGCACATGAACAAGGAAATGTCCCTAGTTCTGGCTTGTTGACATTCTAAGGAGACAGCCTTGGTTTGACTGCATGGCTTGCAGGATCTTAGTTCCCCAGCCAGGGATTGAACCCATGTTCCCTGCAAAGGAAGCATGGAGTCCTAACCACTGGACAGCCAGCGAAGTCCCAGGCTTTCTTTTTTCTAAATCCAGGCTTTAAAGTGAACACTATGGAGCCCTTGCCAATTAGCCCCAAACACCACACTATTTTCATTGCCCCATATATGAGCTACCAAATCCACTTTGTAATCCAAGCCAGCCTGAGCTGGATTCTCTTACTTGCAACCTAGAGAATCCTAACTGGTAAAAAGCTAGCAGTCCAAATTTAGCTTCCCTGGAGAGGTACTTTCTAAAACCAAGCCATAGGATAAAGTACTTTGCTGGAACTCAATTGCAAATTTCTCAATGATGGAACTAGGTCTTACATTTCTTTATATCTCTGGCACCCTGCAAACACTAAGTGCTGAATCTTTCATGCAATTCATATAAGGTAATGTATAAATAAGTCCTCTGGTAGAGGAAATTGCTGTTCAAATAAAATAATAAAGGAACTAAAGCACTAATACAAGCTGCTCATGATAATAGGCAACATTTCTTGGGCACTTAATATGAGCCAGGCACTGTTCTTTGTAATTGCTTTGAAAAATTTGCATGTGTTAACTTATTTCATCCTCCCAGCACAATAGTCAGGTGCTATTATTGTCCACAGTTTACAGATGAAGAAACTGAGATCCTACACATTTACTCATATACTTTTAAGAAACTTTGCTTAAGACGAAAATTCTCAGTATTTAAACAACTAATGACTAACAAAAAGAAAATCTTAAAGTTTCCACACTGCAACCAATAGGACTTGCCTAAACCAGTTCATAACAGGATTGTGTTCCACCTTCTTTACAGATGAAGGATGAAAAATAGAGATTTGCTCAGTTTTATTTTGTTGTTGTTTTTCAGTCAAGTTGTGACCAACAATTTGTGACCACATGGGCTACAGCACGCCAGGCTTCCCCGTCCTTCCCAATCTCCCAGAGTTTCCTCAAACATGTCCACTGAGTCAGTGATGCCATCCAATCATCTCATCCTCTGTCAAACCCTTCTCCTTCTGACCTCAATCTTTCCCAGCATCAGGGTCTTTTCCAATGAATCAGCTCTTCACATCAGGTGGCCATAGTATTAGAGCTTCAGCTTCATCAACAGTCCTTCCAATGAATATTCAATATTGATTTCCTGCTATGTTGATTTATAGATTCTTGGAAACTTGTAATTGTTTGCTCATTTGTTTTTTCATTTTGCTGCTGTCTAAAAGTCATTAGGTTCATGACATTGTACAGGAGACAGGGATCAAGACCATCCCCAAGAAAAAGAAATGCAAAAAAGCAAAATGGCTGTCTGAGGAGGCCTTACAAATAGCTGTGAAAAGAAGAGAAGTGAAAAACGAAGGAGAAAAGGAGAGATATCCCCATTTGAATGCAGAGTTCCAAAGAATAGCAAGGAGAAATAAGAAAACTTTTTTCAGTGATCTATGCAAAGAAATAGAGGAAAAAATAGAATGGGAAAGACTACAGATCTCTTCAAGAAAATTAGAAATACCAAGGAAACATTTCTTGCAATGATGGGCTCAATAAAGGACAGAAATGGTATGGACCTAATAGAAGCAGAAGATATTAAGAAGAGGTGACAAGAATACACTGAAGAACTGGACAAAAAATATCTTCATGACCCAGATAACCACAATGGTGTGATCACTCATCTAGAGCCAGACATCCTGGAATGTGAAGTCAAGTGGGCCTTAGGAAACATCACTACAAACAAAGCTAGTGGAGGTGATAGAATTCCAGTTGAGCTGTTTCAAATCCTAAAAGATGATGCTTTGAAAGTGTTGCACTCAATATGCCAGCAAATTTGGAAAACTCAGCAGTGGCCAGAAGACTGGAAAAGGTCAGTTTTCATTCCAATCCCTAAGAAAGGCAATGCCAAAGAATGTTCTAACTACCACACATTTGCACTCATTTCACACGTTAGTAAAGTAATGCTCAAAATTCTTCAAGCCAGGCTTCAACAGTATGTGAACCATGAACTTCCAGATGTTCAAGTTGGTTTTAGAAAAGGCAAAGGAACCAGAGATCAAGTTGCCAACATCCATTGGATCATCAAAAAAGCAACAAAGTTCCAGAAAAACATCTACCTCTGCTTTATCAACTATGCCAAAGCCTTTGACTGTGTGGATCACAATAAACTGTGGAAAATTCTGAAAGAGATGGGAATACCAGACCACCTGACCTGCCTCTTGAGAAACCTTTATGCAGGTCAGGAAGCAACAGTTAGAACTGCACATGGAACAACAGACTGGTTCAAAATTGGGAAAGGGGTACGTCAAGGCTGTATATTGTCACCCTTCTTTTTTAACTTATATGCAGAGTAAACCAGGAGAAACGCTGGGCTGGAAGAAGCACAAGCTGGAATCAAGATTGCCGGGAGAAATATTAATAACCTCAGATATGCAGATGACACCACCCTTATGGCAGAAAGTGAAGGAGAACTAAAAAGCCTCTTGATGAAAGTGAAAGAGGAGAGTGAAAAAGTTGGTTTAAAGCTCAACATTCAGAAAACTAAGATCATGGCATCCAGTCCCATCACTTCATGGCAAATAGATGGGGAAAGAGTGGAAACAGTGGCTGACTTTATTTTTCTGGGCTCCCAAATCACTGCAGATGGTGATTGCAGCTATGAAATTAAAAGATGCTTACCCCTTGGAAGGAAAGTTATGACCAACCTAGACAGCATATTAAAAAACAGAGACATTACTTTGCCAACAAAGGTCCATCTAGTCAAGGCTATGGTTTTTCCAGTAGTCATGTATGGATGTGAGAGTTGGACTATAAAGAAAGCTGAGCACTGAAGAATTGATGCTTTTGAACTGTGGTGTTGGAGAAGACTCTTGAGAGTCCCTTGGACTGCAAGGAGATTCAACCAGTCCATCCTAAAGGAGATCGGGCCTGGGTGTTCATTGGAAGGACTGATGTTGAAGCTGAAAGTCCAATACTTTGGCCACCTGATGCAAAGAGCTGACTCATTGGAAAAGACCCTGATGCTGGGAAAGATTGAGGGCAGGAGGAGAAGGGGATGACAGAGGATGAGATGGTTAGATGGCATCACTGATTCAATGGACATGAGTTTGGGTAAATTCCAGGAGTTGGTGATGGACAGGGAGGCCTGGCATGCTGCCGTTCGTGGGTTGCAAAGAGTCGGACACGACTGAACAACTGAACTGAACCAAACTGAACTGAACAAGTCATTATGGGCTTTCCTGGTGACTCAGCAGTAAAGAATCTGCCTACCAATGCAGGAGACCTGGGTTTGATCCCTGGGTCAAGAAGATTCCCCTAGTAAAGGAAATCAATCCACTCCAGTATTCTTGCCTGGAAAATCCCATGGACAGAGGAGCCTGGCAGGCTACATTCCATAGGGTTGCAAAGAATTGAACATGACTGAGTGACTGAACACACACATATACAAAGGTTATTATAGAAACATTTGATAATCCTTGCCACTAGTTACCTGTGTTTTCTTACTAAACTGTATCTCCTTGCTAACCTGGACATACCAGGCATAGTATCTTTGAGCCAAAATCCCCCAAATTCTGTTCCATATCTTTATCTTAAAATCTGTAAATATCCACTGTGTAGTGTTTTCTGTTATTTCCTTCAATAAATATTGTGGGTAGCCACTGCATGCTAGGCAGTTTTCTAAACACTGAGGAAATATCAGTAAACAAAATAGATATACAGTTAGTCCTTGAACAACACGGGTTTGAATTGTATGGTTCCACATATAGGGTTTGTTTGTTTGTTTTCCAACAACAACAACAAAAAATACCTGTTTTCATTTTACAGATCTTAAATCAACTGAGTGTGGTTGAAATTTGTGTTCATTTAGAGATCACAATATATGGACTCAAAAAAATTAAAGCTTGAGGTCTGATTCTGCCCAAACTGTTTCAGTTTCCTGCCCCTTGATGAGTTATCTATCAATTCCTTTATTTTTTATGCAGAGAGAGCAGTACACAGATTTTTGAATGTGTGGGGTGGGCACCCCAAACCCCCACATTGTTCAAGGCTCAACTGTAGTTACTGCCCTCAAGGAGCTTGCCTTCTAGGAAGGGAAACAGACATTGAACAAATTTTCACACAAATAAATACAAAATTACATATTCTTCCTTGAGAGGAAAGGAAAGGGCCTCCTGGGAGATAATAAAATGAGTAAGTAATTCAGTTGTGTATACCAAAGAAAGTCCTCCTGAAGAAGTGACATTAAATATGAGACCTGAAAGAAAAGAGCAGTAAATATCTTTTGTTACTTTCTTACCTAGCATCAATTCACATTCTTCTTCTACAACCATCATCCAAGTCTTTCTGGAGACTATTTGAACATTCTTCCCATGCTCACTGCAATGGTAATTCAGAGACTTTTCTGCCGCCCCTCAAGGCTAGGATGGGGCCAAGACCTAGGCTGTATATTTCATGTCCCTGGCCAGATGTATCCAATTGCATCAGGCATGCATCAGAAAATTACCTCTGTGAGGGCAATTACAGCAGCAAGGCTCTATCTAGGGTCTTTGGTTTAAGCCGTTTCATCCATTGCACTGAGTGTTGCGAAGATATGACCTTGAAACTGAAGGAGGGGGGATGATGTATGACAGAGAGATCTATTTCTGTATCAAGAAATGGATCTTCTTGTCATTATGCAAGCTCCAGTTTAGACTGTGCCTGGGCTTCCCTGGTAGTTCAGTGGTAAAGAGTCTGCCTACCAATGCAGGAGATGTGGGTTCACTCCCTGAGTTAGGAAGATTCCCTGGAGAAGGAAATGGCAACCCACTCCAGTATTCTTGCCCAGGAGATCCCCTGGACAGAGGAGCCTGGCAGGCTATAGTCCATGGGGTCACAAAGAGTCAGACACCACTAACGTAACTGAACACTGACTATATCCAAAACTCAAGAACTGTTCGGATATTTGAAACATAGCACATTCCTTTCTGGCTAAAAAATTATGTGGTAGCTTTAGTGTTAGTCTTTTTTTTTTCTAGTACTGTTCCTTCTGGACGTATGGTGGGACTCTACTTCCTCACTCCTTTAAGTCAGACTCCTTTATATTGATTTGGCCAATATAATGTGAGCAGACTCAGTGTATTTCACTTCTAGGCAGAAGTCTTTGAGAGCTGGTACACACCCCACCATGTTATCTTCCCTGGCCATGGCAGTCAGATATGTTCCAAATGGTAGAGACTCTTGTCAACCCAAGATCCTGACTGAGCCGGACCGAGAGCAGAGCTCCCATCCGCCAAGATGAAGAAATGAAAGCACTGACATCATGGAGCTGTTCTTCATTGTAGCATAACTTATCCCACACTGAGTTAAATCCACCAAGTGCATTGTGTTTTTCTGTCTTTTGCAACAGAAATGCAATGAGTATAAGGAAGGTGGTGGAAAAAAAAAAAGGATAAAGCATTCCAGTGAACAGCTCATGTAAAGGGAAGAAACTGAATTGGAGGCTGAAATGGGGAAGACTTAGGGTTACTGTAGTGATCCAAGTAGGAGGCAATGTTGATTGGACTATGGCAGTGGTATGGAATACAGAAAACAATGGGGAGCTGGTATATATAGGACTTTAGTTCCTCAACTAGGGATTAAACCCATGCCCCCTTCTGTGGAAGCACCATGTCTTAACTACTAGACCACCAGAGAATTTCCTCAAAATATATTTTTAAAGGTACAAAACATTAGGAAATAATTTTTCCCTGCCAAGACTGATTGCTTTGTCATTTTGACTTTAAAAGGACCAGGAGTGCATTAAAAAGTTAATGCGCTGAGAATTAGGAGACCCTGAAATCTGGGACTAAATCCGTTAAGTAGGGCGTGACCTTGGACAAGTTTTTTGCCTTTGCAGACCTTCACTTCTCATCTCTATAAAAGAAGGGGGAGCCAGGGTGTCTCTACCTTTTCCTTTCAGAACTGACATTCTACGGATCCTGATCATATGAAGCTATCATATCAAAATGTTTGAATGGGGTAAGTGTCCCTGACTCGATTAAGGAAATAAAGAATGAAGACTCAGAAGATTTTGCCATAGTATAGTCATTTTCTGAATAGCTAAGTCAAAATAACACCCAGTGGCATAAGAAGGGCTGGGACATTTTCATTATGATTTCATAATGATTGTTTAACACAACTGTCTGAAAAATGGCCCAGACTGCATATGTGCTACATTGTCAATATGACTCACTCTGATTTGGATTCAGACAGACTCTTCTACCTTAAATGTATTCCTCCCAAATATAACAAACAAATTGAGAGGCAGGGAAGGTACGTGAACAAGGTGAACTTCATAGGCACTTCATCTAACACTGTTCACTACAGCAGCATTTCCCCAAAGTTGTACTTAGAGGCTTTAACGCAATAAATGGACAAACATGTATGCTTAGTAGTTATTTCCCCTGACTTTGTGCTTGATTTACAGAAATATCTATTAGCTGGGATTTCCCTGATGGTCGAGTGGTTAAGACTTCATGCTTCCAATGCAGGGGGTGCAGGTTCAAGCCCTGGTTCAGGAACTAGGATCCCACGTGCCACGTGCTGAAACCACATCCATTAGCTTAATATTCCTGGCCCCGCTCTACTCCCTTCCTCATTCCTGCCCGAGTGGTGAGTTTGGAGAACAAAACCAAGTATGGAAGCTCAGTCTTTCTCTCCCTTCCCTTCCTCTCTCTCTCTTTTTTCATTTGTTTATTTACTTATTTGTCTGTGTCTGATCTTAGTTGTAGCATGCAGGACGGTCCTTATGTCATGGGAGATCTCTCACTGAACACACGGACTCCAGTTGTGGTGTGCCGGCTGGTAGTTGCAGCGCATGGGCCTCCTTACTCCCTCGCACGTGGGATTTTAACTCCCTGACCAGGGATCAAACCCGTGTTCTCTACATTGCAAGGCAGATTCTTAATCACTGGGCCGTCAGGGAAGTCTCTCTCCCTACCTTTCTGAATTTGCCCCCTTCAGGGAGAACAACTTCTGTGCTGTCCTTGGCTGTGAGGGGAAATGGGCCATGCTGCAGGGCAGACCCGCCGGCCAATGTGTCTGTTCAAGCCTGGGGTTTACTCTTAGGGAGCCCGTAACTGCCCAGCACCTAAGCAACTCTGGTGGCTCAGACGGTAAAAGTGTCTGCCTACACTGCGGGAGACCAGGGTTCGACCCCTGTGTCGGGAAGGTCCCCTGGAGAAGCAACTGGCAAACCACTCCAGTACTCTTGCCTGGAAAGTCCCATGGATGGAAGAACCTGGTGGGCTGCAGTCCATGGGGTTGCAAAGAGTCGGACACGACTGAGCGACTTTCACTTTCACTAAGCAACAGCCCCCTGTGCAGCCTGTATTAGTCACTAACCTCATATTTTGAGCTCCATTTGCCTGACTCTCATCTGCCTTAAGTGAGGAAGATGATATTTATTGAGTCCCCTCAAATTCTAACACTCATATCCATCTTAATGGATACTGGAAAAAGAAATGGTCTGTGAATGAAACCCTATAATATCACAGATATTATTGCTTAATATGAACATCATTCTCTTAGGGGTTTCACTTTAATGTTGATCAAACAAAAATATTAAGAAAACAATAATATAAATGGTACAAAATTATGAACTTGGCAAATCTATAGAAAAAAAGGTATGAATTCTATGACTGACAGAAGTTTTGGAATTATTGTACTAAAGGGCAGAATGTGATATGAAGCATGTCTTGGCTCCATCCAGGAGCTTCATCAGATCAAAAAGACTGTCAATTCAGGAGAAAGGTTTGTAGCTGATGAAACCTTACATAAGACAAGAAAAGTATGGAATAGCAATATCGTAAGTCAAATTGGAAATATCAGTGTGAAATAATAACCTTAATAAATGTGTTTTCAGCTCTCAGTGACCCAGTACCAACAGCAATTCACTCTTGTTCATCACACATTCACATGTATTAATACATACCCAGAACACAGTTCCTGGTCTTTAAAATTATTTTCTGTTTTAAAAAAAAAATTCTTTAGAAGGTATCGAATTTCCTGATTTATGACGGAAAAAAATTTCAGAACATCTCTCCAACATCCAATCATTGCCAAAAAAGCAAGAAAGGTTTCAAGAATATCAGGGGCGATACAGAAAGGATAAAGGAGTCAATATGAAGGGCGCTTAAAAAATCATATGGTGAGCTTTTTAAATAAAATTCTTATTATACAAATAGAGCAGAAAATACATACACACATACACATCAAATGTATGCCCAGGTCAAAAAATATAACTTAGGCACTTGTTCTATAAGCTCCTTCCTTGAGCCTCATTCTTATCACACCTCTTTCCCCTTCTGCATATCTTCATTTATATAATAATGCCTTTCTTGGGGTATTTCATTTGTTTTATCACCCAAATGTTCATCTCTAAACACTATAGTTTACTCTTGCCCATTTAAAAAAGATACATTTCTTGCATTATCATCACCATCATTGTCACCATGGTTTATAGGACAAGATGAGTTTTGTGAAATAGTATGAGTTCAAAATGACTCAGAAGAGTTAATATGAAGCTTGACCAAAAGATTACTCTAATAGAAAGTGGTGACTGTAGTAGATCATATTTATTTTTTATTGACTTTAATAATTAGAAGGGTTTGATATTTCTTCTAGTATTTCTTATATGAATCTGGTATGTTTAAAAGCACAGTCATATGCCTACTTTATCTATTAAGAATAAATACTTGACAGTGTAAGCTACATAGCCCCAGGAAAAGTAGATGCCAAGAACAGGAAGGACTGTTCAACTTGGGTGGGCACCCAAAATAACCAACCAGAAAGAGGGGTCCACAGCATTTGCCAGATGACCTACAGAGGAACACTAACTACACAGACTTAATCTGGCAACTCCTAGGAGATTAAATCTCAATACTAATAAGGGAGATGTAACTTTTTAATGCTAAGAGACAAAATCAATATTTGATTATGACAAGATAATAGGTTTATAACAATGGCCAAGGGACCTTTTTTTTTTTTTTAATCACAGATAGATACTAGGTTGCAAAATTAAAACCCCAGGCATAAGATAAGGTCTGAAATAGTCTCACTGACCTTAATAGATGTAATTTAACTATAGAAAAGCTTACCATAGAAAGGTGATTTTGGTTAGAATCACCTTGAGAGAAACAAACAAATATGACCAAGAATTAATCAGTCAATAAACCAAGTCCTGCAATCTAGGCTGTTCTGGTAAGTTTATTTTTTCTTCAGGATCTGCTAAGAATTTTGTGATCCAAGGAAAGGAATAAAAATAATAATGCTGAAACTCTGAGGCTATATAAAAACTAACATAGAAAAATAAGAAGAGAAATAGAGAGGCATTAAATCCTTGATATTGATGCTTTAGAGTAAATTTATATGAAACTGTAAGTTCTATAGCCTTTGTTTTTATATGTTTATATTAAGTTTTGAAGTGTTTAAAAGGATCAGCCATTCTAAATATATAATTGCAGTTAGCTTAAACTGTTTACTATGATATGCTTAATAAATCTGTAATCAATGTTTAAAAGCCCCAAGAAAAACTGATTTTCAATTTGGGGTATTAGATTCATGAGCTTAATAAATTGAGTTTTAAGCAAAGAACAAACCGTTCCGAGTATTCCTCTCCATAGGGAAATCTGTCAAAAAAAGAAAAGGAAAGGAAACAAAACAAAATGCTCTGTCAATAAAGACCTAGAGAGAAGGTAGTATTACCTTGTCGTAATTATCTATCCCTATGTAACAAATGGTTCCCAAACTTACTGGCTCAAAACAACATCTATTTTCTCGACGTTTATCATCCTACAGGCAGGGATCCGAGCAGGCCTGAGCTGAATGGCTTGGCTCCAGGTGGCTCACAGGCTGCAATTAAAATGTCGGCTGTGGACGAGCCTCAGATTCACGGAGGGACGGAGACCCTTCCAAACTCACACATGTGTTTGTCAGCAGGATTTAGTTCCTAACAGGCTGTTGGACTGAGGGCCTCCATTCCTCCTGGGCTGTCGGCCAGAAGACACACTCTCCTGGCTGTTCCTGGCTATGTGACCTCTCCATAAGGCAGTTCACAGCATGGCAGCTGGCTGCATCCGGTGAAGAAGCAAGAAAAGCCAAAAATAAAGTCATAGTCTTTTTTCCTTTTGCTTTGTTTGTTGTTTTTGGCATTTCCTCCCAACATTTTATTATGAAAAATTTCTAATATACAGAAAAGTTGAAAGAATTATAGAAGGAATAACTCTTAAACCACCTAGACTCTAGAATTTACATTTTGCTGCATTGCTTTATCACATGGTGATCCATTTATCCATATTTCCACTCATTCATTCATCCCTCAGTTCATCTTTTATAATGTGTTCTCAGAGATGGCATTCCATTATTTTTGCCACAGCCTACAGTTGGAAGCAAGTAGCTAAGTCCAGTTCACACTCAAACGACTGCTTAGGATGAGTACCTATGTGGGGGTCACTGGGAGCTATTTTAGAAGCTGTCTACATGTGAAATTTCCCAAGGCACTGGCCCACACGACAATACACCAAGGGGTATGTGTATGCATCCCAAAGTCATGTCTCTGCAAACACCAGATCAGCGAACATTTCTTGAACACTTTCTATGCACCAGGGGCTATAGGAGATGCTGGGGACTTAGTAATAAATGAGGCACACTTCCTGCTCTTAAGGAGCCCATAGCTCAAAGGAAGACACCCACAATTCCATGAGAGTTAGACACTCTCCCCTTTCTTCCTCTCCTATAGCACCTTTAACTTTATTTTGCAAATATTGATTTAAATATCTGGTGCCCTGTGGGACTATAATGTCCCTGAAAGAGGGGACTGTGTCTGTTTCATCTTCTGGCTGCTTGTGTCTCGCACATGGCCTCCCCTATAGGAGGCATGGCATAGCTTTGAACCTAAAAAGCAGACGTGGTCAATAATCTACTAGGTGTTCACACCTTGGTGTAAATTAATGGCTGCAATCTTCTGAGAATTAATCATTAATAAGGAAACAAGGACGGGAGTTGGACAAAAATGACACCAAGAAAATTTCACAGAGAGGAATCCTGTAGCGTTAAAAGAGATGAACGTTGACTGACGGGCGGCAGAGAGAGCCGGCGGACAAGCCGGGGAGCCCCGGCAGCGCGGCGAGAAGGGGAGCGCGGGAGGGAAGGGGAGCGTGGCAGGCCCACTGAGGGAGCCACCCCAGGACACGGAGCCCGGGCGCCCTCTGAACAGCCTCCCAGCGGCCGGACCTGTGGGCGCGGGGAGCCTGGACAGCGGTGCGCCCGACGGGGGTGACTGGGAGACCCAGCGACCAGGGAAGCGGGACAAGGAGCCAGAGCCGGACAGGGATGAGAAGGTGACGCCACCAGGGGGCGCCACTCGCTTTGTGGGGGAAAATGCTCAACTACTGCGTGGAAGATGCCACCATGTTGGACATGGAGAAATGGAGGAAGACTTCCAAGCACTGTAGATCAAGCCCTGAGGCTTTGGAGTGGGAACACTGACTCCAAGACCACAGACTGTCAGAGAACTAACCCTAGGGAGTATCAAATAGTGAGAACTCACACAAAGGAAACCACTTGAATACAAGACCCAGCATCACCCAACCACCAGTAGCACCCTGTGCAGGATGCCTCATCTAAACAACATACAAAACAAAACAACAAACCCAATCAACAGCCGACAGGATTACCAACTCACTCAGCCTTGCCCATCAGAGGAAAAACATACAAAAAAAAACTCAGCACAAATCTCACCCTATAGGAAGCTCACACAAACCTTAGGGCCAACCTTAGGAGGGCAGAAACCAAAAGGAAGAAAGAATTCCACCTTCTTCAAGGAAAGAATTCAACTTTCCTTGAAGCCTGGGAAAAGGAGACCTCAAGCACAATAACTTTTAAAAAAAACGATGAAAAGGCAGAGAAATACTGCACAAATGAAGGAACAAACTAGAAACACAGAGTCCAAATAAATGAAGAGGAAATAGGCAAATTACCTGAAAAAGAATTCAGAATAATGATAGTAACGACGATCAAAAACCTTGAAAACAAAATGGAGAAAATGCAAGAATCAATTTAAAAATACCTAGAAAAAATTAAAGAATAAACAAACAGAGACAAACAACACAATTACTTAAATTAAAAATAGAAGGAATCAGTAGCAGAATATCTGAAGCACAAGAACGAATCAGTGAGCTGGAAAATAAAATGGTAGAAATAATTTCTGAAGAGCAGAATAAAGGAAAAAGAATGAAAAGAGCTGAGCACAGTCTCAGAGAAATCTGGGACTGTATCAAATGCACCAACATTTGAACTATAGGGGTCCCAGAAGAATAAGAGAAAAAGAAAGGCTATGAAAAAAATTTTGAAGAGATTATAGTTCAAAATTTCCCCAACATAGGAAAGGAAATAGTCGATCAAGTCCAAAAGGCACAAAGTGTCCCATACAAGATAAACCCAAGGAGAAACACACCAAGACATATACTAATCAAACTAACAAAGACTAAACACAAAGAAAGAATATTAAAAGCAGCAAGGGAGAAGCGAAAAGTAACATACAAGGGAAACCCTATATGCTTAATGGCTGATCTTTCAGCAGAAACTCTGCAGGCCAGAAGAAAATGGCAGGATATATTTAAAGTACTGAAAGGGAAAAATCTCTAACCAAGATTACTGTACCCAGCAATGATATTCAAAATTGATGGAGAAATAAAAAACTTTTCAGAAAAGCAAAAGTTAAGAGAAGTCAGTACCACCAAACCAGGTTTACAACAAATATTAAAGGGACTTATATAGTCAAGAAATACAACAGGAAAAAAAAGATCTACAAAATCAACCCCAAACTATTAGAAAATGGCAATAGGAACATCTATATCAATAATTATTTTAAATGTAAATGGATTAAATGTTCTAACCAAAAGACAGACTGGCTGAATGGATACACAAACAAGACCCATATATATGCTGTCTATAAGGAAGCCACTTCAGACCTCAAGACACATATAGACTGAAAGTGAGAGGATGGGAAAGTATATTCCATGCAAATGGGCAGCAAAAGAAAGCTGGAGTAGCAATCCTCATATCAGACAAAATACACCTTAAACTAAAGAAGATTACAAGAGATTAGGAAGGACACTACATAATTCATCATGGGATCAATCAAAGAGGAAGGCATAACAATTGTAAATATCTATGCACCCAACATAGAAGCACCTCAGTACATAAGACAAACACTAACAGACATAAAAGGAGAAATTGACAGTAACACAATAATAGTAGGAGATTTTAATACCCCACTCACACCAATGGACAGATCATCAAAACAGAAAATTAATGAGGAAACACAAGTCTTAAAATGATACATTAAATGAGATGGATCTCACTGATATCTTCAGGACATTCCATCCAAATGCAGAAGAATACACCTTCTTCTCAAGGGCACATGGAATATTCTCCAGGATAGACCACATCTTGGGTCACAAATCAAACCTCAGTAAATTTAAGAAAATTGAAATTGTATCAAGCATCTTCTCTGACCACGATGCTATGAAACTAGATATCAATTACAAGAAAAAAAAAAGTGTAAGAAACACAAATTCATGGAGATTAAACAGCATCTTTCTAAATAACCAACAGGTTACTGAAGAAATCAAAAGGGAAATCAAAAAATTTCTAGAAATAAATGACAATGTAAACATGACAACTCAAAACCTATGAGATGCAGCAAAAGCAATTTTAAGAAAGAAGTTTATAGCAATACAATCCTACCTCAAGAAACAAGAAAAGCATCCAATAGACAACCTAACTTTACACTTTAAACAACTGGAAAAAGAAGAACAAAAAAAAATTAGTAAAAGGAAAGAAATCATAAATATCCAAGCAGAAATAAATGAAAAATAAATGAAACAATAGTAAAGATTAATAAAACTAAAAGCTGGTTCTTTGAGAACATAAACAAAATTGACAAACCTTTAGCCAGACTCATCAAGAAAAAAAGAGGGAAGAATCAAAACAACAAAATTAGAAATGAAAAAGGAGAGGTTACAATAGACAATGCAGAAATACAAAGGATTATAAGAGACTATTATGAACAACCATATGGCAATAAAATAGATAACCTGGAAGAAAAGGAAAGATTCTTAGAAAAGTTCTATCTTCCAAGACTGAACCAGGAAGAAATAGAAATTATGAACAACTCAATTACAAGCACTGAAATTGAAGCTGTGATAAAAAAAATCTCCCCAAAAACAAAAGCCCAAAACCAGATGGCTTCACAGGAGAATGTCTATCAAACATTTGGAGAAGAACTAAACCCTATCCTCCTGAAAGTATTTCAAAGAATTGTAGAGGAAGGAACACTTCCAAACTCATTCTGTGAGGCCACCATCACCCTGATACCAAAACCAGACAAAGACAGCACAAAAAAAGAAAACTACAGACCAATATCACTAATGAACATAGATGCAAAAATCCTCAACAAAATTTTAGCAAACAAGGTTCAGCAACACGTCAAAAAGCTCATAAGCCATGATCAAGTTGGGCTTATTCCAGAAATGCAAGAATTCTTCAATATATGCAAATCAATCAATGTGATATACCATATTAACAAACTAAAAGATAAAAACCATATGATAATCTCAATAGATGCAGAAAAAGCCTTTGACAAAATTCAGCAGCCATTTATTATGAAAACTCTTCAAAAAATGGGCATAGAATGAACTTACCTCAACAGAGTAAAGGCCATATATGATAAACCTACAGCAAACATTATTCTCAATGGTGAAAAACTGAAAGTGTTCCCCCTAAGATCAGGAACAAGACAAGGATGCCTACTTTTGCCACTATTATTCAACATAGTTCTGGAAGTTCTAGCTACATCAATCAAAGAAGAAAAAGAAATAAGAGGAATCCAGATTGGAAGAGAAGAAGTAAAACTCTCACTGTTTGCAGATGACATGATACTATACATAGAAAACCCTAAAGATACTATTAGAAAATTACTAGAGTTAATCAATGAATTTAGCAAAGTTGCAGGATACAAAATCAATACACAGAAATGACTTGCATTTCTATATGCTAACAATGAAAATCAGAAAGAGAAATTAAGAAATCAATCCCATTCACCATTGCAACAAAAAGAATTAAATATCTAGGAATAAACCTACCTAAGGAGACAAAAGAACTGTACAAAGAAAATTATAAGACACTAATGAAAGAAATCAAAGATGACATAAACAGATGGAGAGATATTCCATGTTCCTGGCTAGGAAGAATCAATATTGTGAAAATATTGATGTTTGTGAAATGTCAAATGTAATCTGCAGATGCAATGCAATCCCTATCAAATTACCAATAGCATTTTTCACAGAACTAGAACAAAAAATTTCACAATTCATATGAAGACACAAAAGACCCCAAATCGGCAAAGCAGTCTTGAGAAAGAAGAATGGAGCTGGAGGAATCAACCTTCCTGACTTCAGATTATACTACAAAGCTACAGTCATCAAGACAGTATGGTACTGCCACAAAAATAGAAATATGGACCAACTGAACAAGATAGAAAGCCCAGAAATAAACCCATGTACCTATGGGTACCTTCGTTTTGACAAAGGAGGCAAAACTATACAATGGGGTGAAGACAGCCTCTTCAATAAATGGTGCTGGGAAAACTGGACAGCTACATGTAAAAGAATGAAATGAGAACACTTCCTAACACCATACACAAAGATAAACTCAAAATGGATTAAAGACCTAAATGTAAGACCAGAAACTATACAACTCTTAGAGGAAAACATAAGCAGAACACTCGATGACACAAATCAAAGCAAGATCCCCTATGACCCACCTCCTAGAGTAATGGAAATAAAAACAAAAGTAAACAAGTGGGACCTGATTAAACTTAAAAGCTTTTGCACAGCAAAGGAAACTATTCAGTTCAGTTCAGTCCAGTCGCTCAGTCATGTCAGCCTCTTTGTGACCCCATGAACCGCAGCACGCCAGGCCTCTCTGTCCATCACCAACTCCCAGAGTTTACCCAAACTCATGTCCATTGAGTTGGTGATGCCACCTAACCATCTCATCCTCTGTCGTCCCCTTCTCCTCCTGCCTTCAATCTTTTCCAGCATCAGGGTCTTTTCAAATGAGTCAGCTCTTCGCATCAGGTGGCCAAAGTATTGGAGTTTCAGCTTCAACATCAATCCTTCCAATGAACACCCAGGACTGATCTCCTTTAGGATGGACTGGTTGGATCTCCTTGCAGTTCAAGGGACTCTCAAGAGTCTTCTCCAACACCACAGTTCAAAAGCATCAATTCTTCGGCGCTCAGCTTTCTTTATAGTCCAACTCTCACATCCATACATGACTACTGGAAAAACCATAGCCTTGACTAGACGGACCATTGTTGACAAAGTAATGTCTCTGCTTTTTAATATGCTGTCTAGGTTGGTCATAACTTTCCTTCCAAGGAGTAAGTGTCTTTTAATTTCATGGCTGCAATCACCATCTGATTTTGGAAACTATAAGCAAAGTGAAAAGACAACCCTCAGAATGGGAGAAAATAATAGCGAATGAAACAACTGACAAAGGATTAATTTCCAAAATATATAAGCAGCTCATACAACTCAACACCGGAAAAACAAACAACCCAATCAAAAAGTGGGAAAAAGACCTAAATGGATATTTCTCCAAAGAAGACATACAGATGGCTAACACATGAAAAGATGCTCAACATCGCTCATTACTAGAGAAATACAAATTAAAACCACAATGAGATATCACTTCACACCAATCAGAATGGCCCTCATCAAAAAGTCTACAAGCAATAAATTCTGGAGAGAGTGTGGAGAAAAGGAAACACTCTTGCACTGTTGGTGGGAATGTAAATTGATGCAGCCACTATGGAAGACGGTATGGAGGTTCCTTAAAAACTAGGAATAAAACCACCATATGACCCAGCAATCCCACTCCTAGGCATATACCCTGAGGAAACCAAAATTGAAAGAGACATAAGTATCCCATTGTTTATTGCAGCACTATTTACAAAAGCTAAAACATGGAAGCAACCTAGATGACCATCTACAGATGAACAGATAAAGAAGGTGTGGTACATATACACAATGGAATATTACTCAGCCATAAAATGGAACGCATTTGTGTCAGTTCTGATGAGGTAGATGAAACTAGAACCTATTATACAGAATGAAGTGAGTTAGAAAGAGAAAGATAAATATCGTGTTCTAATGCACATGTACAGAATCTAGGAAAATGGTACTGAAGAACTTATTTACTGGGCAGCAATGGAGAATTATACATAGAGAATAGACTTATGGACATGGGGAGAGGGCAGGAGAGGGTGAGATGTATGGAAAGAGTAACATGGAAACTCACATTACCATATGTAAAATAGATAGCCAACGGGAATTTGCTGTATGGCTCAGGAAACTCAAACAGGGGCTCTGTATCAACCTAGAGGGGTGGGATGGGGAGGGAGATGGGAGGGAGGTTCAAAAGGGAGGGGATATATATATACTTATGGCTGATTTATGATGAGGTTTGACAGAAAACAGCAAAATTCTGTAAAGCAATTATCCTTCAATAAAGATAAATAAATTTTTAAAAAGAGAGAGATAAATGTTGACTAGATCGAACCTGGGTCTCCTGAATTGCAGGCAGATTCATTACTGTGTAAGCCACTAGAGAAGCCCCTAGTTTTGTCAAGGCCTGACTTAACTGCCCCTTTCCTACCTCCTACCTCTTCCCCCCACTCCCCCACAGACCCCCAAGCAATAAGGAAGTTCTACTGCGTTATGGTTCCAGGTCTTCTCTTCTCTGGACTGTAAACGTGCTTTAGCACAGACAGTAATTAAATGCCACAATCTGACACTGACATAACTCCATTTCTTTTTCACATGATTGCAGGAACACGAACTCTCTATAATTACTTCGTGTAATTAGGAAATGAGGAGATGCAACTAATGAGGACCGGTGATAAAAACAACTGCAAATATTTCTTTCAAATTTACCTTTATCATAAAATTCACTCAGGTTAAACTCTAGTGAACTGCAGACATTTTTATAAATGTCACTGGTGCAGGTCAAAATGAATATTTTACAACTGTGATTCATGTTTTCAGAAGACTTAGAGTAAGAACATCATCATCTTTCCTATATGTGTAAGCTTAATCGATGTCTTTGGAAAGGTAAATTATATGGATTTCAAAAAATATTTTAAATATGCAACATTCTCCATTCTCTCCAAAAGGAATCTTACCTGGAAGGGGGTGGGGGGGGGGGGAGGAAGCCAGAATAAAAAACAAGAAAAAGTAGAATTGTTCTAGGTGCATATGTTTCAGGCATATGGATTCTGCCCTCCCCACCCCACAGAATCCCCTGAACAGGAAGGGAGAGGAAGATAAGCCATTTCAGACCACAGGAGTCTTCCAAAAAGGGTGGGGTTTGTGAAAGAAAACCCATGGCCTCTGCCGATCTTGGTGTGTGGAGAAACAGATAGACCTTGAGGCTAAGTTATGTGTGGGACAAGGGGCCATGAAGATGTTATTCTACCCAACAGATTAGTAGAAGCAGAAAGTGAACTAGAAAAGAAAGGAGGAATCAGAAGTGGGGTTGCAAGTGACTGGCACAGTCAGCAAAATCAGTCTTGCTAAGTTAGGTTGTCTCATTACTATAATACAATACCAGCCCCCTTTTTCATAGCTTGTTCCTTTCACAAAGGCCTAGTAAGGCAAGATATTTGTGAGGATCACAGAAAGGGCCTTTATGTTTATAGTCTGGATGGATGTGGAAAGGAGAACCATGTGTGGGATTGAAGCAGAGCAGAACCCTGAGGGAATCCGGGGCATGGAAGACTTTGTGTCTCCAGTTTCTTGTTGGAGGGAATGGTCTCCATGACCTTACCTGAATCCCAAAGGGAACAGATTCCAGCAGTTACTAATCAGGGAATGCAGAGACCATAGAGGAGCAGTAAGAAACAATAGTGCAGGCTGGGGACAGGATCCTGGTTCTGCCTCAAGGGACACACATAGCAGTATCTTTAAGATCTTCTGCAGAACTAAAACTCCCAAATGGAAGATGTTCCAGAGAGAAGGTCACACTTTGTTAACCTCAAGAAACTCAGAGGAGACCAGTTCAGTTCAGTCGCTCAGTCATGTCCAATTCTTTGTGACCTCATGGACTGCAGCACGCCAGGCCTCCCTGTCCATCACCAACTCCTGGAGTTTACTCAAACTCATGTCCACTGAGTCGGTGATGCCATCCAACCATCTCATCCTCTGTCGTCACCTTCTCCTCCTGTCTTCAATCTTTCCCATCATCAGGGTCATTTCAAATGAATCAGCTCTTCACATCAAGTGGTCAAAGTATTGGAGTTTCAGCTTCAGCATTAGTCCTTCCAGTGAATATTCAGGGCTGATTTCCTTTAGGATGGACCACCTGAGGCCAGATGAAAGGAACCAGAAAAGGTCATAAAAAGACCACTTGAGGACAGATTAAAGGGATGCGGGCCCTGCACACGCTCATCCTTACAGCAACGCTGCCCTTGAAACCTTTCTATAAAACTTCTCATCAAATCTTCCAGGCTGGGACACATAGTTTTATGTGTTCAAGCCTGCTGTGCCTCCCTTTGCCTGGCAAAGCAATAAAGCTATTCTTTTATACTTCACCCAAAACTTTGTCTTGAAGATTCAATATGGCACCAGTGCACAGAGGCCAAGTTTGCAGCATCAAGACTAAGAGGTGATCCCTACACTGAATTAATTCCATTGTTAGGACAATTCAAGGTGTTCATAAATGCAGAGTGCTTAGATAGTGCCTTGCACACAGTACAGCTGATACATACTTATTAAAATAAATAAGTAAGCTTTACAATGCATCCACACACTGGCCCAGCTGACCTGGCCAAGCAGAGGAACAGTGAATCACCAGAGGTGTTAGGGGAACTACTGACTGAAACCACTCACCCTGCCCAAGCCTGATAGTAACCACTTGCATGAGTTATCTTACAACAGGAGGTCCTGGTAAAGAAGTGGAACTAACAAGCTACTACCAGTGGCACGAATTCAGGAAAGGTCAAAAGGAGAGAGGAGGCACCAATCCACATGTCCTATCCACCTCCCAGAATCCTCCTTGCTGGAATCCATCTTGGCTGAGTGATGTGTGGGCCACTGATGATAGGGATAGAACAAAGGGACAAAACAGATTAACAAAACCATGCAACAGAAGCACGGGACATGCCCCCAAACAATAAAACAGTGGTAACATGAGACCCACATCCTGCCCGGTGAGCTCAGTAAGTTAATAACTCCTGATGTGGGACATGCTCTCTACATGCATAGAAAACAATAATTTGTGGACGTAGTCTGACCACACAAGGACAACAAAACTTCCTTCCACTTTTCCTTTCATTATAAAACTATAACTTACCCGGCCGCCCCCAAAAAAAACCCTGTAGCCCATCAAGCTCTTAGGGCACAGCATTTCTCTTGTAAATCTCACAAGCATCCTATTCTATTAATGAACCACTTCATATTTACTGCTTTGCTCTTGCTGAATTCTTCTCTGCACTGAGACAAAAAGGATTGTCGTATGGGAGTTCTTTGGAGCCCCCTGAAATGACACCAACCAGTTTCACCAGGAAGGACCCTGAGTCAGAGTGACTGGCCAGAGACAACCTGGAAACTAATCCAATTACCATAAAACCAGAGACCGTGAGTCAGGTGGCAGAGCAGTCCTCCTGGGTCCCCTTACCTACTGTGCTGTGTCTGGGCGCCCCTTCCCAGGAAACTCTCTCGCTTTGGCAGTCATGTACAAATCATTTCTGAGTATTAGACAAGAGCCCACTCTCGGGCCCTGCACTGGGGGTCCCTCTTCCTCCAACAGAGGAAGTAGCAGAGGAGGCAACAGTGTCCTCCTCAAGTTGTAAAATCAATTCATTCATTATGCTGATTGGATGCCCAAGGTTATAATCTCACCAACTACTGAGTGTATTTTCATCTTTGAATCGCCTACTTATTCTTTATTTTAAAAAAGAATATACATAAAAAGTCTATGAAATCAAACAGAAAATGTAAAACCTTTTATGACCAAAAATATAGTGATATTATATTACATATAATATTTTTTTAATCTCAAAATAAGAAAGAGAGAAGTGCTTAGACTTTACCTACCTGGAATCTGATTTTGCTGGAATATAAGTGAATGGATAGATAGTGCACTTTTTGAAAACAAGTATTCATTTAAAATTTTTTGAGCTTTCAAAGTATATAGCATTATTTTTATTTTGCCCACAGCATCACTGATATTTTCTAACATTCTTTTTTTTTTTTAGCATTCTTATTTGTTTCTAGTTCTGAAGGAATCCTTATAGTCTTAAGAGTCCTGGTTGGCTAACCTTGCCCTAAACTTAACCTTGACACAGCCCCATCCACTGGCAATTCTTGTAGTACACATGTCAGGAAGTGGATATTTTTATGCAAACTTATTTCCACTAGTAGGCAAAGAACTCAGATATGATTTGCATATAGTAGGTCATAAGCAGCATTTCTAGGTACAAAGGACAGTAGACAGGCCCTCTGGCTCTACCTTCAAAATATATCTGCAATCTGACCCCTTTAACCACTTCTGCTGGAACCAGACTGGCCCAGGCTAGCATTAGCTGTCACCAGGCTTACCGCAGTGGTCTGCTAACTGGCCTCCCACTTCCACTTTTGCCCTGATGTGTCTTCTTTTAACCCAGCAGCCTGACTGGTTTGTTATAACTTAAATCAAATGGTAACCCTCCTCAGCTCAAAACATTTGTATCAGGTGACATCCAATCAGGAAACCAGAAACCACTCCAGATATCTCAAAGACAGGGAATACATATTATAAGAAATTGATGACAAAGGTGAGTTCTGAAGGAAGCCACTGTCACCCTTAGGCTAGAGGAACAAAGAAATATGGTATGACATGGAGCCTGCAGTCAGAGACACTGAAGGGACCAGGCTGGAAGGACCTGCCTGAGCCAGCATTGCCAGCTGCCATCTTAGAATGGCTGCCAGGATGCTCAGCCAGAAAAACAAGGAAGGCTCTTCTTGCCTCCCTTCTTCAGTCCTGCCAGCACTTTCCAGGGCAAAGCCTAAGTGGATGCCAGTGGGCAAGGAACTCTGGAAAGTGTTGTTTGCAGGTCTCCTGCCCCAGCAGTAAGAGGAGGGAACTGAAGAGAGGTTGAGGGGCTTCAGAAAACAGATCCCATTCAGAGCGGTGCCTCTTTCACAGTAACACCCACGTTCTTAAATGGTTTCAAAGGAAGGCGCCCCCTGGTCTTAACACACTTTTACAGATCTTCTTTTCTGACATCTACTTGTCATCTTGCTCACCACGCTTCAGCCACTCTGGCTTCCTTGCAGCCTTGAAACTCGCCACGCTCTCCTTCCTGTGCTCTATCCTTTGGCTGGAATAGCCCTTCCCCAGACACCTTTACAACTTGACTCCATCTCCTTTAAGCATTTACTTATTTTTGTTTATTTATTTTACTTGGCTGCACTGGTTCTAGTTGCAGCATGTTGATCTAGCTCCCTGATCAGGTATCAAATGCCCCATGCATTGAGAGCATGGACTCTTAGCTGGACCACCAGGAAAATCACCAAGCCTCTATTTAAATGATATCTTCTCAAGGACACTTCCCTGAGAACTAATTTAAAACAACAACCCCTCCCAACTCCCAATTCTCTCCACTGTTTTATTTTTCATCAAAACATTTATCCTTCTTTAACGAATTATACATCATATACATACAGATTTTTATCAGGTAAATAAAGATCTTTTTATTCTATATCATATTTCAGTTCAGTTCAGTACAGTCACTCAGTCGTGTCCAACTCTTTGGGACCCCATGAACTGCAGCATGCCAGGCCTCCCTGTCCATCACCAACTACTGGAGCCTACCCAAACTCATGTCTATTGAGTCGGTGATGTCACCCAACCATCTCATCTTCTGTTGTCCCCTCTGTTCCTACTCTAAATCTTTCCCAGCATCAGGGTCTTTTCAAATGAGTCATCTCTTCGCATCAGGTGGCCAAAGTATTGGAGTTTCAATTTCAACATCAGTCCTTCCAACGAACACCCAGGACTGATCTCCTTTAGGATGGACTGGTTGGATCTCCTTGCAGTCCAAGGGACTCTCTAGAGTCTTCTCCAACACCACAGTTCAAAAGCATCAATTCTTCAGCGCTCAGCTTTCTTTATAGTCCAACTCTCACATCCATACATGACTACTGGAAAAACCATAGCCTTGACTAGATGGAACTTTTTTGACAAAGTAATGTCTCTGCTTTTTAATACGCTGTCTAGGTTGGTCATAGCTTTTCTTTCAAGGAGTAAGCATCTTTTAATTTCATGGCTGCAGAGGAACCAGAGATCAAATTGCTAACATCCACTGGATTATCAAAAAAGCAAGAGAGTTCTAGGAAAACATCTATTTCTGCTTTAGAGACTATGCCAAAGCCTTTGACTGTGTGGATCACAATAAACTGTGGAAAATTCTGAAAGAGATGAGAATACCAGACCACCTGACCTGCCTCTTGAAAAACCTGTATGCAGGTCAGGAAGCAACAGTTAGAACTGGACATGGAACAACAGACTGGTTCCAAACAGGAAAAGGAGTACATCAGGCTGTATACTGTCACCCTGTTTATTTAACTTATATGCAGAGCACATCATGGGAAATGCTGGGCTGGATGAAGCACAAGCTGGAATGAAGATTGCTCGGAGAAATATCAATCACCTCAGAGAAGCAGATGACACCACCCTTATGACAGAAAACAAAGAAGAACTAAAGAGTCTCTTGATGAAAGTGAAAGAGGAGAGTGGAAAAAGTTGGCTTAAAGCTCAACATTCAGAAAACTAAGATCATGGCATCTGATTCCATCACTTCATGGCAAATAGATGGGGAAACAGTGGAAACAGTGGCTGACTATGTTTCTGGGCTCCCAAATCACTGCAGATGGTGATTGCAGCCATGAAATTAAAAGACACTTACTCCTTAGAAGGAAAGTTATGACCAACCTAGACAGCATATTAAAAAGCAGAGACATTACTTTGTCAACAAAATTCCATCTAGTCAAGGCTATGATTTTTCCAGTAGTAATGTATGGATGTGAGAGTTGGACTATAAAGAAAGCTGAGCGCTGAAGAATTGATGCTTTTGAACTGTGGTGTTGGAGAAGACTCTTGAGAGTCTCTTGGACTGCAAGGAGATCCAGCCAGTCCATCCTAAAGGAGATCAGTCCTGGGTGTTCTTTGGAAGGACTGATGTTGAAACTGAAACTCCAATACTTTGGCCACCTGATGCAAAGAGTTGACTCATTTGAAAAGACCCTGATGCTGGGAAAGATTGAGGGCAGGAGGAGAAGGGGGCGACAGAGGATGAGATGATTGGATGGCATCACCAACTCAATGGACGTGAGTTTGGGTAGGCTCCAGTAGTTGGTGATGGACAGGGAGGCCTGGCATGCTGTGGTTCATGGTGTCGAAAAGAGTCGGACATGACTGAGCGACTGAACTGAACTGAACTGAGTCACCATCTGTAGTGATTTTGGAGCCCAAACACATAAAGTTTGTCACTGTCTCCATTGTTTCCCCATCTATTTGCCATGAAGTGATGGGACTAGATGCCCTGAACATAGTTGTCTGAATGCTGAGCTTTAAGTCAACTTTTTCACTCTCCTCTTTCACTTTCATCAAGGGGCTCTTTAGTTCTTCACTTTCTGCTATAAGGGTGGTGTCATCTGCATATCTGAGGTGATTGATATTTCTCCCGGCAATCTTCATTCCAGCTTGTGCTTCATCCAGCCCAGCGTTTCTCATGATGTACTCTGCATATAAGTTAAATAAGCAGGTGACAATATACAGCCATGACGTACTCCTTTCCCAATTTGTAACCAGTCTGTTGTTCCATGTCCAGTTCTGACTGTTGCTTCCTGTTTTCTCAAGAGGCAGGTCATGTAGTCTGGTATTCCCATCTCTTTCAGAATTTTCCACAGTTTATTGTGATCCACACAGTCAAAGGCTTTGGCATAGTCAATAAAGCAGAAATAGATGTTTTTCTAGAACTCTCTTGCTTTTTTGATGACCTGAAGGATGTTGGCAATTTGATCTATGGTTCCTCTGCCTTTTCTAAATCCAGATTGAACATCTGGAAGTTCATGGTTCACGTACTGTTGAAGCCTGGCTTGGAGAATTTTGAGCATTACTTTACTAGCATGTAAGATGAGTGCAGTTGTGCAGTAGTTTGAGCATTCTTTGCCATCGCCTTTCTTTGGGATTGAAATGAAAACTGGCCTTTTCCAGTCCTGTGGCCACTGTGGAGTTTTCTAAATTTGCTAGCATATTGAGTGCAGCACTTTCACAGCATAATCTTTTAGGATTTGAAATAGCTCAACTGGAATTCTATCACATCTACTAGCTTTGTTTGTAATGGTGCTT